>NC_090936.1:110963491-111588491 GCF_040938575.1 Ambystoma mexicanum | reverse complement strand
TTTTGCAGCCCTAAGATGCATGTTATGGCCTTTTTTGGGCTGGTAACATATTCTGAACTTTCAGCGGTGTAGGATGCGTTTTTCCTGCCATAAATATGTTTGGGAATTTCAATGGTCTAGGATGCGGGTTAATGCCCATTATAGGCTGCAAATGTTTTTGGGATATTCAGAGCACTCTGACACCGTTTTTGGGCAACCAACATTTCCTGGACTTTAGGGGGTCTAGGATGCCTGTTAACCCCTTTTTTGGGCCTCCAAAGTTTTCAACATTTTTGCAGCCTAAGATGCATTTTAAGGCTTTTTTTGGGCTGCTATCATATTCTGAACTTTCAGTGGTGCAGGATGCATGTTATTTCCATAAATATTTTTGGGAATTTCAGTGGTCTAAGATGCGGGTTAATGCCCATTTCAGGCTGCAAATGTTATTGGGATATTCAGAGCTCTATGACACCGTTTTTGGGCCACCAACATTTTCTGGACTTTAGGGGGTCCAGGATGCCTTTAAACCCCTTTTTTTGGGCCTCCAAAGTTTTCTACATTTTTGCAGCCCTAAGATGCATGTTATGGCCTTTTTTGGGCTTCTAACATATTCTGAACTTTCAGGGTGTAAGATGCATTTTTCGTACCATAAATATTTTTGGGAATTTCAGTGGTCTAGGATACGTGTTAATGCCCCTTATGGGCTACAAATGTTTTGGGGCTATTCAGAGCTCTCTGACACCGATTTTTGGCCACCAACATTTTCTGGACTTTAGGGGGTTTAGGATGCCTGTAAACCCCTTTTTTCGGCCTCCAAAGTTTTCAACATTTTTGCAGCCTAAGATGCATTTTAAGGCCTTTTTTTGGGCTGCTAACATATTCTGAACTTTCAGCGGTGTAGGATGCATTTTTCGTGCCATAAATATTTTTGGGAATTTCAGTGGTCTAGGATGCGGGTTAATGCCCATTTCAGGCTGCAAATGTTTTTGGGACATTCCGAGCTTTCTGACACAGTTTCTAGGCCACCAACATTTTCTGGACTTTAGGGGGTCTAGGATGACTGTAAACCCCTTTTTTGGGCCTCCAAAGTTTTCAACATTTTTGCAGCCTAAGATGATTTTTATGCCTTTTTTGGGCTGCTATGATATTCTGAACTTTCAGTGGTGCAGGATGCATGTTATTTCCATAAATACTTTTGGGAATTTCAGTGGTCTAGGATGCGGGTTAATGCCCATTTCAGGCTGCAAATGTTTTTGGGACATTCCGAGCTTTCTGACACAGTTTCTAGGCCACCAACATTTTCTGGACTTTAGGGGGTCTAGGATGACTGTAAACCCCTTTTTTGGGCCTCCAAAGTTGTTTTCAACATTTTTGCAGCCTAAGATGATTTTTAGGCCTTTTTTGGGCTGCTATCATATTCTGAACTTTCAGTGGTGCAGGATGCATGTTATTTCCATAGATACTTTTGGGAATTTCAGTGGTCTAGGATGTGGGTTAATGCCCATTTCAGGCTGCAAATGTTTTTGGGACATTCCGAGCTTTTTGACACAGTTTTTAGGTCACCAACATTTTCTGGACTTTAGGGGGTCTAGGATGCCTGTAAACCCCTTTTTTGGGCCTCTAAAGTTTTCTACATTTTTGCAGCCATAAGATGCATTTTAAGGCATTTTTCTGGGCTTCTAACATATTCTGAACTTTCAGCGGTGCAGGATGCATTTTTCGTGCCATAAATATTTTTGGGAATTTCAGTGGTCTAGGATGCGGGTTAATGCCCATTTCAGGCTGCAAATGTTTTTGGGATATTCAGAGCTCTCTGACACCATTTTTGGGCCACCAACATTTTCTGGACTTTATGGGGCCTAGGATGCCTGTGAACCCCTTTTTTGGGCCTCCAAAGTTTTCTACATTTTTGCAGCCCTAAGATGCATGTTATGGCCTTTTTTGGGCTGCTAATATATTCTGAACTTTCAGCGGTGTAGGATGCGTTTTTCCTGCCATAAATATTTTTGGGAATTTCAGTGGTCTAGGATGCGGGTTAGTGCCCATTTCAGGCTACAAATGTTTTTGGGATATTCAGAGCTCTCTGACACCGTTTTTGGGCAACCAACATTTTCTGGACTTTAGGGGGACTAGGATGCCTGTAAACCCCTTTTTTGGGCCTCCAAAGTTTTCAACATTTTTGCAGCCTAAGATGCATTTTAAGGCCTTTTTTGGGCTGCTATCATATTCTGAACTTTCAGGGGTGTAGGATGCGTTTTTCCTGCCATAAATATTTTTGGGAATTTCAGTGGTTAAGGATGCGGGTTAATGCCCATTTCAGGCTGCAAATGTTTTTGGGACATTCAGGGCTTTCTGACACAGTTTTTAGGCCACCAACATTTTCTGGACTTTAGGGGGTCTAGGATGCCTGTAAACCCCTTTTATGGGCCTCCAAAGTTTTCAACATTTTTGCAGCCTAAGATGATTTTTAGGCCTTTTTTGGGCTGCTATCATATTCTGAACTTTCAGTGGTGCAGGATGCATGCTATTTCCCTAAATACTTTTGGGAATTTTAGTGGTCTAGGATGCGGGTTAATGCCCATTTCAGGCTGCAAATGTTTTTGGGACATTCAGAGCTCTCTGACACAGTTTTTGGGCCACCAACATTTTCTGGACTTTAGGGGGTCTAGGATGCCTTTAAACCCCTTTTTTTGGGCCTCCAAAGTTTTCTACATTTTTGCAGCCCTAACATGCATGTTATGGCCTTTTTTGGGCTGCTAACATATTCTGAACTTTCAGCGGTGTAGGATGCGTTTTTCCTGCCATAAATATTTTTGGGAATTTCAGTGGTTAAGGATGCGAGTTAATGCCCATTTCAGGCTGCAAAATGTTTTTGGGACATTCAGAGCTTTCTGACACAGTTTTTAGGCCACCACCATTTTCTGGACTTTAGGGGGTCTAGGATGCCTGTAAACCCCTTTTTTGGACCTCCAAAGTTTTCAATATTTTTGCAGCCTAAGATGCATTTCAAGGCCTTTTTTGGGCTGCTAACATATTCTGAACTTTCAGCGGTGTAGGATGCATTTTTCGTGCCATGAATATTTTTGGGAATTTCAGTGGTCTAGGATGTGGTTTAATGCCCATTTCAGGCTGCAAATGTTTTTGGGTCTAGGATGCCTGTAAACCCCTTTTATGGGCCTCCAAAGTTTTCAACATTTTTGCAGCCTAAGATGATTTTTAGGCCTTTTTTGGGCTGCTATCATATTCTGAACTTTCAGTGGTGCAGGATGCATGCTATTTCCCTAAATACTTTTGGGAATTTCAGTGGTCTAGGATGCGGGTTAATGCCCATTTCAGGCTGCAAATGTTTTTGGGACATTCAGAGCTCTCTGACACAGTTTTTGGGCCACCAACATTTTCTGGACTTTAGGGGGTCTAGGATGCCTGTAAACCCATTTTTTGGGCCTCCAAAGTTTTCAACATTTTTGCAGCCTAAGATGCATTTTAAGGCCTTTTTTGGGCTGCTATCATATTCTGAACTTTCAGTGGTCCAGGATGCATGTTATTTCCATAAATATTTTTGGGAATTTCAGTGGTCTAAGATGCGAGTTAATGCCCATTTCAGGCTGCAAATGTTTTTGGGATATTCAGAGCTCTCTGACACCGTTTTTGGGCCACCAACATTTTCTGGACTTTAGGGGGACTAGGATGCCTTTAAACCCCTTTGTTTGGGCCTCCAAAGTTTTCTACATTTTTGCAGCCCTAAAATGCATGTTATGGCCTTTTTTGGGCTGCTAACATATTCTGAACTTTCAGCGGTGTAGGATGCGTTTTTCCTGCCATAAATATTTTTGGGAATTTCAGTGGTTAAGGATGCGGGTTAATGCCCATTTCAGGCTGCAAATGTTTTTGGGACATTCAGAGCTTTCTGACACAGTTTTTAGGCCACCAACATTTTCTGGACTTTAGGGGGTCTAGGATGCCTGTAAACCCCTTTTTTGGACCTCCAAAGTTTTCAATATTTTTGCAGCCTAAGATGCATTTCAAGGCCTTTTTTGGGCTGCTAACATATTCTGAACTTTCAGCGGTGTAGGATGCATTTTTCGTGCCATGAATATTTTTGGGAATTTCAGTGGTCTAGGATGTGGTTCAATGCCCATTTCAGGCTGCAAATGTTTTTGGGACATTCAGAGCTCTTTGACACAGTTTTTGGGCCACCAACATTTTCTGGACTTTAGGGGGTCTAGGATGACTGTAAACCCCTTTTTTGGGCCTCTAAAGTTTTCAACATTTTTGCAGCCTAAAATGCATATTAAGGCCTTTTTTGGGCTGCTAACATATTCTGAACTTTCAGTGGTGTAGGATGCATTTTTCTTGCCATAAATACTTTTGGGAATTTCAGTGGTCTAGGATGCGGGTTAATGCCCATTTCAGGCTGCAAATGTTTTTGGGACATTCCGAGCTTTCTGACACAGTTTCTAGGCCACCAACATTTTCTGGACTTTAGGGGGTCTAGGATGACTGTAAACCCCTTTTTTGGGCCTCCAAAGTTGTTTTCAACATTTTTGCAGCCTAAGATGATTTTTAGGCCTTTTTTGGGCTGCTATCATATTCTGAACTTTCAGTGGTGCAGGATGCATGTTATTTCCATAAATACTTTTGGGAATTTCAGTGGTCTAGGATGCGGGTTAATGCCCATTTCAGGCTGCAAATGTTTTTGGGACATTCCGAGCTTTCTGACACAGTTTCTAGGCCACCAACATTTTCTGGACTTTAGGGGGTCTAGGATGACTGTAAACCCCTTTTTTGGGCCTCCAAAGTTGTTTTCAACATTTTTGCAGCCTAAGATGATTTTTAGGCCTTTTTTGGGCTGCTATCATATTCTGAACTTTCAGTGGTGCAGGATGCATGTTATTTCCATAAATACTTTTGGGAATTTCAGTGGTCTAGGATGCGGGTTAATGCCCATTTCAGGCTGCAAATGTTTTTGGGACATTCCGAGCTTTCTGACACAGTTTTTAGGCCACCAACATTTTCTGGACTTTAGGGGGTCTAGGATGCCTGTAAACCCCTTTTTTGGGCCTCCAAAGTTTTCTACATTTTTGCAGCCATAAGATGCATTTTAAGGGATTTTTCTGGGCTTCTAACATATTCTGAACTTTCAGCGGTGCAGGATGCATTTTTCGTGCCATAAATATTTTTGGGAATTTCAGTGGTCTAGGATGCGGGTTAATGCCCATTTCAGGCTGCAAATGTTTTTGGGGCATTCAGAGCTCTCTGACACAGTTTTTGGGCCACCAACATTTTCCGGACTTTAGGGGGTCTAGGATGACTGTAAACCCCTTTTTTGGGCCTCTAAAGTTTTCAACATTTTTGCAGCCTAAGATGCATATTAATGCCTTTTTTGGGCTGCTAACATATTCTGAACTTTCAGTGGTGTAGGATGCATTTTTCGTGCCATAAATATTTTTGGGAATTTCAGTGGTCTAGGATGCGGGTTAATGCCCATTTCAGGCTGCAAATGTTTTTGGGATATTCAGAGCTCTCTGACACCATTTTTGGGCCACCAACATTTTCTGGACTTTAGGGGGTCTAGGATGCCTGTAAACCCCTTTTTGGGCCTCCAAAGTTTTCTACATTTTTGCAGCCCTAAGATGCATGTTATGGCCTTTTTTGGGCTGCTAACATATTCTGAACTTTCAGCGGTGTAGGATGCGTTTTTCCTGCCATAAATATTTTTGGGAATTTCAGTGGTCTAGGATGCGGGTTAGTGCCCCTTTCAGGCTGCAAATGTTTTTGGGATATTCAGAGCTCTCTGACACCGTTTTTGGGCAACCAACATTTTCTGGACTTTAGGGGGTCTAGGATGCATGTAAACCCCTTTTTTGGGCCTCCAAAGTTTTCAACATTTTTGCAGCCTAAGATGCATTTTAAGGCCTTTTTTGGGCTGCTATCATATTCTGAACTTTCAGTGGTGCAGGATGCATGCTATTTCCCTAAATACTTTTGGGAATTTCAGTGGTCTAGGATGCGGGTTAATGCCCATTTCAGGCTGCAAATGTTTTTGGGACATTCAGAGCTCCCTGACACAGTTTTTCGGCCACCAACATTTTCTGGACTTTAGGGGGTTAGGATGCCTGTAAACCCCTTTTTTGGGCCTCCAAAGTTTTCAACATTTTTGCAGACTAAGATGCATTTTAAGGCCTTTTTTGGGCTGCTATCATATTCTGAACTTTCAGTGGTGCAGGATGCATGTTATTTCCATAAATATTTTTGGGAATTTCAGTGGTTAAGGATGCGGGTTAATGCCCATTTCAGGCTGCAAATGTTTTTGGGACATTCAGGGCTTTCTGACACAGTTTTTAGGCCACCAACATTTTCTGGACTTTAGGGGGTCTAGGATGCCTGTAAACCCCTTTTTTGGGCCTCCAAAGTTTTCTACATTTTTGCAGCCATAAGATGCATTTTAAGGCATTTTTGGGCTTCTAACATATTTTGAACTTTCAGGGTGTAAGATGCATTTTTCGTACCATAAATATTTTTGGGAATTTCAGTGGTCTAGGGTACGTGTTAATGCCCCTTATGGGCTACAAATGTTTTGGGGCTATTCAGAGCTCTCTGACACCGTTTTTTGGCCACCAACATTTTCTGGACTTTAGGGGTTTAGGAAG
The DNA here is from genome assembly GCF_040938575.1 of Ambystoma mexicanum. Classification (NCBI taxonomy): domain Eukaryota; kingdom Metazoa; phylum Chordata; class Amphibia; order Caudata; family Ambystomatidae; genus Ambystoma; species Ambystoma mexicanum. The sequence goes on along the minus strand of NC_090936.1, from coordinate 111,581,862 downwards.
CCTGTAAACCCCTTTTTTGGGCCTCCAAAGTTTTCAACATTTTTGCAGCCTAAAATGGATTTTAAGGCCTATTTTGGGCTGCTAACATATTCTGAACTTTCAGTGGTGTAGGATGTATTTTTCATGCCATAAATATTTTTGGGAATGTCAGTGGTCTAGGATGCGGGTTAATGCCCATTTCAGGCTGCAAATGTTTTTGGGATATTCAGAGCTCTCTGACACCGTTTTTGGGCAACCAACATTTTCTGGACTTTAGGGGGTCTAGGATGACTGTAAACCCCTTTTTTGGGCCTCCAAAGTTTTCAACATTTTTGCAGCCTAAGATGCATGTTAAGGCCTTTTTTGGGCTGCTATCATATTCTGAACTTTCAGTGGTGCAGGATGCATGTTATTTCCATAAATATTTTTGGGAATTTCAGTGGTCTAAGATGCGGGTTAATGCCCATTTTGGGCTGCAAATGTTTTTGGGATATTCAGAGCTCTCTGACACCATTTTTGGGCCACCAACATTTTCTGGACTTTAGGGGGTCTAGGATGCCTTTAAACCCCTTTTTTGGGCCTCCAAAGTTTTCTACATTTTTGCAGCCCTAAGATGCATGTTATGGCCTTTTTTGGGCTGCTATCATATTCTGAACTTTCAGTGGTGCAGGATGCATGTTATTTCCATAAATATTTTTGGGAATTTCAGTGGTCTAGGATGCGGGTTAATGCCCATTTCAGGCTGCAAATGTTTTTGGGATATTCAGAGCTCTCTGACACCGTTTTTGGGCAACCAACATTTTCTGGACTTTAGGGGGTCTAGGATGCCTGTAAACCCCTTTTTTGGGCCTCCAAAGTTTTCAAAATTTTTGCAGCCTAAGATGCATTTTAAGGCCTTTTTGTGGGCTGCTAACATATTCTGAACTTTCAGCGGTGCAGGATGCATTTTTCGTGCCATAAATATTTTTTGGGAATTTCAGTGGTCTAGGATGAGGGTTAATGCCCATTTCAGGCTGCAATTGTTTTTGGGACATTCAGAGCTCTCTGACACAGTTTTTGGGCCACCAACTTTTTCTGGACTTTAGGGGGTCTAGGATGACTGTAAACCCCTTTTTTGGGCCTCTAAAGTTTTCAACATTTTTGCAGCCTAAAATTCATATTAAGGCCTTTTTTGGGCTGCTAACATATTCTGAACTTTCAGTGGTGTAGGATGCATTTTTCGTGCCATAAATATTTTTGGGAATTTCAGTGGTCTAGGATGAGGGTTAATGGCCATTTCAGGCTGCAAATGTTTTTGGGACATTCAGAGCTCTCTGACACAGTTTTTGGGCCACCAACTTTTTCTGGACTTTAGGGGGTCTAGGATGACTGTAAACCCCTTTTTTGGGCCTCCAGAGTTTTCAAAATTTTTGCAGCCTAAGATGCATTTTAAGGCCTTTTTGTGGGCTGCTAACATATTCTGAACTTTCAGCGGTGCAGGATGCATTTTTCGTGCCATAAATATTTTTTGGGAATTTCAGTGGTCTAGGATGAGGGTTAATGCCCATTTCAGGCTGCAAATGTTTTTGGGACATTCAGAGCTCTCTGACACAGTTTTTGGGCCACCAACTTTTTCTGGACTTTAGGGGGTCTAGGATGACTGTAAACCCCTTTTTTGGGCCTCTAAAGTTTTCAACATTTTTGCAGCCTAAAATTCATATTAAGGCCTTTTTTGGGCTGCTAACATATTCTGAACTTTCAGTGGTGTAGGATGCATTTTTCGTGCCATAAATATTTTTGGGAATTTCAGTGGTCTAGGATGAGGGTTAATGCCCATTTCAGGCTGCAAATGTTTTTGGGACATTCAGAGCTCTCTGACACAGTTTTTGGGCCACCAACTTTTTCTGGACTTTAGGGGGTCTAGGATGACTGTAAACCCCTTTTTTGGGCCTCCAAAGTTTTCAACATTTTTGCAGCCTAAGATGCATTTTAAGGCCTTTTTTTGGGCTTCTAACATATTCTGAACTTTCAGGGTGTAAGATGCAATTTTCGTACCATAAATATTTTTGGGAATTTCAGTGGTCTAGGATACGTGTTAATGCCCCTTATGGGCTACAAATGTTTTTGGGATATTCAGAGCTCTCTCACCGTTTTTGGGCATCCAACATTTTCTGGACATTAGGGGGTCTAGGATGCCTGCAAACCCCTTTTTTGGGCCTCCAAAGTTTTCAACATTTTTGCAGCCTAAGATGCATTTTAAGGCCTTTTTTGGGCTGCTATCATATTCTGAACTTTCAGTGGTGCAGGATGCATGTTATTTCCATAAATATTTTTGGGAATTTCAGTGGTCTAGGATGCGGGTTAATGCCCATTTCAGGCTGCAAATGTTTTTGGGATATTCAGAGCTCTCTGACACCGTTTTTGGGCCACCAACATTTTCTGGACTTTAGGGGGTCTAGGATGCCTTTAAACCCCTTTTTTGGGCCTCCAAAGTTTTCTACATTTTTGCAGCCCTAAGATGCATGTTATGGCCTTTTTTGGGCTGCTAACATATTCTGAACTTTCAGCGGTGTAGGATGCGTTTTTCCTGCCATAAATATTTTTGGGAATTTCAGTGGTTAAGGATGCGGGTTAATGCCCATTTCAGGCTGCAAATGTTTTTGGGACATTCAGAGCTTTCTGACATAATTTTTAGGCCACCAACATTTTCTGGACTTTAGGGGGTCTAGGATGCCTGTAAACCCCTTTTTTGGACCTCCAAAGTTTTCAATATTTTTGCAGCCTAAGATGCATATTAAGGCCTTTTTTGGGCTGCTAACATATTCTGAACTTTCAGTGGTGTAGGATGCATTTTTCCTGCCATAAATATTTTTGGGAATTTCAGTGGTCTAGGATGCGGGTTAATGCCCATTTCAGGCTGCAAATGTTTTTGGGACATTCCGAGCTTTCTGACACAGTTTCTAGGCCACCAACATTTTCTGGACTTTAGGGGGTCTAGGATGGCTGTAAACCCCTTTTTTGGGCCTCCAAAGTTTTCAACATTTTTGCAGCCTAAGATGCGTTTTAAGGCCTTTTTTGGGCTGCTAACCTATTCTGAACTTTCAGCGGTGTAGGATGCATTTTTCGTGCCATGAACATTTTTGGGAATTTCAGTGGTCTAGGATGCGGTTTAATACCCATTTCAGGCTGCAAATATTTTTGGGCCATTCAGAGCTTTCTGGCACAGTTTTTAGGCCACAAACATTTTCTGAACTTTAGGGGGTCTAGGAAGCCTGTAAACCCCTTTTTTGGACCTCCAAAGTTTTCAATATTTTTGCAGCCTAAGATGCATTTTACGGCCTTTTTTGGGCTGCTATCATATTCTGAACTTTCAGGGGTGTAGGATGCATTTATTGTGCACAAAATATTTTTGGGAATTTCAGTTGTCTAGGATGCGGGTTAATGCCCATTTCAGGCTGCAAATGTTTTTGGGACATTCCGAGCTTTCTGACAAAGTATCTACGCCACCAACATTTTCTGGACTTTAGGGGGTCTAGGATGACTGTAAACCCCTTTTTTGGCCCTCCAAGTTTTCAACATTTTTGCAGCCTAAGATGATTTTTAGGCCTTTTTGGGCTGCTATCATATTCTGAACTTTCAGTGGTGCAGGATGCATGTTATTTCCATAAATACTATTGGGAATTTCAGTGGTCTAGGATGCGGGTTAATGCCCATTTCAGGCTGCAAATGTTTTTGGGACATTCCGAGCTTTCTGACACAGTTTCTAGGCCACCAACATTTTCTGGACTTTAGGGGGTCTAGGATGACTGTAAACCCCTTTTTTGGGCCTCCAAAGTTGTTTTCAACATTTTTGCAGCCTAAGATGATTTTTAGGCCTTTTATGGGCTGCTATGATATTCTGAACTTTCAGTGGTGCAGGATGCATGTTATTTCCATAAATACTTTTGGGAATTTCAGTGGTCTAGGATGCGGGTTAATGCCCATTTCAGGCTGCAAATGTTTTTGGGACATTCCGAGCTTTCTGACACAGTTTCTAGGCCACCAACATTTTCTGGACTTTAGGGGGTCTAGGATGACTGTAAACCCCTTTTTTGGGCCTCCAAAGTTGTTTTCAACATTTTTGCAGCCTAAGATGATTGTTAGGCCTTTTTTGGGCTGCTATCATATTCTGAACTTTCAGTGGTGCAGGATGCATGTTATTTCCATAGATACTTTTGGGAATTTCAGTGGTCTAGGATGTGGGTTAATGCCCATTTCAGGCTGCAAATGTTTTTGGGACATTCCGAGCTTTCTGACACAGTTTTTAGGTCACCAACATTTTCTGGACTTTAGGGGGTCTAGGATGCCTGTAAACCCCTTTTTTGGGCCTCTAATGTTTTCTACATTTTTGCAGCCATAAGATGCATTTTAAGGCATTTTTCTGGGCTTCTAACATATTCTGAACTTTCAGCGGTGCAGGATGCATTTTTCGTGCCATAAATATTTTTGGGAATTTCAGTGGTCTAGGATGCGGGTTAATGCCCATTTCAGGCTGCAAATGTTTTTGGGATATTCAGAGCTCTCTGACACCATTTTTGGGCCACCAACATTTTCTGGACTTTATGGGGCCTAGGATGCCTGTGAACCCCTTTTTTGGGCCTCCAAAGTTTTCTACATTTTTGCAGCCCTAAGATGCATGTTATGGCCTTTTTTGGGCTGCTAATATATTCTGAACTTTCAGCGGTGTAGGATGCGTTTTTCCTGCCATAAATATTTTTGGGAATTTCAGTGGTCTAGGATGCGGGTTAGTGCCAATTTCAGGCTACAAATGTTTTTGGGATATTCAGAGCTCTCTGACACCGTTTTTGGGCAACCAACATTTTCTGGACTTTAGGGGGACTAGGATGCCTGTAAACCCCTTTTTTGGGCCTCCAAAGTTTTCAACATTTTTGCAGCCTAAGATGCATTTTAAGGCCTTTTTTGGGCTGCTATCATATTCTGAACTTTCAGGGGTGTAGGATGCATTTTTCGTGCCATAAATATTTTTGGGAATTTCAGTGGTCTAGAATGCGGGTTAATGCCCATTTCAGGCTGCAAATGTTTTTGGGATATTCAGAGCTCTCTGACACCGTTTTTGGGCAACCAACATTTTCTGGACTTTAGGGGGTCTAGGATGCCTGTAAACCCCTTTTTTGGGCCTCCAAAGTTTTCAACATTTTTGCAGCCTAAGATGCATTTTAAGGCCTTTTTTGGGCTGCTATCATATTCTGAACTTTCAGTGGTGCAGGATGCATGTTATTTCCATAAATATTTTTGGGAATTTCAGTGGTCTAAGATGCGGGTTAATGCCCATTTCGGGCTGCAAATGTTTTTGGGATATTCAGAGTTCTCTGACACCATTTTTGGGCCACCAACATTTTCTGGACTTTAGGGGGTCTAGGATGCCCTTAAACCCCTTTTTTGGGCCTCCAAAGTTTTCTACATTTTTGCAGCCCTAAGATGCATGTTATGGCCTTTTTTCGGCTGCTAACATATTCTGAACTTTCAGCGGTGTAGGATGCGTTTTTCCTGCCATAAATATTTTTGGGAATTTCAGTGGTTAAGGATGCGGGTTAATGCCCATTTCAGGCTGCAAATGTTTTTGGGACATTCAGGGCTTTCTGACACAGTTTTTAGGCCACCAACATTTTCTGGACTTTAGGGGGTCTAGGATGCCTGTAAACCCCTTTTATGGGCCTCCAAAGTTTTCAACATTTTTGCAGCCTAAGATGATTTGTAGGCCTTTTTTGGGCTGCTATCATATTCTGAACTTTCAGTGCTGCAGGATGCATGCTATTTCCCTAAATACTTTTGGGAATTTCAGTGGTCTAGGATGCGGGTTAATGCCCATTTCAGGCTGCAAATGTTTTTGGTACATTCAGAGCTTTCTGACACAGTTTTTAGGCCACCAACATTTTCTGGACTTTAGGGGGTCTAGGATGCCTGTAAACCCCTTTTTTGGGCCTCCAAAGTTTTCTACATTTTTGCAGCCCTAAGATGCATGTTATGGCCTTTTTTGGGCTGCTAACATATTCTGAACTTTCAGCGGTGTAGGATGCATTTTTCGTGCCATAAATATTTTTGGGAATTTCAGTGGTCTAGGATGTGGGTTAATGCCCATTTCAGGCTGCAGATGTTTTTGGGACATTCCAAGCTTTCTGACACAGTTTCTAGGCCACCAACATTTTCTGGACTTTAGTGGGTCTAGGATGACTGTAAATCCCTTTTTTGGGCCTCCAAAGTTTTCAACATTTTTGCAGCCTAAGATGCATTTTAAGGCCTTTTTTGGGCTGCTATCATATTCTGAACTTTCAGTGGTGCAGGATGCATGTTATTTCCATAAATATTTTTGGGAATTTCAGTGGTCTAGGATGCGGGTTAATGCCCATTTCAGGCTGCAAATGTTTTTGGGATATTCAGAGCTCTCTGACACCGTTTTTGGGCAACCAACATTTTCTGGACTTTAGGGGGTCTAGGATGCCTGTAAACCCCTTTTTTGGGCCTCCAAAGTTTTCAAAATTTTTGCAGCCTAAGATGCATTTTAAGGCCTTTTTGTGGGCTGCTAACATATTCTGAACTTTCAGCGGTGCAGGATGCATTTTTCGTGCCATAAATATTTTTTGGGAATTTCAGTGGTCTAGGATGAGGGTTAATGCCCATTTCAGGCTGCAAATGTTTTTGGGACATTCAGAGCTCTCTGACACAGTTTTTGGGCCACCAACTTTTTCTGGACTTTAGGGGGTCTAGGATGACTGTAAACCCCTTTTTTGGGCCTCTAAAGTTTTCAACATTTTTGCAGCCTAAAATTCATATTAAGGCCTTTTTTGGGCTGCTAACATATTCTGAACTTTCAGTGGTGTAGGATGCATTTTTCGTGCCATAAATATTTTTGGGAATTTCAGTGGTCTAGGATGAGGGTTAATGCCCATTTCAGGCTGCAAATGTTTTTGGGACATTCAGAGCTCTCTGACACAGTTTTTGGGCCACCAACTTTTTCTGGACTTTAGGGGGTCTAGGATGACTGTAAACCCCTTTTTTGGGCCTCTAAAGTTTTCAACATTTTTGCAGCCTAAAATGCATATTAAGGCCTTTTTTGGGCTGCTAACATATTCTGAACTTTCAGTGGTGTAGCATGCATTTTTCGTGCCATAAATATTTTTGGGAATTTCAGTGGTCTAGGATGCGGGTTAATGCCCATTTCAGGCTGCAAATGTTTTTGGGACATTCAGAGCTCTCTGACACAGTTTTTGGGCCACCAACTTTTTCTGGACTTTAGGGGGTCTAGGATGACTGTAAACCCCTTTTTTGGGCCTCCAAAGTTTTCAACATTTTTGCAGCCTAAGATGCATTTTAAGGCCTTTTTTTGGGCTTCTAACATATTCTGAACTTTCAGGGTGTAAGATGCAATTTTCGTACCATAAATATTTTTGGGAATTTCAGTGGTCTAGGATACGTGTTAATGCCCCTTATGGGCTACAAATGTTTTTGGGATATTCAGAGCTCTCTCACCGTTTTTGGGCATCCAACATTTTCTGGACATTAGGGGGTCTAGGATGCCTGCAAACCCCTTTTTTGGGCCTCCAAAGTTTTCAACATTTTTGCAGCCTAAGATGCATTTTAAGGCCTTTTTTGGGCTGCTATCATATTCTGAACTTTCAGTGGTGCAGGATGCATGTTATTTCCATAAATATTTTTGGGAATTTCAGTGGTCTAGGATGCGGGTTAATGCCCATTTCAGGCTGCAAATGTTTTTGGGATATTCAGAGCTCTCTGACACCGTTTTTGGGCCACCAACATTTTCTGGACTTTAGGGGGTCTAGGATGCCTTTAAACCCCTTTTTTGGGCCTCCAAAGTTTTCTACATTTTTGCAGCCCTAAGATGCATGTTATGGCCTTTTTTGGGCTGCTAACATATTCTGAACTTTCAGCGGTGTAGGATGCGTTTTTCCTGCCATAAATATTTTTGGGAATTTCAGTGGTTAAGGATGCGGGTTAATGCCCATTTCAGGCTGCAAATGTTTTTGGGACATTCAGAGCTTTCTGACACAATTTTTAGGCCACCAACATTTTCTGGACTTTAGGGGGTCTAGGATGCCTGTAAACCCCTTTTTTGGACCTCTAAAGTTTTCAATATTTTTGCAGCCTAAGATGCATATTAAGGCCTTTTTGGGCTGCTAACATATTCTGAACTTTCAGTGGTGTAGGATGCATTTTTCCTGCCATAAATATTTTTGGGAATTTCAGTGGTCTAGGATGCGGGTTAATGCCCATTTCAGGCTGCAAATGTTTTTGGGACATTCCGAGCTTTCTGACACAGTTTCTAGGCCACCAACATTTTCTGGACTTTAGGGGGTCTAGGATGGCTGTAAACCCCTTTTTTGGGCCTCCAAAGTTTTCAACATTTTTGCAGCCTAAGATGCGTTTTAAGGCCTTTTTTGGGCTGCTAACCTATTCTGAACTTTCAGCGGTGTAGGATGCATTTTTCGTGCCATGAACATTTTTGGGAATTTCAGTGGTCTAGGATGCGGTTTAATACCCATTTCAGGCTGCAAATATTTTTAGGCCATTCAGAGCTTTCTGGCACAGTTTTTAGGCCACAAACATTTTCTGGACTTTAGGGGGTCTAGGAAGCCTGTAAACCCCTTTTTTGGACCTCCAAAGTTTTCAATATTTTTGCAGCCTAAGATGCATTTTACGGCCTTTTTTGGGCTGCTATCATATTCTGAACTTTCAGGGGTGTAGGATGCATTTATTGTGCACAAAATATTTTTGGGAATTTCAGTTGTCTAGGATGCGGGTTAATGCCCATTTCAGGCTGCAAATGTTTTTGGGACATTCCAAGCTTTCTGACAAAGTATCTACGCCACCAACATTTTCTGGACTTTAGGGGGTCTAGGATGACTGTAAACCCCTTTTTTGGCCCTCCAAGTTTTCAACATTTTTGCAGCCTAAGATGATTTTTAGGCCTTTTTGGGCTGCTATCATATTCTGAACTTTCAGTGGTGCAGGATGCATCTTATTTCCATAAATACTATTGGGAATTTCAGTGGTCTAGGATGCGGGTTAATGCCCATTTCAGGCTGCAAATGTTTTTGGGACATTCCGAGCTTTCTGACACAGTTTCTAGGCCACCAACATTTTCTGGACTTTAGGGGGTCTAGGATGACTGTAAACCCCTTTTTTGGGCCTCCAAAGTTGTTTTCAACATTTTTGCAGCCTAAGATGATTTTTAGGCCTTTTATGGGCTGCTATGATATTCTGAACTTTCAGTGGTGCAGGATGCATGTTATTTCCATAAATACTTTTGGGAATTTCAGTGGTCTAGGATGCGGGTTAATGCCCATTTCAGGCTGCAAATGTTTTTGGGACATTCCGAGCTTTCTGACACAGTTTCTAGGCCACCAACATTTTCTGGACTTTAGGGGGTCTAGGATGACTGTAAACCCCTTTTTTGGGCCTCCAAAGTTGTTTTCAACATTTTTGCAGCCTAAGATGATTTTTAGGCCTTTTTTGGGCTGCTATCATATTCTGAACTTTCAGTGGTGCAGGATGCATGTTATTTCCATAGATACTTTTGGGAATTTCAGTGGTCTAGGATGTGGGTTAATGCCCATTTCAGGCTGCAAATGTTTTTGGGACATTCCGAGCTTTCTGACACAGTTTTTAGGTCACCAACATTTTCTGGACTTTAGGGGGTCTAGGATGCCTGTAAACCCCTTTTTTGGGCCTCTAAAGTTTTCTACATTTTTGCAGCCATAAGATGCATTTTAAGGCATTTTTCTGGGCTTCTAACATATTCTGAACTTTCAGCGGTGCAGGATGCATTTTTCGTGCCATAAATATTTTTGGGAATTTCAGTGGTCTAGGATGCGGGTTAATGCCCATTTCAGGCTGCAAATGTTTTTGGGATATTCAGAGCTCTCTGACACCATTTTTGGGCCACCAACATTTTCTGGACTTTATGGGGCCTAGGATGCCTGTGAACCCCTTTTTTGGGCCTCCAAAGTTTTCTACATTTTTGCAGCCCTAAGATGCATGTTATGGCCTTTTTTGGGCTGCTAATATATTCTGAACTTTCAGCGGTGTAGGATGCGTTTTTCCTGCCATAAATATTTTTGGGAATTTCAGTGGTCTAGGATGCGGGTTAGTGCCCATTTCAGGCTACAAATGTTTTTGGGATATTCAGAGCTCTCTGACACCGTTTTTGGGCAACCAACATTTTCTGGACTTTAGGGGGACTAGGATGCCTGTAAACCCCTTTTTTGGGCCTCCAAAGTTTTCAACATTTTTGCAGCCTAAGATGCATTTTAAGGCCTTTTTTGGGCTGCTATCATATTCTGAACTTTCAGGGGTGTAGGATGCGTTTTTCCTGCCATAAATATTTTTGGGAATTTCAGTGGTTAAGGATGCGGGTTAATGCCCATTTCAGGCTGCAAATGTTTTTGGGACATTCAGAGCTTTCTGACACAATTTTTAGGCCACCAACATTTTCTGGACTTTAGGTGGTCTAGGATGCCTGCAAACCCCTTTTTTGGGCCTCCAAAGTTTTCAACATTTTTGCAGCCTAAGATGCATTTTAAGGCCTTTTTTGGGCTGCTATCATATTCTGAACTTTCAGTGGTGCAGGATGCATGTTATTTCCATAAATATTTTTGGGAATTTCAGTGGTCTAGGATGCGGGTTAATGCCCATTTCAGGCTGCAAATGTTTTTGGGATATTCAGAGCTCTCTGACACCGTTTTTCGGCCACCAACATTTTCTGGACTTTCGGGGGTCTATGATGCCTTTAAACCCCTTTTTTGGGCCTCCAAAGTTTTCTACATTTTTGCAGCCCTAAGATGCATGTTATGGCCTTTTTTGGGCTGCTAACATATTCTGAACTTTCAGCGGTGTAGGATGCGTTTTTCCTGCCATAAATATTTTTGGGAATTTCAGTGGTTAAGGATGCGGGTTAATGCCCATTTCAGGCTGCAAATGTTTTTGGGACATTCAGAGCTTTCTGACACAATTTTTAGGCCACCAACATTTTCTGGACTTTAGGGGGTCTAGGATGCCTGTAAACCCCTTTTTTGGACCTCCAAAGTTTTCAATATTTTTGCAGCCTAAGATGCATATTAAGGCCTTTTTTGGGCTGCTAACATATTCTGAACTTTCAGTGGTGTAGGATGCATTTTTCCTGCCATAAATATTTTTGGGAATTTCAGTGGTCTAGGATGCGGGTTAATGCCCATTTCAGGCTGCAAATGTTTTTGGGACATTCCGAGCTTTCTGACACAGTTTCTAGGCCACCAACATTTTCTGGACTTTAGGGGGTCTAGGATGGCTGTAAACCCCTTTTTTGGGCCTCCAAAGTTTTCAACATTTTTGCAGCCTAAGATGCGTTTTAAGGCCTTTTTGGGGCTGCTAACCTATTCTGAACTTTCAGCGGTGTAGGATGCATTTTTCGTGCCATGAACATTTTTGGGAATTTCAGTGGTCTAGGATGCGGTTTAATACCCATTTCAGGCTGCAAATATTTTTGGGCCATTCAGAGCTTTCTGGCACAGTTTTTAGGCCACAAACATTTTCTGGACTTTAGGGGGTCTAGGAAGCCTGTAAACCCCTTTTTTGGACCTCCAAAGTTTTCAATATTTTTGCAGCCTAAGATGCATTTTACGGCCTTTTTTGGGCTGCTATCATATTCTGAACTTTCAGGGGTGTAGGATGCATTTATTGTGCACAAAATATTTTTGGGAATTTCAGTTGTCTAGGATGCGGGTTAATGCCCATTTCAGGCTGCAAATGTTTTTGGGACATTCCGAGCTTTCTGACAAAGTATCTACGCCACCAACATTTTCTGGACTTTAGGGGGTCTAGGATGACTGTAAACCCCTTTTTTGGCCCTCCAAGTTTTCAACATTTTTGCAGCCTAAGATGATTTTTAGGCCTTTTTGGGCTGCTATCATATTCTGAACTTTCAGTGGTGCAGGATGCATGTTATTTCCATAAATACTATTGGGAATTTCAGTGGTCTAGGATGCGGGTTAATGCCCATTTCAGGCTGCAAATGTTTTTGGGACATTCCGAGCTTTCTGACACAGTTTCTAGGCCACCAACATTTTCTGGACTTTAGGGGGTCTAGGATGACTGTAAACCCCTTTTTTGGGCCTCCAAAGTTGTTTTCAACATTTTTGCAGCCTAAGATGATTTTTAGGCCTTTTATGGGCTGCTATGATATTCTGAACTTTCAGTGGTGCAGGATGCATGTTATTTCCATAAATACTTTTGGGAATTTCAGTGGTCTAGGATGCGGGTTAATGCCCATTTCAGGCTGCAAATGTTTTTGGGACATTCCGAGCTTTCTGACACAGTTTCTAGGCCACCAACATTTTCTGGACTTTAGGGGGTCTAGGATGACTGTAAACCCCTTTTTTGGGCCTCCAAAGTTGTTTTCAACATTTTTGCAGCCTAAGATGATTTTTAGGCCTTTTTTGGGCTGCTATCATATTCTGAACTTTCAGTGGTGCAGGATGCATGTTATTTCCATAGATACTTTTGGGAATTTCAGTGGTCTAGGATGTGGGTTAATGCCCATTTCAGGCTGCAAATGTTTTTGGGACATTCCGAGCTTTCTGACACAGTTTTTAGGTCACCAACATTTTCTGGACTTTAGGGGGTCTAGGATGCCTGTAAACCCCTTTTTTGGGCCTCTAAAATTTTCTACATTTTTGCAGCCATAAGATGCATTTTAAGGCATTTTTCTGGGCTTCTAACATATTCTGAACTTTCAGCGGTGCAGGATGCATTTTTCGTGCCATAAATATTTTTGGGAATTTCAGTGGTCTAGGATGCGGGTTAATGCCCTTTTCAGGCTGCAAATGTTTTTGGGATATTCAGAGCTCTCTGACACCATTTTTGGGCCACCAACATTTTCTGGACTTTAAGGGGCCTAGGATGCCTGTGAACCCCTTTTTTGGGCCTCCAAAGTTTTCTACATTTTTGCAGCCCTAAGATGCATGTTATGGCCTTTTTTGGGCTGCTAATATATTCTGAACTTTCAGCGGTGTAGGATGCGTTTTTCCTGCCATAAATATTTTTGGGAATTTCAGTGGTCTAGGATGCGGGTTAGTGCCCATTTCAGGCTACAAATGTTTTTGGGATATTCAGAGCTCTCTGACACCGTTTTTGGGCAACCAACATTTTCTGGACTTTAGGGGGACTAGGATGCCTGTAAACCCCTTTTTTGGGCCTCCAAAGTTTTCAACATTTTTGCAGCCTAAGATGCATTTTAAGGCCTTTTTTGGGCTGCTATCATATTCTGAACTTTCAGGGGTGTAGGATGCATTTTTCGTGCCATAAATATTTTTGGGAATTTCAGTGGTCTAGAATGCGGGTTAATGCCCATTTCAGGCTGCAAATGTTTTTGGGACATTCAGAGCTCTCTGACACAGTTTTTGGGCCACCAACTTTTTCTGGACTTTAGGGGGTCTAGGATGACTGTAAACCCCTTTTTTGGGCCTCTAAAGTTTTCAACATTTTTGCAGCCTAAAACGCATATTAAGGCCTTTTTTGGGCTGCTAACATATTCTGAACTTTCAGTGGTGTAGGATGCGTTTTCCTGCCATTAATATTTTTGGGAATTTCAGTGGTCTAGGATGCGGGTTAATGCCCATTTCAGGCTGCAAATGTTTTTGGTACATTCAGAGCTTTCTGACACAGTTTTTAGGCCACCAACATTTTCTGGACTTTAGGGGGTCTAGGATGCCTGTAAACCCCTTTTTTGGGCCTCCAAAGTTTTCTACATTTTTGCAGCCCTAAGATGCATGTTATGGCCTTTTTTGGGCTGCTAACATATTCTGAACTTTCAGCGGTGTAGGATGCATTTTTCGTGCCATAAATATTTTTGGGAATTTCAGTGGTCTAGGATGTGGGTTAATGCCCATTTCAGGCTGCAGATGTTTTTGGGACATTCCAAGCTTTCTGACACAGTTTCTAGGCCACCAACATTTTCTGGACTTTAGTGGGTCTAGGATGACTGTAAATCCCTTTTTTGGGCCTCCAAAGTTTTCAACATTTTTGCAGCCTAAGATGCATTTTAAGGCCTTTTTTGGGCTGCTATCATATTCTGAACTTTCAGTGGTGCAGGATGCATGTTATTTCCATAAATATTTTTGGGAATTTCAGTGGTCTAGGATGCGGGTTAATGCCCATTTCAGGCTGCAAATGTTTTTGGGATATTCAGAGCTCTCTGACACCGTTTTTGGGCAACCAACATTTTCTGGACTTTAGGGGGTCTAGGATGCCTGTAAACCCGTTTTTTGGGCCTCCAAAGTTTTCAAAATTTTTGCAGCCTAAGATGCATTTTAAGGCCTTTTTGTGGGCTGCTAACATATTCTGAACTTTCAGCGGTGCAGGATGCATTTTTCGTGCCATAAATATTTTTTGGGAATTTCAGTGGTCTAGGATGAGGGTTAATGCCCATTTCAGGCTGCAAATGTTTTTGGGACATTCAGAGCTCTCTGACACAGTTTTTGGGCCACCAACTTTTTCTGGACTTTAGGGGGTCTAGGATGACTGTAAACCCCTTTTTTGGGCCTCCAAAGTTTTCTACATTTTTGCAGCCCTAAGATGCATGTTATGGCCTTTTTTGGGCTGCTAACATATTCTGAACTTTCAGCGGTGTAGGATGCATTTTTCGTGCCATAAATATTTTTGGGAATTTCAGTGGTCTAGGATGTGGGTTAATGCCCATTTCAGGCTGCAGATGTTTTTGGGACATTCCGAGCTTTCTGACACAGTTTCTAGGCCACCAACATTTTCTGGACTTTAGTGGGTCTAGGATGACTGTAAATCCCTTTTTTGGGCCTCCAAAGTTTTCAACATTTTTGCAGCCTAAGATGCATTTTAAGGCCTTTTTTGGGCTGCTATCATATTCTGAACTTTCAGTGGTGCAGGATGCATGTTATTTCCATAAATATTTTTGGGAATTTCAGTGGTCTAGGATGCGGGTTAATGCCCATTTCAGGCTGCAAATGTTTTTGGGATATTCAGAGCTCTCTGACACCGTTTTTGGGCAACCAACATTTTCTGGACTTTAGGGGGTCTAGGATGCCTGTAAACCCCTTTTTTGGGCCTCCAAAGTTTTCAAAATTTTTGCAGCCTAAGATGCATTTTAAGGCCTTTTTGTGGGCTGCTAACATATTCTGAACTTTCAGCGGTGCAGGATGCATTTTTCGTGCCATAAATATTTTTTGGGAATTTCAGTGGTCTAGGATGAGGGTTAATGCCCATTTCAGGCTGCAAATGTTTTTGGGACATTCAGAGCTCTCTGACACAGTTTTTGGGCCACCAACTTTTTCTGGACTTTAGGGGGTCTAGGATGACTGTAAACCCCTTTTTTGGGCCTCTAAAGTTTTCAACATTTTTGCAGCCTAAAATTCATATTAAGGCCTTTTTTGGGCTGCTAACATATTCTGAACTTTCAGTGGTGTAGGATGCATTTTTCGTGCCATAAATATTTTTGGGAATTTCAGTGGTCTAGGATGAGGGTTAATGCCCATTTCAGGCTGCAAATGTTTTTGGGACATTCAGAGCTCTCTGACACAGTTTTTGGGCCACCAACTTTTTCTGGACTTTAGGGGGTCTAGGATGACTGTAAACCCCTTTTTTGGGCCTCTAAAGTTTTCAACATTTTTGCAGCCTAAAATGCATATTAAGGCCTTTTTTGGGCTGCTAACATATTCTGAACTTTCAGTGGTGTAGCATGCATTTTTCGTGCCATAAATATTTTTGGGAATTTCAGTGGTCTAGGATGCGGGTTAATGCCCATTTCAGGCTGCAAATGTTTTTGGGACATTCAGAGCTCTCTGACACAGTTTTTGGGCCACCAACTTTTTCTGGACTTTAGGGGGTCTAGGATGACTGTAAACCCCTTTTTTGGGCCTCCAAAGTTTTCAACATTTTTGCAGCCTAAGATGCATTTTAAGGCCTTTTTTGGGCTTCTAACATATTCTGAACTTTCAGGGTGTAAGATGCAATTTTCGTACCATAAATATTTTTGGGAATTTCAGTGGTCTAGGATACGTGTTAATGCCCCTTATGGGCTACAAATGTTTTTGGGATATTCAGAGCTCTCTCACCGTTTTTGGGCATCCAACATTTTCTGGACATTAGGGGGTCTAGGATGCCTGCAAACCCCTTTTTTGGGCCTCCAAAGTTTTCAACATTTTTGCAGCCTAAGATGCATTTTAAGGCCTTTTTTGGGCTGCTATCATATTCTGAACTTTCAGTGGTGCAGGATGCATGTTATTTCCATAAATATTTTTGGGAATTTCAGTGGTCTAGGATGCGGGTTAATGCCCATTTCAGGCTGCAAATGTTTTTGGGATATTCAGAGCTCTCTGACACCGTTTTTGGGCCACCAACATTTTCTGGACTTTAGGGGGTCTAGGATGCCTTTAAACCCCTTTTTTGGGCCTCCAAAGTTTTCTACATTTTTGCAGCCCTAAGATGCATGTTATGGCCTTTTTTGGGCTGCTAACATATTCTGAACTTTCAGCGGTGTAGGATGCGTTTTTCCTGCCATAAATATTTTTGGGAATTTCAGTGGTTAAGGATGCGGGTTAATGCCCATTTCAGGCTGCAAATGTTTTTGGGACATTCAGAGCTTTCTGACACAATTTTTAGGCCACCAACATTTTCTGGACTTTAGGGGGTCTAGGATGCCTGTAAACCCCTTTTTTGGACCTCCAAAGTTTTCAATATTTTTGCAGCCTAAGATGCATATTAAGGCCTTTTTTGGGCTGCTAACATATTCTGAACTTTCAGTGGTGTAGGATGCATTTTTCCTGCCATAAATATTTTTGGGAATTTCAGTGGTCTAGGATGCGGGTTAATGCCCATTTCAGGCTGCAAATGTTTTTGGGACATTCCGAGCTTTCTGACACAGTTTCTAGGCCACCAACATTTTCTGGACTTTAGGGGGTCTAGGATGGCTGTAAACCCCTTTTTTGGGCCTCCAAAGTTTTCAACATTTTTGCAGCCTAAGATGCGTTTTAAGGCCTTTTTTGGGCTGCTAACCTATTCTGAACTTTCAGCGGTGTAGGATGCATTTTTCGTGCCATGAACATTTTTGGGAATTTCAGTGGTCTAGGATGAGGGTTAATGCCCATTTCAGGCTGCAAATGTTTTTGGGACATTCAGAGCTCTCTGACACAGTTTTTGGGCCACCAACTTTTTCTGGACTTTAGGGGGTCTAGGATGACTGTAAACCCCTTTTTTGGGCCTCTAAAGTTTTCAACATTTTTGCAGCCTAAAATTCATATTAAGGCCTTTTTTGGGCTGCTAACATATTCTGAACTTTCAGTGGTGTAGGATGCATTTTTCGTGCCATAAATATTTTTGGGAATTTCAGTGGTCTAGGATGAGGGTTAATGCCCATTTCAGGCTGCAAATGTTTTTGGGACATTCAGAGCTCTCTGACACAGTTTTTGGGCCACCAACTTTTTCTGGACTTTAGGGGGTCTAGGATGACTGTAAACCCCTTTTTTGGGCCTCTAAAGTTTTCAACATTTTTGCAGCCTAAAATGCATATTAAGGCCTTTTTTGGGCTGCTAACATATTCTGAACTTTCAGTGGTGTAGCATGCATTTTTCGTGCCATAAATATTTTTGGGAATTTCAGTGGTCTAGGATGCGGGTTAATGCCCATTTCAGGCTGCAAATGTTTTTGGGACATTCAGAGCTCTCTGACACAGTTTTTGGGCCACCAACTTTTTCTGGACTTTAGGGGGTCTAGGATGACTGTAAACCCCTTTTTTGGGCCTCCAAAGTTTTCAACATTTTTGCAGCCTAAGATGCATTTTAAGGCCTTTTTTGGGCTTCTAACATATTCTGAACTTTCAGGGTGTAAGATGCAATTTTCGTACCATAAATATTTTTGGGAATTTCAGTGGTCTAGGATACGTGTTAATGCCCCTTATGGGCTACAAATGTTTTTGGGACATTCAGAGCTTTCTGACACAATTTCTAGGCCACCAACATTTTCTGGACTTTAGGGGGTCTAGGATGCCTGCAAACCCCTTTTTTGGGCCTCCAAAGTTTTCAACATTTTTGCAGCCTAAGATGCATTTTAAGGCCTTTTTTGGGCTGCTATCATATTCTGAACTTTCAGTGGTGCAGGATGCATGTTATTTCCATAAATATTTTTGGGAATTTCAGTGGTCTAGGATGCGGGTTAATGCCCATTTCAGGCTGCAAATGTTTTTGGGATATTCAGAGCTCTCTGACACCGTTTTTGGGCCACCAACATTTTCTGGACTTTAGGGGGTCTAGGATGCCTTTAAACCCCTTTTTTGGGCCTCCAAAGTTTTCTACATTTTTGCAGCCCTAAGATGCATGTTATGGCCTTTTTTGGGCTGCTAACATATTCTGAACTTTCAGCGGTGTAGGATGCGTTTTTCCTGCCATAAATATTTTTGGGAATTTCAGTGGTTAAGGATGCGGGTTAATGCCCATTTCAGGCTGCAAATGTTTTTGGGACATTCAGAGCTTTCTGACACAATTTTTAGGCCACCAACATTTTCTGGACTTTAGGGGGTCTAGGATGCCTGTAAACCCCTTTTTTGGACCTCCAAAGTTTTCAATATTTTTGCAGCCTAAGATGCATATTAAGGCCTTTTTTGGGCTGCTAACATATTCTGAACTTTCAGTGGTGTAGGATGCATTTTTCCTGCCATAAATATTTTTGGGAATTTCAGTGGTCTAGGATGCGGGTTAATGCCCATTTCAGGCTGCAAATGTTTTTGGGACATTCCGAGCTTTCTGACACAGTTTCTAGGCCACCAACATTTTCTGGACTTTAGGGGGTCTAGGATGGCTGTAAACCCCTTTTTTGGGCCTCCAAAGTTTTCAACATTTTTGCAGCCTAAGATGCGTTTTAAGGCCTTTTTTGGGCTGCTAACCTATTCTGAACTTTCAGCGGTGTAGGATGCATTTTTCGTGCCATGAACATTTTTGGGAATTTCAGTGGTCTAGGATGCGGTTTAATACCCATTTCAGGCTGCAAATATTTTTGGGCCATTCAGAGCTTTCTGGCACAGTTTTTAGGCCACAAACATTTTCTGGACTTTAGGGGGTCTAGGAAGCCTGTAAACCCCTTTTTTGGACCTCCAAAGTTTTCAATATTTTTGCAGCCTAAGATGCATTTTACGGCCTTTTTTGGGCTGCTATCATATTCTGAACTTTCAGGGGTGTAGGATGCATTTATTGTGCACAAAATATTTTTGGGAATTTCAGTTGTCTAGGATGCGGGTTAATGCCCATTTCAGGCTGCAAATGTTTTTGGGACATTCCGAGCTTTCTGACAAAGTATCTACGCCACCAACATTTTCTGGACTTTAGGGGGTCTAGGATGACTGTAAACCCCTTTTTTGGCCCTCCAAGTTTTCAACATTTTTGCAGCCTAAGATGATTTTTAGGCCTTTTTGGGCTGCTATCATATTCTGAACTTTCAGTGGTGCAGGATGCATGTTATTTCCATAAATACTATTGGGAATTTCAGTGGTCTAGGATGCGGGTTAATGCCCATTTCAGGCTGCAAATGTTTTTGGGACATTCCGAGCTTTCTGACACAGTTTCTAGGCCACCAACATTTTCTGGACTTTAGGGGGTCTAGGATGACTGTAAACCCCTTTTTTGGGCCTCCAAAGTTGTTTTCAACATTTTTGCAGCCTAAGATGATTTTTAGGCCTTTTATGGGCTGCTATGATATTCTGAACTTTCAGTGGTGCAGGATGCATGTTATTTCCATAAATACTTTTGGGAATTTCAGTGGTCTAGGATGCGGGTTAATGCCCATTTCAGGCTGCAAATGTTTTTGGGACATTCCGAGCCTTCTGACACAGTTTCTAGGCCACCAACATTTTCTGGACTTTAGGGGGTCTAGGATGACTGTAAACCCCTTTTTTGGGCCTCCAAAGTTGTTTTCAACATTTTTGCAGCCTAAGATGATTTTTAGGCCTTTTTTGGGCTGCTATCATATTCTGAACTTTCAGTGGTGCAGGATGCATGTTATTTCCATAGATACTTTTGGGAATTTCAGTGGTCTAGGATGTGGGTTAATGCCCATTTCAGGCTGCAAATGTTTTTGGGACATTCCGAGCTTTCTGACACAGTTTTTAGGTCACCAACATTTTCTGGACTTTAGGGGGTCTAGGATGCCTGTAAACCCCTTTTTTGGGCCTCTAAAGTTTTCTACATTTTTGCAGCCATAAGATGCATTTTAAGGCATTTTTCTGGGCTTCTAACATATTCTGAACTTTCAGCGGTGCAGGATGCATTTTTCGTGCCATAAATATTTTTGGGAATTTCAGTGGTCTAGGATGCGGGTTAATGCCCATTTCAGGCTGCAAATGTTTTTGGGATATTCAGAGCTCTCTGACACCATTTTTGGGCCACCAACATTTTCTGGACTTTATGGGGCCTAGGATGCCTGTGAACCCCTTTTTTGGGCCTCCAAAGTTTTCTACATTTTTGCAGCCCTAAGATGCATGTTATGGCCTTTTTTGGGCTGCTAATATATTCTGAACTTTCAGCGGTGTAGGATGCGTTTTTCCTGCCATAAATATTTTTGGGAATTTCAGTGGTCTAGGATGCGGGTTAGTGCCCATTTCAGGCTACAAATGTTTTTGGGATATTCAGAGCTCTCTGACACCGTTTTTGGGCAACCAACATTTTCTGGACTTTAGGGGGACTAGGATGCCTGTAAACCCCTTTTTTGGGCCTCCAAAGTTTTCAACATTTTTGCAGCCTAAGATGCATTTTAAGGCCTTTTTTGGGCTGCTATCATATTCTGAACTTTCAGGGGTGTAGGATGCATTTTTCGTGCCATAAATATTTTTGGGAATTTCAGTGGTCTAGAATGCGGGTTAATGCCCATTTCAGGCTGCAAATGTTTTTGGGATATTCAGAGCTCTCTGACACCGTTTTTGGGCAACCAACATTTTCTGGACTTTAGGGGGTCTAGGATGCCTGTAAACCCCTTTTTTGGGCCTCCAAAGTTTTCAACATTTTTGCAGCCTAAGATGCATTTTAAGGCCTTTTTTGGGCTGCTATCATATTCTGAACTTTCAGTGGTGCAGGATGCATGTTATTTCCATAAATATTTTTGGGAATTTCAGTGGTCTAAGATGCGGGTTAATGCCCATTTCGGGCTGCAAATGTTTTTGGGATATTCAGAGTTCTCTGACACCATTTTTGGGCCACCAACATTTTCTGGACTTTAGGGGGTCTAGGATGCCTTTAAACCCCTTTTTTGGGCCTCCAAAGTTTTCTACATTTTTGCAGCCCTAAGATGCATGTTATGGCCTTTTTTCGGCTGCTAACATATTCTGAACTTTCAGCGGTGTAGGATGCGTTTTTCCTGCCATAAATATTTTTGGGAATTTCAGTGGTTAAGGATGCGGGTTAATGCCCATTTCAGGCTGCAAATGTTTTTGGGACATTCAGGGCTTTCTGACACAGTTTTTAGGCCACCAACATTTTCTGGACTTTAGGGGGTCTAGGATGCCTGTAAACCCCTTTTATGGGCCTCCAAAGTTTTCAACATTTTTGCAGCCTAAGATGATTTTTAGGCCTTTTTTGGGCTGCTATCATATTCTGAACTTTCAGTGCTGCAGGATGCATGCTATTTCCCTAAATACTTTTGGGAATTTCAGTGGTCTAGGATGCGGGTTAATGCCCATTTCAGGCTGCAAATGTTTTTGGGACATTCAGAGCTCTCTGACACAGTTTTTGGGCCACCAACATTTTCTGGACTTTAGGGGGTCTAGGATGCCTTTAAACCCCTTTTTTTGGGCCTCCAAAGTTTTCTACATTTTTGCAGCCCTAACATGCATGTTATGGCCTTTTTTGGGCTGCTAACATATTCTGAACTTTCAGCGGTGTAGGATGCGTTTTTCCTGCCATAAATATTTTTGGGAATTTCAGTGGTTAAGGATGCGAGTTAATGCCCATTTCAGGCTGCAAAATGTTTTTGGGACATTCAGAGCTTTCTGACACAGTTTTTAGGCCACCACCATTTTCTGGACTTTAGGGGGTCTAGGATGCCTGTAAACCCCTTTTTTGGACCTCCAAAGTTTTCAATATTTTTGCAGCCTAAGATGCATTTCAAGGCCTTTTTTGGGCTGCTAACATATTCTGAACTTTCAGCGGTGTAGGATGCATTTTTCGTGCCATGAATATTTTTGGGAATTTCAGTGGTCTAGGATGTGGTTTAATGCCCATTTCAGGCTGCAAATGTTTTTGGGTCTAGGATGCCTGTAAACCCCTTTTATGGGCCTCCAAAGTTTTCAACATTTTTGCAGCCTAAGATGATTTTTAGGCCTTTTTTGGGCTGCTATCATATTCTGAACTTTCAGTGGTGCAGGATGCATGCTATTTCCCTAAATACTTTTGGGAATTTCAGTGGTCTAGGATGCGGGTTAATGCCCATTTCAGGCTGCAAATGTTTTTGGGACATTCAGAGCTCTCTGACACAGTTTTTGGGCCACCAACATTTTCTGGACTTTAGGGGGTCTAGGATGCCTGTAAACCCCTTTTTTGGGCCTCCAAAGTTTTCAACATTTTTGCAGCCTAAGATGCATTTTAAGGCCTTTTTTGGGCTGCTATCATATTCTGAACTTTCAGTGGTGCAGGATGCATGTTATTTCCATAAATATTTTTGGGAATTTCAGTGGTCTAGGATGCGGGTTAATGCCCATTTCAGGCTGCAAATGTTTTTGGGATATTCAGAGCTCTCTGACACCGTTTTTGGGCAACCAACATTTTCTGGACTTTAGGGGGTCTAGGATGCCTGTAAACCCCTTTTTTGGGCCTCCAAAGTTTTCAAAATTTTTGCAGCCTAAGATGCATTTTAAGGCCTTTTTGTGGGCTGCTAACATATTCTGAACTTTCAGCGGTGCAGGATGCATTTTTCGTGCCATAAATATTTTTTGGGAATTTCAGTGGTCTAGGATGAGGGTTAATGCCCATTTCAGGCTGCAAATGTTTTTGGGACATTCAGAGCTCTCTGACACAGTTTTTGGGCCACCAACTTTTTCTGGACTTTAGGGGGTCTAGGATGACTGTAAACCCCTTTTTTGGGCCTCTAAAGTTTTCAACATTTTTGCAGCCTAAAATTCATATTAAGGCCTTTTTTGGGCTGCTAACATATTCTGAACTTTCAGTGGTGTAGGATGCATTTTTCGTGCCATAAATATTTTTGGGAATTTCAGTGGTCTAGGATGAGGGTTAATGCCCATTTCAGGCTGCAAATGTTTTTGGGACATTCAGAGCTCTCTGACACAGTTTTTGGGCCACCAACTTTTTCTGGACTTTAGGGGGTCTAGGATGACTGTAAACCCCTTTTTTGGGCCTCCAAAGTTTTCAACATTTTTGCAGCCTAAGATGCATTTTAAGGCCTTTTTTTGGGCTTCTAACATATTCTGAACTTTCAGGGTGTAAGATGCAATTTTCGTACCATAAATATTTTTGGGAATTTCAGTGGTCTAGGATACGTGTTAATGCCCCTTATGGGCTACAAATGTTTTTGGGATATTCAGAGCTCTCTCACCGTTTTTGGGCATCCAACATTTTCTGGACATTAGGGGGTCTAGGATGCCTGCAAACCCCTTTTTTGGGCCTCCAAAGTTTTCAACATTTTTGCAGCCTAAGATGCATTTTAAGGCCTTTTTTGGGCTGCTATCATATTCTGAACTTTCAGTGGTGCAGGATGCGTTTTTCCTGCCATAAATATTTTTGGGAATTTCAGTGGTTAAGGATGCGGGTTAATGCCCATTTCAGGCTGCAAATGTTTTTGGGACATTCAGAGCTTTCTGACACAATTTTTAGGCCACCAACATTTTCTGGACTTTAGGGGGTCTAGGATGCCTGTAAACCCCTTTTTTGGACCTCCAAAGTTTTCAATATTTTTGCAGCCTAAGATGCATATTAAGGCCTTTTTTGGGCTGCTAACATATTCTGAACTTTCAGTGGTGTAGGATGCATTTTTCCTGCCATAAATATTTTTGGGAATTTCAGTGGTCTAGGATGCGGGTTAATGCCCATTTCAGGCTGCAAATGTTTTTGGGACATTCCGAGCTTTCTGACACAGTTTCTAGGCCACCAACATTTTCTGGACTTTAGGGGGTCTAGGATGGCTGTAAACCCCTTTTTTGGGCCTCCAAAGTTTTCAACATTTTTGCAGCCTAAGATGCGTTTTAAGGCCTTTTTTGGGCTGCTAACCTATTCTGAACTTTCAGCGGTGTAGGATGCATTTTTCGTGCCATGAACATTTTTGGGAATTTCAGTGGTCTAGGATGCGGTTTAATACCCATTTCAGGCTGCAAATATTTTTGGGCCATTCAGAGCTTTCTGGCACAGTTTTTAGGCCACAAACATTTTCTGGACTTTAGGGGGTCTAGGAAGCCTGTAAACCCCTTTTTTGGACCTCCAAAGTTTTCAATATTTTTGCAGCCTAAGATGCATTTTACGGCCTTTTTTGGGCTGCTATCATATTCCGAACTTTCAGGGGTGTAGGATGCATTTATTGTGCACAAAATATTTTTGGGAATTTCAGTTGTCTAGGATGCGGGTTAATGCCCATTTCAGGCTGCAAATGTTTTTGGGACATTCCGAGCTTTCTGACAAAGTATCTACGCCACCAACATTTTCTGGACTTTAGGGGGTCTAGGATGACTGTAAACCCCTTTTTTGGCCCTCCAAGTTTTCAACATTTTTGCAGCCTAAGATGATTTTTAGGCCTTTTTGGGCTGCTATCATATTCTGAACTTTCAGTGGTGCAGGATGCATGTTATTTCCATAAATACTATTGGGAATTTCAGTGGTCTAGGATGCGGGTTAATGCCCATTTCAGGCTGCAAATGTTTTTGGGACATTCCGAGCTTTCTGACACAGTTTCTAGGCCACCAACATTTTCTGGACTTTAGGGGGTCTAGGATGACTGTAAACCCCTTTTTTGGGCCTCCAAAGTTGTTTTCAACATTTTTGCAGCCTAAGATGATTTTTAGGCCTTTTATGGGCTGCTATGATATTCTGAACTTTCAGTGGTGCAGGATGCATGTTATTTCCATAAATACTTTTGGGAATTTCAGTGGTCTAGGATGCGGGTTAATGCCCAATTCAGGCTGCAAATGTTTTTGGGACATTCCGAGCTTTCTGACACAGTTTCTAGGCCACCAACATTTTCTGGACTTTAGGGGGTCTAGGATGACTGTAAACCCCTTTTTTGGGCCTCCAAAGTTGTTTTCAACATTTTTGCAGCCTAAGATGATTTTTAGGCCTTTTTTGGGCTGCTATCATATTCTGAACTTTCAGTGGTGCAGGATGCATGTTATTTCCATAGATACTTTTGGGAATTTCAGTGGTCTAGGATGTGGGTTAATGCCCATTTCAGGCTGCAAATGTTTTTGGGACATTCCGAGCTTTCTGACACAGTTTTTAGGTCACCAACATTTTCTGGACTTTAGGGGGTCTAGGATGCCTGTAAACCCCTTTTTTGGGCCTCCAAAGTTTTCTACATTTTTGCAGCCCTAAGATGCATGTTATGGCCTTTTTTGGGCTGCTAATATATTCTGAACTTTCAGCGGTGTAGGATGCGTTTTTCCTGCCATAAATATTTTTGGGAATTTCAGTGGTCTAGGATGCGGGTTAGTGCCCATTTCAGGCTACAAATGTTTTTGGGATATTCAGAGCTCTCTGACACCGTTTTTGGGCAACCAACATTTTCTGGACTTTAGGGGGACTAGGATGCCTGTAAACCCCTTTTTTGGGCCTCCAAAGTTTTCAACATTTTTGCAGCCTAAGATGCATTTTAAGGCCTTTTTTGGGCTGCTATCATATTCTGAACTTTCAGGGGTGTAGGATGCGTTTTTCCTGCCATAAATATTTTTGGGAATTTCAGTGGTTAAGGATGCGGGTTAATGCCCATTTCAGGCTGCAAATGTTTTTGGGACATTCAGAGCTTTCTGACACAATTTCTAGGCCACCAACATTTTCTGGACTTTAGGGGGTCTAGGATGCCTGCAAACCCCTTTTTTGGGCCTCCAAAGTTTTCAACATTTTTGCAGCCTAAGATGCATTTTAAGGCCTTTTTTGGGCTGCTATCATATTCTGAACTTTCAGTGGTGCAGGATGCATGTTATTTCCATAAATATTTTTGGGAATTTCAGTGGTCTAGGATGCGGGTTAATGCCCATTTCAGGCTGCAAATGTTTTTGGGATATTCAGAGCTCTCTGACACCGTTTTTGGGCCACCAACATTTTCTGGACTTTAGGGGGTCTAGGATGCCTTTAAACCCCTTTTTTGGGCCTCCAAAGTTTTCTACATTTTTGCAGCCCTAAGATGCATGTTATGGCCTTTTTTGGGCTGCTAACATATTCTGAACTTTCAGCGGTGTAGGATGCGTTTTTCCTGCCATAAATATTTTTGGGAATTTCAGTGGTTAAGGATGCGGGTTAATGCCCATTTCAGGCTGCAAATGTTTTTGGGACATTCAGAGCTTTCTGACACAATTTTTAGGCCACCAACATTTTCTGGACTTTAGGGGGTCTAGGATGCCTGTAAACCCCTTTTTTGGACCTCCAAAGTTTTCAATATTTTTGCAGCCTAAGATGCATATTAAGGCCTTTTTTGGGCTGCTAACATATTCTGAACTTTCAGTGGTGTAGGATGCATTTTTCCTGCCATAAATATTTTTGGGAATTTCAGTGGTCTAGGATGCGGGTTAATGCCCATTTCAGGCTGCAAATGTTTTTGGGACATTCCGAGCTTTCTGACACAGTTTCTAGGCCACCAACATTTTCTGGACTTTAGGGGGTCTAGGATGGCTGTAAACCCCTTTTTTGGGCCTCCAAAGTTTTCAACATTTTTGCAGCCTAAGATGCGTTTTAAGGCCTTTTTTGGGCTGCTAACCTATTCTGAACTTTCAGCGGTGTAGGATGCATTTTTCGTGCCATGAACATTTTTGGGAATTTCAGTGGTCTAGGATGCGGTTTAATACCCATTTCAGGCTGCAAATATTTTTGGGCCATTCAGAGCTTTCTGGCACAGTTTTTAGGCCACAAACATTTTCTGGACTTTAGGGGGTCTAGGAAGCCTGTAAACCCCTTTTTTGGACCTCCAAAGTTTTCAATATTTTTGCAGCCTAAGATGCATTTTACGGCCTTTTTTGGGCTGCTATCATATTCTGAACTTTCAGGGGTGTAGGATGCATTTATTGTGCACAAAATATTTTTGGGAATTTCAGTTGTCTAGGATGCGGGTTAATGCCCATTTCAGGCTGCAAATGTTTTTGGGACATTCCGAGCTTTCTGACAAAGTATCTACGCCACCAACATTTTCTGGACTTTAGGGGGTCTAGGATGACTGTAAACCCCTTTTTTGGCCCTCCAAGTTTTCAACATTTTTGCAGCCTAAGATGATTTTTAGGCCTTTTTGGGCTGCTATCATATTCTGAACTTTCAGTGGTGCAGGATGCATGTTATTTCCATAAATACTATTGGGAATTTCAGTGGTCTAGGATGCGGGTTAATGCCCATTTCAGGCTGCAAATGTTTTTGGGACATTCCGAGCTTTCTGACACAGTTTCTAGGCCACCAACATTTTCTGGACTTTAGGGGGTCTAGGATGACTGTAAACCCCTTTTTTGGGCCTCCAAAGTTGTTTTCAACATTTTTGCAGCCTAAGATGATTTTTAGGCCTTTTATGGGCTGCTATGATATTCTGAACTTTCAGTGGTGCAGGATGCATGTTATTTCCATAAATACTTTTGGGAATTTCAGTGGTCTAGGATGCGGGTTAATGCCCATTTCAGGCTGCAAATGTTTTTGGGACATTCCGAGCTTTCTGACACAGTTTCTAGGCCACCAACATTTTCTGGACTTTAGGGGGTCTAGGATGACTGTAAACCCCTTTTTTGGGCCTCCAAAGTTGTTTTCAACATTTTTGCAGCCTAAGATGATTTTTAGGCCTTTTTTGGGCTGCTATCATATTCTGAACTTTCAGTGGTGCAGGATGCATGTTATTTCCATAGATACTTTTGGGAATTTCAGTGGTCTAGGATGTGGGTTAATGCCCATTTCAGGCTGCAAATGTTTTTGGGACATTCCGAGCTTTCTGACACAGTTTTTAGGTCACCAACATTTTCTGGACTTTAGGGGGTCTAGGATGCCTGTAAACCCCTTTTTTGGGCCTCTAAAGTTTTCTACATTTTTGCAGCCATAAGATGCATTTTAAGGCATTTTTCTGGGCTTCTAACATATTCTGAACTTTCAGCGGTGCAGGATGCATTTTTCGTGCCATAAATATTTTTGGGAATTTCAGTGGTCTAGGATGCGGGTTAATGCCCATTTCAGGCTGCAAATGTTTTTGGGATATTCAGAGCTCTCTGACACCATTTTTGGGCCACCAACATTTTCTGGACTTTATGGGGCCTAGGATGCCTGTGAACCCCTTTTTTGGGCCTCCAAAGTTTTCTACATTTTTGCAGCCCTAAGATGCATGTTATGGCCTTTTTTGGGCTGCTAATATATTCTGAACTTTCAGCGGTGTAGGATGCGTTTTTCCTGCCATAAATATTTTTGGGAATTTCAGTGGTCTAGGATGCGGGTTAGTGCCCATTTCAGGCTACAAATGTTTTTGGGATATTCAGAGCTCTCTGACACCGTTTTTGGGCAACCAACATTTTCTGGACTTTAGGGGGACTAGGATGCCTGTAAACCCCTTTTTTGGGCCTCCAAAGTTTTCAACATTTTTGCAGCCTAAGATGCATTTTAAGGCCTTTTTTGGGCTGCTATCATATTCTGAACTTTCAGGGGTGTAGGATGCATTTTTCGTGCCATAAATATTTTTGGGAATTTCAGTGGTCTAGAATGCGGGTTAATGCCCATTTCAGGCTGCAAATGTTTTTGGGACATTCAGAGCTCTCTGACACAGTTTTTGGGCCACCAACTTTTTCTGGACTTTAGGGGGTCTAGGATGACTGTAAACCCCTTTTTTGGGCCTCTAAAGTTTTCAACATTTTTGCAGCCTAAAACGCATATTAAGGCCTTTTTTGGGCTGCTAACATATTCTGAACTTTCAGTGGTGTAGGATGCGTTTTCCTGCCATTAATATTTTTGGGAATTTCAGTGGTCTAGGATGCAGGTTAATGCCCATTTCAGGCTGCAAGTGTTTTTGGTACATTCAGAGCTTTCTGACACAGTTTTTAGGCCACCAACATTTTCTGGACTTTAGGGGGTCTAGGATGCCTGTAAACCCCTTTTTTGGGCCTCCAAAGTTTTCTACATTTTTGCAGCCCTAAGATGCATGTTATGGCCTTTTTTGGGCTGCTAACATATTCTGAACTTTCAGCGGTGTAGGATGCATTTTTCGTGCCATAAATATTTTTGGGAATTTCAGTGGTCTAGGATGTGGGTTAATGCCCATTGCAGGCTGCAGATGTTTTTGGGACATTCCAAGCTTTCTGACACAGTTTCTAGGCCACCAACATTTTCTGGACTTTAGTGGGTCTAGGATGACTGTAAATCCCTTTTTTGGGCCTCCAAAGTTTTCAACATTTTTGCAGCCTAAGATGCATTTTAAGGCCTTTTTTGGGCTGCTATCATATTCTGAACTTTCAGTGGTGCAGGATGCATGTTATTTCCATAAATATTTTTGGGAATTTCAGTGGTCTAGGATGCGGGTTAATGCCCATTTCAGGCTGCAAATGTTTTTGGGATATTCAGAGCTCTCTGACACCGTTTTTGGGCAACCAACATTTTCTGGACTTTAGGGGGTCTACGATGCCTGTAAACCCCTTTTTTGGGCCTCCAAAGTTTTCAAAAATTTTGCAGCCTAAGATGCATTTTAAGGCCTTTTTGTGGGCTGCTAACATATTCTGAACTTTCAGCGGTGCAGGATGCATTTTTCGTGCCATAAATATTTTTTGGGAATTTCAGTGGTCTAGGATGAGGGTTAATGCCCATTTCAGGCTGCAAATGTTTTTGGGACATTCAGAGCTCTCTGACACAGTTTTTGGGCCACCAACTTTTTCTGGACTTTAGGGGGTCTAGGATGACTGTAAATCCCTTTTTTGGGCCTCCAAAGTTTTCAACATTTTTGCAGCCTAAGATGCATTTTAAGGCCTTTTTTGGGCTGCTATCATATTCTGAACTTTCAGTGGTGCAGGATGCATGTTATTTCCATAAATATTTTTGGGAATTTCAGTGGTCTAGGATGCGGGTTAATGCCCATTTCAGGCTGCAAATGTTTTTGGGATATTCAGAGCTCTCTGACACCGTTTTTGGGCAACCAACATTTTCTGGACTTTAGGGGGTCTAGGATGCCTGTAAACCCCTTTTTTGGGCCTCCAAAGTTTTCAAAATTTTTGCAGCCTAAGATGCATTTTAAGGCCTTTTTGTGGGCTGCTAACATATTCTGAACTTTCAGCGGTGCAGGATGCATTTTTCGTGCCATAAATATTTTTTGGGAATTTCAGTGGTCTAGGATGAGGGTTAATGCCCATTTCAGGCTGCAAATGTTTTTGGGACATTCAGAGCTCTCTGACACAGTTTTTGGGCCACCAACTTTTTCTGGACTTTAGGGGGTCTAGGATGACTGTAAACCCCTTTTTTGGGCCTCTAAAGTTTTCAACATTTTTGCAGCCTAAAATTCATATTAAGGCCTTTTTTGGGCTGCTAACATATTCTGAACTTTCAGTGGTGTAGGATGCATTTTTCGTGCCATAAATATTTTTGGGAATTTCAGTGGTCTAGGATGAGGGTTAATGCCCATTTCAGGCTGCAAATGTTTTTGGGACATTCAGAGCTCTCTGACACAGTTTTTGGGCCACCAACTTTTTCTGGACTTTAGGGGGTCTAGGATGACTGTAAACCCCTTTTTTGGGCCTCTAAAGTTTTCAACATTTTTGCAGCCTAAAATGCATATTAAGGCCTTTTTTGGGCTGCTAACATATTCTGAACTTTCAGTGGTGTAGCATGCATTTTTCGTGCCATAAATATTTTTGGGAATTTCAGTGGTCTAGGATGCGGGTTAATGCCCATTTCAGGCTGCAAATGTTTTTGGGACATTCAGAGCTCTCTGACACAGTTTTTGGGCCACCAACTTTTTCTGGACTTTAGGGGGTCTAGGATGACTGTAAACCCCTTTTTTGGGCCTCCAAAGTTTTCAACATTTTTGCAGCCTAAGATGCATTTTAAGGCCTTTTTTTGGGCTTCTAACATATTCTGAACTTTCAGGGTGT
Source organism: Ambystoma mexicanum (assembly GCF_040938575.1). Lineage (NCBI taxonomy): Eukaryota > Metazoa > Chordata > Amphibia > Caudata > Ambystomatidae > Ambystoma > Ambystoma mexicanum. The sequence goes on along the minus strand of NC_090936.1, from coordinate 111,550,607 downwards.
AAGATGAAATTTTCGTACCATAAATATTTTTGGGAATTTCAGTGGTCTAGGATACGTGTTAATGCCCCTTATGGGCTACAAATGTTTTTGGGATATTCAGAGCTCTCTCACCGTTTTTGGGCATCCAACATTTTCTGGACATTAGGGGGTCTAGGATGCCTGCAAACCCCTTTTTTGGGCCTCCAAAGTTTTCAACATTTTTGCAGCCTAAGATGCTTTTTAAGGCCTTTTTTGGGCTGCTATCATATTCTGAACTTTCAGTGGTGCAGGATGCATGTTATTTCCATAAATATTTTTGGGAATTTCAGTGGTCTAGGATGCGGGTTAATGCCCATTTCAGGCTGCAAATGTTTTTGGGATATTCAGAGCTCTCTGACACCGTTTTTGGGCCACCAACATTTTCTGGACTTTAGGGGGTCTAGGATGCCTTTAAACCCCTTTTTTGGGCCTCCAAAGTTTTCTACATTTTTGCAGCCCTAAGATGCATGTTATGGCCTTTTTTGGGCTGCTAACATATTCTGAACTTTCAGCGGTGTAGGATGCGTTTTTCCTGCCATAAATATTTTTGGGAATTTCAGTGGTTAAGGATGCGGGTTAATGCCCATTTCAGGCTGCAAATGTTTTTGGGACATTCAGAGCTTTCTGACACAATTTTTAGGCCACCAACATTTTCTGGACTTTAGGGGGTCTAGGATGCCTGTAAACCCCTTTTTTGGACCTCCAAAGTTTTCAATATTTTTGCAGCCTAAGATGCATATTAAGGCCTTTTTTGGGCTGCTAACATATTCTGAACTTTCAGTGGTGTAGGATGCATTTTTCCTGCCATAAATATTTTTGGGAATTTCAGTGGTCTAGGATGCGGGTTAATGCCCATTTCAGGCTGCAAATGTTTTTGGGACATTCCGAGCTTTCTGACACAGTTTTTAGGCCACAAACATTTTCTGGACTTTAGGGGGTCTAGGAAGCCTGTAAACCCCTTTTTTGGACCTCCAAAGTTTTCAATATTTTTGCAGCCTAAGATGCATTTTACGGCCTTTTTTGGGCTGCTATCATATTCTGAACTTTCAGGGGTGTAGGATGCATTTATTGTGCACAAAATATTTTTGGGAATTTCAGTGGTCTAGGATGCGGGTTAATGCCCATTTCAGGCTGCAAATGTTTTTGGGACATTCCGAGCTTTCTGACACAGTTTCTAGGCCACCAACATTTTCTGGACTTTAGGGGGTCTAGGATGACTGTAAACCCCTTTTTTGGGCCTCCAAAGTTGTTTTCAACATTTTTGCAGCCTAAGATGATTTTTAGGCCTTTTTTGGGCTGCTATCATATTCTGAACTTTCAGTGGTGCAGGATGCATGTTATTTCCATAGATACTTTTGGGAATTTCAGTGGTCTAGGATGTGGGTTAATGCCCATTTCAGGCTGCAAATGTTTTTGGGACATTCCGAGCTTTCTGACACAGTTTTTAGGTCACCAACATTTTCTGGACTTTAGGGGGTCTAGGGTGCCTGTAAACCCCTTTTTTGGGCCTCTAAAGTTTTCTACATTTTTGCAGCCATAAGATGCATTTTAAGGCATTTTTCTGGGCTTCTAACATATTCTGAACTTTCAGCGGTGCAGGATGCATTTTTCGTGCCATAAATATTTTTGGGAATTTCAGTGGTCTAGGATGCGGGTTAATGCCCATTTCAGGCTGCAAATGTTTTTGGGATATTCAGAGCTCTCTGACACCATTTTTGGGCCACCAACATTTTCTGGACTTTATGGGGCCTAGGATGCCTGTGAACCCCTTTTTTGGGCCTCCAAAGTTTTCTACATTTTTGCAGCCCTAAGATGCATGTTATGGCCTTTTTTGGGCTGCTAATATATTCTGAACTTTCAGCGGTGTAGGATGCGTTTTTCCTGCCATAAATATTTTTGGGAATTTCAGTGGTCTAGGATGCGGGTTAGTGCCCATTTCAGGCTACAAATGTTTTTGGGATATTCAGAGCTCTCTGACACAGTTTTTGGGCCACCAACTTTTTCTGGACTTTAGGGGGTCTAGGATGACTGTAAACCCCTTTTTTGGGCCTCTAAAGTTTTCAACATTTTTGCAGCCTAAAACGCATATTAAGGCCTTTTTTGGGCTGCTAACATATTCTGAACTTTCAGTGGTGTAGGATGCGTTTTCCTGCCATTAATATTTTTGGGAATTTCAGTGGTCTAGGATGCAGGTTAATGCCCATTTCAGGCTGCAAATGTTTTTGGTACATTCAGAGCTTTCTGACACAGTTTTTAGGCCACCAACATTTTCTGGACTTTAGGGGGTCTAGGATGCCTGTAAACCCCTTTTTTGGGCCTCCAAAGTTTTCTACATTTTTGCAGCCCTAAGATGCATGTTATGGCCTTTTTTGGGCTGCTAACATATTCTGAACTTTCAGCGGTGTAGGATGCATTTTTCGTGCCATAAATATTTTTGGGAATTTCAGTGGTCTAGGATGTGGGTTAATGCCCATTTCAGGCTGCAGATGTTTTTGGGACATTCCAAGCTTTCTGACACAGTTTCTAGGCCACCAACATTTTCTGGACTTTAGTGGGTCTAGGATGACTGTAAATCCCTTTTTTGGGCCTCCAAAGTTTTCAACATTTTTGCAGCCTAAGATGCATTTTAAGGCCTTTTTTGGGCTGCTATCATATTCTGAACTTTCAGTGGTGCAGGATGCATGTTATTTCCATAAATATTTTTGGGAATTTCAGTGGTCTAGGATGCGGGTTAATGCCCATTTCAGGCTGCAAATGTTTTTGGGATATTCAGAGCTCTCTGACACCGTTTTTGGGCAACCAACATTTTCTGGACTTTAGGGGGTCTAGGATGCCTGTAAACCCCTTTTTTGGGCCTCCAAAGTTTTCAAAATTTTTGCAGCCTAAGATGCATTTTAAGGCCTTTTTGTGGGCTGCTAACATATTCTGAACTTTCAGCGGTGCAGGATGCATTTTTCGTGCCATAAATATTTTTTGGGAATTTCAGTGGTCTAGGATGAGGGTTAATGCCCATTTCAGGCTGCAAATGTTTTTGGGACATTCAGAGCTCTCTGACACAGTTTTTGGGCCACCAACTTTTTCTGGACTTTAGGGGGTCTAGGATGACTGTAAACCCCTTTTTTGGGCCTCCAAAGTTTTCTACATTTTTGCAGCCCTAAGATGCATGTTATGGTCTTTTTTGGGCTGCTAACATATTCTGAACTTTCAGCGGTGTAGGATGCATTTTTCGTGCCATAAATATTTTTGGGAATTTCAGTGGTCTAGGATGTGGGTTAATGCCCATTTCAGGCTGCAGATGTTTTTGGGACATTCCGAGCTTTCTGACACAGTTTCTAGGCCACCAACATTTTCTGGACTTTAGTGGGTCTAGGATGACTGTAAATCCCTTTTTTGGGCCTCCAAAGTTTTCAACATTTTTGCAGCCTAAGATGCATTTTAAGGCCTTTTTTGGGCTGCTATCATATTCTGAACTTTCAGTGGTGCAGGATGCATGTTATTTCCATAAATATTTTTGGGAATTTCAGTGGTCTAGGATGCGGGTTAATGCCCATTTCAGGCTGCAAATGTTTTTGGGATATTCAGAGCTCTCTGACACCGTTTTTGGGCAACCAACATTTTCTGGACTTTAGGGGGTCTAGGATGCCTGTAAACCCCTTTTTTGGGCCTCTAAAGTTTTCAACATTTTTGCAGCCTAAAATGCATATTAAGGCCTTTTTTGGGCTGCTAACATATTCTGAACTTTCAGTGGTGTAGCATGCATTTTTCGTGCCATAAATATTTTTGGGAATTTCAGTGGTCTAGGATGCGGGTTAATGCCCATTTCAGGCTGCAAATGTTTTTGGGACATTCAGAGCTCTCTGACACAGTTTTTGGGCCACCAACTTTTTCTGGACTTTAGGGGGTCTAGGATGACTGTAAACCCCTTTTTTGGGCCTCCAAAGTTTTCAACATTTTTGCAGCCTAAGATGCATTTTAAGGCCTTTTTTTGGGCTTCTAACATATTCTGAACTTTCAGGGTGTAAGATGCAATTTTCGTACCATAAATATTTTTGGGAATTTCAGTGGTCTAGGATACGTGTTAATGCCCCTTATGGGCTACAAATGTTTTTGGGATATTCAGAGCTCTATCACCGTTTTTGGGCATCCAACATTTTCTGGACATTAGGGGGTCTAGGATGCCTGCAAACCCCTTTTTTGGGCCTCCAAAGTTTTCAACATTTTTGCAGCCTAAGATGCATTTTAAGGCCTTTTTTGGGCTGCTATCATATTCTGAACTTTCAGTGGTGCAGGATGCATGTTATTTCCATAAATATTTTTGGGAATTTCAGTGGTCTAGGATGCGGGTTAATGCCCATTTCAGGCTGCAAATGTTTTTGGGACATTCAGAGCTTTCTGACACAATTTTTAGGCCACCAACATTTTCTGGACTTTAGGGGGTCTAGGATGCCTGTAAACCCCTTTTTTGGACCTCCAAAGTTTTCAATATTTTTGCAGCCTAAGATGCATATTAAGGCCTTTTTTGGGCTGCTAACATATTCTGAACTTTCAGTGGTGTAGGATGCATTTTTCCTGCCATAAATATTTTTGGGAATTTCAGTGGTCTAGGATGCGGGTTAATGCCCATTTCAGGCTGCAAATGTTTTTGGGACATTCCGAGCTTTCTGACACAGTTTCTAGGCCACCAACATTTTCTGGACTTTAGGGGGTCTAGGATGGCTGTAAACCCCTTTTTTGGGCCTCCAAAGTTTTCAACATTTTTGCAGCCTAAGATGCGTTTTAAGGCCTTTTTTGGGCTGCTAACCTATTCTGAACTTTCAGCGGTGTAGGATGCATTTTTCGTGCCATGAACATTTTTGGGAATTTCAGTGGTCTAGGATGCGGTTTAATACCCATTTCAGGCTGCAAATATTTTTGGGCCATTCAGAGCTTTCTGGCACAGTTTTTAGGCCACAAACATTTTCTGGACTTTAGGGGGTCTAGGAAGCCTGTAAACCCCTTTTTTGGACCTCCAAAGTTTTCAATATTTTTGCAGCCTAAGATGCATTTTACGGCCTTTTTTGGGCTGCTATCATATTCTGAACTTTCAGGGGTGTAGGATGCATTTATTGTGCACAAAATATTTTTGGGAATTTCAGTTGTCTAGGATGCGGGTTAATGCCCATTTCAGGCTGCAAATGTTTTTGGGACATTCCGAGCTTTCTGACAAAGTATCTACGCCACCAACATTTTCTGGACTTTAGGGGGTCTAGGATGACTGTAAACCCCTTTTTTGGCCCTCCAAGTTTTCAACATTTTTGCAGCCTAAGATGATTTTTAGGCCTTTTTGGGCTGCTATCATATTCTGAACTTTCAGTGGTGCAGGATGCATGTTATTTCCATAAATACTATTGGGAATTTCAGTGGTCTAGGATGCGGGTTAATGCCCATTTCAGGCTGCAAATGTTTTTGGGACATTCCGAGCTTTCTGACACAGTTTCTAGGCCACCAACATTTTCTGGACTTTAGGGGGTCTAGGATGACTGTAAACCCCTTTTTTGGGCCTCCAAAGTTGTTTTCAACATTTTTGCAGCCTAAGATGATTTTTAGGCCTTTTATGGGCTGCTATGATATTCTGAACTTTCAGTGGTGCAGGATGCATGTTATTTCCATAAATACTTTTGGGAATTTCAGTGGTCTAGGATGCGGGTTAATGCCCATTTCAGGCTGCAAATGTTTTTGGGACATTCCGATCTTTCTGACACAGTTTCTAGGCCACCAACATTTTCTGGACTTTAGGGGGTCTAGGATGACTGTAAACCCCTTTTTTGGGCCTCCAAAGTTGTTTTCAACATTTTTGCAGCCTAAGATGATTTTTAGGCCTTTTTTGGGCTGCTATCATATTCTGAACTTTCAGTGGTGCAGGATGCATGTTATTTCCATAGATACTTTTGGGAATTTCAGTGGTCTAGGATGTGGGTTAATGCCCATTTCAGGCTGCAAATGTTTTTGGGACATTCCGAGCTTTCTGACACAGTTTTTAGGTCACCAACATTTTCTGGACTTTAGGGGGTCTAGGATGCCTGTAAACCCCTTTTTTGGGCCTCTAAAGTTTTCTACATTTTTGCAGCCATAAGATGCATTTTAAGGCATTTTTCTGGGCTTCTAACATATTCTGAACTTTCAGCGGTGCAGGATGCATTTTTCGTGCCATAAATATTTTTGGGAATTTCAGTGGTCTAGGATGCGGGTTAATGCCCATTTCAGGCTGCAAATGTTTTTGGGATATTCAGAGCTCTCTGACACCATTTTTGGGCCACCAACATTTTCTGGACTTTATGGGGCCTAGGATGCCTGTGAACCCCTTTTTTGGGCCTCCAAAGTTTTCTACATTTTTGCAGCCCTAAGATGCATGTTATGGCCTTTTTTGGGCTGCTAATATATTCTGAACTTTCAGCGGTGTAGGATGCGTTTTTCCTGCCATAAATATTTTTGGGAATTTCAGTGGTCTAGGATGCGGGTTAGTGCCCATTTCAGGCTACAAATGTTTTTGGGATATTCAGAGCTCTCTGACACCGTTTTTGGGCAACCAACATTTTCTGGACTTTAGGGGGACTAGGATGCCTGTAAACCCCTTTTTTGGGCCTCCAAAGTTTTCAACATTTTTGCAGCCTAAGATGCATTTTAAGGCCTTTTTTGGGCTGCTATCATATTCTGAACTTTCAGGGGTGTAGGATGAATTTTTCGTGCCATAAATATTTTTGGGAATTTCAGTGGTCTAGAATGCGGGTTAATGCCCATTTCAGGCTGCAAATGTTTTTGGGATATTCAGAGCTCTCTGACACCGTTTTTGGGCAACCAACATTTTCTGGACTTTAGGGGGTCTAGGATGCCTGTAAACCCCTTTTTTGGGCCTCCAAAGTTTTCAACATTTTTGCAGCCTAAGATGCATTTTAAGGCCTTTTTTGGGCTGCTATCATATTCTGAACTTTCAGTGGTGCAGGATGCATGTTATTTCCATAAATATTTTTGGGAATTTCAGTGGTCTAAGATGCGGGTTAATGCCCATTTCGGGCTGCAAATGTTTTTGGGATATTCAGAGTTCTCTGACACCATTTTTGGGCCACCAACATTTTCTGGACTTTAGGGGGTCTAGGATGCCTTTAAACCCCTTTTTTGGGCCTCCAAAGTTTTCTACATTTTTGCAGCCCTAAGATGCATGTTATGGCCTTTTTTCGGCTGCTAACATATTCTGAACTTTCAGCGGTGTAGGATGCGTTTTTCCTGCCATAAATATTTTTGGGAATTTCAGTGGTTAAGGATGCGGGTTAATGCCCATTTCAGGCTGCAAATGTTTTTGGGACATTCAGGGCTTTCTGACACAGTTTTTAGGCCACCAACATTTTCTGGACTTTAGGTGGTCTAGGATGCCTGTAAACCCCTTTTATGGGCCTCCAAAGTTTTCAACATTTTTGCAGCCTAAGATGATTTTTAGGCCTTTTTTGGGCTGCTATCATATTCTGAACTTTCAGTGGTGCAGGATGCATGCTATTTCCCTAAATACTTTTGGGAATTTCAGTGGTCTAGGAAGCGGGTTAATGCCCATTTCAGGCTGCAAATGTTTTTGGGACATTCAGAGCTCTCTGACACAGTTTTTGGGCCACCAACATTTTCTGGACTTTAGGGGGTCTAGGATGCCTGTAAACCCCTTTTTTGGGCCTCCAAAGTTTTCAACATTTTTGCAGCCTAAAATGCATTTTAAGGCCTTTTTTGGGCTGCTATCATATTCTGAACTTTCAGTGGTCCAGGATGCATGTTATTTCCATAAATATTTTTGGGAATTTCAGTGGTCTAAGATGCGAGTTAATGCCCATTTCAGGCTGCAAATGTTTTTGGGATATTCAGAGCTCTCTGACACCGTTTTTGGGCCACCAACATTTTCTAGACTTTAGGGGGACTAGGATGCCTTTAAACCCCTTTTTTTGGGCCTCCAAAGTTTTCTACATTTTTGCAGCCCTAAAATGCATGTTATGGCCTTTTTTGGGCTGCTAACATATTCTGAACTTTCAGCGGTGTAGGATGCGTTTTTCCTGCCATAAATATTTTTGGGAATTTCAGTGGTTAAGGATGCGGGTTAATGCCCATTTCAGGCTGCAAATGTTTTTGGGACATTCAGAGCTTTCTGACACAGTTTTTAGGCCACCAACATTTTCTGGACTTTAGGGGGTCTAGGATGCCTGTAAATCCCTTTTTTGGACCTCCAAAGTTTTCAATATTTTTGCAGCCTAAGATGCATTTCAAGGCCTTTTTTGGGCTGCCAACATATTCTGAACTTTTAGCGGTGTAGGATGCATTTTTCGTGCCATGAATATTTTTGGGAATTTCAGTGGTCTAGGATGTGGTTTAATGCCCATTTCAGGCTGCAAATGTTTTTGGGACATTCAGAGCTCTTTGACACAGTTTTTGGGCCACCAACATTTTCTGGACTTTAGGGGGTCTAGGATGCCTGTAAACCCCTTTTTTGGGCCTCCAAATTTTCTACATTTTTGCAGCCATAAGATGCATTTTAAGGCATTTTTCTGGGCTTCTAACATATTCTGAACTTTCAGCGGTGCAGGATGCATTTTTTGTGCCATAAATATTTTTGGGAATTTCAGTGGTCTTTGATGCGGGTTAATGCCCATTTCAGGCTGCAAATGTTTTTGGGACATTCAGAGCTCTCCGACACAGTTTTCGGGCCACCAACATTTTCCGGACTTTAGGGGGTCTAGGATGACTGTAAACCCCTTTTTTGGGCCTCTAAAGTTTTCAACATTTTTGCAGCCTAAAATGCATATTAAGGCCTTTTTTGGGCTGCTAACATATTCTGAACTTTCAGTGGTGTAGGATGCATTTTTCCTGCCATAAATATTTTTGGGAATTTCAGTGTTCTAGGATGCGGGTTAATGCCCATTTCAGGCTGCAAATGATTTTGGGACATTCCGAGCTTTCTGACACAGTTTCTAGGCCACCAACATTTTCTGGACTTTAGGGGGTCTAGGATGACTGTAAACCCCTTTTTTGGGCCTCCAAAGTTTTCAACATTTTTGCAGCCTAAGATGCGTTTTAAGGCCTTTTTTGGGCTGCTAACATATTCTGAACTTTCAGCGGTGTAGGATGCATTTTTCGTGCCATGAACATTTTTGGGAATTTCAGTGGTCTAGGATGCGGTTTAATACCCATTTCAGGCTGCAAATATTTTTGGGCCATTCAGAGCTTTCTGACACAGTTTTTAGGCCACCAACATTTTCTGGACTTTAGGGGGTCTAGGAAGCCTGTAAACCCCTTTTTTGGACCTCCAAAGTTTTCAATATTTTTGCAGCCTAAGATGCATTTTACGGCCTTTTTTGGGCTGCTATCATATTCTGAACTTTCAGGGGTGTAGGATGCATTTATTGTGCACAAAATATTTTTGGGAATTTCAGTTGTCTAGGATGCGGGTTAATGCCCATTTCAGGCTGCAAATGTTTTTGGGACATTCCGAGCTTTCTGACAAAGTATCTACGCCACCAATATTTTCTGGACTTTAGGGGGTCTAGGATGACTGTAAACCCCTTTTTTGGGCCTCCAAAGTTTTCAACATTTTTGCAGCCTAAGATGATTTTTAGGCCTTTTTTGGGCTGCTATCATATTCTGAACTTTCAGTGGTGCAGGATGCATGTTATTTCCATAAATACTTTTGGGAATTTCAGTGGTCTAGGATGCGGGTTAATGCCCATTTCAGACTGCAAATGTTTTTGGGACATTCCGAGCTTTCTGACACAGTTTTTAGGCCACCAACATTTTCTGGACTTTAGGGAGTCTAGGATGCCTGTAAACCCCTTTTTTGGGCCTCCAAAGTTTTCTACATTTTTGCAGCCATAAGATGCATTTTAAGGCATTTTTCTGGGCTTCTAACATATTCTGAACTTTCAGCGGTGCAGGATGCATTTTTCGTGCCATAAATATTTTTGGGAATTTCAGTGGTCTAGGATGCGGGTTAATGCCCATTTCAGGGTGCAAATGTTTTTGGGACATTCAGAGCTCTCTGACACAGTTTTTGGGCCACCAACATTTTCCGGACTTTAGGGGGTCTAGGATGACTGTAAACCCCTTTTTTGGGCCTCCAAAGTTTTCAACATTTTTGCAGCCTAAGATGATTTTTAGGCCTTTTTTGGGCTGCTATCATATTCTGAACTTTCAGTGGTGCAGGATGCATGTTATTTCCATAAATACTTTTGGGAATTTCAGTGGTCTAGGATGCGGGTTAATGCCCATTTCAGGCTGCAAATGTTTTTGGGACATTCCGAGCTTTCTGACACAGTTTCTAGGCCACCAACATTTTCTGGACTTTAGGGGGTCTAGGATGACTGTAAACCCCTTTTTTGGGCCTCCAAAGTTGTTTTCAACATTTTTGCAGCCTAAGATGATTTTTAGGCCTTTTTTGGGCTGCTATCATATTCTGAACTTTCAGTGGTGCAGGATGCATGTTATTTCCATAAATACTTTTGGGAATTTCAGTGGTCTAGGATGCGGGTTAATGCCCATTTCAGGCTGCAAATGTTTTTGGGACATTCCGAGCTTTCTGACACAGTTTCTAGGCCACCAACATTTTCTGGACTTTAGGGGGTCTAGGATGACTGTAAACCCCTTTTTTGGGCCTCCAAAGTCGTTTTCAACATTTTTGCAGCCTAAGATGATTTTTAGGCCTTTTTTGGGCTGCTATCATATTCTGAACTTTCAGTGGTGCAGGATGCATGTTATTTCCATAAATACTTTTGGGAATTTCAGTGGTCTAGGATGCGGGTTAATGCCCATTTCAGGCTGCAAATGTTTTTGGGACATTCCGAGCTTTCTGACACAGTTTTTAGGCCACCAACATTTTCTGGACTTTAGGGGGTCTAGGATGCCTGTAAACCCCTTTTTTGGGCCTCCAAAGTTTTCTACATTTTTGCAGCCATAAGATGCATTTTAAGGCATTTTTCTGGGCTTCTAACATATTCTGAACTTTCAGCGGTGCAGGATGCATTTTTCGTGCCATAAATATTTTTGGGAATTTCAGTGGTCTAGGATGCGGGTTAATGCCCATTTCAGGCTGCAAATGTTTTTGGGGCATTCAGAGCTCTCTGACACAGTTTTTGGGCCACCAACATTTTCCGGACTTTAGGGGGTCTAGGATGACTGTAAACCCCTTTTTTGGGCCTCTAAAGTTTTCAACATTTTTGCAGCCTAAGATGCATATTAATGCCTTTTTTGGGCTGCTAACATATTCTGAACTTTCAGTGGTGTAGGATGCATTTTTCGTGCCATAAATATTTTTGGGAATTTCAGTGGTCTAGGATGCGGGTTAGTGCCCATTTCAGGCTGCAAATGTTTTTGGGATATTCAGAGCTCTCTGACACCATTTTTGGGCCACCGACATTTTCTGGACTTTAGGGGGTCTAGGATGCCTGTAAACCCCTTTTTGGGCCTCCAAAGTTTTCTACATTTTTGCAGCCCTAAGATGCATGTTATGGCCTTTTTTGGGCTGCTAACATATTCTGAACTTTCAGCGGTGTAGGATGCGTTTTTCCTGCCATAAATATTTTTGGGAATTTCAGTGGTCTAGGATGCGGGTTAGTGCCCATTTCAGGCTGCAAATGTTTTTGGGATATTCAGAGCTCTCTGACACCGTTTTTGGGCAACCAACATTTTCTGGACTTTAGGGGGTCTAGGATGCCTGTAAACCCCTTTTTTGGGCCTCCAAAGTTTTCAACATTTTTGCAGCCTAAGATGCATTTTAAGGCCTTTTTTGGGCTGCTATCATATTCTGAACTTTCAGTGGTGCAGGATGCATGCTATTTCCCTAAATACTTTTGGGAATTTCAGTGGTCTAGGATGCGGGTTAATGCCCATTTCAGGCTGCAAATGTTTTTGGGACATTCAGAGCTCCCTGACACAGTTTTTCGGCCACCAACATTTTCTGGACTTTAGGGGGTTAGGATGCCTGTAAACCCCTTTTTTGTGCCTCCAAAGTTTTCAACATTTTTGCAGACTAAGATGCATTTTAAGGCCTTTTTTGGGCTGCTATCACATTCTGAACTTTCAGTGGTGCAGGATGCATGTTATTTCCATAAATATTTTTGGGAATTTCAGTGGTTAAGGATGCGGGTTAATGCCCATTTCTGGCTGCAAATGTTTTTGGGACATTCAGGGCTTTCTGACACAGTTTTTAGGCCACCAACATTTTCTGGACTTTAGGGGGTCTAGGATGCCTGTAAACCCCTTTTTTGGGCCTCCAAAGTTTTCTACATTTTTGCAGCCATAAGATGCATTTTAAGGCATTTTTGGGCTTCTAACATATTTTGAACTTTCAGGGTGTAAGATGCATTTTTCGTACCATAAATATTTTTGGGAATTTCAGTGGTCTAGGGTACGTGTTAATGCCCCTTATGGGCTACAAATGTTTTGGGGCTATTCAGAGCTCTCTGACACCGTTTTTTGGCCACCAACATTTTCTGGACTTTAGGGGGTTTAGGAAGCCTGTAAACCCCTTTTTTGGGCCTCCAAAGTTTTCAACATTTTTGCAGCCTAAAATGGATTTTAAGGCCTATTTTGGGCTGCTAACATATTCTGAACTTTCAGTGGTGTAGGATGTATTTTTCATGCCATAAATATTTTTGGGAATTTCAGTGGTCTAGGATGCGGGTTAATGCCCATTTCAGGCTGCAAATGTTTTTGGGATATTCAGAGCTCTCTGACACCGTTTTTGGGCAACCAACATTTTCTGGACTTTAGGGGGTCTAGGATGCCTGTAAACCCCTTTTTTGGGCCTCCAAAGTTTTCAACATTTTTGCAGCCTAAGATGCATTTTAAGGCCTTTTTTGGGCTGCTATCATATTCTGAACTTTCAGTGGTGCAGGATGCATGTTATTTCCATAAATATTTTTGGGAATTTCAGTGGTCTAAGATGCGGGTTAATGCCCATTTTGGGCTGCAAATGTTTTTGGGATATTCAGAGCTCTCTGACACCATTTTTGGGCCACCAACATTTTCTGGACTTTAGGGGGTCTAGGATGCCTTTAAACCCCTTTTTTGGGCCTCCAAAGTTTTCTACATTTTTGCAGCCCTAAGATGCATGTTATGGCCTTTTTTGGGCTGCTAACATATTCTGAACTTTCAGCGGTGTAGGATGCGTTTTTCCTGCCATAAATATTTTTGGGAATTTCAGTGGTTAAGGATGCGGGTTAATGCCCATTTCAGGCTGCAAATGTTTTTGGGACATTCAGAGCTTTCTGACACAATTTTTAGGCCACCAACATTTTCTGGACTTTAGGGGGTCTAGGATGCCTGTAAACCCCTTTTTTGGACCTCCAAAGTTTTCAATATTTTTGCAGCCTAAGATGCATATTAAGGCCTTTTTTGGGCTGCTAACATATTCTGAACTTTCAGTGGTGTAGGATGCATTTTTCCTGCCATAAATATTTTTGGGAATTTCAGTGGTCTAGGATGCGGGTTAATGCCCATTTCAGGCTGCAAATGTTTTTGGGACATTCCGAGCTTTCTGACACAGTTTCTAGGACACCAACATTTTCTGGACTTTAGGGGGTCTAGGATGACTGTAAACCCCTTTTTTGGGCCTCCAAAGTTTTCAACATTTTTGCAGCCTAAGATGCGTTTTAAGGCCTTTTTTGGGCTGCTAACCTATTCTGAACTTTCAGCGGTGTAGGATGCATTTTTCGTGCCATGAACATTTTTGGGAATTTCAGTGGTCTAGGATGCGGTTTAATACCCATTTCAGGCTGCAAATATTTTTGGGCCATTCAGAGCTTTCTGGCACAGTTTTTAGGCCACAAACATTTTCTGGACTTTAGGGGGTCTAGGAAGCCTGTAAACCCCTTTTTTGGACCTCCAAAGTTTTCAATATTTTTGCAGCCTAAGATGCATTTTACGGCCTTTTTTGGGCTGCTATCATATTCTGAACTTTCAGGGGTGTAGGATGCATTTATTGTGCACAAAATATTTTTGGGAATTTCAGTTGTCTAGGATGCGGGTTAATGCCCATTTCAGGCTGCAAATGTTTTTGGGACATTCCGAGCTTTCTGACAAAGTATCTACGCCACCAACATTTTCTGGACTTTAGGGGGTCTAGGATGACTGTAAACCCCTTTTTTGGCCCTCCAAGTTTTCAACATTTTTGCAGCCTAAGATGATTTTTAGGCCTTTTTGGGCTGCTATCATATTCTGAACTTTCAGTGGTGCAGGATGCATGTTATTTCCATAAATACTTTTGGGAATTTCAGTGGTCTAGGATGCGGGTTAATGCCCATTTCAGGCTGCAAATGTTTTTGGGACATTCCGAGCTATCTGACACAGTTTCTAGGCCACCAACATTTTCTGGACTTTAGGGGGTCTAGGATGACTGTAAACCCCTTTTTTGGGCCTCCAAAGTTGTTTTCAACATTTTTGCAGCCTAAGATGATTTTTAGGCCTTTTATGGGCTGCTATCATATTCTGAACTTTCAGTGGTGCAGGATGCATGTTATTTCCATAAATACTTTTGGGAATTTCAGTGGTCTAGGATGCGGGTTAATGCCCATTTCAGGCTGCAAATGTTTTTGGGACATTCCGAGCTTTCTGACACAGTTTCTAGGCCACCAACATTTTCTGGACTTTAGGGGGTCTAGGATGACTGTAAACCCCTTTTTTGGGCCTCCAAAGTTGTTTTCAACATTTTTGCAGCCTAAGATGATTTTTAGGCCTTTTTTGGGCTGCTATCATATTCTGAACTTTCAGTGGTGCAGGATGCATGTTATTTCCATAAATACTTTTGGGAATTTCAGTGGTCTAGGATGCGGGTTAATGCCCATTTCAGGCTGCAAATGTTTTTGGGACATTCCGAGCTTTCTGACACAGTTTCTAGGCCACCAACATTTTCTAGACTTTAGGGGGTCTAGGATGACTGTAAACCCCTTTTTTGGGCCTCCAAAGTTGTTTTCAACATTTTTGCAGCCTAAGATGATTTTTAGGCCTTTTTTGGGCTGCTATCATATTCTGAACTTTCAGTGGTGCAGGATGCATGTTATTTCCATAAATACTTTTGGGAATTTCAGTGGTCTAGGATGCGGGTTAATGCCCATTTCAGGCTGCAAATGTTTTTGGGACATTCCGAGCTTTCTGACACAGTTTTTAGGCCACCAACATTTTCTGGACTTTAGGGGGTCTAGGATGCCTGTAAACCCCTTTTTTGGGCCTCCAAAGTTTTCTACATTTTTGCAGCCTAAGATGCATATTAATGCCTTTTTTGGGCTGCTAACATATTCTGAACTTTCAGTGGTGTAGGATGCATTTTTCGTGCCATAAATATTTTTGGGAATTTCAGTGGTCTAGGATGCGGGTTAATGCCCATTTCAGGCTGCAAATGTTTTTGGGATATTCAGAGCTCTCTGACACCATTTTTGGGCCACCAACATTTTCTGGACTTTAGGGGGTCTAGGATGCCTGTAAACCCCTTTTTGGGCCTCCAAAGTTTTCTACATTTTTGCAGCCCTAAGATGCATGTTATGGCCTTTTTTGGGCTGCTAACATATTCTGAACTTTCAGCGGTGTAGGATGCGTTTTTCCTGCCATAAATATTTTTGGGAATTTCAGTGGTCTAGGATGCGGGTTAGTGCCCATTTCAGGCTGCAAATGTTTTTGGGATATTCAGAGCTCTCTGACACCGTTTTTGGGCAACCAACATTTTCTGGACTTTAGGGGGTCTAGGATGCCTGTAAACCCCTTTTTTGGGCCTCCAAAGTTTTCAACATTTTTGCAGCCTAAGATGCATTTTAAGGCCTTTTTTGGGCTGCTATCATATTCTGAACTTTCAGTGGTGCAGGATGCATGTTATTTCCATAAATATTTTTAGGAAATTCAGTGGTCTAAGATGCGGGTTAATGCCCATTTCAGGCTGCAAATGTTTTTGGGATATTCAGAGCTCTCTGACACCATTTTTGGGCCACCAACATTTTCTGGACTTTAGGGGGTCTAGGATGCCTTTAAACCCCTTTTTTGGGCCTCCAAAGTTTTCTACATTTTTGCAGCCCTAAGATGCATGTTATGGCCTTTTTTCGGCTGCTAACATATTCTGAACTTTCAGCGGTGTAGGATGCGTTTTTCCTGCCATAAATATTTTTGGGAATTTCAGTGGTTAAGGATGCGGGTTAATGCCCATTTCAGGCTGCAAATGTTTTTGGGACATTCAGGGCTTTCTGACACAGTTTTTAGGCCACCAACATTTTCTGGACCTTAGGGGGTCTAGGATGCCTATAAACCCCTTTTATGGGCCTCCAAAGTTTTCAACATTTTTGCAGCCTAAGATGATTTTTAGGCCTTTTTTGGGCTGCTATTATATTCTGAACTTTCAGTGGTGCAGGATGCATGCTATTTCCCTAAATACTTTTGGGAATTTCAGTGGTCTAGGATGCGGGTTAATGCCCATTTCAGGCTGCAAATGTTTTTGGGACATTCAGAGCTCCCTGACACAGTTTTTCGGCCACCAACATTTTCTGGACTTTAGGGGGTTAGGATGCCTGTAAACCCCTTTTTTGGGCCTCCAAAGTTTTCAACATTTTTGCAGACTAAGATGCATTTTAAGGCCTTTTTTGGGCTGCTATCATATTCTGAACTTTCAGTGGTGCAGGATGCATGTTATTTCCATAAATATTTTTGGGAATTTCAGTGGTTAAGGATGCGGGTTAATGCCCATTTCAGGCTGCAAATGTTTTTGGGACATTCAGGGCTTTCTGACACAGTTTTTAGGCCACCAACATTTTCTGGACTTTAGGGGGTCTAGGATGCCTGTAAACCCCTTTTTTGGGCCTCCAAAGTTTTCTACATTTTTGCAGCCATAAGATGCATTTTAAGGCATTTTTGGGCTTCTAACATATTTTGAACTTTCAGGGTGTAAGATGCATTTTTCGTACCATAAATATTTTTGGGAATTTCAGTGGTCTAGGGTACGTGTTAATGCCCCTTATGGGCTACAAATGTTTTGGGGCTATTCAGAGCTCTCTGACACCGTTTTTTGGCCACCAACATTTTCTGGACTTTAGGGGGTTTAGGAAGCCTGTAAACCCCTTTTTTGGGCCTCCAAAGTTTTCAACATTTTTGCAGCCTAAAATGGATTTTAAGGCCTATTTTGGGCTGCTAACATATTCTGAACTTTCAGTGGTGTAGGATGTATTTTTCAAGCCATAAATATTTTTGGGAATTTCAGTGGTCTAGGATGCGGGTTAATGCCCATTTCAGGCTGCAAATGTTTTTGGGATATTCAGAGCTCTCTGACACCGTTTTTGGGCAACCAACATTTTCTGGACTTTAGGGGGTCTAGGATGCCTGTAAACCCCTTTTTTGGGCCTCCAAAGTTTTCAACATTTTTGCAGCCTAAGATGCATTTTAAGGCCTTTTTTGGGCTGCTATCATATTCTGAACTTTCAGTGGTGCAGGATGCATGTTATTTCCATAAATATTTTTGGGAATTTCAGTGGTCTAAGATGCGGGTTAATGCCCATTTTGGGCTGCAAATGTTTTTGGGATATTCAGAGCTCTCTGACACCATTTTTGGGCCACCAACATTTTCTGGACTTTAGGGGGTCTAGGATGCCTTTAAACCCCTTTTTTGGGCCTCCAAAGTTTTCTACATTTTTGCAGCCCTAAGATGCATGTTATGGCCTTTTTTGGGCTGCTAACATATTCTGAACTTTCAGCGGTGTAGGATGCGTTTTTCCTGCCATAAATATTTTTGGGAATTTCAGTGGTTAAGGATGCGGGTTAATGCCCATTTCAGGCTGCAAATGTTTTTGGGACATTCAGAGCTTTCTGACACAGTTTTTAGGCCACCAACATTTTCTGGACTTAAGGGGGTCTAGGATGCCTGTAAACCCCTTTTTTGGACCTCCAAAGTTTTCAATATTTTTGCAGCCTAAGATGCATATTAAGGCCTTTTTTGGGCTGCTAACATATTCTGAACTTTCAGTGGTATAGGATGCATTTTTCCTGCCATAAATATTTTTGGGAATTTCAGTGGTCTAGGATGCAGGTTAATGCCCATTTCAGGCTGCAAATGTTTTTGGGACATTCCGAGCTTTCTGACACAGTTTCTAGGCCACCAACATTTTCTGGACTTTAGGGGGTCTAGGATGACTGTAAACCCCTTTTTTGGGCCTCCAAAGTTTTCAACATTTTTGCAGCCTAAGATGCGTTTTAAGGCCTTTTTTGGGCTGCTAACCTATTCTGAACTTTCAGCGGTGTAGGATGCATTTTTCGTGCCATGAACATTTTTGGGAATTTCAGTGGTCTAGGATGCGGTTTAATACCCATTTCAGGCTGCAAATGTTTTTGGGACATTCAGAGCTCTCTGACACAGTTTTTGGGCCACCAACATTTTCCGGACTTTAGGGGGTCTAGGATGACTGTAAAACCCTTTTTTGGGCCTCTAAAGTTTTCAACATTTTTGCAGCCTAAGATGCATATTAATGCCTTTTTTGGGCTGCTAACATATTCTGAACTTTCAGTGGTGTAGGATGCATTTTTCGTGCCATAAATATTTTTGGGAATTCCAGTGGTCTAGGATGCGGGTTAATGCCCATTTCAGGCTGCAAATGTTTTTGGGATATTCAGAGCTCTCTGACACCGTTTTTGGGCAACCAACATTTTCTGGACTTTAGGGGGTCTAGGATGCCTGTAAACCCCTTTTTTGGGCCTCCAAAGTTTTCTACATTTTTGCAGCCCTAAGATGCATGTTATGGCCTTTTTTGGGCTGCTAACATATTCTGAACTTTCAGCTGTGTAGGATGCGTTTTTCCTGCCATAAATATTTTTGGGAATTTCAGTGGTCTAGGATGCGGGTTAGTGCCCATTTCAGGCTGCAAATGTTTTTGGGATATTCAGAGCTCTCTGACACCGTTTTTGGGCAACCAACATTTTCTGGACTTTAGGGGGTCTAGGATGCCTGTAAACCCCTTTTTTGGGCCTCCAAAGTTTTCAACATTTTTGCAGCCTAAGATACATTTTAAGGCCTTTTTTGGGCTGCTAACATATTCTGAACTTTCAGGGTGTAAGATGCATTTTTCGTACCATAAATATTTTTGGGAATTTCAGTGGTCTAGGATACGTGTTAATGCCCCTTATGGGCTACACATGTTTTGGGGCTATTCAGAGCTCTCTGACACCGTTTTTTGGCCACCAACATTTTCTGGACTTTAGGGGGTTTAGGAAGCCTGTAAACCCCTTTTTTTGGGCCTCCAAAGTTTTCAACATTTTTGCAGCCTAAGATGGATTTTAAGGCCTATTTTGGGCTGCTAACATATTCTGAACTTTCAGTGGTGTAGGATGTATTTTTTGTGCCAAAATTATTTTTGGGAATTTCAGTGGTCTAGGATGCAGGTTAATTAACCTTTCAGGCTGCAAATGTTTTTGGGACATTCAGAGCTCTCTGACGCAGTTTTTGGGCCACCAACTTTTTCTGGACTTTAGGGGGTCTGATGCCTGTAAACCCTTTTTTTGGGCTACCAAAGTTTTCAACATTTTTGCAGGCCTAAAATGCATTTTAAGGCCTTTTTTGGGCTAACATATTCTGAACGTTCACGGATGTAAGATGCATTTTTCATGGAAAAAATATTTTTGGGAATTTCAGTGGTCTAGGATGCGGGTTAATGCCCCTTTCAGGCTGCAAATGTTTTTGGGACATTCAGAGCTATTTGACCCTGTTTCTGGGCCACCAACTTTTTCTGGACGTTAGGGGGTCTAGGATGCCTGTAAAGCCCTTTTTTGTGTATCGAAAGTTTTCAACATTTTTGCAGGCCTAAGATTCAGTTTAAGGCCTTTTTTGGGCTGCTAACATATTCTGAACTTTCAGGGCTGTGGGATGCATTTTTCGTGACAAATTTATTTTTGGGAATTTCAGTGGTCTAGGATGCGGGTTAATGCCCCTTTCCCCTTTCAGGCTGCACATGTTTTTGGGACATTCAGAGCTCTCTGATGCAATTTTTGGGCCACCAACATTTTCTGGACTTTAGGGGGCCTGTAAATATTTTTGGGAATTTCAGTGGTCTAGGATGCGGGTTAATGCCCCTGTCATGCTGCAAATGTTTTTGGGACATTCAGAGCTCTCTGACCCTGTTTGTGGACCACCAACATTTTCTGGACTTTAGGGGGTCTAGGATGCCTGTAAACCCCTTTTTTGGACATCCAAAGTTTTCAACATTTTTGCAGGCCTAAAATGCATTTTAAGGCCTTTTTTTGGGCTGCTAACATATCCTTAACTTTGAGGGGTTTAGGATGCACTTTTCGTGACAAAATTATTTTTGAGAATTTCAGTGGTCTAGGATGCAGGTTAATGCCCCTTGAGGCTGCAAATGTTTTTGGGACATTCAGAGCTTTCTGACCCCGTTTTAGGCCACCATCATTTTCTGGACTTTAGGGGGTCTAGTATGCCTGTAAACCCCTTTTTTGGGCCTCCAAAGTTTTCAACATTTGATAGGCCTAAGATGCATTTTAAGGCCTTTTTTGGGCTGCTAACATATTCTGAACTTTCAGGCCTGTTGGATGCATTTTTCGTGCCAAAATTATTTTTTTAAAATTTCAGTGGTCTAGGATGCCGGTTAATGCCCGTTTCAGGCTGCAAATGTTTTTGGGACATTCAGAGCTCTCTGATGCAGTTTTTGTCCCACCAACATTTTCTGGACTTTAGGGGGTCTAGGATGCCTGTAAACCCCTTTTTTGGGCCTCCAAAGTTTTCTACATTTTTACAGGCCTAAGATGCGGTTAGGGCCTTTTTTGGACTGCTAACATATTCTGAATGTTCAGGGCTGTAGGATGCATTTTTCGTGCCAAAATTAGTTTTTTGGAATTTCAGTGGTCTAGGATGCAGGTTAATTAACCTTTCAGGCTGCAAATGTTTTTGGGACATTCAGAGCTCTCTGACGCAGTTTTTGGACCACCAACTTTTTCTGGACTTTAGGGGGTCTAATGCCTGTAAACCCCTTTTTTGGGCTACCAAAGTTTTCAACATTTTTGCAGGCCTAAGATGCATTTTAAGGCCTTTTTTGGGCTAACATATTCTGAACGTTCACGGATGTAAGATGCATTTTTCATGGAAAAAATATTTTTGGGAATTTCAGTGGTCTAGGATGCGGGTTAATGCCCCTTTCAGGCTGCAAATGTTTTTGGGACATTCAGAGCTATTTGACCCTGTTTCTGGGCCACCAACTTTTTCTGGACGTTAGGGGGTCTAGGATGCCTGTAAAGCCCTTTTTTGTGTATCGAAAGTTTTCAACATTTTTGCAGGCCTAAGATGCATTTTAAGGCCTTTTTTGGACTGCTAACATATTCTGAACTTTCAGGGCTGTTGGATGCATTTTTCGTGCCAAAATTATTTTTTTGAATTTCAGTGGTCTAGGATGCCGGTTAATGCCGGTTTCAGGCTGCAAATGTTTTTGGGACATTCAGAGCTCTCTGATGCAGTTTTTGTATCACCAACATTTTCTGGACTTTAGGGGGTCTAGGATGCCTGTAAACACCTTTTTTGGGCCTCCAAAGTTTTCTACATTTTTGCAGGCCTAAGATGCGGTTAAAGCCTTTTTTGGACTGCTAACATATTCTGAACTTTCAGGGTTGTAGGATGCATTTTTTGTGCCAAAATTATTTTTTTGAATTTCAGTGGTCTAGGATGCGGGTTAATGCCCCTTTGAGGCTGCAAATGTTTTTGGGACATTCAGAGCTCTCTAACCCCGTTTTTAGGCTATCGTCGTTTTCTGGACTTTAGGGGGTCTAGGATGCCTGTAAACTCCTTTTTTTGTGCCTCCAAAGTTTTCTACATTTTTACAGGCCTAATATGCGGTTAGGGCCTTTTTTGGACTGCTAACATATTCTGAACGTTCAGGGCTGTAGGATGCATTTTTCGTGCCAAAATTATTTTTGGGAATTTCTGTGGTCTAGGATGCAGGTTAATTAACCTTTCAGGCTGCAAATGTTTTTGGGACATTCAGAGCTCTCTGACGCAGTTTTTGGGCCACCAACTTTTTCTGGACTTTAGGGGGTCTAAAGCCTGTAAACCCCTTTTTTGGGCTACCAAAGATTTCAACATTTTTGCAGGCCTAAGATGCATTTTAAGGCCTTTTTTGGGCTAACATATTCTGAACGTTCACGGATGTAAGATGCATTTTTCATGGAAAAAATATTTTTGGGAATTTCAGTGGTCTAGGATGCGGGTTAATGCCCCTTTCAGGCTGCAAATGTTTTTGGGACATTCAGAGCTATTTGACCCTGTTTCTGGGCCACCAACTTTTTCTGGACGTTAGGGGGTCTAGGATGCCTCTAAAGCCCTTTTTTGTGTATCGAAAGTTTTCAACATTTTTGCAGGCCTAAGATGCATTTTAAGGACTTTTTTGGGCTGCTAACATATTCTGAACTTTCAGGGCTGTGGGATGCATTTTTCGTGATAAAATTATTTTTGGGAATTTCAGTGGTCTAGGATGCGGGTTAATGCCCCTTTCAGGCTGCACATGTTTTTGGGACATTCAGAGCTCTCTGATGCAATTTTTGGGCCACCAACATTTTCTGGACTTTAGGGGGTCTAGGATGCCTGTAAACCCCTTTTTTGGGCCTCCAAAGTTTTCTACATTTTTGCAGGCCTAAGATGCGGTTAGGGCATTTTTTGGACTGCTAACATATTCTGAACGTTCAGGGCTGTAGGATGCATTTTTTGTGCCAAAATTATTTTTTTGAATTTCAGTGGTATAGGATGCGGGTTAATGCCCCTTTGAGGGTGCAAATGTTTTTGGGACATTTAGAGCTCTCTGACCCCGTTTTTAGGCTACTGTCATTTTCTGGGCTTTAGGGGGTCTAGGATGCCTGTAAACCCCTTTTTTGGGCCTCCAAATTTTTCAATATTTTTGCAGGCCTAAGATGCATTTTAAGGCCTTTTTTGGACTGCTAACATATTCTGAACTTTCAGGGCTGTTGGATGCATTTTTCGTGCCAAAATTATTTTTTTGAATTTCAGTGGTCTAGGATCCCGGTTAATGCCCGTTTCAGGCTGCAAATGTTTTTGGGACATTCAGAGCTCTCTGACGCAGTTTTTGCGCCACCAACATTTTCTGGACTTTAGGGGGTCTAGGATGCCTGTAAACACCTTTTTTGGGCCTCCAAAGTTTTCTACATTTTTACAGGCCTAAGATGCGGTTAGGGCCTTTTTTGGACTGCTAACATATTCTGAACATTCAGGGCTGTAGGATGCATTTTTCGTGCCAAAATTATTTTTTGGAATTTCAGTGGTGTAGGATGCAGGTTAATTAACCTTTCAGGCTGCAAATGTTTTTGGGACATTCAGAGCTCTCTGACCCAGTTTTTGGGCCACCAACGTTTTCTGGACCTTAGGGGGTCTAATGCCTGTAAACCCCTTTTTTGGGCTAACATATTCTGAACGTTCACGGATGTAAGATGCATTTTTCATGGAAAAAATATTTTTGGGAATTTCAGTGGTCTAGGATGCGGGTTAATGCCCCTTTCAGGCTGCAAATGTTTTTGGGACATTCAGAGCTATTTGACCATGTTTCTGGGCCACCAACTTTTTCTGGACGTTAGGGGGTCTAGGATGCCTGTAAAGCCCTTTTTTGTGTATCGAAAGTTTTCTACATTTTTGCAGGCATAAGATGCATTTTAAGGCCTTTTTTGGGCTAACATATTCTGAACGTTCACGGATGTAAGATGCATTTTTCATGGAAAAAATATTTTTGGTAATTTCAGTGGTCTAGGATGCGGGTTAATGCCCCTATCATGCTGCAAATGTTATTGGGACATTCAGAGCTCTCTGACCCTGTTTGTGGACCACCAACATTTTCTGGACTTTAGGGGATCTAGGATGCCTGTAAACCCCTTTTTTGGACATCCAAAGTTTTCAACATTTTTACAGGCCTAAAATGCATTTTAAGGCCTTTTTTTGGGCTGCTAACATATCCTTAACTTTCAGGGGTGTAGGATGCACTTTTCGTGACAAAATTATTTTTGGGAATTTCAGTGGTCTAGGATGCAGGTTAATGCCCCTTGAGGCTGCAAATGTTTTTGGGACATTCAGAGCTCTCTGACCCCGTTTTTAGGCCACCATCATTTTCTGGACTTTAGGGGGTCTAGTATGCCTGTAAACCCCTTTTTTGGGCCTCCAAAGTTTTCAACATTTTTGCAGGCCTAAGATGCATTTTAAAGCCTTTTTGGGACTGCTAACATATTCTGAACTTTCAGGGCTGTTGGATGCATTTTTCGTGCCAAAATTATTTTTTTGAATTTCAGTGGTGTAGGATGCGGGTTAATGCCCCTTTGAGGGTGCAAATGTTTTTGGGACATTTAGAGCTCTCTGACCCCGTTTTTAGGCTACTGTCATTTTCTGGCCTTTAGGGGGTCTAGGATGCCTGTAAACCCCTTTTTTGGGCCTCCAAAGTTTTCAACATTTTTGCAGGCCTAAGATGCATTTTAAGGCCCTTTTTGGGCTGCTAACATATACTGAACGTTCACGGGTGTAGGATGCATTTTCCCTGCCCAAAATATTTTTGGGAAATTCAGTTGTCTAGGATGCGGGTTAATGCCCCTTTCAGGCTGCAAATGTTTTTGGGTAATTCAGAGCTCTCTGACAGTTTTTGTGCCACCAACATTTTCTGGACTTTAGGGGGTCTAGGATGTTTGTAAACCCCTTTTTTGGGCCTCCAAAGTTTTCAACCTTTTTGCAGGCCTCAGATGCATTTTAAGGCCTTTTTTGCCTGCTAACATATTCTGAACGTTCACGGGTGTAGGATGCATTTTCCCTGCCCAAAATATTTTTGGGAAATTCAGTTGTCTAGGATGCTGGTTAATGCCCCTTTCAGGCTGCAAATGTTTTTGGGACATTCAGAGCTCTCTGACACAGTTTTTGGGCCACCAACATTTTCTGGACTTTAGGAGGTCTAGGATGCCTGTAAACCCCTTTCTTGGGCCTCCAAAGTTTTCAACCTTTTTGCAGGCCTAAGATGCATTTTAAGGCCTTTTTTTGGGCTTCTAACAGATACTGAACTTTCAGGGGTGTAGGATGCATTTTTCATGCCCAATATATTTTTGGGAATTTCAGTGTTCTAGGGTGCGGGTACATGCCCCTTTCAAGCTGCAAATGTTTTTGGGTCATTCAGAGCTCTCTGACAGTTTTTGTGCCACCAACATTTTCTGGACTTTAGGGGGTCTAGGATGTCTGTAAACCCCTTTTTTGGGCCTCCAAAGTTTTCAACCTTTTTGCAGGCCTCAGATGCATTTTAAGGCCTTTTTTGCCTGCTAACATATTCTGAACGTTCACGGGTGTAGGATGCATTTTCCCTGCCCAAAATATTTTTGGGAAATTCAGTCGTCTAGGATGCGGGTTAATGCCCCTTTCAGGCTGCAAATGTTTTTGGGACAATCAGAGCTCTCTGACACAGTTTTTGGGCCACCAACATTTTCTGGACTTTAGGAGGTCTAGGATGCCTGTACACCCCTTTCTTGGGCCTCTAAAGTTTTCAACCTTTTTGCAGGCCTAAAATGCATTTTAAAGCCTTTTTTGGGCTGCTAACATATTCTGAACTTTCAGGGGTATAGTATTCATTTTTTCGTTCCCAATATATTTTTGGGATTTTCAGTGGTCTAGGATGCGGGTTAATGCCCCTTTCAGGCTGCAAATGTTTTTGGGACATTCAGAGCTCTCTGACACAGTTTTTGGGCCACCAACATTTTCTGGACTTTACGGGGTCCAGGATGCCTGTACACCCCTTTTTTGGGCCTCCAAAGTTTTCAACCTTTTTGCAGGCCTAAGATGCATTTTAAGGCCTCTTTTGGGCTGCTAACATATTCTGAACTTTCAGGGGTGTAGTATGCATTTTTCGTGCCCAATATATTTTTGGGAATTTCAGTGGTCTAGGGTGCGGGTTAATGCCCCTTTAAAGCTGCAAATGTTTTTGGGTCATTCAGAGCTCTCTGACAGTTTTTGGGCCACCAACATTTTCTGGACTTTAGGGGGTCTAGGATGTCTGTAAACCCCTTTTTTGGGCCTCCAAAGTTTTCAACCTTTATGCAGGCCTAAGGTGCATTTTACGGCCTTTTTTGCATGCTAACATATTCTGAACCTCCAGGGGTGTAGGATGCATTTTCCGTGCCCAAAATATTTTTCAGAATTTCAGTGGTCTAGGATGCGGGTTAATGCCCCTTTCAGGCTGCAAATGTTTTTGGGACATTCAGAGCTCTCTGTCAGTTTTTGGGCCACCAACATTTTCTGGACTTTAGGGGGTCTAGGATGTCTGTAAACCCCTTTTTTGGGCCTGCAAAGTTTTAGACCTTTTTGCAGGCCTAAGATGCATTTTAAGGCCTTTTTTTTGGGCTTCTAACAGATACTGAACTTTCAGGGGTGTAGGATGTATGATATATTTTTGGGAATTTCAGTGTTCTAGGGTGCGGGTACATGCCCCTTTCAAGCTGCAAATGTTTTTAGGTCATTCAGAGCTCTCTGACAGTTTTTGTGCCACCAACATTTTCTGGACTTTAGGGGGTCTAGGATGTCTGTAAACCCCTTTTTTGGGCCTCCAAAGTTTTCAACCTTTTTGCAGGCCTCAGATGCATTTTAAGGCCTTTTTTGCCTGCTAACATATTCTGAACGTTCACGGGTGTAGGATGCATTTTCCCTGCCCAAAATATTTTTGGGAAATTCAGTCGTCTAGGATGCGGGTTAATGCCCCTTTCAGGCTGTAAATGTTTTTGGGACATTCAGAGCTGTCTGACACAGTTTTTGGGCCACCAACATTTTCTGGACTTTAGGAGGTCTAGGATGCCTGTAAACCCCTTTCTTGGGCCTCTAAAGTTTTCAACCTTTTTGCAGGCCTAAAATGCATTTTAAAGCCTTTTTTGGGCTGCTAACATATTCTGAACTTTCAGGGGTGTAGGATGCATTTTTCGTGCCCAAAATATTTTTGAGAATTTCAGTGGTCTAGGATGCGAGTTAATGCCCCTTTCAGGTTGCAAATGTTTTTGGGACATTCAGAGCTCTCTGACACAGTTTTTGGGCCACCAACATTTTCTGGACTTTAGGGGGTGTAGGATGTCTGTAAACCCCTTTTTTGGGCCTCCAAAGTTTTCAACCTTTTTGCAGGCCTAAGATGCATTTTAAGGGCTTTTTTGCCTGCTAACATATTCTGAACTTTCAGGGGTATAGGATTCATTTTTTCGTTCTCAATATATTTTTGGGATTTTCAGTGGTCTAGGATGCGTGTTAATGCCCCTTTCAGGCTGCAAATGTTTTTGGGACATTCAGAGCTCTCTGACACAGTTTTTGGGCCACCAACATTTTCTAGACTTTACGGGGTCCAGGATGCCTGTACACCCCTTTTTTGGGCCTCCAAAGTTTTCAACCTTTTTGCAGGCCTAAGATGCATTTTAAGGCCTCTTTTGGGCTGCTAACATATTCTGAACTTTCAGGGGTGTAGTATGCATTTTTCGTGCCCAATATATTTTTGGGAATTTCAGTGGTCTAGGATGCGGGTTAATGCCCCTTTCAGGCTGCACATGTTTTTGGGACATTCAGAGCTCTCTGATGCAATTTTTGGGCCACCAACATTTTCTGGACTTTAGGGGGTCTAGGATGCCTGTAAACCCCTTTTTTGGGCCTCCAAAGTTTTCTACATTTTTACAGGCCTAAGATGCGGTTAGGGCTTTTTTTGGACTGCTAACATATTCTGAACGTTCAGGGCTGTAGGATGCTTTTTTCGTGCCAAAATTATTTTTGGGAATTTCAGTGGTCTAGGATGCAGGTTAATTAACCTTTCAGGCTGCAAATGTTTTTGGGACATTCAGAGCTCTCTGACGCAGTTTTTGGGCCACCAACTTTTTCTGGACTTTAGGGGGTCTAGGATGCCGGTAAACCCCTTTGTTGGGCCTCCAAAGTTTTCTACATTTTTGCAGGCCTATGATGCATTTTAAGGCCTTTTTGGGCTGCTAACATATTCTGAACTTTCAGGGTTGTAGGATGCATTTTTCATGCCAAAATTATTTTTGGGAATTTCAGTGGTCTAGGATGCGGGTTAATGCCCTTTTCAGGCTGCACATGTTTTTGGGACATTCAGAGCTCTCTGATGCAATTTTTGGGCCACCAACATTTTCTGGACTTTAGGGGGTCTAGGATGCCTGTAAACCCCTTTTTTGGGCCTCCAAAGTTTTCTACATTTTTGCAGGCCTATGATGCATTTTAAGGCCTTTTTGGGCTGCTAACATATTCTGAACGTTCAGGGCTGTAGGATGCATTTTTTGTGCCAAAATTATTTTTTTGAATTTCAGTGGTCTAGGATGCGGGTTAATGCCCCTATGAGGGTGCAAATGTTTTTGGGACATTTAGAGCTCTCTGACCCCGTTTTTAGGCTACTGTCATTTTCTGGGCTTTAGGGGGTCTAGGATGCATGTTTTTGGGACATTCAGAGCTCTCTGACGCAGTTTTTGTCCCACCAACATTTTCTGGACTTTAGGGGGTCTAGGATGCCTGTAAACCCCTTTTTTGGGCCTCCAAAGTTTTCAACATTTTTGCAGGCCTAAGATGCATTTTAAGGCCCTTTTTGGGCTAACATATTCTGAACGTTCACGGATGTAAGATGCATTTTTCATGGAAAAAATATTTTTGGGAATTTCAGTGGTCTAGGATGCGGGTTAATGCCCCTATCATGCTGCAAATGTTTTTGGGACATTCAGAGCTTTCTGACCCTGTTTGTGGACCACCAACATTTTCTGGACTTTAGGGGGTCTAGGATGCCTGTAAACCCCTTTTTTGGACATCCAAAGTTTTCAACATTTTTGCAGGCCTAAAATGCATTTTAAGGCCTTTTTTTTGGGCTGCTAACATATCCTTAACTTTCAGGGGTGTAGGATGCACTTTTCATGACAAAACTATTTTTGGGAATTTCAGTGGTCTAGGATGCAGGTTAATGCCCCTTGAGGCTGCAAATGTTTTTGGGACATTCAGAGCTCTCTGACCCCGTTTTTAGGCCACCATCATTTTCTGGACTTTAGGGGGTCTAGTATGCCTGTAAACCCCTTTTTTGGGCCCCCAAAGTTTTCAACATTTGACAGGCCTAAGATGCATTTTAAGGCCTTTTTTGGGCTGCTAACATATTCTGAACTTTCAGGGCTGTAGGATGCATTTTTCGTGCCAAAATTATTTTTGGGAATTTCAGTGGTCTAGGATGCGGGTTAATGCCCCTTTGGGGGTGCAAATGTTTTTGGGACATTTAGAGCTCTCTGACCCTGTTTTTAGGCTACCGTCGTTTTCTGGACTTTAGGGGGTCTAGGATGCCTGTAAACCCCTTTTTTGGGCCTCCAAAGTTTTCTACATTTTTACAGGCCTAAGATGCGGTTAGGGTCTTTTTTGGACTGCTAACATATTCTGAACGTTCAGGGCTGTAGGATGCATTTTTCGTGCGAAAATTATTTTTTGGAATTTCAGTGGTCTAGGATGCAGGTTAATTAACCTTTCAGGCTGCAAATGTTTTTGGGACATTCAGAGCTCTCTGACACAGTTTTTGTCCCACCAACATTTTCTGGACTTTTAGGGGGTCTAGGATGCCTGTAAACCCCTTTTTTGGGCCTCCAAAGTTTTCAACATTTTTGCAGGCCTAAGGTGCATTTTAAGGCCCTTTTTGGGCTGCTAACATATACTGAACTTTCAGGGCTGTAGGATGCATTTTTCGTGCCAAAATTATTTTTTTGAATTTCAGTGGTCTAGGATGCGGTTTAATGCCCCTTTCAGGCTGCACGTGTTTTTGGGACATTCAGAGCTCTCTGACGCAGTTTTTGGACCACCAACATTTTCTGGACTTTAGGGGGTCTAGGATGCCTGTAAACAGCTTTTTTGGGCCTCCAAAGTTTTCTACATTTTTGCAGGCCTAAGATGCGGTTAAAGCCTTTTTTGGACTGCTAACATATTCTGAACTTTCAGGGTTGTAGGATGCATTTTTTGTGCCAAAATTATTTTTTTGAATTTCAGTGGTCTAGGATGCGGGTTAATGCCCCTTTGAGGCTGCAAATGTTTTTGGGACATTCAGAGCTCTCTAACCCCGTTTTTAGGCTATCGTCGTTTTCTGGACTTTAGGGGGTCTAGGATGCCTGTAAACTCCTTTTTTTGTGCCTCCAAAGTTTTCTACATTTTTACAGGCCTAATATGCGGTTAGGGCCTTTTTTGGACTGCTAACATATTCTGAACGTTCAGGGCTGTAGGATGCATTTTTCGTGCCAAAATTATTTTTTGGAATTTCTGTGGTCTAGGATGCAGGTTAATTAACCTTTCAGGCTGCAAATGTTTTTGGGACATTCAGAGCTCTCTGACGCAGTTTTTGGGCCACCAACTTTTTCTGGACTTTAGGGGGTCTAAAGCCTGTAAACCCCTTTTTTGGGCTACCAAAGATTTCAACATTTTTGCAGGCCTAAGATGCATTTTAAGGCCTTTTTTGGGCTAACATATTCTGAACGTTCACGGATGTAAGATGCATTTTTCATGGAAAAAATATTTTTGGGAATTTCAGTGGTATAGGATGCGGGTTAATGCCCCTTTCAGGCTGCAAATGTTTTTGGGACATTCAGAGCTATTTGACCCTGTTTCTGGGCCACCAACTTTTTCTGGACGTTAGGGGGTCTAGGATGCCTCTAAAGCCCTTTTTTGTGTATCGAAAGTTTTCAACATTTTTGCAGGCCTAAGATGCATTTTAAGGACTTTTTTGGGCTGCTAACATATTCTGAACTTTCAGGGCTGTGGGATGCATTTTTCGTGATAAAATTATTTTTGGGAATTTCAGTGGTCTAGGATGCGGGTTAATGCCCCTTTCAGGCTGCACATGTTTTTGGGACATTCAGAGCTCTCTGATGCAATTTTTGGGCCACCAACATTTTCTGAACTTTAGGGGGTCTAGGATGCCTGTAAACCCCTTTTTTGGGCCTCCAAAGTTTTCTACATTTTTGCAGGCCTAAGATGCGGTTAGGGCATTTTTTGGACTGCTAACATATTCTGAACGTTCAGGGCTGCAGGATGCATTTTTTGTGCCAAAATTATTTTTTTGAATTTCAGTGGTATAGGATGCGGGTTAATGCCCCTTTGAGGGTGCAAATGTTTTTGGGACATTTAGAGCTCTCTGACCCCGTTTTTAGGCTACTGTCATTTTCTGGGCTTTAGGGGGTCTAGGATGCCTGTAAACCCCTTTTTTGGGCCTCCAAATTTTTCAATATTTTTGCAGGCCTAAGATGCATTTTAAGGCCTTTTTTGGACTGCTAACATATTCTGAACTTTCAGGGCTGTTGGATGCATTTTTCGTGCCAAAATTATTTTTTTGAATTTCAGTGGTCTAGGATCCCGGTTAATGCCCGTTTCAGGCTGCAAATGTTTTTGGGACATTCAGAGCTCTCTGACGCAGTTTTTGCGCCACCAACATTTTCTGGACTTTAGGGGGTCTAGGATGCCTGTAAACACCTTTTTTGGGCCTCCAAAGTTTTCTACATTTTTACAGGCCTAAGATGCGGTTAGGGCCTTTTTTGGACTGCTAACATATTCTGAACATTCAGGGCTGTAGGATGCATTTTTCGTGCCAAAATTATTTTTTGGAATTTCAGTGGTGTAGGATGCAGGTTAATTAACCTTTCAGGCTGCAAATGTTTTTGGGACATTCAGAGCTCTCTGACCCAGTTTTTGGGCCACCAACTTTTTCTGGACCTTAGGGGGTCTAATGCCTGTAAACCCCTTTTTTGGGCTAACATATTCTGAACGTTCACGGATGTAAGATGCATTTTTCATGGAAAAAATATTTTTGGGAATTTCAGTGGTCTAGGATGCGGGTTAATGCCCCTTTCAGGCTGCAAATGTTTTTGGGACATTCAGAGCTATTTGACCATGTTTCTGGGCCACCAACTTTTTCTGGACGTTAGGGGGTCTAGGATGCCTGTAAAGCCCTTTTTTGTGTATCGAAAGTTTTCTACATTTTTGCAGGCATAAGATGCATTTTAAGGCCTTTTTTGGGCTAACATATTCTGAACGTTCACGGATGTAAGATGCATTTTTCATGGAAAAAATATTTTTGGTAATTTCAGTGGTCTAGGATGCGGGTTAATGCCCCTATCATGCTGCAAATGTTATTGGGACATTCAGAGCTCTCTGACCCTGTTTGTGGACCACCAACATTTTCTGGACTTTAGGGGATCTAGGATGCCTGTAAACCCCTTTTTTGGGCATCCAAAGTTTTCAACATTTTTACAGGCCTAAAATGCATTTTAAGGCCTTTTTTTTGGGCTGCTAACATATCCTTAACTTTCAGGGGTGTAGGATGCACTTTTCGTGACAAAATTATTTTTGGGAATTTCAGTGGTCTAGGATGCAGGTTAATGCCCCTTGAGGCTGCAAATGTTTTTGGGACATTCAGAGCTCTCTGACCCCGTTTTTAGGCCACCATCATTTTCTGGACTTTAGGGGGTCTAGTATGCCTGTAAACCCCTTTTTTGGGACTCCAAAGTTTTCAACATTTTTGCAGGCCTAAGATGCATTTTAAAGCCTTTTTGGGACTGCTAACATATTCTGAACTTTCAGGGCTGTTGGATGCATTTTTCGTGCCAAAATTATTTTTTTGAATTTCAGTGGTGTAGGATGCGGGTTAATGCCCCTTTGAGGGTGCAAATGTTTTTGGGACATTTAGAGCTCTCTGACCCCGTTTTTAGGCTACTGTCATTTTCTGGCCTTTAGGGGGTCTAGGATGCCTGTAAACCCCTTTTTTGGGCCTCCAAAGTTTTCAACATTTTTGCAGGCCTAAGATGCATTTTAAGGCCCTTTTTGGGCTGCTAACATATACTGAACGTTCACGGGTGTAGGATGCATTTTCCCTGCCCAAAATATTTTTGGGAAATTCAGTTGTCTAGGATGCGGGTTAATGTCCCTTTCAGGCTGCAAATGTTTTTGGGTAATTCAGAGCTCTCTGACAGTTTTTGTGCCACCAACATTTTCTGGACTTTAGGGGGTCTAGGATGTTTGTAAACCCCTTTTTTGGGCCTCCAAAGTTTTCAACCTTTTTGCAGGCCTCAGATGCATTTTAAGGCCTTTTTTGCCTGCTAACATATTCTGAACGTTCACGGGTGTAGGATGCATTTTCCCTGCCCAAAATATTTGTGGGAAATTCAGTTGTCTAGGATGCTGGTTAATGCCCCTTTCAGGCTGCAAATGTTTTTGGGACATTCAGAGCTCTCTGACACAGTTTTTGGGCCACCAACATTTTCTGGACTTTAGGAGGTCTAGGATGCCTGTAAACCCCTTTCTTGGGCCTCCAAAGTTTTCAACCTTTTTGCAGGCCTAAGATGCATTTTAAGGCCTTTTTTTGGGCTTCTAACAGATACTGTACTTTCAGGGGTGTAGGATGCATTTTTCATGCCCAATATATTTTTGGGAATTTCAGTGTTCTAGGGTGCGGGTACATGCCCCTTTCAAGCTGCAAATGTTTTTGGGTCATTCAGAGCTCTCTGACAGTTTTTGTGCCACCAACATTTTCTGGACTTTAGGGGGTCTAGGATGTCTGTAAACCCCTTTTTTGGGCCTCCAAAGTTTTCAACCTTTTTGCAGGCCTCAGATGCATTTTAAGGCCTTTTTTGCCTGCTAACATATTCTGAACGTTCACGGGTGTAGGATGCATTTTCCCTGCCCAAAATATTTTTGGGAAATTCAGTCGTCTAGGATGCGGGTTAATGCCCCTTTCAGGCTGCAAATGTTTTTGGGACAATCAGAGCTCTCTGACACAGTTTTTGGGCCACCAACATTTTCTGGACTTTAGGAGGTCTAGGATGCCTGTACACCCCTTTCTTGGGCCTCTAAAGTTTTCAACCTTTTTGCAGGCCTAAAATGCATTTTAAAGCCTTTTTTGGGCTGCTAACATATTCTGAACTTTCAGGGGTATAGTATTCATTTTTTCGTTCCCAATATATTTTTGGGATTTTCAGTGGTCTAGGATGCGGGTTAATGCCCCTTTCAGGCTGCAAATGTTTTTGGGACATTCAGAGCTCTCTGACACAGTTTTTGGGCCACCAACATTTTCTGGACTTTACGGGGTCCAGGATGCCTGTACACCCCTTTTTTGGGCCTCCAAAGTTTTCAACCTTTTTGCAGGCCTAAGATGCATTTTAAGGCCTCTTTTGGGCTGCTAACATATTCTGAACTTTCAGGGGTGTAGTATGCATTTTTCGTGCCCAATATATTTTTGGGAATTTCAGTGGTCTAGGGTGCGGGTTAATGCCCCTTTAAAGCTGCAAATGTTTTTGGGTCATTCAGAGCTCTCTGCCAGTTTTTGGGCCACCAACATTTTCTGGACTTTAGGGGGTCTAGGATGTCTGTAAACCCCTTTTTTGGGCCTCCAAAGTTTTCAACCTTTATGCAGGCCTAAGGTGCATTTTACGGCCTTTTTTGCATGCTAACATATTCTGAACCTCCAGGGGTGTAGGATGCATTTTCCGTGCCCAAAATATTTTTCAGAATTTCAGTGGTCTAGGATGCGGGTTAATGCCCCTTTCAGGCTGCAAATGTTTTTGGGACATTCAGAGCTCTCTGTCAGTTTTTGGGCCACCAACATTTTCTGGACTTTAGGGGGTCTAGGATGTCTGTAAACCCCTTTTTTGGGCCTGCAAAGTTTTAGACCTTTTTGCAGGCCTAAGATGCATTTTAAGGCCTTTTTTTGGGCTTCTAACAGATACTGAACTTTCAGGGGTGTAGGATGTATGATATATTTTTGGGAATTTCAGTGTTCTAGGGTGCGGGTACATGCCCCTTTCAAGCTGCAAATGTTTTTGGGTCATTCAGAGCTCTCTGACAGTTTTTGTGCCACCAACATTTTCTGGACTTTAGGGGGTCTAGGATGTCTGTAAACCCCTTTTTTGGGCCTCTAAAGTTTTCAACCTTTTTGCAGGCCTAAAATGCATTTTAAAGCCTTTTTTGGGCTGCTAATATATTCTGAACTTTCAGGGGTGTAGGATGCATTTTTCGTGCCCAAAATATTTTTGAGAATTTCAGTGGTCTAGGATGCGAGTTAATGCCCCTTTCAGGTTGCAAATGTTTTTGGGACATTCAGAGCTCTCTGACACAGTTTTTGGGCCACCAACATTTTCTGGACTTTAGGGGGTGTAGGATGTCTGTAAACCCCTTTTTTGGGCCTCCAAAGTTTTCAACCTTTTTGCAGGCCTAAGATGCATTTTAAGGGCTTTTTTGCCTGCTAACATATTCTGAACTTTCAGGGGTATAGGATTCATTTTTTCGTTCCCAATATATTTTTGGGATTTTCAGTGGTCTAGGATGCGTGTTAATGCCCCTTTCAGGCTGCAAATGTTTTTGGGACATTCAGAGCTCTCTGACACAGTTTTTGGGCCACCAACATTTTCTAGACTTTACGGGGTCCAGGATGCCTGTACACCCCTTTTTTGGGCCTCCAAAGTTTTCAACCTTTTTGCAGGCCTAAGATGCATTTTAAGGCCTCTTTTGGGCTGCTAACATATTCTGAACTTTCAGGGGTGTAGTATGCATTTTTCGTGCCCAATATATTTTTGGGAATTTCAGTGGTCTAGGATGCGGGTTAATGCCCCTTTCAGGCTGCACATGTTTTTGGGACATTCAGAGCTCTCTGATGCAATTTTTGGGCCACCAACATTTTCTGGACTTTAGGGGGTCTAGGATGCCTGTAAACCCCTTTTTTGGGCCTCCAAAGTTTTCTACATTTTTACAGGCCTAAGATGCGGTTAGGGCCTTTTTTGGACTGCTAACATATTCTGAACGTTCAGGGCTGTAGGATGCTTTTTTCGTGCCAAAATTATTTTTGGGAATTTCAGTGGTCTAGGATGCAGGTTAATTAACCTTTCAGGCTGCAAATGTTTTTGGGACATTCAGAGCTCTCTGACGCAGTTTTTGGGCCACCAACTTTTTCTGGACTTTAGGGGGTCTAATGCCTGTAAACCCCTTTTTTGGGCTACCAAAGTTTTCAACATTTTTGCAGGCCTAAGATGCATTTTAAGGCCTTTTTTGGGTTAACATATTCTGAACGTTCACGGATGTAAGATGCATTTTTCATGGAAAAAATATTTTTGGGAATTTCAGTGGTCTAGGATGTGGGTTAATGCCCCTTTCAGGCTGCACATGTTTTGGGGACATTCAGAGCTCTCTGATGCAATTTTTGGGCCACCAACATTTTCTGGACTTTAGGGGGTCTAGGATGCCGGTAAACCCCTTTGTTGGGCCTCCAAAGTTTTCTACATTTTTGCAGGCCTATGATGCATTTTAAGGCCTTTTTGGGCTGCTAACATATTCTGAACTTTCAGGGTTGTAGGATGCATTTTTCATGCCAAAATTATTTTTGGGAATTTCAGTGGTCTAGGATGCGGGTTAATGCCCTTTTCAGGCTGCACATGTTTTTGGGACATTCAGAGCTCTCTGATGCAATTTTTGGGCCACCAACATTTTCTGGACTTTAGGGGGTCTAGGATGCCTGTAAACCCCTTTTTTGGGCCTCCAAAGTTTTCTACATTTTTGCAGGCCTATGATGCATTTTAAGGCCTTTTTGGGCTGCTAACATATTCTGAACGTTCAGGGCTGTAGGATGCATTTTTTGTGCCAAAATTATTTTTTTGAATTTCAGTGGTCTAGGATGCGGGTTAATGCCCCTATGAGGGTGCAAATGTTTTTGGGACATTTAGAGCTCTCTGACCCCGTTTTTAGGCTACTGTCATTTTCTGGGCTTTAGGGGGTCTAGGATGCATGTTTTTGGGACATTCAGAGCTCTCTGACGCAGTTTTTGTCCCACCAACATTTTCTGGACTTTAGGGGGTCTAGGATGCCTGTAAACCCCTTTTTTGGGCCTCCAAAGTTTTCAACATTTTTGCAGGCCTAAGATGCATTTTAAGGCCCTTTTTGGGCTAACATATTCTGAACGTTCACGGATGTAAGATGCATTTTTCATGGAAAAAATATTTTTGGGAATTTCAGTGGTCTAGGATGCGGGTTAATGCCCCTATCATGCTGCAAATGTTTTTGGGACATTCAGAGCTTTCTGACCCTGTTTGTGGACCACCAACATTTTCTGGACTTTAGGGGGTCTAGGATGCCTGTAAACCCCTTTTTTGGACATCCAAAGTTTTCAACATTTTTGCAGGCCTAAAATGCATTTTAAGGCCTTTTTTTTGGGCTGCTAACATATCCTTAACTTTCAGGGGTGTAGGATGCACTTTTCATGACAAAACTATTTTTGGGAAATTCAGTTGTCTAGGATGCTGGTTAATGCCCCTTTCAGGCTGCAAATGTTTTTGGGACATTCAGAGCTCTCTGACACAGTTTTTGGGCCACCAACATTTTCTGGACTTTAGGAGGTCTAGGATGCCTGTAAACCCCTTTCTTGGGCCTCCAAAGTTTTCAACCTTTTTGCAGGCCTAAGATGCATTTTAAGGCCTTTTTTTGGGCTTCTAACAGATACTGTACTTTCAGGGGTGTAGGATGCATTTTTCATGCCCAATATATTTTTGGGAATTTCAGTGTTCTAGGGTGCGGGTACATGCCCCTTTCAAGCTGCAAATGTTTTTGGGTCATTCAGAGCTCTCTGACAGTTTTTGTGCCACCAACATTTTCTGGACTTTAGGGGGTCTAGGATGTCTGTAAACCCCTTTTTTGGGCCTCCAAAGTTTTCAACCTTTTTGCAGGCCTCAGATGCATTTTAAGGCCTTTTTTGCCTGCTAACATATTCTGAACGTTCACGGGTGTAGGATGCATTTTCCCTGCCCAAAATATTTTTGGGAAATTCAGTCGTCTAGGATGCGGGTTAATGCCCCTTTCAGGCTGCAAATGTTTTTGGGACAATCAGAGCTCTCTGACACAGTTTTTGGGCCACCAACATTTTCTGGACTTTAGGAGGTCTAGGATGCCTGTACACCCCTTTCTTGGGCCTCTAAAGTTTTCAACCTTTTTGCAGGCCTAAAATGCATTTTAAAGCCTTTTTTGGGCTGCTAACATATTCTGAACTTTCAGGGGTATAGTATTCATTTTTTCGTTCCCAATATATTTTTGGGATTTTCAGTGGTCTAGGATGCGTGTTAATGCCCCTTTCAGGCTGCAAATGTTTTTGGGACATTCAGAGCTCTCTGACACAGTTTTTGGGCCACCAACATTTTCTGGACTTTACGGGGTCCAGGATGCCTGTACACCCCTTTTTTGGGCCTCCAAAGTTTTCAACCTTTTTGCAGGCCTAAGATGCATTTTAAGGCCTCTTTTGGGCTGCTAACATATTCTGAACTTTCAGGGGTGTAGTATGCATTTTTCGTGCCCAATATATTTTTGGGAATTTCAGTGGTCTAGGGTGCGGGTTAATGCCCCTTTAAAGCTGCAAATGTTTTTGGGTCATTCAGAGCTCTCTGACAGTTTTTGGGCCACCAACATTTTCTGGACTTTAGGGGGTCTAGGATGTCTGTAAACCCCTTTTTTGGGCCTCCAAAGTTTTCAACCTTTATGCAGGCCTAAGGTGCATTTTACGGCCTTTTTTGCATGCTAACATATTCTGAACCTCCAGGGGTGTAGGATGCATTTTCCGTGCCCAAAATATTTTTCAGAATTTCAGTGGTCTA
The DNA here is from genome assembly GCF_040938575.1 of Ambystoma mexicanum. NCBI lineage: Eukaryota > Metazoa > Chordata > Amphibia > Caudata > Ambystomatidae > Ambystoma > Ambystoma mexicanum. The sequence continues at coordinate 111,511,943 of NC_090936.1, read as the reverse complement.
GGATGCGGGTTAATGCCCCTTTCAGGCTGCAAATGTTTTTGGGACATTCAGAGCTCTCTGTCAGTTTTTGGGCCACCAACATTTTCTGGACTTTAGGGGGTCTAGGATGTCTGTAAACCCCTTTTTTGGGCCTGCAAAGTTTTAGACCTTTTTGCAGGCCTAAGATGCATTTTAAGGCCTTTTTTTGGGCTTCTAACAGATACTGAACTTTCAGGGGTGTAGGATGTATGATATATTTTTGGGAATTTCAGTGTTCTAGGGTGCGGGTACATGCCCCTTTCAAGCTGCAAATGTTTTTGGGTCATTCAGAGCTCTCTGACAGTTTTTGTGCCACCAACATTTTCTGGACTTTAGGGGGTCTAGGATGTCTGTAAACCCCTTTTTTGGGCCTCCAAAGTTTTCAACCTTTTTGCAGGCCTCATATGCATTTTAAGGCCTTTTTTGCCTGCTAACATATTCTGAACGTTCACGGGTGTAGGATGCATTTTCCCTGCCCAAAATATTTTTGGGAAATTCAGTCGTCTAGGATGCGGGTTAATGCCCCTTTCAGGCTGCAAATGTTTTTGGGACATTCAGAGCTGTCTGACACAGTTTTTGGGCCACCAACATTTTCTGGACTTTAGGAGGTCTAGGATGCCTGTAAACCCCTTTCTTGGGCCTCTAAAGTTTTCAACCTTTTTGCAGGCCTAAAATGCATTTTAAAGCCTTTTTTGGGCTGCTAACATATTCTGAACTTTCAGGGGTGTAGGATGCATTTTTCGTGCCCAAAATATTTTTGAGAATTTCAGTGGTCTAGGATGCGAGTTAATGCCCCTTTCAGGTTGCAAATGTTTTTGGGACATTCAGAGCTCTCTGACACAGTTTTTGGGCCACCAACATTTTCTGGACTTTAGGGGGTGTAGGATGTCTGTAAACCCCTTTTTTGGGCCTCCAAAGTTCTCAACCTTTTTGCAGGCCTAAGATGCATTTTAAGGGCTTTTTTGCCTGCTAACATATTCTGAACTTTCAGGGGTATAGGATTCATTTTTTCGTTCCCAATATATTTTTGGGATTTTCAGTGGTCTAGGATGCGTGTTAATGCCCCTTTCAGGCTGCAAATGTTTTTGGGACATTCAGAGCTCTCTGACACAGTTTTTGGGCCACCAACATTTTCTAGACTTTACGGGGTCCAGGATGCCTGTACACCCCTTTTTTGGGCCTCCAAAGTTTTCAACCTTTTTGCAGGCCTAAGATGCATTTTAAGGCCTCTTTTGGGCTGCTAACATATTCTGAACTTTCAGGGGTGTAGTATGCATTTTTCGTGCCCAATATATTTTTGGGAATTTCAGTGGTCTAGGATGCGGGTTAATGCCCCTTTCAGGCTGCACATGTTTTTGGGACATTCAGAGCTCTCTGATGCAATTTTTGGGCCACCAACATTTTCTGGACTTTAGGGGGTCTAGGATGCCTGTAAACCCCTTTTTTGGGCCTCCAAAGTTTTCTACATTTTTACAGGCCTAAGATGCGGTTAGGGCATTTTTTGGACTGCTAACATATTCTGAACGTTCAGGGCTGTAGGATGCTTTTTTCGTGCCAAAATTATTTTTGGGAATTTCAGTGGTCTAGGATGCAGGTTAATTAACCTTTCAGGCTGCAAATGTTTTTGGGACATTCAGAGCTCTCTGACGCAGTTTTTGGGCCACCAACTTTTTCTGGACTTTAGGGGGTCTAATGCCTGTAAACCCCTTTGTTGGGCCTCCAAAGTTTTCTACATTTTTGCAGGCCTATGATGCATTTTAAGGCCTTTTTGGGCTGCTAACATATTCTGAACTTTCAGGGTTGTAGGATGCATTTTTCATGCCAAAATTATTTTTGGGAATTTCAGTGGTCTAGGATGCGGGTTAATGCCCTTTTCAGGCTGCACATGTTTTTGGGACATTCAGAGCTCTCTGATGCAATTTTTGGGCCACCAACATTTTCTGGACTTTAGGGGGTCTAGGATGCCTGTAAACCCCTTTTTTGGGCCTCCAAAGTTTTCTACATTTTTGCAGGCCTATGATGCATTTTAAGGCCTTTTTGGGCTGCTAACATATTCTGAACGTTCAGGGCTGTAGGATGCATTTTTTGTGCCAAAATTATTTTTTTGAATTTCAGTGGTCTAGGATGCGGGTTAATGCCCCTATGAGGGTGCAAATGTTTTTGGGACATTTAGAGCTCTCTGACCCCGTTTTTAGGCTACTGTCATTTTCTGGGCTTTAGGGGGTCTAGGATGCATGTTTTTGGGACATTCAGAGCTCTCTGACGCAGTTTTTGTCCCACCAACATTTTCTGGACTTTAGGGGGTCTAGGATGCCTGTAAACCCCTTTTTTGGGCCTCCAAAGTTTTCAACATTTTTGCAGGCCTAAGATGCATTTTAAGGCCCTTTTTGGGATAACATATTCTGAACGTTCACGGATGTAAGATGCATTTTTCATGGAAAAAATATTTTTGGGAATTTCAGTGGTCTAGGATGCGGGTTAATGCCCCTATCATGCTGCAAATGTTTTTGGGACATTCAGAGCTTTCTGACCCTGTTTGTGGACCACCAACATTTTCTGGACTTTAGGGGGTCTAGGATGCCTGTAAACCCCTTTTTTGGACATCCAAAGTTTTCAACATTTTTGCAGGCCTAAAATGCATTTTAAGGCCTTTTTTTTGGGCTGCTAACATATCCTTAACTTTCAGGGGTGTAGGATGCACTTTTCATGACAAAACTATTTTTGGGAATTTCAGTGGTCTAGGATGCAGGTTAATGCCCCTTGAGGCTGCAAATGTTTTTGGGACATTCAGAGCTCTCTGACCCCGTTTTTAGGCCACCATCATTTTCTGGACTTTAGGGGGTCTAGTATGCCTGTAAACCCCTTTTTTGGGCCCCCAAAGTTTTCAACATTTGACAGGCCTAAGATGCATTTTAAGGCCTTTTTTGGGCTGCTAACATATTCTGAACTTTCAGGGCTGTAGGATGCATTTTTCGTGCCAAAATTATTTTTTGGAATTTCAGTGGTCTAGGATGCGGGTTAATGCCCCTTTGGGGGTGCAAATGTTTTTGGGACATTTAGAGCTCTCTGACCCTGTTTTTAGGCTACCGTCGTTTTCTGGACTTTAGGGGGTCTAGGATGCCTGTAAACCCCTTTTTTGGGCCTCCAAAGTTTTCTACATTTTTACAGGCCTAAGATGCGGTTAGGGTCTTTTTTGGACTGCTAACATATTCTGAACGTTCAGGGCTGTAGGATGCATTTTTCGTGCGAAAATTATTTTTTGGAATTTCAGTGGTCTAGGATGCAGGTTAATTAACCTTTCAGGCTGCAAATGTTTTTGGGACATTCAGAGCTCTCTGACACAGTTTTTGTCCCACCAACATTTTCTGGACTTTTAGGGGGTCTAGGATGCCTGTAAACCCCTTTTTTGGGCCTCCAAAGTTTTCAACATTTTTGCAGGCCTAAGGTGCATTTTAAGGCCCTTTTTGGGCTGCTAACATATACTGAACTTTCAGGGCTGTAGGATGCATTTTTCGTGCCAAAATTATTTTTTTGAATTTCAGTGGTCTAGGATGCGGTTTAATGCCCCTTTCAGGCTGCACGTGTTTTTGGGACATTCAGAGCTCTCTGACGCAGTTTTTGGACCACCAACATTTTCTGGACTTTAGGGGGTCTAGGATGCCTGTAAACACCTTTTTTGGGCCTCCAAAGTTTTCTACATTTTTGCAGGCCTAAGATGCGGTTAAAGCCTTTTTTGGACTGCTAACATATTCTGAACTTTCAGGGTTGTAGGATGCATTTTTTGTGCCAAAATTATTTTTTTGAATTTCAGTGGTCTAGGATGCGGGTTAATGCCCCTTTGAGGCTGCAAATGTTTTTGGGACATTCAGAGCTCTCTAACCCCGTTTTTAGGCTATCGTCGTTTTCTGGACTTTAGGGGGTCTAGGATGCCTGTAAACTCCTTTTTTTGTGCCTCCAAAGTTTTCTACATTTTTACAGGCCTAATATGCGGTTAGGGCCTTTTTTGGACTGCTAACATATTCTGAACGTTCAGGGCTGTAGGATGCATTTTTCGTGCCAAAATTATTTTTTGGAATTTCTGTGGTCTAGGATGCAGGTTAATTAACCTTTCAGGCTGCAAATGTTTTTGGGACATTCAGAGCTCTCTGACGCAGTTTTTGGGCCACCAACTTTTTCTGGACTTTAGGGGGTCTAAAGCCTGTAAACCCCTTTTTTGGGCTACCAAAGATTTCAACATTTTTGCAGGCCTAAGATGCATTTTAAGGCCTTTTTTGGGCTAACATATTCTGAACGTTCACGGATGTAAGATGCATTTTTCATGGAAAAAATATTTTTGGGAATTTCAGTGGTCTAGGATGCGGGTTAATGCCCCTTTCAGGCTGCAAATGTTTTTGGGACATTCAGAGCTATTTGACCCTGTTTCTGGGCCACCAACTTTTTCTGGACGTTAGGGGGTCTAGGATGCCTCTAAAGCCCTTTTTTGTGTATCGAAAGTTTTCAACATTTTTGCAGGCCTAAGATGCATTTTAAGGACTTTTTTGGGCTGCTAACATATTCTGAACTTTCAGGGCTGTGGGATGCATTTTTCGTGATAAAATTATTTTTGGGAATTTCAGTGGTCTAGGGTGCGGGTTAATGCCCCTTTGAGGGTGCAAATGTTTTTGGGACATTCAGAGCTCTCTGATGCAATTTTTGGGCCACCAACATTTTCTGGACTTTAGGGGGTCTAGGATGCCTGTAAACCCCTTTTTTGGGCCTCCAAAGTTTTCTACATTTTTGCAGGCCTAAGATGCGGTTAGGGCATTTTTTGGACTGCTAACATATTCTGAACGTTCAGGGCTGTATGATGCATTTTTTGTGCCAAAATTATTTTTTTGAATTTCAGTGGTATAGGATGCGGGTTAATGCCCCTTTGAGGGTGCAAATGTTTTTGGGACATTTAGAGCTCTCTGACCCCGTTTTTAGGCTACTGTCATTTTCTGGGCTTTAGGGGGTCTAGGATGCCTGTAAACCCCTTTTTTGGGCCTCCAAATTTTTCAATATTTTTGCAGGCCTAAGATGCATTTTAAGGCCTTTTTTGGACTGCTAACATATTCTGAACTTTCAGGGCTGTTGGATGCATTTTTCGTGCCAAAATTATTTTTTTGAATTTCAGTGGTCTAGGATCCCGGTTAATGCCCGTTTCAGGCTGCAAATGTTTTTGGGACATTCAGAGCTCTCTGACGCAGTTTTTGCGCCACCAACATTTTCTGGACCTTAGGGGGTCTAGGATGCCTGTAAACACCTTTTTTGGGCCTCCAAAGTTTTCTACATTTTTACAGGCCTAAGATGCGGTTAGGGCCTTTTTTGGACTGCTAACATATTCTGAACATTCAGGGCTGTAGGATGCATTTTTCGTGCCAAAATTATTTTTTGGAATTTCAGTGGTGTAGGATGCAGGTTAATTAACCTTTCAGGCTGCAAATGTTTTTGGGACATTCAGAGCTCTCTGACCCAGTTTTTGGGCCACCAACTTTTTCTGGACCTTAGGGGGTCTAATGCCTGTAAACCCCTTTTTTGGGCTAACATATTCTGAACGTTCACGGATGTAAGATGCATTTTTCATGGAAAAAATATTTTTGGGAATTTCAGTGGTCTAGGATGCGGGTTAATGCCCCTTTCAGGCTGCAAATGTTTTTGGGACATTCAGAGCTATTTGACCATGTTTCTGGGCCACCAACTTTTTCTGGACGTTAGGGGGTCTAGGATGCCTGTAAAGCCCTTTTTTGTGTATCGAAAGTTTTCTACATTTTTGCAGGCATAAGATGCATTTTAAGGCCTTTTTTGGGCTAACATATTCTGAACGTTCTCGGATGTAAGATGCATTTTTCATGGAAAAAATATTTTTGGTAATTTCAGTGGTCTAGGATGCGGGTTAATGCCCCTATCATGCTGCAAATGTTATTGGGACATTCAGAGCTCTCTGACCCTGTTTGTGGACCACCAACATTTTCTGGACTTTAGGGGATCTAGGATGCCTGTAAACCCCTTTTTTGGACATCCAAAGTTTTCAACATTTTTACAGGCCTAAAATGCATTTTAAGGCCTTTTTTTTGGGCTGCTAACATATCCTTAACTTTCAGGGGTGTAGGATGCACTTTTCGTGACAAAATTATTTTTGGGAATTTCAGTGGTCTAGGATGCAGGTTAATGCCCCTTGAGGCTGCAAATGTTTTTGGGACATTCAGAGCTCTCTGACCCCGTTTTTAGGCCACCATCATTTTCTGGACTTTAGGGGGTCTAGTATGCCTGTAAACCCCTTTTTTGGGCCTCCAAAGTTTTCAACATTTTTGCAGGCCTAAGATGCATTTTAAAGCCTTTTTGGGACTGCTAACATATTCTGAACGTTCACGGGTGTAGGATGCATTTTCCCTGCCCAAAATATTTTTGGGAAATTCAGTTGTCTAGGATGCGGGTTAATGCCCCTTTCAGGCTGCAAATGTTTTTGGGTAATTCAGAGCTCTCTGACAGTTTTTGTGCCACCAACATTTTCTGGACTTTAGGGGGTCTAGGATGTTTGTAAACCCCTTTTTTGGGCCTCCAAAGTTTTCAACCTTTTTGCAGGCCTCAGATGCATTTTAAGGCCTTTTTTGCCTGCTAACATATTCTGAACGTTCACGGGTGTAGGATGCATTTTCCCTGCCCAAAATATTTTTGGGAAATTCAGTTGTCTAGGATGCTGGTTAATGCCCCTTTCAGGCTGCAAATGTTTTTGGGACATTCAGAGCTCTCTGACACAGTTTTTGGGCCACCAACATTTTCTGGACTTTAGGAGGTCTAGGATGCCTGTAAACCCCTTTCTTGGGCCTCCAAAGTTTTCAACCTTTTTGCAGGCCTAAGATGCATTTTAAGGCCTTTTTTTGGGCTTCTAACAGATACTGAACTTTCAGGGGTGTAGGATGCATTTTTCATGCCCAATATATTTTTGGGAATTTCAGTGTTCTAGGGTGCGGGTACATGCCCCTTTCAAGCTGCAAATGTTTTTGGGTCATTCAGAGCTCTCTGACAGTTTTTGTGCCACCAACATTTTCTGGACTTTAGGGGGTCTAGGATGTCTGTAAACCCCTTTTTTGGGCCTCCAAAGTTTTCAACCTTTTTGCAGGCCTCAGATGCATTTTAAGGCCTTTTTTGCCTGCTAACATATTCTGAACGTTCACGGGTGTAGGATGCATTTTCCCTGCCCAAAATATTTTTGGGAAATTCAGTCGTCTAGGATGCGGGTTAATGCCCCTTTCAGGCTGCAAATGTTTTTGGGACAATCAGAGCTCTCTGACACAGTTTTTGGGCCACCAACATTTTCTGGACTTTAGGAGGTCTAGGATGCCTGTACACCCCTTTCTTGGGCCTCTAACGTTTTCAACCTTTTTGCAGGCCTAAAATGCATTTTAAAGCCTTTTTTGGGCTGCTAACATATTCTGAACTTTCAGGGGTATAGTATTCATTTTTTCGTTCCCAATATATTTTTGGGATTTTCAGTGGTCTAGGATGCGGGTTAATGCCCCTTTCAGGCTGCAAATGTTTTTGGGACATTCAGAGCTCTCTGACACAGTTTTTGGGCCACCAACATTTTCTGGACTTTACGGGGTCCAGGATGCCTGTACACCCCTTTTTTGGGCCTCCAAAGTTTTCAACCTTTTTGCAGGCCTAAGATGCATTTTAAGGCCTCTTTTGGGCTGCTAACATATTCTGAACTTTCAGGGGTGTAGTATGCATTTTTCGTGCCCAATATATTTTTGGGAATTTCAGTGGTCTAGGGTGCGGGTTAATGCCCCTTTAAAGCTGCAAATGTTTTTGGGTCATTCAGAGCTCTCTGACAGTTTTTGGGCCACCAACATTTTCTGGACTTTAGGGGGTCTAGGATGTCTGTAAACCCCTTTTTTGGGCCTCCAAAGTTTTCAACCTTTATGCAGGCCTAAGGTGCATTTTACGGCCTTTTTTGCATGCTAACATATTCTGAACCTCCAGGGGTGTAGGATGCATTTTCCGTGCCCAAAATATTTTTCAGAATTTCAGTGGTCTAGGATGCGGGTTAATGCCCCTTTCAGGCTGCAAATGTTTTTGGGACATTCAGAGCTCTCTGTCAGTTTTTGGGCCACCAACATTTTCTGGACTTTAGGGGGTCTAGGATGTCTGTAAACCCCTTTTTTGGGCCTGCAAAGTTTTAGACCTTTTTGCAGGCCTAAGATGCATTTTAAGGCCTTTTTTTGGGCTTCTAACAGATACTGAACTTTCAGGGGTGTAGGATGTATGATATATTTTTGGGAATTTCAGTGTTCTAGGGTGTGGGTACATGCCCCTTTCAAGCTGCAAATGTTTTTGGGTCATTCAGAGCTCTCTGACAGTTTTTGTGCCACCAACATTTTCTGGACTTTAGGGGGTCTAGGATGTCTGTAAACCCCTTTTTTGGGCCTCCAAAGTTTTCAACCTTTTTGCAGGCCTCAGATGCATTTTAAGGCCTTTTTTGCCTGCTAACATATTCTGAACGTTCACGGGTGTAGGATGCATTTTCCCTGCCCAAAATATTTTTGGGAAATTCAGTCGTCTAGGATGCGGGTTAATGCCCCTTTCAGGCTGCAAATGTTTTTGGGACATTCAGAGCTGTCTGACACAGTTTTTGGGCCACCAACATTTTCTGGACTTTAGGAGGTCTAGGATGCCTGTAAACCCCTTTCTTGGGCCTCTAAAGTTTTCAACCTTTTTGCAGGCCTAAAATGCATTTTAAAGCCTTTTTTGGGCTGCTAACATATTCTGAACTTTCAGGGGTGTAGGATGCATTTTTCGTGCCCAAAATATTTTTGAGAATTTCAGTGGTCTAGGATGCGAGTTAATGCCCCTTTCAGGTTGCAAATGTTTTTGGGACATTCAGAGCTCTCTGACACAGTTTTTGGGCCACCAACATTTTCTGGACTTTAGGGGGTGTAGGATGTCTGTAAACCCCTTTTTTGGGCCTCCAAAGTTTTCAACCTTTTTGCAGGCCTAAGATGCATTTTAAGGGCTTTTTTGCATGCTAACATATTCTGAACTTTCAGGGGTATAGGATTCATTTTTTCGTTCCCAATATATTTTTGGGATTTTCAGTGGTCTAGGATGCGTGTTAATGCCCCTTTCAGGCTGCAAATGTTTTTGGGACATTCAGAGCTCTCTGACACAGTTTTTGGGCCACCAACATTTTCTAGACTTTACGGGGTCCAGGATGCCTGTACACCCCTTTTTTGGGCCTCCAAAGTTTTCAACCTTTTTGCAGGCCTAAGATGCATTTTAAGGCCTCTTTTGGGCTGCTAACATATTCTGAACTTTCAGGGGTGTAGTATGCATTTTTCGTGCCCAATATATTTTTGGGAATTTCAGTGGTCTAGGATGCGGGTTAATGCCCCTTTCAGGCTGCACATGTTTTTGGGACATTCAGAGCTCTCTGATGCAATTTTTGGGCCACCAACATTTTCTGGACTTTAGGGGGTCTAGGATGCCTGTAAACCCCTTTTTTGGGCCTCCAAAGTTTTCTACATTTTTACAGGCCTAAGATGCGGTTAGGGCCTTTTTTGGACTGCTAACATATTCTGAACGTTCAGGGCTGTAGGATGCTTTTTTCGTGCCAAAATTATTTTTGGGAATTTCAGTGGTCTAGGATGCAGGTTAATTAACCTTTCAGGCTGCAAATGTTTTTGGGACATTCAGAGCTCTCTGACGCAGTTTTTGGGCCACCAACTTTTTCTGGACTTTAGGGGGTCTAATGCCTGTAAACCCCTTTTTTGGGCTACCAAAGTTTTCAACATTTTTGCAGGCCTAAGATGCATTTTAAGGCCTTTTTTGGGTTAACATATTCTGAACGTTCACGGATGTAAGATGCATTTTTCATGGAAAAAATATTTTTGGGAATTTCAGTGGTCTAGGATGTGGGTTAATGCCCCTTTCAGGCTGCACATGTTTTTGGGACATTCAGAGCTCTCTGATGCAATTTTTGGGCCACCAACATTTTCTGGACTTTAGGGGTTCTAGGATGCCGGTAAACCCCTTTGTTGGGCCTCCAAAGTTTTCTACATTTTTGCAGGCCTATGATGCATTTTAAGGCCTTTTTGGGCTGCTAACATATTCTGAACTTTCAGGGTTGTAGGATGCATTTTTCATGCCAAAATTATTTTTGGGAATTTCAGTGGTCTAGGATGCAGGTTAATTAACCTTTCAGGCTGCAAATGTTTTTGGGACATTCAGAGCTCTCTGACGCAGTTTTTGGGCCACCAACTTTTTCTGGACTTTAGGGGGTCTAATGCCTGTAAACCCCTTTTTTGGGCTACCAAAGTTTTCAACATTTCTGCAGGCCTAAGATGCATTTTAAGGCCTTTTTTGGGTTAACATATTCTGAACGTTCACGGATGTAAGATGCATTTTTCATGGAAAAAATATTTTTGGGAATTTCAGTGGTCTAGAATGTGGGTTAATGCCCCTTTCAGGCTGCACATGTTTTGGGGACATTCAGAGCTCTCTGATGCAATTTTTGGGCCACCAACATTTTCTGGACTTTAGGGGGTCTAGGATGTTTGTAAACCCCTTTTTTGGGCCTCCAAAGTTTTCAACCTTTTTGCAGGCCTCAGATGCATTTTAAGGCCTTTTTTGCCTGCTAACATATTCTGAACGTTCACGGGTGTAGGATGCATTTTCCCTGCCCAAAATATTTTTGGGAAATTCAGTTGTCTAGGATGCTGGTTAATGCCCCTTTCAGGCTGCAAATGTTTTTGGGACATTCAGAGCTCTCTGACACAGTTTTTGGGCCACCAACATTTTCTGGACTTTAGGAGGTCTAGGATGCCTGTAAACCCCTTTCTTGGGCCTCCAAAGTTTTCAACCTTTTTGCAGGCCTAAGATGCATTTTAAGGCCTTTTTTTGGGCTTCTAACAGATACTGAACTTTCAGGGGTGTAGGATGCATTTTTCATGCCCAATATATTTTTGGGAATTTCAGTGTTCTAGGGTGCGGGTACATGCCCCTTTCAAGCTGCAAATGTTTTTGGGTCATTCAGAGCTCTCTGACAGTTTTTGTGCCACCAACATTTTCTGGACTTTAGGGGGTCTAGGATGTCTGTAAACCCCTTTTTTGGGCCTCCAAAGTTTTCAACCTTTTTGCAGGCCTCAGATGCATTTTAAGGCCTTTTTTGCCTGCTAACATATTCTGAACGTTCAGGGCTGTAGGATGCTTTTTTCGTGCCAAAATTATTTTTGGGAATTTCAGTGGTCTAGGATGCAGGTTAATTAACCTTTCAGGCTGCAAATGTTTTTGGGACATTCAGAGCTCTCTGACGCAGTTTTTGGGCCACCAACTTTTTCTGGACTTTAGGGGGTCTAATGCCTGTAAACCCCTTTTTTGGGCTACCAAAGTTTTCAACATTTTTGCAGGCCTAAGATGCATTTTAAGGCCTTTTTTGGGTTAACATATTCTGAACGTTCACGGATGTAAGATGCATTTTTCATGGAAAAAATATTTTTGGGAATTTCAGTGGTCTAGGATGTGTGTTAATGCCCCTTTCAGGCTGCACATGTTTTGGGGACATTCAGAGCTCTCTGATGCAATTTTTGGGCCACCAACATTTTCTGGACTTTAGGGGGTCTAGGATGCCGGTAAACCCCTTTGTTGGGCCTCCAAAGTTTTCTACATTTTTGCAGGCCTATGATGCATTTTAAGGCCTTTTTGGGCTGCTAACATTCTGAACTTTCAGGGTTGTAGGATGCATTTTTCATGCCAAAATTATTTTTGGGAATTTCAGTGGTCTAGGATGCGGGTTAATGCCCTTTTCAGGCTGCACATGTTTTTGGGACATTCAGAGCTCTCTGATGCAATTTTTGGGCCACCAACATTTTCTGGACTTTAGGGGGTCTAGGATGCCTGTAAACCCCTTTTTTGGGCCTCCAAAGTTTTCTACATTTTTGCAGGCCTATGATGCATTTTAAGGCCTTTTTGGGCTGCTAACATATTCTGAACGTTCAGGGCTGTAGGATGCATTTTTTGTGCCAAAATTATTTTTTTGAATTTCAGTGGTCTAGGATGCGGGTTAATGCCCCTATGAGGGTGCAAATGTTTTTGGGACATTTAGAGCTCTGTGACCCCGTTTTTAGGCTACTGTCATTTTCTGGGCTTTAGGGGGTCTAGGATGCATGTTTTTGGGACATTCAGAGCTCTCTGACGCAGTTTTTGTCCCACCAACATTTTCTGGACTTTAGGGGGTCTAGGATGCCTGTAAACCCCTTTTTTGGGCCTCCAAAGTTTTCAACATTTTTGCAGGCCTAAGATGCATTTTAAGGCCCTTTTTGGGCTAACATATTCTGAACGTTCACGGATGTAAGATGCATTTTTCATGGAAAAAATATTTTTGGGAATTTCAGTGGTCTAGGATGCGGGTTAATGCCCCTATGATGCTGCAAATGTTTTTGGGACATTCAGAGCTTTCTGACCCTGTTTGTGGACCACCAACATTTTCTGGACTTTAGGGGGTCTAGGATGCCTGTAAACCCCTTTTTTGGACATCCAAAGTTTTCAACATTTTTGCAGGCCTAAAATGCATTTTAAGGCCTTTTTTTTGGGCTGCTAACATATCCTTAACTTTCAGGGGTGTAGGATGCACTTTTCATGACAAAACTATTTTTGGGAATTTCAGTGGTCTAGGATGCAGGTTAATGCCCCTTGAGGCTGCAAATGTTTTTGGGACATTCAGAGCTCTCTGACCCCGTTTTTAGGCCACCATCATTTTCTGGACTTTAGGGGGTCTAGTATGCCTGTAAACCCCTTTTTTGGGCCCCCAAAGTTTTCAACATTTGACAGGCCTAAGATGCATTTTAAGGCCTTTTTTGGGCTGCTAACATATTCTGAACTTTCAGGGCTGTAGGATGCATTTTTCGTGCCAAAATTATTTTTTGGAATTTCAGTGGTCTAGGATGCGGGTTAATGCCCCTTTGGGGGTGCAAATGTTTTTGGGACATTTAGAGCTCTCTGACCCTGTTTTTAGGCTACCGTCGTTTTCTGGACTTTAGGGGGTCTAGGATGCCTGTAAACCCCTTTTTTGGGCCTCCAAAGTTTTCTACATTTTTACAGGCCTAAGATGCGGTTAGGGTCTTTTTTGGACTGCTAACATATTCTGAACGTTCAGGGCTGTAGGATGCATTTTTCGTGCGAAAATTATTTTTTGGAATTTCAGTGGTCTAGGATGAAGGTTAATTAACCTTTCAGGCTGCAAATGTTTTTGGGACATTCAGAGCTCTCTGACACAGTTTTTGTCCCACCAACATTTTCTGGACTTTTAGGGGGTCTAGGATGCCTGTAAACCCCTTTTTTGGGCCTCCAAAGTTTTCAACATTTTTGCAGGCCTAAGGTGCATTTTAAGGCCCTTTTTGGGCTGCTAACATATACTGAACTTTCAGGGCTGTAGGATGCATTTTTCGTGCCAAAATTATTTTTTTGAATTTCAGTGGTCTAGGATGCGGTTTAATGCCCCTTTCAGGCTGCACGTGTTTTTGGGACATTCAGAGCTCTCTGACGCAGTTTTTGGACCACCAACATTTTCTGGACTTTAGGGGGTCTAGGATGCCTGTAAACACCTTTTTTGGGCCACCAAAGTTTTCTACATTTTTGCAGGCCTAAGATGCGGTTAAAGCCTTTTTTGGACTGCTAACATATTCTGAACTTTCAGGGTTGTAGGATGCATTTTTTTGTGCCAAAATTATTTTTTTGAATTTCAGTGGTCTAGGATGCGGGTTAATGCCCCTTTGAGGCTGCAAATGTTTTTGGGACATTCAGAGCTCTCTAACCCCGTTTTTAGGCTATCGTCGTTTTCTGGACTTTAGGGGGTCTAGGATGCCTGTAAACTCCTTTTTTTGTGCCTCCAAAGTTTTCTACATTTTTACAGGCCTAATATGCGGTTAGGGCCTTTTTTGGACTGCTAACATATTCTGAACGTTCAGGGCTGTAGGATGCATTTTTCGTGCCAAAATTATTTTTTGGAATTTCTGTGGTCTAGGATGCAGGTTAATTAACCTTTCAGGCTGCAAATGTTTTTGGGACATTCAGAGCTCTCTGACGCAGTTTTTGGGCTACCAACTTTTTCTGGACTTTAGGGGGTCTAAAGCCTGTAAACCCCTTTTTTGGGCTACCAAAGATTTCAACATTTTTGCAGACCTAAGATGCATTTTAAGGCCTTTTTTGGGCTAACATATTCTGAACGTTCACGGATGTAAGATGCATTTTTCATGGAAAAAATATTTTTGGGAATTTCAGTGGTCTAGGATGCGGGTTAATGCCCCTTTCAGGCTGCAAATGTTTTTGGGACATTCAGAGCTATTTGACCCTGTTTCTGGGCCACCAACTTTTTCTGGACGTTAGGGGGTCTAGGATGCCTCTAAAGCCCTTTTTTGTGTATTGAAAGTTTTCAACATTTTTGCAGGCCTAAGATGCATTTTAAGGACTTTTTTGGGCTGCTAACATATTCTGAACTTTCAGGGCTGTGGGATGCATTTTTCGTGATAAAATTATTTTTGGGAATTTCAGTGGTCTAGGATGCGGGTTAATGCCCCTTTCAGGCTGCACATGTTTTTGGGACATTCAGAGCTCTCTGATGCAATTTTTGGGCCACCAACATTTTCTGGACTTTAGGGGGTCTAGGATGCCTGTAAACCCCTTTTTTGGGCCTCCAAAGTTTTCTACATTTTTGCAGGCCTAAGATGCGGTTAGGGCATTTTTTGGACTGCTAACATATTCTGAACGTTCAGGGCTGTAGGATGCATTTTTTGTGCCAAAATTATTTTTTTGAATTTCAGTGGTATAGGATGCGGGTTAATGCCCCTTTGAGGGTGCAAATGTTTTTGGGACATTTAGAGCTCTCTGACCCCGTTTTTAGGCTACTGTCATTTTCTGGGCTTTAGGGGGTCTAGGATGCCTGTAAACCCCTTTTTTGGGCCTCCAAATTTTTCAATATTTTTGCAGGCCTAAGATGCATTTTAAGGCCTTTTTTGGACTGCTAACATATTCTGAACTTTCAGGGCTGTTGGATGCATTTTTCGTGCCAAAATTATTTTTTTGAATTTCAGTGGTCTAGGATCCCGGTTAATGCCCGTTTCAGGCTGCAAATGTTTTTGGGACATTCAGAGCTCTCTGACGCAGTTTTTGCGCCACCAACATTTTCTGGACTTTAGGGGGTCTAGGATGCCTGTAAACACCTTTTTTGGGCTAACATATTCTGAACGTTCACGGATGTAAGATGCATTTTTCATGGAAAAAATATTTTTGGGAATTTCAGTGGTCTAGGATGCGGGTTAATGCCCCTTTCAGGCTGCAAATGTTTTTGGGACATTCAGAGCTATTTGACCATGTTTCTGGGCCACCAACTTTTTCTGGACGTTAGGGGGTCTAGGATGCCTGTAATGCCCTTTTTTGTGTATCGAAAGTTTTCTACATTTTTGCAGGCATAAGATGCATTTTAAGGCCTTTTTTGGGCTAACATATTCTGAACGTTCACGGATGTAAGATGCATTTTTCATGGAAAAAATAGTTTTGGTAATTTCAGTGGTCTAGGATGCGGGTTAATGCCCCTATCATGCTGCAAATGTTATTGGGACATTCAGAGCTCTCTGACCCTGTTTGTGGACCACCAACATTTTCTGGACTTTAGGGGATCTAGGATGCCTGTAAACCCCTTTTTTGGACATCCAAAGTTTTCAACATTTTTACAGGCCTAAAATGCATTTTAAGGCCTTTTTTTTGGGCTGCTAACATATCCTTAACTTTCAGGGGTGTAGGATGCACTTTTCGTGACAAAATTATTTTTGGGAATTTCAGTGGTCTAGGATGCAGGTTAATGCCCCTTGAGGCTGCAAATGTTTTTGGGACATTCAGAGCTCTCTGACCCCGTTTTTAGGCCAGCATCATTTTCTGGACTTTAGGGGGTCTAGTATGCCTGTAAACCCCTTTTTTGGGCCTCCAAAGTTTTCAACATTTTTGCAGGCCTAAGATGCATTTTAAAGCCTTTTTGGGACTGCTAACATATTCTGAACTTTCAGGGCTGTTGGATGCATTTTTCGTGCCAAAATTATTTTTTTGAATTTCAGTGGTGTAGGATGCGGGTTAATGCCCCTTTGAGGGTGCAAATGTTTTTGGGACATTTAGAGCTCTCTGACCCCGTTTTTAGGCTACTGTCATTTTCTGGCCTTTAGGGGGTCTAGGATGCCTGTAAACCCCTTTTTTGGGCCTCCAAAGTTTTCAACATTTTTGCAGGCCTAAGATGCATTTTAAGGCCCTTTTTGGGCTGCTAACATATACTGAACGTTCACGGGTGTAGGATGCATTTTCCCTGCCCAAAATATTTTTGGGAAATTCAGTTGTCTAGGATGCGGGTTAATGCCCCTTTCAGGCTGCAAATGTTTTTGGGTAATTCAGAGCTCTCTGACAGTTTTTGTGCCACCAACATTTTCTGGACTTTAGGGGGTCTAGGATGTTTGTAAACCCCTTTTTTGGGCCTCCAAAGTTTTCAACCTTTTTGCAGGCCTCAGATGCATTTTAAGGCCTTTTTTGCCTGCTAACATATTCTGAACGTTCACGGGTGTAGGATGCATTTTCCCTGCCCAAAATATTTTTGGGAAATTCAGTTGTCTAGGATGCTGGTTAATGCCCCTTTCAGGCTGCAAATGTTTTTGGGACATTCAGAGCTCTCTGACACAGTTTTTGGGCCACCAACATTTTCTGGACTTTAGGGGGTCTAGGATGCCTGTAAACCCCTTTCTTGGGCCTCCAAAGTTTTCAACCTTTTTGCAGGCCTAAGATGCATTTTAAGGCCTTTTTTTGGGCTTCTAACAGATACTGAACTTTCAGGGGTGTAGGATGCATTTTTCATGCCCAATATATTTTTGGGAATTTCAGTGTTCTAGGGTGCGGGTACATGCCCCTTTCAAGCTGCAAATGTTTTTGGGTCATTCAGAGCTCTCTGACAGTTTTTGTGCCACCAACATTTTCTGGACTTTAGGGGGTCTAGGATGTCTGTAAACCCCTTTTTTGGGCCTCCAAAGTTTTCAACCTTTTTGCAGGCCTCAGATGCATTTTAAGGCCTTTTTTGCCTGCTAACATATTCTGAACGTTCACGGGTGTAGGATGCATTTTCCCTGCCCAAAATATTTTTGGGAAATTCAGTCGTCTAGGATGCGGGTTAATGCCCCTTTCAGGCTGCAAATGTTTTTGGGACAATCAGAGCTCTCTGACACAGTTTTTGGGCCACCAACATTTTCTGGACTTTAGGAGGTCTAGGATGCCTGTACACCCCTTTCTTGGGCCTCTAAAGTTTTCAACCTTTTTGCAGGCCTAAAATGCATTTTAAAGCCTTTTTTGGGCTGCTAACATATTCTGAACTTTCAGGGGTATAGTATTCATTTTTTGTTCCCAATATATTTTTGGGATTTTCAGTGGTCTAGGATGCGGGTTAATGCCCCTTTCAGGCTGCAAATGTTTTTGGGACATTCAGAGCTCTCTGACACAGTTTTTGGGCCACCAACATTTTCTGGACTTTACGGGGTCCAGGATGCCTGTACACCCCTTTTTTGGGCCTCCAAAGTTTTCAACCTTTTTGCAGGCCTAAGATGCATTTTAAGGCCTCTTTTGGGCTGCTAACATATTCTGAACTTTCAGGGGTGTAGTATGCATTTTTCGTGCCCAATATATTTTTGGGAATTTCAGTGGTCTAGGGTGCGGGTTAATGCCCCTTTAAAGCTGCAAATGTTTTTGGGTCATTCAGAGCTCTCTGACAGTTTTTGGGCCACCAACATTTTCTGGACTTTAGGGGGTCTAGGATGTCTGTAAACCCCTTTTTTGGGCCTCCAAAGTTTTCAACCTTTATGCAGGCCTAAGGTGCATTTTACGGCCTTTTTTGCATGCTAACATATTCTGAACCTCCAGGGGTGTAGGATGCATTTTCCGTGCCCAAAATATTTTTCAGAATTTCAGTGGTCTAGGATGCGGGTTAATGCCCCTTTCAGGCTGCAAATGTTTTTGGGACATTCAGAGCTCTCTGTCAGTTTTTGGGCCACCAACATTTTCTGGACTTTAGGGGGTCTAGGATGTCTGTAAACCCCTTTTTTGGGCCTGCAAAGTTTTAGACCTTTTTGCAGGCCTAAGATGCATTTTAAGGCCTTTTTTTGGGCTTCTAACAGATACTGAACTTTCAGGGGTGTAGGATGTATGATATATTTTTGGGAATTTCAGTGTTCTAGGGTGCAGGTACATGCCCCTTTCAAGCTGCAAATGTTTTTGGGTCATTCAGAGCTCTCTGACAGTTTTTGTGCCACCAACATTTTCTGGACTTTAGGGGGTCTAGGATGTCTGTAAACCCCTTTTTTGGGCCTCCAAAGTTTTCAACCTCTTTGCAGGCCTCAGATGCATATTAAGGCCTTTTTTGCCTGCTAACATATTCTGAACGTTCACGGGTGTAGGATGCATTTTCCCTGCCCAAAATATTTTTGGGAAATTCAGTCGTCTAGGATGCGGGTTAATGCCCCTTTCAGGCTGCAAATGTTTTTGGGACATTCAGAGCTGTCTGACACAGTTTTTGGGCCACCAACATTTTCTGGACTTTAGGAGGTCTAGGATGCCTGTAAACCCCTTTCTTGGGCCTCTAAAGTTTTCAACCTTTTTGCAGGCCTAAAATGCATTTTAAAGCCTTTTTTGGGCTGCTAACATATTCTGAACTTTCAGGGGTGTAGGATGCATTTTTCGTGCCCAAAATATTTTTGAGAATTTCAGTGGTCTAGGATGCGAGTTAATGCCCCTTTCAGGTTGCAAATGTTTTTGGGACATTCAGAGCTCTCTGACACAGTTTTTGGGCCACCAACATTTTCTGGACTTTAGGGGGTGTAGGATGTCTGTAAACCCCTTTTTTGGGCCTCCAAAGTTTTCAACCTTTTTGCAGGCCTAAGATGCATTTTAAGGGCTTTTTTGCCTGCTAACATATTCTGAACTTTCAGGGGTGTAGTATGCATTATTCGTGCCCAATATATTTTTGGGAATTTCAGTGGTCTAGGGTGTGGGTTAATGCCCCTTTAAAGCTGCAAATGTTTTTGGGTCATTCAGAGCTCTCTGACAGTTTTTGGGCCACCAACATTTTCTGGACTTTAGGGGGTCTAGGATGTCTGTAAACCCCTTTTTTGGGCCTCCAAAGTTTTCAACCTTTATGCAGGCCTAAGGTGCATTTTACGGCCTTTTTTGCATGCTAAAATATTCTGAACGTCCAGGGGTGTAGGATGCATTTTCCGTGCCCAAAATATTTTTCAGAATTTCAGTGGTCTAGGATGCGGGTTAATGCCCCTTTCAGGCTGCAAATGTTTTTGGGATATTCAGAGCTCTCTGACACAGTTTTTGGGCCACCAACATTTTCTGGACTTTAGGGGGTCTAGGATGTCTGTAAACCCCTTTTTTGGGCCTGCAAAGTTTTAGACCTTTTTGCAGGCCTGAGATGCATTTTAAGGCCTTTTTTTGGGCTTCTAACAGATATTGAACTTTCAGGGGTGTAGGATGCATTTTTCATGCCCAATATATTTTTGGGAATTTCAGTGTTCTAGGGTGCGGGTACATGCCCCTTTCAAGCTGCAAATGTTTTTGGGTCATTCAGAGCTCTCTGACAGTTTTTGTGCCACCAACATTTTCTGGACCTTAGGGGGTCTAGGATGTCTGTAAACCCCTTTTTTGGGCCTCCAAAGTTTTCAACCTTTTTGCAGGCCTAAGATGCATTTTAAGGCCTTTTTTGGGCTGCTAACATATACTGAACATTCAGGGGTGTAGGATGCATTTTTCGTGCCCAATATATTTTTGGGAATTTCAGTGGTCTAGGGTGCGGGTTAATGCCCCTTTAAAGCTGCAAATTTTTTTGGGTCATTCAGAACTCTCTGACAGTTTTTGGGCCACCAACATTTTCTGGACTTTAGGTGGTCTAGGATGTCTGGAAACCCCTTTTTTGGGCCTCCAAAGTTTTCAACATTTTTGCAGGCCTAAGGTGCATTTTAAGGCCTTTTTTGCATGCTAACATATTCTGAACGTCCAGGGGTTTAGGATGCATTTTCCGTGCCCAAAATATTTTTCAGAATTTCAGTGGTCTAGGATGTGGGTTAATGCCCCTTTCAGGCTGCAAATGTTTTTGGGACATTCAGAGCTCTCTGACACAGTTTTTGGGCCACCAACGTTTTCTGGACTTTAGGGGGTCTAGGATGTCTGTAAACCCCTTTTTTGGGCCTCCAAAGTTTTCAACATTTTTGCAGGCCTAAGATGCATTTTAAGGCCTTTTTTGGACTGCTAACATATTCTGAACTTTCAGGGCTGTTGGATGCATTTTTCGTGCCAAAATTATTTTTTTGAATTTCAGTGGTATAGGATGCCGGTTAATGCCTGTTTCAAGCTGCAAATGTTTTTGGGACATTCAGAGCTCTCTGACGCAGTTTTTGTCCCACCAACATTTTCTGGACTTTAGGGGGTCTAGGATGCCTGTAAACCCCTTTTTTGGGCCTCCAAAGTTTTCTACATTTTTGCAGGCCTAAGATGCGGTTAAAGCCTTTTTTGGACTGCTAATATATTCTGAACTTTCAGGGTTGTAGGATGCATTTTTTGTGCCAAAATTATTTTTGGGAATTTCAGTGGTCTAGGATGCAGGTTAATTAACCTTTCAGGCTGCAAATGTTTTTGGGACATTCAGAGCTCTCTGACGCAGTTTTTGGGCCACCAACTTTTTCTGGACTTTAGGGGGTCTGATGCCTGTAAACCCTTTTTTTGGGCTACCAAAGTTTTCAACATTTTTGCAGGCCTAAGATGCATTTTAAGGCCTTTTTTGGGCTGCTAACATATTCTGAACTTTCAGGGGTGTAGGATGCATTTTTCGTGCCCAAAATATTTTTGAGAATTTCAGTGGTCTAGGATGCGAGTTAATGCCCCTTTCAGGTTGCAAATGTTTTTGGGACATTCAGAGCTCTCTCACACAGTTTTTGGGCCACCAACATTTTCTGGACTTTAGGGGGTGTAGGATGTCTGTAAACCCCTTTTTTGGGCCTCCAAAGTTTTCAACCTTTTTGCAGGCCTAAGATGCATTTTAAGGGCTTTTTTGCCTGCTAACATATTCTGAACTTTCAGGGGTGTAGTATGCATTATTCGTGCCCAATATATTTTTGGGAATTTCAGTGGTCTAGGGTGTGGGTTAATGCCCCTTTAAAGCTGCAAATGTTTTTGGGTCATTCAGAGCTCTCTGACAGTTTTTGTGCCACCAACATTTTCTGGACTTTAGGGGGTCTAGGATGTCTGTAAACCCCTTTTTTGGGCCTCCAAAGTTTTCAACCTCTTTGCAGGCCTCAGATGCATATTAAGGCCTTTTTTGCCTGCTAACATATTCTGAACGTTCACGGGTGTAGGATGCATTTTCCCTGCCCAAAATATTTTTGGGAAATTCAGTCGTCTAGGATGCGGGTTAATGCCCCTTTCAGGCTGCAAATGTTTTTGGGACATTCAGAGCTGTCTGACACAGTTTTTGGGCCACCAACATTTTCTGGACTTTAGGAGGTCTAGGATGCCTGTAAACCCTTTTTTTGGGCTACCAAAGTTTTCAACATTTTTGCAGGCCTAAGATGCATTTTAAGGCCTTTTTTGGGCTGCTAACATATTCTGAACTTTCAGGGGTGTAGGATGCATTTTTCGTGCCCAAAATATTTTTGAGAATTTCAGTGGTCTAGGATGCGAGTTAATGCCCCTTTCAGGTTGCAAATGTTTTTGGGACATTCAGAGCTCTCTGACACAGTTTTTGGGCCACCAACATTTTCTGGACTTTAGGGGGTGTAGGATGTCTGTAAACCCCTTTTTTGGGCCTCCAAAGTTTTCAACCTTTTTGCAGGCCTAAGATGCATTTTAAGGGCTTTTTTGCCTGCTAACATATTCTGAACTTTCAGGGGTGTAGTATGCATTATTCGTGCCCAATATATTTTTGGGAATTTCAGTGGTCTAGGGTGTGGGTTAATGCCCCTTTAAAGCTGCAAATGTTTTTGGGTCATTCAGAGCTCTCTGACAGTTTTTGGGCCACCAACATTTTCTGGACTTTAGGGGGTCTAGGATGTCTGTAAACCCCTTTTTTGGGCCTCCAAAGTTTTCAACCTTTATGCAGGCCTAAGGTGCATTTTACGGCCTTTTTTGCATGCTAAAATATTCTGAACGTCCAGGGGTGTAGGATGCATTTTCCGTGCCCAAAATATTTTTCAGAATTTCAGTGGTCTAGGATGCGGGTTAATGCCCCTTTCAGGCTGCAAATGTTTTTGGGATATTCAGAGCTCTCTGACACAGTTTTTGGGCCACCAACATTTTCTGGACTTTAGGGGGTCTAGGATGTCTGTAAACCCCTTTTTTGGGCCTGCAAAGTTTTAGACCTTTTTGCAGGCCTGAGATGCATTTTAAGGCCTTTTTTTGGGCTTCTAACAGATATTGAACTTTCAGGGGTGTAGGATGCATTTTTCATGCCCAATATATTTTTGGGAATTTCAGTGTTCTAGGGTGCGGGTACATGCCCCTTTCAAGCTGCAAATGTTTTTGGGTCATTCAGAGCTCTCTGACAGTTTTTGTGCCACCAACATTTTCTGGACCTTAGGGGGTCTAGGATGTCTGTAAACCCCTTTTTTGGGCCTCCAAAGTTTTCAACCTTTTTGCAGGCCTAAGATGCATTTTAAGGCCTTTTTTGGGCTGCTAACATATACTGAACATTCAGGGGTGTAGGATGCATTTTTCGTGCCCAATATATTTTTGGGAATTTCAGTGGTCTAGGGTGCGGGTTAATGCCCCTTTAAAGCTGCAAATTTTTTTGGGTCATTCAGAACTCTCTGACAGTTTTTGGGCCACCAACATTTTCTGGACTTAAAGTGGTCTAGGATGTCTGGAAACCCCTTTTTTGGGCCTCCAAAGTTTTCAACATTTTTGCAGGCCTAAGGTGCATTTTAAGGCCTTTTTTGCATGCTAACATATTCTGAACGTCCAGGGGTTTAGGATGCATTTTCCGTGCCCAAAATATTTTTCAGAATTTCAGTGGTCTAGGATGTGGGTTAATGCCCCTTTCAGGCTGCAAATGTTTTTGGGACATTCAGAGCTCTCTGACACAGTTTTTGGGCCACCAACGTTTTCTGGACTTTAGGGGGTCTAGGATGTCTGTAAACCCCTTTTTTGGGCCTCCAAAGTTTTCAACATTTTTGCAGGCCTAAGATGCATTTTAAGGCCTTTTTTGGACTGCTAACATATTCTGAACTTTCAGGGCTGTTGGATGCATTTTTCGTGCCAAAATTATTTTTTTGAATTTCAGTGGTATAGGATGCCGGTTAATGCCTGTTTCAAGCTGCAAATGTTTTTGGGACATTCAGAGCTCTCTGACGCAGTTTTTGTCCCACCAACATTTTCTGGACTTTAGGGGGTCTAGGATGCCTGTAAACCCCTTTTTTGGGCCTCCAAAGTTTTCTACATTTTTGCAGGCCTAAGATGCGGTTAAAGCCTTTTTTGGACTGCTAATATATTCTGAACTTTCAGGGTTGTAGGATGCATTTTTTGTGCCAAAATTATTTTTGGGAATTTCAGTGGTCTAGGATGCAGGTTAATTAACCTTTCAGGCTGCAAATGTTTTTGGGACATTCAGAGCTCTCTGACGCAGTTTTTGGGCCACCAACTTTTTCTGGACTTTAGGGGGTCTGATGCCTGTAAACCCTTTTTTTGGGCTACCAAAGTTTTCAACATTTTTGCAGGCCTAAGATGCATTTTAAGGCCTTTTTTGGGCTAACATATTCTGAACGTTCACGGATGTAAGATGCATTTTTCATGGAAAAAATATTTTTGGGAATTTCAGTGGTCTAGGATGCGGGTTAATGCCCCTTTCAGGCTGCAAATGTTTTTGGGACATTCAGAGCTATTTGACCCTGTTTCTGGGCTACCAACTTTTTCTGGACGTTAGGGGGTCTAGGATGCCTGTAAAGCCCTTTTTTGTGTATCGAAAGTTTTCAACATTTTTGCAGGCCTAAGATTCAGTTTAAGGCCTTTTTTGGGCTGCTAACATATTCTGAACTTTCAGGGCTGTGGGATGCATTTTTCGTGACAAATTTATTTTTGGGAATTTCAGTGGTCTAGGATGCGGGTTAATGCCCCTTTCCCCTTTCAGGCTGCACATGTTTTTGGGACATTCAGAGCTCTCTGATGCAATTTTTGGGCCACCAACATTTTCTGGACTTTAGGGGGCCTGTAAATATTTTTGGGAATTTCAGTGGTCTAGGATGCGGGTTAATGCCCCTGTCATGCTGCAAATGTTTTTGGGACATTCAGAGCTCTCTGACCCTGTTTGTGGACCACCAGCATTTTCTGGACTTTAGGGGGTCTAGGATGCCTGTAAACCCCTTTTTTGGACATCCAAAGTTTTCAACATTTTTGCAGGCCTAAAATGCATTTTAAGGCCTTTTTTTGGGCTGCTAACATATCCTTAACATTCAGGGGTGTAGGATGCACTTTTCGTGACAAAATTATTTTTGAGAATTTCAGTGGTCTAGGATGCAGGTTAATGCCCCTTGAGGCTGCAAATGTTTTTGGGACATTCAGAGCTTTCTGACCCCGTTTTAGGCCACCATCATTTTCTGGACTTTAGGGGGTCTAGTATGCCTGTAAACCCCTTTTTTGGGCCTCCAAAGTTTTCAACATTTGATAGGCCTAAGATGCATTTTAAGGCCTTTTTTGGGCTGCTAACATATTCTGAACTTTCAGGCCTGTTGGATGCATTTTTCGTGCCAAAATTATTTTTTTAAAATTTCAGTGGTCTAGGATGCCGGTTAATGCCCGTTTCAGGCTGCAAATGTTTTTGGGACATTCAGAGCTCTCTGATGCAGTTTTTGTCCCACCAACATTTTCTGGACTTTAGGGGGTCTAGGATGCCTGTAAACCCCTTTTTTGGGCCTCCAAAGTTTTCTACATTTTTACAGGCCTAAGATGCGGTTAGGGCCTTTTTTGGACTGCTAACATATTCTGAATGTTCAGGGCTGTAGGATGCATTTTTCGTGCCAAAATTAGTTTTTTGGAATTTCAGTGGTCTAGGATGCAGGTTAATTAACCTTTCAGGCTGCAAATGTTTTTGGGACATTCAGAGCTCTCTGACGCAGTTTTTGGACCACCAACTTTTTCTGGACTTTAGGGGGTCTAATGCCTGTAAACCCCTTTTTTGGGCTACCAAAGTTTTCAACATTTTTGCAGGCCTAAGATGCATTTTAAGGCCTTTTTTGGGCTAACATATTCTGAACGTTCACGGATGTAAGATGCATTTTTCATGGAAAAAATATTTTTGGGAATTTCAGTGGTCTAGGATGCGGGTTAATGCCCCTTTCAGGCTGCAAATGTTTTTGGGACATTCAGAGCTATTTGACCCTGTTTCTGGGCCACCAACTTTTTCTGGACGTTAGGGGGTCTAGGATGCCTGTAAAGCCCTTTTTTGTGTATCGAAAGTTTTCAACATTTTTGCAGGCCTAAGATGCATGTTAAGGCCTTTTTTGGACTGCTAACATATTCTGAACTTTCAGGGCTGTTGGATGCATTTTTCGTGCCAAAATTATTTTTTTGAATTTCAGTGGTCTAGGATGCCGGTTAATGCCGGTTTCAGGCTGCAAATGTTTTTGGGACATTCAGAGCTCTCTGATGCAGTTTTTGTATCACCAACATTTTCTGGACTTTAGGGGGTCTAGGATGCCTGTAAACCACTTTTTTGGGCCTCCAAAGTTTTCAACATTTTTGCAGGCCTAAGATGCATTTTAAGGCCCTTTTTGGGCTGCTAACATATACTGAACTTTCAGGGCTGTAGGATGCATTTTTTCGTGCCAAAATTATTTTTTTGAATTTCAGTGGTCTAGGATGTGGTTTAATGCCCCTTTCAGGATGCACGTGTTTTTGGGACATTCAGAGCTCTCTGACGCAGTTTTTGGGCCACCAACTTTTTCTGGACTTTAGGGGGTCTAGGATGCCTGTAAACACCTTTTTTGGGCCTCCAAAGTGTTCTACATTTTTGCAGGCCTAATATGCGGTTAAAGCCTTTTTTGGACTGCTAACATATTCTGAACGTTCAGGGCTGTAGGATGCTTTTTTCGTGGCAAAATTATTTTTTGGAATTTCAGTGGTCTAGGATGCAGGTTAATTAACCTTTCAGGCTGCAAATGTTTTTGGGACATTCAGAGCTCTCTGACGCAGTTTTTGGGCCACCAACTTTTTCTGGACTTTAGGGGGTCTAGGATGCATGTAAACCCGTTTTTTGGGCCTCCAAAGTTTTCTACATTTTTACAGGCCTAAGATGCGGTTAGGGCCTTTTTTGGACTGCTAACATATTCTGAACGTTCAGGGCTGTAGGATGCTTTTTTCGTGGCAAAATTATTTTTTGGAATTTCAGTGGTCTAGGATGCAGGTTAATTAACCTTTCAGGCTGCAAATGTTTTTGGGACATTCAGAGCTCTCTGACGCAGTTTTTGGGCCACCAACTTTTTCTGGACTTTAGGGGGTCTAATGCCTGTAAACCCCTTTTTTGGGCTACCAAAGTTTTCAACATTTTTGCAGGCCTAAGATGCATTTTAAGGCCTTTTTTGGGCTAACATATTCTGAACGTTCACGGATGTAAGATGCATTTTTCATGGAAAATATATTTTTGGGAATTTCAGTGGTCTAGGATGCGGGTTAATGCCCCTTTCAGGCTGCAAATGTTTTTGGGACATTCAGAGCTATTTGACCCTGTTTCTGGGCCACCAATTTTTTCTGGACGTTAGGGGGTCTAGGATGCCTGTAAAGCCCTTTTTTGTGTATCGAAAGTTTTCAACATTTTTGCAGGCCTAAGATGCAGTTTAAGGACTTTTTTGGGCTGCTAACATATTCTGAACTTTCAGGGCTGTGGGATGCATTTTTCGTGCCAAAATTATTTTTTAGAATTTCAGTGGTCTAGGATGCGGGTTAAAGCCCCTTTGAGGCTGCAAATGTTTTTGGGACATTCAGAACTCTCTAACCCCGTTTTTAGGCTACCGTCGTTTTCTGGACTTTAGGGGGTCTAGGATGCCTGTAAACCCCTTTTTTGTGCCTCCAAAGTTTTCTACATTTTTACAGGCCTAAATTGCGGTTAGGGCCTTTTTTGGACTGGTAACATATTCTGAACGTTCAGGGTTGTAGGGTGCATTTTTCGTGCCAAAATTATTTTTGGGAATTTCAGGGGTCTAGGATGCAGGTTAATGAACCTTTGAGGCTGCAAATGTTTTTGGGACATTCAGAGCTATTTGACCCTTTTTCTGGGCCACCAACATTTTCTGGACTTTAGGGGGTCTAGGATGCCTGTAAACCCCTTTTTTGGGCCTCCAAAGTTTTCTACATGTTTGCAGGCATAAGATGCATTTTAAGGCCATTTTTGGGCTAACATATTCTGAACGTTCACGGATGTAAGATGCATTTTTCATGGAAAAAATATTTTTGGGAATTTCAGTCGTCTAGGATGCGGGTTAATGCCCCTATAATGCTGTAAATGTTTTTGGGACATTCAGAGCTCTCTGACCCTGTTTGTGGACCACCAACATTTTCTGGACTTTAGGGGGTCTAGGATGCCTGTAAACCCCTTTTTTGGACATCCAAAGTTTTCAACATTTTTGCGGGCCTAAAATGCATTTTAAGGCCTTTTTTTGGGCTGCTAACATATCCTTAACTTTCAGGGGTGTAGGATGCACTTTTCGTGGCAACATTATTTTTTTGAATTTCAGTGGTCTAGGATGCGGGTTAATGCCCCTTTGAGGGTGCAAATGTTTTTGGGACATTTAGAGCTCTCTGACCCCGTTTTTAGGCTACTGTCATTTTCTGGCCTTTAGGGGGTCTAGGATGCCTGTAAACCCCTTTTTTGGGCCTCCAAATTTTTCAACATTTTTGCAGGCCTAAGATGCATTTTAAGGCCTTTTTTGGACTGCTAACATATTCTGAACTTTCAGGGCTGTTGGGTGCATTTTTCGTGCCAAAATTATTTTTTTGAATTTCAGTGGTCTAGGATGCCGGTTAATGCCCGTTTCAGGCTGCAAATGTTTTTGGGACATTCAGAGCTCTCTGACGCAGTTTTTGTCCCACCAACATTTTCTGGACTTTAGGGGGTCTAGGATGCCTGTAAACACCTTTTTTGGGCCTCCAAAGTTTTCTACATTTTTGCAGGCCTAAGATGCGGTTAAAGCCTTTTTTGGACTGCTAACATATTCTGAACTTTCAGGGTTGTAGGATGCATTTTTTGTGCCAAAATTATTTTTTTGAATTTCAGTGGTCTAGGATGCGGGTTAATGCCCCTTTGAGGCTGCAAATGTTTTTGGGACATTCAGAGCTCTCTGACACAGTTTTTGGGCCACCAACATTTTCTGGACTTTAGGGGGTGTAGGATGTCTGTAAACCCCTTTTTTGGGCCTCCAAAGTTTTCAAACTTTTTGCAGGCCTAAGATGCATTTTAAGGGCTTTTTTGCCTGCTAACATATTCTGAACTTTCAGGGGTATAGGATTCATTTTTTCGTTCCCAATATATTTTTGGGATTTTCAGTGGTCTAGGATGCGGGTTAATGCCCCTTTCAGGCTGCAAATGTTTTTGGGACATTCAGAGCTCTCTGACACAGTTTTTGGGCCACCAACATTTTCTGGACTTTACGGGGTCCAGGATGCCTGTACACCCCTTTTTTGGGCCTCCAAAGTTTTCAACCTTTTTGCAGGCCTAAGATGCATTTTAAGGCCTCTTTTGGGCTGCTAACATATTCTGAACTTTCAGGGGTGTAGTATGCATTTTTCGTGCCCAATATATTTTTGGGAATTTCAGTGGTCTAGGGTGCGGGTTAATGCCCCTTTAAAGCTGCAAATGTTTTTGGGTCATTCAGAGCTCTCTGACAGTTTTTGGGCCACCAACATTTTCTGGACTTTAGGGGGTCTAGGATGTCTGTAAACCCCTTTTTTGGGCCTCCAAAGTTTTCAACCTTTATGCAGGCCTAAGGTGCATTTTACGGCCTTTTTTGCATGCTAACATATTCTGAACCTCCAGGGGTGTAGGATGCATTTTCCCTGCCCAAAATATTTTTGGGAAATTCAGTCGTCTAGGATGCGGGTTAATGCCCCTTTCAGGCTGCAAATGTTTTTGGGACATTCAGAGCTGTCTGACACAGTTTTTGGGCCACCAACATTTTCTGGACTTTAGGAGGTCTAGGATGCCTGTAAACCCCTTTCTTGGGCCTCTAAAGTTTTCAACCTTTTTGGAGGCCTAAAATGCATTTTAAAGCCTTTTTTGGGCTGCTAACATATTCTGAACTTTCAGGGGTGTAGGATGCATTTTTCGTGCCCAAAATATTTTTGAGAATTTCAGTGGTCTACGATGCGAGTTAATGCCCCTTTCAGGTTGCAAATGTTTTTGGGACATTCAGAGCTCTCTGACAGTTTTTGGGCCACCAAGATTTTCTGGACTTTAGGGGTCTAGGATGTCTGTAAACCCCTTTTTTGGGCCTCCAAAGTTTTCAACCTTTTTGCAGGCCTAAGATGCATTTTAAGGCCTTTTTTGCATGCTAACATATTCTGAACCTCCAGGGGTGTAGGATGCATTTTCCGTGCCCAAAATATTTTTCAGAATTTCAGTGGTCTAGGATGCGGGTTAATGCCCCTTTCAGGCTGCAAATGTTTTTGGGACATTCAGAGCTCTCTGTCAGTTTTTGGGCCACCAACATTTTCTGGACTTTAGGGGGTCTAGGATGTCTGTAAACCCCTTTTTTGGGCCTCCAAAGTTTTCAACCTTTTTGCAGGCCTCAGATGCATTTTAAGGCCTTTTTTGCCTGCTAACATATTCTGAACGTTCACGGGTGTAGGATGCATTTTCCCTGCCCAAAATATTTTTGGGAAATTCAGTCGTCTAGGATGCGGGTTAATGCCCCTTTCAGGCTGCAAATGTTTTTGGGACATTCAGAGCTGTCTGACACAGTTTTTGGGCCACCAACATTTTCTGGACTTTAGGAGGTCTAGGATGCCTGTAAACCCCTTTCTTGGGCCTCTAAAGTTTTCAACCTTTTTGGAGGCCTAAAATGCATTTTAAAGCCTTTTTTGGGCTGCTAACATATTCTGAACTTTCAGGGGTGTAGGATGCATTTTTCGTGCCCAAAATATTTTTGAGAATTTCAGTGGTCTAGGATGCGAGTTAATGCCCCTTTCAGGTTGCAAATGTTTTTGGGACATTCAGAGCTCTCTGACAGTTTTTGGGCCACCAAGATTTTCTGGACTTTAGGGGTCTAGGATGTCTGTAAACCCCTTTTTTGGGCCTCCAAAGTTTTCAAGCTTTTTGCAGGCCTAAGATGCATTTTAAGGCCTTTTTTGGGCTGCTAACATATACTGAACTTTCAGGGGTGTAGGATGCATTTTTCGTGCCCAATATATTTTTGGGAATTTCAGTGGTCTAGGGTGCGGGTTAATGCCCCTTTAAAGCTGCACATTTTTTTGGGTCATTCAGAACTCTCTGACAGTTTTTGGGCCACCAACATTTTCTGGACTTTAGGGGGTCTAGGATGTCTGGAAACCCCTTTTTTGGGCCTCCAAAGTTTTCAACCTTTGTGCAGGCCTAAGGTGCATTTTAAGGCCTTTTTTGCATGCTAACATATTCTGAACGTCCAGGGGTTTAGGATGCATTTTCCGTGCCCAAAATATTTTTCAGAATTTCAGTGGTCTAGGATGTGGGTTAATGCCCCTTTCAGGCTGCAAATGTTTTTGGGACATTCAGAGCTCTCTGACACAGTTTTTGGGCCACCAACGTTTTCTGGACTTTAGGGGGTCTAGGATGTCTGTAAACCCCTTTTTTGGGCCTCCAAAGTTTTCAATATTTTTGCAGGCCTAAGATGCATTTTAAGGCCTTTTTTGGACTGCTAACATATTCTGAACTTTCAGGGCTGTTGGATGCATTTTTCGTGTCAAAATTATTTTTTTGAATTTCAGTGGTATAGGATGCCGGTTAATGCCTGTTTCAAGCTGCAAATGTTTTTGGGACATTCAGAGCTCTCTGACGCAGTTTTTGTCCCACCAACATTTTCTGGACTTTAGGGGGTCTAGGATGCCTGTAAACCCCTTTTTTGGGCCTCCAAAGTTTTCTACATTTTTGCAGGCCTAAGATGCGGTTAAAGCCTTTTTTGGACTGCTAATATATTCTGAACTTTCAGGGTTGTAGGATGCATTTTTTGTGCCAAAATTATTTTGGGGAATTTCAGTAATCTAGGATGCAGGTTAATTAACCTTTCAGGCTGCAAATGTTTTTGGGACATTCAGAGCTCTCTGACGCAGTTTTTGGGCCACCAACTTTTTCTGGACTTTAGGGGGTCTGATGCCTGTAAACCCTTTTTTTGGGCTACCAAAGTTTTCAACATTTTTGCAGGCCTAAGATGCATTTTAAAGCCTTTTTTGGGCTAACATATTCTGAACGTTCACGGATGTAAGATGCATTTTTCATGGAAAAAATATTTTTGGGAATTTCAGTGGTCTAGGATGCGGGTTAATGCCCCTTTCAGGCTGCAAATGTTTTTGGGACATTCAGAGCTATTTGACCCTGTTTCTGGGCCACCAACTTTTTCTGGACGTTAGGGGGTCTAGGATGCCTGTAAAGCCCTTTTTTGTGTATCGAAAGTTTCCAACATTTTTGCAGGCCTAAGATTCAGTTTAAGGCCTTTTTTGGGCTGCTAACATATTCTGAACTTTCAGGGCTGTGGGATGCATTTTTCGTGACAAATTTATTTTTGGGAATTTCAGTGGTCTAGGATGCGGGTTAATGCCTCTTTCCCCTTTCAGGCTGCACATGTTTTTGGGACATTCAGAGATCTCTGATGCAATTTTTGGGCCACCAACATTTTCTGGACTTTAGGGGGCCTGTAAATATTTTTGGGAATTTCAGTGGTCTAGGATGCGGGTTAATGCCCCTATCATGCTGCAAATGTTTTTGGGACATTCAGAGCTCTCTGACCCTGTTTGTGGACCACCAACATTTTCTGGACTTTAGGGGGTCTAGGATGCCTGTAAACCCCTTTTTTGGACATCCAAAGTTTTCAACATTTTTGCAGGCCTAAAATGCATTTTAAGGCCTTTTTTTGGGCTGCTAACATATCCTTAACATTCAGGGGTGTAGGATGCACTTTTCGTGACAAAATTATTTTTGGGAATTTCAGTGGTCTAGGATGCAGGTTAATGCCCCTTGAGGCTGCAAATGTTTTTGGGACATTCAGAGCTTTCTGACCCCGTTTTAGGCCACCATCATTTTCTGGACTTTAGGGGGTCTAGTATGCCTGTAAACCCCTTTTTTGGGCCTCCAAAGTTTTCAACATTTGACAGGCCTAAGATGCATTTTAAGGCCTTTTCTGGGCTGCTAACATATTCTGAACTTTCAGGCTTGTTGGATGCATTTTTCGTGCCAAAATTATTTTTTTTAAATTTCAGTGGTCTAGGATGCCGGTTAATGCCTGTTTCAGGCTGCAAATGTTTTTGGGACATTCAGAGCTCTCTGATGCAGTTTTTGTCCCACCAACATTTTCTGGACTTTAGGGGGTCTAGGATGCCTGTAAACCCCTTTTTTGGGCCTCCAAAGTTTTCTACATTTTTACAGGCCTAATATGCGGTTAGGGCCTTTTTTGGACTGCTAACATATTCTGAATGTTCAGGGCTGTAGGATGCATTTTTCGTGCCAAAATTAGTTTTTTGGAATTTCAGTGGTCTAGGATGCAGGTTAATTAACCTTTCAGGCTGCAAATGTTCTTGGGACATTCAGAGCTCTCTGATGCAGTTTTTGGACCACCAACTTTTTCTGAACTTTAGGGGGTCTAATGCCTGTAAACCCCTTTTTTGGGCTACCAAAGTTTTCAACATTTTTGCAGGCCTAAAATGCATTTTAAGGCCTTTTTTGGGCTAACATATTCTGAACGTTCACGGATGTAAGATGCATTTTTCATGGAAAAAATATTTTTGGGAATTTCAGTGGTCTAGGATGCGGGTTAATGCCCCTTTCAGGCTGCAAATGTTTTTGGGACATTCAGAGCTATTTGACCCTGTTTCTGGGCCACCAACTTTTTCTGGACGTTAGGGGGTCTAGGATGCCTGTAAAGCCCTTTTTTGTGTATCGAAAGTTTTCAACATTTTTGCAGGCCTAAGATGCATTTTAAGGCCTTTTTTGGACTGCTAACATATTCTGAACTTTCAGGGCTGTTGGATGCATTTTTCGTGCCAAAATTATTTTTTTGAATTTCAGTGGTCTAGGATGCCGGTTAATGCTGGTTTCAGGCTGCAAATGTTTTTGGGACATTCAGAGCTCTCTGATGCAGTTTTTGTATCACCAACATTTTCTGGACTTTAGGGGGTCTAGGATGCCTGTAAACCCCTTTTTTGGGCCTCCAAAATTTTCAACATTTTTGCAGGCCTAAGATGCATTTTAAGGCCCTTTTTGGGCTGCTAACATATACTGAACTTTAAGGGCTGTAGGATGCATTTTTCGTGCCAAAATTATTTTTTTGAATTTCAGTGGTCTAGGATGCGGTTTAATGCCCCTTTCAGGATGCACGTGTTTTTGGGACATTCAGAGCTCTCTGACGCAGTTTTTGGGCCACCAACTTTTTCTGGACTTTAGGGGGTCTAGGATGCCTGTAAACACCTTTTTTGGGCCTCCAAAGTGTTCTACATTTTTGCAGGCCTAAGATGCGGTTAAAGCCTTTTTTGGACTGCTAACATATTCTGAACTTTCAGGGTTGTAGGATGCATTTTTTGTGCCAAGATTATTTTTTTGAATTTCAGTGGTCTAGGATGCGGGTTAATGCCCCTTTGAGGCTGCAAATGTTTTTGGGACATTCAGAGCTCTCTAACCCCGTTTTTAGGCTACCGTCATTTTCTGGACTTTAGGGGGTCTAGGATGCATGTAAACCCGTTTTTTGGGCCTCCAAAGTTTTCTACATTTTTACAGGCCTAAGATGCGGTTAGGGCCTTTTTTGGACTGCTAACATATTCTGAACGTTCAGGGCTGTAGGATGCTTTTTTCGTGGCAAAATTATTTTTTGGAATTTCAGTGGTCTAGGATGCAGGTTAATTAACCTTTCAGGCTGCAAATGTTTTTGGGACATTCAGAGCTCTCTGACGCAGTTTTTGGGCCACCAACTTTTTCTGGACTTTAGGGGGTCTAATGCCTGTAAACCCCTTTTTTGGGCTACCAAAGTTTTCAACATTTTTGCAGGCCTAAGATGCATTTTAAGGCCTTTTTTGGGCTAACATATTCTGAACGTTCACGGATGTAAGATGCATTTTTCATGGAAAAAATATTTTTGGGAATTTCAGTCGTCTAGGATGCGGGTTAATGCCCCTTTCAGGCTGCAAATGTTTTTGGGACATTCAGAGCTATTTGACCCTGTTTCTGGGCCACCAATTTTTTCTGGACGTTAGGGGGTCTAGGATGCCTGTAAAGCCCTTTTTTGTGTATCGAAAGTTTTCAACATTTTTGCAGGCCTAAGATGCAGTTTAAGGACTTTTTTGGGCTGCTAACATATTCTGAACTTTCAGGGCTGTGGGATGCATTTTTCGTGCCAAAATTATTTTTTAGAATTTCAGTGGTCTAGGATGCGGGTTAAAGCCCCTTTGAGGCTGCAAATGTTTTTGGGACATTCAGAACTCTCTAACCCCGTTTTTAGGCTACCGTCGTTTTCTGGACTTTAGGGGGTCTAGGATGCCTGTAAACCCCTTTTTTGTGTCTCCAAAGTTTTCTACATTTTTACAGGCCTAAATTGCGGTTAGGGCCTTTTTTGGACTGCTAACATATTCTGAACGTTCAGGGTTGTGGGGGCATTTTTCGTGCCAAAATTATTTTTGGGAATTTCAGGGGTCTAGGATGCAGGTTAATGAACCTTTGAGGCTGCAAATGTTTTTGGGACATTCATACTATTTGACCCTTTTTCTGGGCCACCAACATTTTCTGGACTTTAGGGGGTCTAGGATGCCTGTAAACCACTTTTTTGGGCCTCCAAAGTTTTCTACATGTTTGCAGGCATAAGATGCATTTTAAGGCCATTTTTGGGCTAACATATTCTGAACGTTCACGGATGTAAGATGCATTTTTCATGGAAAAAATATTTTTGGGAATTTCAGTCGTCTAGGATGCAGGTTAATGCCCCTATAATGCTGTAAATGTTTTTGGGACATTCAGAGCTCTCTGACCCTGTTTGTGGACCACCAACATTTTCTGGACTTTAGGGGGTCTAGGATGCCTGTAAACCCCTTTTTTGGACATCCAAAGTTTTCAACATTTTTGCAGGCCTAAAATGCATTTTAAGGCCTTTTTTTGGGCTGCTAACATATCCTTAACTTTCAGGGGTGTAGGATGCACTTTTCGTGGCAAAATTATTTTTTTGAATTTCAGTGGTCTAGGATGCGGGTTAATGCCCCTTTGAGGGTGCAAATGTTTTTGGGACATTTAGAGCTCTCTGACCCCGTTTTTAGGCTACTGTCATTTTCTGGCCTTTAGGGGGTCTAGGATGCCTGTAAACCCCTTTTTTGGGCCTCCAAATTTTTCAACATTTTTGCAGGCCTAAGATGCATTTTAAGGCCTTTTTTGGACTGCTAACATATTCTGAACTTTCAGGGCTGTTGGATGCATTTTTCGTGCCAAAATTATTTTTTTGAATTTCAGTGGTCTAGGATGTCGGTTAATGCCCGTTTCAGGCTGCAAATGTTTTTGGGACATTCAGAGCTCTCTGACGCAGTTTTTGTCCCACCAAGATTTTCTGTACTTTAGGGGGTCTAGGATGCCTGTAAACCCCTTTTTTGGGCCTCCAAAGTTTTCAACATTTTTGCAGGCCTAAGATGCATTTTAAGGCCCTTTTTGGGCTGCTAACATATACTGAACTTTCAGGGCTGTAGGATGCATTTTTCATGCCAAAATTATTTTTTTGAATTTCAGTGGTCTAGGATGCGGTTTAATGCCCCTTTCAGGCTGCACGTGTTTTTGGGACATTCAGAGCTCTCTGACGCAGTTTTTAGGCTACTGTCATTTTCTGGACTTTAGGGGGTCTAGGATGCCTGTAAACCCCTTTTTTGGGCCTCCAAAGTTTTCTACATTTTTACAGGCCTAAGATGCAGTTAGGGCCTTTTTTGGGCTGCTAACATATTCTGAACTTTCAGGGCTGTGGGATGCATTTTTCGTGCCAAAATTATTTTTTAGAATTTCAGTGGTCTAGGATGCGGGTTAAAGCCCCTTTGAGGCTGCAAATGTTTTTGGGACATTCAGAGCTCTCTAACCCCGTTTTTAGGCTACCGTCGTTTTCTGGACTTTAGGGGGTCTAGGATGCCTGTAAA
The DNA here is from genome assembly GCF_040938575.1 of Ambystoma mexicanum. NCBI lineage: Eukaryota > Metazoa > Chordata > Amphibia > Caudata > Ambystomatidae > Ambystoma > Ambystoma mexicanum. The sequence continues at coordinate 111,475,523 of NC_090936.1, read as the reverse complement.
CCCCTTTTTTGTGCCTCCAAAGTTTTCTACATTTTTACAGGCCTAAGATGCGGTTAGGGCCTTTTTTGGACTGCTAACATATTCTGAACGTTCAGGGTTGTAGGATGCATTTTTCGTGCCAAAATTATTTTTGGTAATTTCAGGGGTCTAGGATGCGGGTTAATGCCCCTTTCAGGCTGCACATGTTTTTGGGACATTCAGAGCTCTCTGATGCAATTTTTGGGCCACCAACATTTTCTGGACTTTAGGGGGTCTAGGATGCCTGTAAACCCCTTTTCTGGGCCTCCAAAGTTTTCTACATTTTTGCAGGCATAAGATGCATTTTAAGGCCATTTTTGGGCTAACATATTCTGAACGTTCACGGATGTAAGATGCATTTTTCGTGCCAAAATTATTTTTTTGAATTTCAGTGGTCTAGGATGCGGTTTAATGCCCCTATAATGCTGTAAAATGTTTTTGGGACATTCAGAGCTCTCTGACCCTGTTTGTGGACCACCAACATTTTCTGGACTTTAGGGGGTCTAGGATGCCTGTAAACCCCTTTTTTGGACATCAAATGTTTTCAACATTTATGCAGGCCTGAAATGCATTTTAAGGCCTTGTTTTTGGGCTGCTAACATATCCTTAACTTTCAGGGGTGTAGGATGCACTTTTCGTGACAAAATTATTTTTGGGAATTTCAGTGGTCTAGGATGCAGGTTAATGCCCCTTGAGGCTGCAAATGTTTTTGGGACATTCAGAGCTCTCTGACCCCGTTTTTAGGCCACCATCATTTTCTGGACTTTAGGGGATCTAGTATGCCTGTAAACCCCTTTTTTGGGCCTCCAAAGTTTTCAACATTTGACAGGTCTAAGATGCATGTTAAGGCTTTTTTGGGCTGCTAACATATTCTGAACTTTCAGGGCTGTAGGATGCATTTTTCGTGCCAAAATTATTTTTTAGAATTTCAGTGGTCTAGGATGCGGGTTAAAGCCCCTTTAAGGCTGCAAATGTTTTTGGGACATTCAGAGCTCTCTAACCCCGTTTTTAGGCTACCGTCGTTTTCTGGACTTTAGGGGGTCTAAGATGCCTGTAAACCCCTTTTTTGGGCCTCCAAAGTTTTCTACATTTTTACAGGCCTAAGATGCGGTTAGGGCTTTTTTGGACTGCTAACATATTCTGAACGTTCAGGGCTGTAGGATTCATTTTTCGTGCCAAAATTATTTTTTTGAATTTCAGTGGTCTAGGATGCGGGTTAATGCCCCTTTGAGGGTGCAAATGTTTTTGGGACATTTAGAGCTCTCTGACCCCGTTTTTAGGCTACTGTCATTTTCTGGCCTTTAGGCGGTCTAGGATGCCTGTAAACCCCTTTTTTAGGCCTCCAAATTTTTCAACATTTTTGCAGGCCTAAGATGCATTTTAAGGCCTTTTTTGGACTGCTAACATATTCTGAACTTTCAGGGCTGTTGGATGCATTTTTCGTGACAAAATTATTTTTGGGAATTTCAGTGGTCTAGGATGCAGGTTAATGCCCCTTGAGGCTGCAAATGTTTTTGGGACATTCAGAGCACTCTGACCCCGTTTTTAGGCCACCATCATTTTCTGGACTTTAGGGGGTCTAGGATGCCTGCAAACCCCTTTTTTGGGCCTCCAAAGTTTTCAACATTTTTGTAGGCCTAAGATGCATTTTAAGGCCCTTTTTGGGCTGCTAACATATACTGAACTTTCAGGGCTGTAGGATGCATTTTTCGTGCCAAAATTATTTTTTTGAATTTCAGTGGTCTAGGATGCGGTTTAATGCCCCTTTCAGGCTGCACGTGTTTTTGGGACATTCAGAGCTCTCTGACGCAGTTTTTGGGCCACCAACATTTTCTGGACTTTAGGGGGTCTAGGATGCCTGTAAACACCTTTTTTGGGCCTCCAAAGTTTTCTACATTTTTGCAGGCCTAAGATGCGGTTAAAGCCTTTTTTGGACTGCTAACATATTCTGAACTTTCAGGGTTGTAGGATGCATTTTTTGTGCCAAAATTATTTTTTGGAATTTCAGTGGTCTAGGATGCAGGTTAATTAACCTTTCAGGCTGCAAATGTTTTTGGGACATTCAGAGCTCTCTGACGCAGTTTTTGGGCCACCATCATTTTCTGGACTTTAGGGGGTCTAGGATGCCTGCAAACCCCTTTTTTGGGCCTCCAAAGTTTTCAACATTTTTGCAGGCCTAAGATGCATTTTAAGGCCTTTTTTGGGCTAACATATTCTGAACGTTCACGGATGTAAGATGCATTTTTCATGGAAAAAATATTTTTGGGAATTTCAGTGGTCTAGGATGCGGGTTAATGCCCCTTTCAGGCTGCAAATGTTTGTGGGACATTCAGAGCTATTAGACCCTGTTTCTGGGCCACCAACTTTTTCTGGACGTTAGGGGGTCTAGGATGCCTGTAAAGCCCTTTTTTGTGTATCGAAAGTTTTCAACATTTTTGCAGGCCTAAGATTCAGTTTAAGGCCTTTTTTGGGCTGCTAACATATTCTGAACTTTCAGGGCTGTGGGATGCATTTTTCGTGACAAAATTATTTTTGGGAATTTCAGTGGTCTAGGATGCAGGTTAATTAACCTTTCAGGCTGCAAATGTTTTTGGGACATTCAGAGCTCTCTGACGCAGTTTTTGGTCCACCAACTTTTTCCGGACTTTAGGGGGTCTAATGCCTGTAAACCCCTTTTTTGGGCTACCAAATTTTTCAACATTTTTGCAGGCCTAAGATGCATTTTAAGGCCTTTTTTGGGCTAACATATTCTGAACGTTCACGTATGTAAGATGCATTTTTCATGGAAAAAATATTTTTGGGAATTTCAGTGGTCTAGGATGCGGGTTAATGCCCCTATCATGCTGCAAATGTTTTTGGGACATTCAGATCTCTCTAACCCCGTTTTTAGGCTACCGTCGTTTTCTGGACTTTAGGGGGTCTAGGATGCCTGTAAACCCTTTCCCCTTTCAGGCTGCACATGTTTTTGGGACATTCAGAGCTCTCTGATGCAATTTTTGGGCCACCAACATTTTCTGGACTTTAGGGGGTCTAGGATGCCTGTAAACCCCTTTTTTGGGCCTCCAAAGTTTTCTACATTTTTGCAGGCATAATGCATTGTAAGGCCTTTTTTGGGCTAACATATTCTGAACGTTCACGGATGTAAGATGCATTTTTCATGGAAAAAATATTTTCGGGAATTTCAGTGGTCTAGGATGCGGGTTAATGCCCCTATCATGCTGCAAATGTTTTTGGGACATTCAGAGCGCTCTGACCCTGTTTGTGGACCACCAACATTTTCTGGACTTTAGGGAGTCTAGGATGCCTGTAAACCCCTTTTTTGGACATCCAAAGTGTTCAACATTTTTGGAGGCCTAAAATGCATTTTAAGGCCTTTTTTTGGGCTGCTAACATATCCTTAACTTTCAGGGGTGTAGGATGCACTTTTCATGACAAAATTATTTTTGGGAATTTCAGTGGTCTAGGATGCAGGTTAATGCCCCTTGAGGCTGCAAATGTTTTTGGGACATTCAGAGCTTTCTGACCCCGTTTTAGGCCACCATCATTTTCTGGACTTTAGGGGGTCTAGTATGCCTGTAAACCCCTTTATTGGGCCTCCAAAGTTTTCAACATTTGACAGGCCTAAGATGCATTTTAAGGCCTTTTTTGGGCTGCTAACATATTCTGAACTTTCAGGGCTGTTGGATGCATTTTTCGTGCCAAAATTATTTTTTTTAAATTTCAGTGGTCTAGGATGCCGGTTAATGCCCGTTTCAGGCTACAAATGTTTTTGGGACATTCAGAGCTCTCTAACGCAGTTTTTGTCCCACTAACATTTTCTGGACTTTAGGGGGTCTAGGATGCCTGTAAACACCTTTTTTGGGCCTCCAAAGTTTTCTACATTTTTGCAGGCCTAAGATGCGGTTAAAGCCTTTTTTGGACTGCTAACATATTCTGAACTTTCAGGGTTGTAGGATGCATTTTTTGTGCCAAAATTAGTTTTTTGAATTTCAGTGGTCTAGGATGCGGGTTAATGCCCCTTTGAGGCTGCAAATATTTTTGGGACATTCAGAGCTCTCTAACCCCGTTTTTAGGCTACCGTCGTTTTCTGGACTTTAGGGGGTCTAGGATGCCTGTAAACCCTTTTTTGGGCCTCAAAAGTTTTCTACATTTTTACAGGCCTAAGATCCGATTAGGGCCTTTTTTGGACTGCTAACATATTCTGAACGTTCAGGGCTGTAGGATGCTTTTTTCATGGCAAAATTATTTTTTGGAATTTCAGTGGTCTAGGATGCAGGTTAATTAACCTTTCAGGCTGCAAATGTTTTTGGGACATTCAGAGCTCTCTGACGCAGTTTTTGGGCCACCAACTTTTTCTGGACTTTAGGGGGTCTAATGCCTGTAAACCCCTTTTTTGGGCTACCAAATTTTTCAACATTTTTGCAGGCCTAAGATGCATTTTAAGGCCTTTTTTGGGCTAACATATTCTGAACGTTCACGGATGTAAGATTTTAGGCTACCGTCGTTTTCTGGACTTTAGGGGGTCTAGGATGCCTGTAAACCCTTTTTTGGGCCTCAAAAGTTTTCTACATTTTTACAGGCCTAAGATGCGATTAGGGCCTTTTTTGGACTGCTAACATATTCAGAACTTTCAGGGCTGTGGGATGCATTTTTCGAGCCAAAATTATTTTTTAGAATTTCAGTGGTCTAGGATGCGGGTTAAAGCCCCTTTGAGGCTGCAAATGTTTTTGGGACATTCAGAGCTCTCTAACCCCATTTTTAGGCTACCGTCGTTTTCTGGACTTTAGGGGGTCTAGGATGCCTGTAAACCCCTTTTTTGGGCCTCCAAAGTTTTCTACATTTTTACAGGCCTAAAATGCGGTTAGGGCCTTTTTTGGACTGCTAACATATTCTGAACGTTCAGGGTTGTAGGATGCATTTTTCGTGCCAAAATTATTTTTGGGAATTTCAGGGGTCTAGGATGCAGGTTAATGAACCTTTGAGGCTGCAAATGTTTTTGGGACATTCGGAGCTATTTGACCCTTTTTCTGGGCCACCAACATTTTCTGGACTTTAGGGGGTCTAGGATGCCTGTAAACCCCTTTTTTGTGCCTCCAAATTTTTCAACATTTTTGCAGGCCTAAGATGCATTTTAAGGCCTTTTTTGGACTGCTAACATATTCTGAAATTTCAGGGCAGTTGGATGCATTTTTCGTGCCAAAATTATTTTTTTGAATTTCAGTGGTCTAGGATGCCGGTTAATGCCCCTTTCAGGCTGCAAATGTTTTTGGGACATTCAGAGCTCTCTAACCCCGTTTTTAGGCTACCGTCGTTTTCTGGACTTTAGGGGGTCTAGGATGCCTGTAAACCCTTTTTTGGGCCTCCAAAGTTTTCTACATTTTTACAGGCCTAAGATGCAGTTAGGGCCTTTTTTGGGCTGCTAACATATTCTGAACTTTCAGGGTTGTGGGATGCATTTTTCGTGCCAAAATTATTTTTTAGAATTTCAGTGGTCTAGGATGCGGGTTAAAGCCCCTTTGAGGCTGCAAATGTTTTTGGGACATTCAGAGCTCTCTAACCCCGTTTTTAGGCTACCGTCGTTTTCTGGACTTTAGGGGGTCTAGGATGCCTGTAAACCCCTTTTTTGTGCCTCCAAAGTTTTCTACATTTTTACAGGCCTAAGATGCGGTTAGGGCCTTTTTTGGACTGCTAACATATTCTGAACGTTCAGGGTTGTAGGATGCATTTTTCCTGCCAAAATTATTTTTTTTAAATTTCAGTGGTCTAGGATGCCGGTTAATGCCCGTTTCAGGCTACAAATGTTTTTGGGACATTCAGAGCTCTCTGACGCAGTTTTTGTCCCACCAACATTTTCTGGACTTTAGGGGGTCTAGGATGCCTGTAAACACCTTTTTTAGGCCTCCAAAGTTTTCTACATTTTTGCAGGCCTAAGATGCGGTTAAAGCCTTTTTTGGACTGCTAACATATTCTGAACTTTCAGGGTTGTAGGATGCACTTTTTGTGCCAAAATTATTTTTTTGAATTTCAGTGGTCTAGGATGCGGGTTAATGCCCCTTTGAGGCTGCAAATGTTTTTGGGATATTCAGAGCTCTCTAACCCCGTTTTTAGGCTACCGTCGTTTTCTGGACTTTAGGGGGTCTAGGATGCCTGTAAACCCTTTTTTGGGCCTCAAAAGTTTTCTACATTTTTACAGGCCTAAGATGCGATTAGGGCCTTTTTTGGACTGCTAACATATTCTGAACGTTCAGGGCTGTAGGATGCTTTTTTCATGGCAAAATTATTTTTTGGAATTTCAGTGGTCTAGGATGCAGGTTAATTAACCTTTCAGGCTGCAAATGTTTTTGGGACATTCAGAGCTCTCTGACGCAGTTTTTGGGCCACCAACTTTTTCTGGACTTTAGGGGGTCTAATGCCTGTAAACCCCTTTTTTGGGCTACCAAAGTTTTCTACATTTTTGCAGGCATAATGCATTGTAAGGCCTTTTTTGGGCTAACATATTCTGAACGTTCACGGATGTAAGATGCATTTTTCATGGAAAAAATATTTTCGGGAATTTCAGTGGTCTAGGATGCGGGTTAATGCCCCTATCATGCTGCAAATGTTTTTGGGACATTCAGAGCGCTCTGACCCTGTTTGTGGACCACCAACATTTTCTGGACTTTAGGGGGTCTAGGATGCCTGTAAACCCCTTTTTTGGACATCCAAAGTGTTCAACATTTTTGGAGGCCTAAAATGCATTTTAAGGCCTTTTTTTGGGCTGCTAACATATCCTTAACTTTCAGGGGTGTAGGATGCACTTTTCATGACAAAATTATTTTTGGGAATATCAGTGGTCTAGGATGCAGGTTAATGCCCCTTGAGGCTGCAAATGTTTTTGGGACATTCAGAGCTTTCTGACCCCGTTTTAGGCCACCATCATTTTCTGGACTTTAGGGGGTCTAGTATGCCTGTAAACCCCTTTATTGGGCCTCCAAAGTTTTCAACATTTGACAGGCCTAAGATGCATTTTAAGGCCTTTTTTGGGCTGCTAACATATTCTGAACTTTCAGGGCTGTTGGATGCATTTTTCGTGCCAAAATTATTTTTTTTAAATTTCAGTGGTCTAGGATGCCGGTTAATGCCCGTTTCAGGCTACAAATGTTTTTGGGACATTCAGAGCTCTCTAACGCAGTTTTTGTCCCACCAACATTTTCTGGACTTTAGGGGGTCTAGGATGCCTGTAAACACCTTTTTTGGGCCTCCAAAGTTTTCTACATTTTTGCAGGCCTAAGATGCGGTTAAAGCCTTTTTTGGACTGCTAACATATTCTGAACTTTCAGGGTTGTAGGATGCATTTTTTGTGCCAAAATTAATTTTTTGAATTTCAGTGGTCTAGGATGCGGGTTAATGCCCCTTTGAGGCTGCAAATGTTTTTGGGACATTCAGAGCTCTCTAACCCCGTTTTTAGGCTACCATCGTTTTCTGGACTTTAGGGGGTCTAGGATGCCTGTAAACCCTTTTTTGGGCCTCAAAAGTTTTCTACATTTTTACAGGCCTAAGATGCGATTAGGGCCTTTTTTGGACTGCTAACATATTCTGAACGTTCAGGGCTGTAGGATGCTTTTTTCATGGCAAAATTATTTTTTGGAATTTCAGTGGTCTAGGATGCAGGTTAATTAACCTTTCAGGCTGCAAATGTTTTTGGGACATTCAGAGCTCTCTGACGCAGTTTTTGGGCTACCAACTTTTTCTGGACTTTAGGGGGTCTAATGCCTGTAAACCCCTTTTTTGGGCTACCAAATTTTTCAACATTTTTGCAGGCCTAAGATGCATTTTAAGGCCTTTTTTGGGCTAACATATTCTGAACGTTCACGGATGTAAGATGCATTTTTCATGGAAAAAATATTTTTGGGAATTTCAGTGGTCTAGGATGCGGGTTAATGCCCCTATCATGCTGCAAATGTTTTTGGGACATTCAGAGCTCTCTAACCCCGTTTTTAGGCTACCGTCGTTTTCTGGACTTTAGGGGGTCTAGGATGCCTGTAAACCCTTTTTTGGGCCTCAAAAGTTTTCTACATTTTTACAGGCCTAAGATGCGATTAGGGCCTTTTTTGGACTGCTAACATATTCTGAACTTTCAGGGCTGTGGGATGCATTTTTCGAGCCAAAATTATTTTTTAGAATTTCAGTGGTCTAGGATGCGGGTTAAAGCCCCTTTGAGGCTGCAAAAGTTTTTGGGACATTCAGAGCTCTCTAACCCCATTTTTAGGCTACCGTCGTTTTCTGGACTTTAGGGGGTCTAGGATGCCTGTAAACCCCTTTTTTGGGCCTCCAAAGTTTTCTACATTTTTACAGGCCTAAAATGCGGTTAGGGCCTTTTTTGGACTGCTAACATATTCTGAACGTTCAGGGTTGTAGGATGCATTTTTCGTGCCAAAATTATTTTTGGGAATTTCAGGGGTCTAGGATGCAGGTTAATGAACCTTTGAGGCTGCAAATGTTTTTGGGACATTCAGAGCTATTTGACCCTTTTTCTGGGCCACCAACATTTTCTGGACTTTAGGGGGTCTAGGATGCCTGTAAACCCCTTTTTTGTGCCTCCAAATTTTTCAACATTTTTGCAGGCCTAAGATGCATTTTAAGGCCTTTTTTGGACTGCTAACATATTCTGAAATTTCAGGGCAGTTGGATGCATTTTTCGTGCCAAAATTATTTTTATGAATTTCAGTGGTCTAGGATGCCGGTTAATGCCCCTTTCAGGCTGCAAATGTTTTTGGGACATTCAGAGCTCTCTAACCCCGTTTTTAGGCTACCGTCGTTTTCTGGACTTTAGGGGGTCTAGGATGCCTGTAAACCCTTTTTTGGGCCTCCAAAGTTTTCTACATTTTTACAGGCCTAAGATGCAGTTAGGGACTTTTTTGGGCTGCTAACATATTCTGAACTTTCAGGGCTGTGGGATGCATTTTTCGTGCCAAAATTATTTTTTAGAATTTCAGTGGTCTAGGATGCGGGTTAAAGCCCCTTTGAGGCTGCAAATGTTTTTGGGACATTCAGAGCTCTCTAACCCCGTTTTTAGGCTACCGTCGTTTTCTGGACTTTAGGGGGTCTAGGATGCCTGTAAACCCCTTTTTTGTGCGTCCAAAGTTTTCTACATTTTTACAGGCCTAAGATGCGGTTAGGGCCTTTTTTGGACTGCTAACATATTCTGAACGTTCAGGGTTGTAGGATGCATTTTTCGTGCCAAAATTATTTTTTTTAAATTTCAGTGGTCTAGGATGCTGGTTAATGCCCGTTTCAGGCTACAAATGTTTTTGGGACATTCAGAGCTCTCTGACGCAGTTTTTGTCCCACCAACATTTTCTGGACTTTAGGGGGTCTAGGATGCCTGTAAACACCTTTTTTAGGCCTCCAAAGTTTTCTACATTTTTGCAGGCCTAAGATGCGGTTAAAGCCTTTTTTGGACTGCTAACATATTCTGAACTTTCAGGGTTGTAGGATGCATTTTTTGTGCCAAAATTATTTTTTTGAATTTCAGTGGTCTAGGATGCGGGTTAATGCCCCTTTGAGGCTGCAAATGTTTTTGGGATATTCAGAGCTCTCTAACCCCGTTTTTAGGCTACCGTCGTTTTCTGGACTTTAGGGGGTCTAGGATGCCTGTAAACCCTTTTTTGGGCCTCAAAAGTTTTCTACATTTTTACAGGCCTAAGATGCGATTAGGGCCTTTTTTGGACTGCTAACATATTCTGAACGTTCAGGGCTGTAGGATGCTTTTTTCATGGCAAAAATATTTTTTGGAATTTCAGTGGTCTAGGATGCAGGTTAATTAACCTTTCAGGCTGCAAATGTTTTGGGACATTCAGAGCTCTCTGACGCAGTTTTTGGGCCTCCAACTTTTTCTGGACTTTAGGGGGTCTAATGCCTGTAAACCCCTTTTTTGGGCTACCAAATTTTTCAACATTTTTGCAGGCATAAGATGCATTTTAAGGCCTTTTTTGGGCTAACATATTCTGAACGTTCACGGATGTAAGATGCATTTTTCATGGAAAAAATATTTTTGGGAATTTCAGTGGTCTAGGATGCGGGTTAATGCCCCTATCATGCTGCAAATGTTTTTGTGACATTCAGAGCTCTCTAACCCCGTTTTTAGGCTACCGTCGTTTTCTGGACTTTAGGGGGTCTAGGATGCCTGTAAACCCTTTTTTGGGCCTCAAAAGTTTTCTACATTTTTACAGGCCTAAGATGCGATTAGGGCCTTTTTTGGACTGCTAACATATTCTGAACTCTCAGGGCTGTGGGATGCATTTTTCGAGCCAAAATTGTTTTTTAGAATTTCAGTGGTCTAGGATGCGGGTTAAAGCCCCTTTGAGGCTGCAAATGTTTTTGGGACATTCGGAGATATTTGACCCTTTTTCTGGGCCACCAACATTTTCTGGACTTTAGGGGGTCTAGGATGCCTGTAAACCCCTTTTTTGTGCCTCCAAATTTTTCAACATTTTTGCAGGCCTAAGATGCATTTTAAGGCCTTTTTTGGACTGCTAACATATTCTGAAATTTCAGGGCAGTTGGATGCATTTTTCGTGCCAAAATTATTTTTTTGAATTTCAGTGGTCTAGGATGCCGGTTAATGCCCCTTTCAGGCTGCAAATGTTTTTGGGACATTCAGAGCTCTCTAACCCCGTTTTTAGGCTACCGTCGTTTTCTGGACTTTAGGGGGTCTAGGATGCCTGTAAACCCCTTTTTTGTGCCTCCAAAGTTTTCTACATTTTTACAGGCCTAAGATGCGGTTAGGGCCTTTTTTGGACTGCTAACATATTCTGAACGTTCAGGGTTGTAGGATGCATTTTTCGTGCCAAAATTATTTTTGGGAATTTCAGGGGTCTAGGATGCGGGTTAATGCCCCTTTCAGGCTGCAAATGTTTTTGGGACATTCAGAGCTCTCTGATGCAATTTTTGGGCCACCAACATTTTCTGGACTTTAGGGGGTCTAGGATGCCTGTAAACCCCTTTTTTGGGCCTCCAAAGTTTTCTACATTTTTGCAGGCATAAGATGCATTTTAAGGCCATTTTTGGGCTAACATATTCTGAACGTTCACGGATGTAAGATGCATTTTTCGTGCCAAAATTATTTTTTTGAATTTCAGTGGTCTAGAATGCGGTTTAATGCCCCTATAATGCTGCAAATGTTTTTGGGACATTCAGAGCTCTCTGACCCTGTTTGTGGACCACCAACATTTTCTGGATTTTAGGGGGTCTAGGATGCCTGTAAACCCCTTTTTTGGACATCCAATGTTTTCAACATTTATGCAGGCCTAAAAATGCATTTTAAGGCCTTGTTTTTGGGCTGCTAACATATCCTTAACTTTCAGGGGTGTAGGATGCACTTTTCGTGACAAAATTATTTTTGGGAATTTCAGTGTTCTAGGATGCAGGTTAATGCCCCTTGAGGCTGCAAATGTTTTTGGGACATTCAGAGCTCTCTGACCCTGTTTTTAGGCCACCATCATTTTCTGGACTTTAGGGGATCTAGTATACCTGTAAACCCCTTTTTTGGGCCTCCAAAGTTTTCAACATTTGACAGGTCTAAGATGCATGTTAAGGCCTTTTTTGGGCTGCTAACATATTCTGAACTTTCAGGGCTGTAGGATGCATTTTTCGTGCCAAAATTATTTTTTAGAATTTCAGTGGTCTAGGGTGCGGGTTAAAGCCCCTTTAAGGCTGCAAATGTTTTTGGGACATTCAGAGCTCTCTAACCCCGTTTTTAGGCTACCGTCATTTTCTGGAGTTTAGGGGGTCTAGGATGCCTGTAAACCCCTTTTTTGGGCCTCCAAAGTTTTCTACATTTTTACAGGCCTAAGATGCGGTTAGGGCTTTTTTGGACTGCTAACATATTCTGAACGTTCAGGGCTGTAGGATGCATTTTTCGTGCCAAAATTATTTTTTTGAATTTCAGTGGTCTAGGATGCGGGTTAATGCCCCTTTGAGGGTGCAAATGTTTTTGGGACATTTAGAGCTCTCTGATCCCGTTTTTAGGCTACTGTCATTTTCTGGCCTTTAGGCGGTCTAGGATGCCTGTAAACCCCCTTTTTAGGCCTCCAAATTTTTCAACATTTTTGCAGGCCTAAGATGCATTTTAAGGCCTTTTTTGGACTGCTAACATATTCTGAACTTTCAGGGCTGTTGGATGCATTTTTCGTGACAAAATTATTTTTGGGAATTTCAGTGGTCTAGGATGCAGGTTAATGCCCCTTGAGGCTGCAAATGTTTTTGGGACATTCAGAGCACTCTGACCCCGTTTTTAGGCCACCATCATTTTCTGGACTTTAGGGGGTCTAGGATGCCTGCAAACCCCTTTTTTGGGCCTCCAAAGTTTTCAACATTTTTGCAGGCCTAAGATGCATTTTAAGGCCCTTTTTGGACTGCTAACATATTCTGAACTTTCAGGGCTGTTGGATGCATTTTTCGTGACAAAATTATTTTTGGGAATTTCAGTGGTCTAGGATGCAGGTTAATGCCCCTTGAGGCTGCAAATGTTTTTGGGACATTCAGAGCTCTCTGACCCCGTTTTTAGGTCACCATCATTTTCTGGACTTTAGGGGATCTAGTATGCCTGTAAACCCCTTTTTTGGGCCTCCAAAGTTTTCAACATTTGACAGGTCTAAGATGCATGTTAAGGCCTTTTTTGGGCTGCTAACATATTCTGAACTTTCAGGGCTGTAGGATGCATTTTTCGTGCCAAAATTATTTTTTAGAATTTCAGTGGTCTAGGGTGCGGGTTAAAGCCCCTTTAAGGCTGCAAATGTTTTTGGGAAATTCAGAGCTCTCTAACCCCGTTTTTAGGCTACTGTCATTTTCTGGCCTTTAGGCGGTCTAGGATGCCTGTAAACCCCTTTTTTAGGCCTCCAAATTTTTCAACATTTTTGCAGGCCTAATATGCATTTTAAGGCCTTTTTTGGACTGCTAACATATTCTGAACTTTCAGGGCTGTTGGATGCATTTTTCGTGACAAAATTATTTTTGGGAATTTCAGTGGTCTAGGATGCAGGTTAATGCCCCTTGAGGCTGCAAATGTTTTTGGGACATTCAGAGCACTCTGACCCCGTTTTTAGGCCACCATCATTTTCTGGACTTTAGGGGGTCTAGGATGCCTGCAAACCCCTTTTTTGGGCCTCCAAAGTTTTCAACATTTTTGCAGGCCTAAGATGCATTTTAAGGCTCTTTTTGGGCTGCTAACATATACTGAACTTTCAGGGCTGTAGGATGCATTTTTCGTGCCAAAATTATTTTTTTGAATTTCAGTGGTCTAGGATGCGGTTTAATGTCCTTTTCAGGCTGCACGTGTTTTTGGGACATTCAGAGCTCTCTGACGCAGTTTTTGGGCCACCAACATTTTCTGGACTTTAGGGGGTCTAGGATGCCTGTAAACACCTTTTTTAAGCCTCCAATGTTTTCTACATTTTTGCAGGCCTAAGATGCGGTTAAAGCCTTTTTTGGACTTCTAACATATTCTGAACTTTCAGGGTTGTAGGATGCATTTTTTGTGCCAAAATTATTTTTTGGAATTTCAGTGGTCTAGGATGCAGGTTAATTAACCTTTCAGGCTGCAAATGTTTTTGGGACAGTCAGAGCTCTCTGACGCAGTTTTTGGGCCACCATCATTTTCTGGACTTTAGGGGGTCTAGGATGCCTGCAAACCCCTTTTTTGGGCCTCCAAAGTTTTCAACATTTTTGCAGGCCTAAGATGTATTTTAAGGCCTTTTTTGGGCTAACATATTCTGAACGTTCACGGATGTAAGATGCATTTTTAATGGAAAAAATATTTTTGGGAATTTCAGTGGTCTAGGATGCGGGTTAATGCCCCTTTCAGGCTGCAAATGTTTGTGGGACATTCAGAGCTATTTGACCCTGTTTCTGGGCCACCAACTTTTTCTGGACGTTAGGGGGTCTAGGATGCCTGTAAAGCCCTTTTTTGTGTATCGAAAGTTTTCAACATTTTTGCAGGCCTAAGATTCAGTTTAAGGCCTTTTTTGGGCTGCTAACATATTCTGAACTTTCAGGGCTGTGGGATGCATTTTTCGTGACAAAATTATTTTTGGGAATTTCAGTGGTCTAGGATGCGGGTTAATGCCCCTTTCCCCTTTCAGGCTGCACATGTTTTTGGGACATTCAGAGCTCTCTGATGCAATTTTTGGGCCACCAACATTTTCTGGACTTTAGGGGGTCTAGGATGCCTGTAAACCCCTTTTTTGGGCCTCCAAAGTTTTCTACATTTTTGCAGGCATAATGCATTGTAAGGCCTTTTTTGGGCTAACATATTCTGAACGTTCACGGATGTAAGATGCATTTTTCATGGAAAAAATATTTTCGGGAATTTCAGTGGTCTAGGATGCGGGTTAATGCCCCTATCATGCTGCAAATGTTTTTGGGACATTCAGAGCGCTCTGACCCTGTTTGTGGACCACCAACATTTTCTGGACTTTAGGGGGTCTAGGATGCCTGTAAACCCCTTTTTTGGACATCCAAAGTGTTCAACATTTTTGCAGGCCTAAAATGCATTTTAAGGCCTTTTTTTGGGCTGCTAACATATCCTTAACTTTCAGGGGTGTAGGATGCACTTTTCGTGACAAAATTATTTTTGGGAATTTCAGTGGTCTAGGATGCAGGTTAATGTCCCTTGAGGCTGCAAAAGTTTTTGGGACATTCAGAGCTTTCTGACCCCGTTTTAGGCCACCATCATTTTCTGGACTTTAGGGGGTCTAGTATGCCTGTAAACCCCTTTTTTGGGCTACCAAATTTTTCAACATTTTTGCAGGCCTAAGATGCATTTTAAGGCCTTTTTTGGGCTAACATATTCTGAACGTTCACGGATGTAAGATGCATTTTTCATGGAAAAAATACTTTTGGGAATTTCAGTGGTCTAGGATGCGGGTTAATGCCCCTATCATGCTGCAAATGTGTTTGGGACATTCAGAGCTCTCTAACCCCGTTTTTAGGCTACCGTCGTTTTCTGGACTTTAGGGGGTCTAGGATGCCTGTATACCCTTTTTTGGGCCTCAAAAGTTTTCTACATTTTTACAGGCCTAAGATGCGATTAGGGCCTTTTTTGGACTGCTAACATATTCTGAACTTTCAGGGCTGTGGGATGCATTTTTCGTGCCAAAATTATTTTTTAGAATTTCAGTGGTCTAGGATGCGGGTTAAAGCCCCTTTGAGGCTGCAAATGTTTTTGGGACATTCAGAGCTCTCTAACCCCGTTTTTAGGCTACCGTCGTTTTCTGGACTTTAGGGGGTCTAGGATGTCTGTAAACCCCTTTTTTGGGCCTCCAAAGTTTTCTACATTTTTACAGGCCTAAAATGCGGTTAGGGCCTTTTTTGGACTGCTAACATATTCTGAACGTTCAGGGTTGTAGGATGCATTTTTCGTGCCAAAATTATTTTTGGGAATTTCAGGGGTCTAGGATGCAGGTTAATGAACCTTTGAGGCTGCAAATGTTTTTGGGACATTCGGAGCTATTTGACCCTTTTTCTGGCCCACCCACATTTTCTGGACTTTTAGGGGGTCTAGGATGCCTGTAAACCCCTTTTGTGGGCCTCCAAAGTTTTCTACATTTTTGCAGGCATAAGATGCATTTTAAGGCCTTTTTTGGGCTAACATATTCTGAACGTTCACGGATGTAAGATGCATTTTTCATGGAAAAAATATTTTTGGGAATTTCAGTCGTCTAGGATGCGGGTTAATGCCCCTATCATGCTGCAAATGTTTTTGGGACATTCAGAGCTCACTGACCCTGTTTGTGGACCACCAACATTTTCTGGACTTTAGGGGGTCTAGGATGCCTGTAAACTCCTTTTTTGGGCCTCCAAATTTTTCAACATTTTTGCAGGCCTAAGATGCATTTTAAGGCCTTTTTTTTACTGCTAACATATTCTGAACTTTCAGGGCTGTTGGATGCATTTTTCGTGCCAAAATTATTTTTTTGAATTTCAGTGGTCTAGGATGCGGTTTAATGCCCCTTTCAGGCTGCACATGTTTTTGGGACATTCAGAGCTCTCTGATGCAGTTTTTGGGCCACCAACATTTTCTGGACTTTAGGGGGTCTAGGATGCCTGTAAACACCTTTTTTGGGCCTCCAAAGTTTTCTACATTTTTGCAGGCCTAAGATGCATTTTAAGGCCTTTTTTGGACTGCTAACATATTCTGAAATTTCAGGGCAGTTGGATGCATTTTTCGTGCCAAAATTATTTTTTTGAATTTCAGTGGTCTAGGATGCCGGTTAATGCCCCTTTCAGGCTGCAAATGTTTTTGGGACATTCAGAGCTCTCTAACCCCGTTTTTAGGCTACCGTCATTTTCTGGACTTTAGGGGGTCTAGGATGCCTGTAAACCCCTTTTTTGGGCCTCCAAAGTTTTCTACATTTTTACAGGCCTAAGATGCGGTTAGGGCTTTTTTGGACTGCTAACATATTCTGAACGTTCAGGGCTGTAGGATGCATTTTTCGTGCCAAAATTATTTTTTTGAATTTCAGTGGTCTAGGATGCGGGTTAATGCCCCTTTGAGGGTGCAAATGTTTTTGGGACATTTAGAGCTCTCTGATCCCGTTTTTAGGCTACTGTCATTTTCTGGCCTTTAGGCGGTCTAGGATGCCTGTAAACCCCCTTTTTAGGCCTCCAAATTTTTCAACATTTTTGCAGGCCTAAGATGCATTTTAAGGCCTTTTTTGGACTGCTAACATATTCTGAACTTTCAGGGCTGTTGGATGCATTTTTCGTGACAAAATTATTTTTGGGAATTTCAGTGGTCTAGGATGCAGGTTAATGCCCCTTGAGGCTGCAAATGTTTTTGGGACATTCAGAGCACTCTGACCCCGTTTTTAGGCCACCATCATTTTCTGGACTTTAGGGGGTCTAGGATGCCTGCAAACCCCTTTTTTGGGCCTCCAAAGTTTTCAACATTTTTGCAGGCCTAAAATGCATTTTAAGGCCCTTTTTGGACTGCTAACATATTCTGAACTTTCAGAGCTGTTGGATGCATTTTTCGTGACAAAATTATTTTTGGGAATTTCAGTGGTCTAGGATGCAGGTTAATGCCCCTTGAGGCTGCAAATGTTTTTGGGACATTCAGAGCTCTCTGACCCCGTTTTTAGGTCACCATCATTTTCTGGACTTTAGGGGATCTAGTATGCCTGTAAACCCCTTTTTTGGGCCTCCAAAGTTTTCAACATTTGACAGGTCTAAGATGCATGTTAAGGCCTTTTTTGGGCTGCTAACATATTCTGAACTTTCAGGGCTGTAGGATGCATTTTTCGTGCCAAAATTATTTTTTAGAATTTCAGTGGTCTAGGGTGCGGGTTAAAGCCCCTTTAAGGCTGCAAATGTTTTTGGGAAATTCAGAGCTCTCTAACCCCGTTTTTAGGCTACTGTCATTTTCTGGCCTTTAGGCGGTCTAGGATGCCTGTAAACCCCTTTTTTAGGCCTCCAAATTTTTCAACATTTTTTCAGGCCTAAGATGCATTTTAAGGCCTTTTTTGGACTGCTAACATATTCTGAACTTTCAGGGCTGTTGGATGCATTTTTCGTGACAAAATTATTTTTGGGAATTTCAGTGGTCTAGGATGCAGGTTAATGCCCCTTGAGGCTGCAAATGTTTTTGGGACATTCAGAGCACTCTGACACCGTTTTTAGGCCACCATCATTTTCTGGACTTTAGGGGGTCTAGGATGCCTGCAAACCCCTTTTTTGGGCCTCCAAAGTTTTCAACATTTTTGCAGGCCTAAGATGCATTTTAAGGCTCTTTTTGGGCTGCTAACATATACTGAACTTTCAGGGCTGTAGGATGCATTTTTCGTGCCAAAATTATTTTTTTGAATTTCAGTGGTCTAGGATGCGGTTTAATGCCCTTTTCAGGCTGCACATGTTTTTGGGACATTCAGAGCTCTCTGACGCAGTTTTTGGGCCACCAACATTTTCTGGACTTTAGGGGGTCTAGGATGCCTGTGAACACCTTTTTTAAGCCTCCAATGTTTTCTACATTTTTGCAGGCCTAAGATGCGGTTAAAGCCTTTTTTGGACTTCTAACATATTCTGAACTTTCAGGGTTGTAGGATGCATTTTTTGTGCCAAAATTATTTTTTGGAATTTCAGTGGTCTAGGATGCAGGTTAATTAACCTTTCAGGCTGCAAATGTTTTTGGGACAGTCAGAGCTCTCTGACGCAGTTTTTGGGCCACCATCATTTTCTGGACTTTAGGGGGTCTAGGATGCCTGCAAACCCCTTTTTTGGGCCTCCAAAGTTTTCAACATTTTTGCAGGCCTAAGATGTATTTTAAGGCCTTTTTTGGGCTAACATATTCTGAACGTTCACGGATGTAAGATGCATTTTTCATGGAAAAAATATTTTTGGGAATTTCAGTGGTCTAGGATGCGGGTTAATGCCCCTTTCAGGCTGCAAATGTTTGTGGGACATTCAGAGCTATTTGACCCTGTTTCTGGGCCACCAACTTTTTCTGGACGTTAGGGGGTCTAGGATGCCTGTAAAGCCCTTTTTTGTGTATCGAAAGTTTTCAACATTTTTGCAGGCCTAAGATTCAGTTTAAGGCCTTTTTTGGGCTGCTAACATATTCTGAACTTTCAGGGCTGTGGGATGCATTTTTCGTGACAAAATTATTTTTGGGAATTTCAGTGGTCTAGGATGCGGGTTAATGCCCCTTTCCCCTTTCAGGCTGCACATGTTTTTGGGACATTCAGAGCTCTCTGATGCAATTTTTGGGCCACCAACATTTTCTGGACTTTAGGGGGTCTAGGATGCCTGTAAACCCCTTTTTTGGGCCTCCAAAGTTTTCTACATTTTTGCAGGCATAATGCATTGTAAGGCCTTTTTTGGGCTAACATATTCTGAACGTTCACGGATGTAAGATGCATTTTTCATGGAAAAAATATTTTCGGGAATTTCAGTGGTCTAGGGTGCGGGTTAATGCCCCTATCATGCTGCAAATGTTTTTGGGACATTCAGAGCGCTCTGACCCTGTTTGTGGACCACCAACATTTTCTGGACTTTAGGGGGTCTAGGATGCCTGTAAACCCCTTTTTTGGACATCCAAAGTGTTCAACATTTTTGCAGGCCTAAAATGCATTTTAAGGCCTTTTTTTGGGCTGCTAACATATCCTTAACTTTCAGGGGTGTAGGATGCACTTTTCGTGACAAAATTATTTTTGGGAATTTCAGTGGTCTAGGATGCAGGTTAATGCCCCTTGAGGCTGCAAAAGTTTTTGGGACATTCAGAGCTTTCTGACCCCGTTTTAGGCCACCATCATTTTCTGGACTTTAGGGGGTCTAGTATGCCTGTAAACCCCTTTTTTGGGCTACCAAATTTTTCAACATTTTTGCAGGCCTAAGATGCATTTTAAGGCCTTTTTTGGGCTAACATATTCTGAACGTTCACGGATGTAAGATGCATTTTTCATGGAAAAAATACTTTTGGGAATTTCAGTGGTCTAGGATGCGGGTTAATGCCCCTATCATGCTGCAAATGTGTTTGGGACATTCAGAGCTCTCTAACCCCGTTTTTAGGCTACCGTCGTTTTCTGGACTTTAGGGGGTCTAGGATGCCTGTATACCCTTTTTTGGGCCTCAAAAGTTTTCTACATTTTTACAGGCCTAAGATGCGATTAGGGCCTTTTTTGGACTGCTAACATATTCTGAACTTTCAGGGCTGTGGGATGCATTTTTCGTGCCAAAATTATTTTTTAGAATTTCAGTGGTCTAGGATGCGGGTTAAAGCCCCTTTGAGGCTGCAAATGTTTTTGGGACATTCAGAGCTCTCTAACCCCGTTTTTAGGCTACCGTCGTTTTCTGGACTTTAGGGGGTCTAGGATGTCTGTAAACCCCTTTTTTGGGCCTCCAAAGTTTTCTACATTTTTACAGGCCTAAAATGCGGTTAGGGCCTTTTTTGGACTGCTAACATATTCTGAACGTTCAGGGTTGTAGGATGCATTTTTCGTGCCAAAATTATTTTTGGGAATTTCAGGGGTCTAGGATGCAGGTTAATGAACCTTTGAGGCTGCAAATGTTTTTGGGACATTCGGAGCTATTTGACCCTTTTTCTGGCCCACCCACATTTTCTGGACTTTTAGGGGGTCTAGGATGCCTGTAAACCCCTTTTGTGGGCCTCCAAAGTTTTCTACATTTTTGCAGGCATAAGATGCATTTTAAGGCCTTTTTTGGGCTAACATATTCTGAACGTTCACGGATGTAAGATGCATTTTTCATGGAAAAAATATTTTTGGGAATTTCAGTCGTCTAGGATGCGGGTTAATGCCCCTATCATGCTGCAAATGTTTTTGGGACATTCAGAGCTCACTGACCCTGTTTGTGGACCACCAACATTTTCTGGACTTTAGGGGGTCTAGGATGCCTGTAAACTCCTTTTTTGGGCCTCCAAATTTTTCAACATTTTTGCAGGCCTAAGATGCATTTTAAGGCCTTTTTTTTACTGCTAACATATTCTGAACTTTCAGGGCTGTTGGATGCATTTTTCGTGCCAAAATTATTTTTTTGAATTTCAGTGGTCTAGGATGCGGTTTAATGCCCCTTTCAGGCTGCACATGTTTTTGGGACATTCAGAGCTCTCTGATGCAGTTTTTGGGCCACCAACATTTTCTGGACTTTAGGGGGTCTAGGATGCCTGTAAACACCTTTTTTGGGCCTCCAAAGTTTTCTACATTTTTGCAGGCCTAAGATGCATTTTAAGGCCTTTTTTGGACTGCTAACATATTCTGAAATTTCAGGGCAGTTGGATGCATTTTTCGTGCCAAAATTATTTTTTTGAATTTCAGTGGTCTAGGATGCCGGTTAATGCCCCTTTCAGGCTGCAAATGTTTTTGGGACATTCAGAGCTCTCTAACCCCGTTTTTAGGCTACCGTCATTTTCTGGACTTTAGGGGGTCTAGGATGCCTGTAAACCCCTTTTTTGGGCCTCCAAAGTTTTCTACATTTTTACAGGCCTAAGATGCAGTTAGGGCCTTTTTTGGACTGCTAACATATTCTGAACGTTCAGGGCTGTAGGATGCATTTTTCGTGCCAAAATTATTTTTTGGAATTTCAGTGGTCTAGGATGCAGTTTAATTAACCTTTCAGGCTGCAAATGTTTTTGGGACATTCAGAGTTCTCTGACACAGTTTTTGGGCCACCAACTTTTTCTGGACTTTAGGGGGTCTAATGCCTGTAAACCCCTTTTTTGGGCTACCAAAGTTTTCAACATTTTTGCAGGCCTAAGATGCATTTTAAGGCCTTTTTTGGGCTAACATATTCTGAACGTTCACGGATGTAAGATGCATTTTTCATGGAAAAAATATTTTTGGGAATTTCAGTGGTCTAGGATGTGGGTTAATGCCCCTTTCAGGCTGCAAATGTTTTTGGGACATTCAGAGCTATTTGACCCTGTTTCTGGGCCACCAACTTTTTCTGGACGTTAGGGGGTCTAGGATGCCTGCAAACCCCTTTTTTGGGCCTCCAAAGTTTTCTACATTTTTGCAGGCCTAAGATGCATTTTAAGGCCTTTTTGGGCTGCTAACATATTCTGAACTTTCAGGGTTGTAGGATGCATTTTTCGTGCCAAAATTATTTTTGGGAATTTCAGGGGTCTAGGATGCAGGTTAATGAACCTTTGAGGCTGCAAATGTTTTTGGGACATACAGAGCTCTCTTACCCCGTTTTAGGCCACAATCATTTTCTGGACTTTAGGGGGTCTAGGATGCCTGTAAACCCCTTTTTTGGGCTACCAAAGTTTTCAACATTTTTGCAGGCCTAAAATGCATTTTAAGGCCTTTTTTGGACTGCTAACATATTCTGAACTTTCAGGGCTGTGGGTTGCATTTTTCATGCCAAAATTATATTTTTTATATTTCAGTGGTCTAGGGTGCGGGTTAATGCCCCTTTCAGGCTGCAAAAGTTTTTGGGACATTCAGAGCACTCTGACGCAGTTTTTGGGCCACCAACGTTTTCTGGACTTTAGGGGGTCTAGGATGCCTGTAAACACCTTTTTTGGGCTTCCAAAGTTTTCTACATTTTTGCAGGCATAAGATGCATTTTAAGGCCTTTTTTGGACTGCTAACATATTCTGAACTTTCAGGGCTTTGGGTTGCATTTTTCGTGCCAAAATTATTTTTGGGGATTTCAGTGGTCTAGGATGCATGTTAATGAACCTTTCAGGCTACAAATGTTTCTGGGACATTCAGAGCTGTCTGACGCAGTTTTTGGGCCACCAACTTTTTCTGCACTTTAGGGGGTCTAGGATGCCTGTAAACCTCTTTTTTGGGCCTCCAAAGTTTTCTACATTTTTGCAGGCCTAAGATGCATTTTAAGGCTTTTTTTGGCTAACATATTCTGAACGTTCACGGATGTAAGATGCATTTTTCATGGAAAAAATATTTTGGGAATTTCAGTGGTCTAGGATGCGGGTTAATGCCCCTTTGAGGCTGCAAATGTGTTTGAGACATTTAGAGCTCTCTTACCCCGTTTTTAGGCTACTGTCATTTTCTGGGCTTTAGGGGGTCTAGGATGCCTGTAAACCCCTTTTTTGGGCCTCCAAAGTTTTCTACATTTTTGCAGGCCTAAGATGCATTTTAAGGCCTTTTTTGGGCTGCTAACATATTCTGAACTTTCGGGGCTGTAGGATGCACTTTTCGTGACAAAATTATTTTTGGGAATTATAGTGGTCTAGGATGTGGGTTAATGCCCCTTTGAGGCTGCACATGTTTTTGGGACATTCAGAGCTCTCTGACCCCATTTTTAGGCCAACATCATTTTCTGGACTTTAGGGGGTCTAGGATGCCTGTAAACCCCTTTTTTGGGCCTCCAAATTTTTCAATATTTTTGCAGGCCTAAGATGCATTTTAAGGCCTTTTTTGGACTGCTAACATATTCTGAACTTTCAGGGCTGTTGGATGCATTTTTCGTGCCAAAATTATTTTTTTGAATTTCAGTGGTCTAGGATGCCGGTTAATGCCCCTTTGACGCTGCAAATGTTTTTGGGACATTCAGAGCTCTCTGACGCAGTTTTTGTCCCACCAACATTTTCTGGACTTTAGGGGGTCTAGGATGCCTGTAAACCCCTTCTTCGGCCTCCAAAGTTTTCAACATTTTTGCAGGCCTAAGATGCATTTTAAGGCCCTTTTTGGGCTGCTAACATATACTGAACTTTCGGGGCTGTAGGATGCATTTTTCGTGCCAAAATTATTTTTTTGAATTTCAGTGGTCTAGGATGCGGTTTAATGCCCCTTTCAGGCTGCATAATGCCCCTTTCAGGCTGCACGTGTTTTTGGGTTATTCAGAGCTCTCTGACGCAGTTTTTGTCCCACCAACATTTTCTGGACTTTAGGGGGTCTAGGATGCCTGTAAACCCCTTCTTCGGCCTCCAAAGTTTTCTACATTTTTGCAGGCCTAAAATGCGGTTAAAGCCTTTTTTGGACTGCTAACATATTCTGAACTTTCAGGGTTGTAGGATGCATTTTTTGTGCCAAAATTATTTTTTTGCATTTCAGTGGTCTAAGATGCGGGTTAATGCCCCTTTGAGGCTGCAAATGTTTTTGGGACATTCAGAGCTCTCTAACCCCGTTTTTAGGCTACTGTCATTTTCTGGCCTTTAGGGGGTCTAGGATGCCTGTAAACCCCTTTTTTGGGCCTCCAAAGTTTTCAACATTTTTGCAGGCCTAAGATGCATTTTAAGGCCTTTTTTGGACTGCTAACATATTCTGAAATTTCAGGGCAGTTGGATGCATTTTTCGTGCCAAAATTATTTTTTTTAATTTCAGTGGTCTAGGATGCCGGTTAATGCCCCTTTCAGGCTGCAAATGTTTTTGGGACATTCAGAGCTCTCTAACCCCGTTTTTAGGCTACCGTCATTTTCTGGACTTTAGGGGGTCTAATGCCTGTAAACCCCTTTTTTGGGCTACCAAAGTTTTCAACATTTTTTGCAGGCCTAAGATGCATTTTAAGGCCTTTTTTGGGCTAACATATTCTGAACGTTCACGGATGTAAGATGCATTTTTCATGGAAAAAATATTTTTGGGAATTTCAGTGGTCTAGGATGCGGGTTAATGCCCCTTTCAGGCTGCAAATGTTTTTGGGACATTCAGAGCTATTTGACCCTGTTTCTGAGCCACCAACTTTTTCTGGACGTTAGGGGGTCTAGGATGCCTGTAAAGCCCTTTTTTGTGTATCGAAAGTTTTCAACATTTTTGCAGGCCTAAGATGCAGTTTAAGACCTTTTTTGGGCTGCTAAAATATTCTGAACTTTCAGGGCTGTGGGATGCATTTTTCGTGACAAAATTATTTTTGGGAATTTCAGTGGTCTAGGATGCGGGTTAATGCCTGTTTCAAGCTGCAAATGTTTTTGGGACATTCAGAGCTCTCTGACGCAGTTTTTGTACTACCAACATTTTCTGGACTTTAGGGGGTCTAGGATGCCTGCAAACCCCTTTTTTGGGCCTCCAAAGTTTTCTACATTTTTGCAGGCCTAAGATGCATTTAAGGCCTTTTTTGGACTGCTAACATATTCTGAACTTTCAGGGCTGTGGGTTGCATTTTTCATGCCAAAATTATTTTTTTTGAATTTCAGTGGTCTAGGGTGCGGGTTAATGCCCCTTTCAGGCTGCAAATGTTTTTGGGACTCAGAGCGCTCTGACGCAGTTTTTGGGCCACCAACGTTTTCTGGACTTTAGGGGGTCTAGGATGCCTGTAAACACCTTTTTTGGCCTTCCAAAGTTTTCTACATTTTTGCAGGCATAAGATGCATTTTAAGGCCTTTTTTGGACTGCTAACATATTCTGAACTTTCAGGGCTGTGGGTTGCATTTTTCGTGCCAAAATTATTTTTGGGGATTTCAGTGGTCTAGGATGCATGTTAATGAACCTTTCAGGCTACAAATGTTTCTGGGACATTCAGAGCTCTCTGACGCAGTTTTTGGGCCACCAACTTTTTCTGCACTTTAGGGGGTCTAGGATGCCTGTAAACCTCTTTTTTGGGCCTCCAAAGTTTTCTACATTTTTGCAGGCCTAAAATGCATTTTAAGGCTTTTTTTGGCTAACATATTCTGAACGTTCACGGATGTAAGATGCATTTTTCATGGAAAAATTATTTTGGGAATTTCAGTGGTCTAGGATGCGGGTTAATGCCCCTTTGAGGCTGCAAATGTGTTTGAGACATTTAGAGCTCTCTTACCCCGTTTTTAGGCTACTGTCATTTTCTGGACTTTAGGGGGTCTAGGATGCCTGTAAACCCCTTTTTTGGGCCTCCAAAGTTTTCTACATTTTTGCAGGCCTAAGATGCATTTTAAGGCCTTTTTTGGGCTGCTAACATATTCTGAACTTTCAGGGCTGTAGGATGCACTTTTCGTGACAAAATTATTTTTGGGAATTATAGTGGTCTAGGATGTGGATTAATGCCCCTTTGAGGCTGCACATGTTTTTGGGACATTCAGAGCTCTCTGACCCCATTTTTAGGCCAACATCATTTTCTGGACTTTAGGGGGTCTAGGATGCCTGTAAACCCCTTTTTTGGGCCTCCAAAGTTTTCAACATTTTTGCAGGCCTAAGATGCATTTTAAGGCCCTTTTTGGGCTGCTAACATATTCTGAACTTTCAGGGCTGTAGGATGTATTTTTTGTGTCAAAATTATTTTTGGGCATTTCAGTGGTCTAGGATGCGGGTTAATGCCCCTTTGAGGCTGGACATGTTTTTGAGACATTCAGAGCTCTCTGACACAGTTTTTGGCCCACCAACTTTTTCTGGACTTTAGGGGGTCTAGGATGCCTGTAAACACCTCTTTTGGGCCTCCAAAGTTTTCTACATTTTCTCAGGCATAAGATGCATTTTAAGGTCTTTTTTGGACTGCTAACATATTCTGAACTTCAGGGCTGTTGGATGCATTTTTCGTGTCAAAATTACTTCTTTGAATTTCAATGGTCTAGGATGCGGGTTAATGCCCTCTGAGGCTGCAAATGTTTTTGGGACATTCAGAGCTCTTACCCCGTTTTTAGGCCACCATCATTTTCTGGACTTTAGGGGGTCTAGAATGCAAGTAAACCCCTTTTTTGGGCTACCAAAATTTTCAACATTTTTGCAGGCATAAGATGCATTTTAAGGCCTTTTTTGGACTGCTAACATATTCTGAACTTTCAGGGCTGTGGGTTGCATTTTTCGTGCCAAAATTATTTTTGGGGATTTCAGTGGTCTAGGATGCATGTTAATGAACCTTTCAGGCTACAAATGTTTCTGGGACATTCAGAGCTCTCTGACGCAGTTTTTGGGCCACCAACTTTTTCTGCACTTTAGGGGGTCTAGGATGCCTGTAAACCTCTTTTTTGGGCCTCCAAAGTTTTCTACATTTTTGCAGGCCTAAGATGCATTTTAAGGCTTTTTTTGGCTAACATATTCTGAACGTTCACGGATGTAAGATGCATTTTTCATGGAAAAATTATTTTGGGAATTTCAGTGGTCTAGGATGCGGGTTAATGCCCCTTTGAGGCTGCAAATGTGTTTGAGACATTTAGAGCTCTCTTACCCCGTTTTTAGGCTACTGTCATTTTCTGGACTTTAGGGGGTCTAGGATGCCTGTAAACCCCTTTTTTGGGCCTCCAAAGTTTTCTACATTTTTGCAGGCCTAAGATGCATTTTAAGGCCTTTTTTGGGCTGCTAACATATTCTGAACTTTCGGGGCTGTAGGATGCACTTTTCGTGACAAAATTATTTTTGGGAATTTCAGTGGTCTAGGATGCGGGTTAATGCCCGTTTCAAGCTGCAAATGTTTTTGGGACATTCAGAGCTCTCTGACGCAGTTTTTGTACTACCAACATTTTCTGGACTTTAGGGGGTCTAGGATGCCTGCAAACCCCTTTTTTGGGCCTCCAAAGTTTTCTACATTTTTGCAGGCCTAAGATGCATTTTAAGTCCTTTTTGGGCTGCTAACATATTCTGAACTTTCAGGGTTGTAGGATGCATTTTTCGTGCCAAAATTATTTTTGGGAATTTCAGGGGTCTAGGATGCAGGTTAATGAACCTTTGAGGCTGCAAATGTTTTTGGGACATACAGAGCTCTCTTACCCCGTTTTAGGCCACGATCATTTTCTGGACTTTAGGGGGTCTAGGATGCCTGTAAACCCCTTTTTTGGGCTACCAAAGTTTTCAACATTTTTGCAGGCCTAAAATGCATTTTAAGGCCTTTTTTGGACTGCTAACATATTCTGAACTTTCAGGGCTGTGGGTTGCATTTTTCATGCCAAAATTATATTTTTTGAATTTCAGTGGTCTAGGGTGCGGGTTAATGCCCCTTTCAGGCTGCAAATGTTTTTGGGACATTCAGAGCACTCTGACGCAGTTTTTGGGCCACCAACGTTTTCTGGACTTTAGGGGGTCTAGGATGCCTGTAAACACCTTTTTTGGGCTTCCAAAGTTTTCTACATTTTTTGCAGGCATAAGATGCATTTTAAGGCCTTTTTTGGACTGCTAACATATTCTGAACTTTCAGGGCTTTGGGTTGCATTTTTCGTGCCAAAATTATTTTTGGGGATTTCAGTGGTCTAGGATGCATGTTAATGAACCTTTCAGGCTACAAATGTTTCTGGGACATTCAGAGCTCTCTGACGCAGTTTTTGGGCCACCAACTTTTTCTGCACTTTAGGGGGTCTAGGATGCCTGTAAACCTCTTTTTTGGGCCTCCAAAGTTTTCTACATTTTTGCAGGCCTAAGATGCATTTTAAGGCTTTTTTTGGCTGACATATTCTGAACGTTCACGGATGTAAGATGCATTTTTCATGGAAAAAATATTTTGGGAATTTCAGTGGTCTAGGATGCGGGTTAATGCCCCTTTGAGGCTGCAAATGTGTTTGAGACATTTAGAGCTCTCTTACCCCGTTTTTAGGCTACTGTCATTTTCTGGGCTTTAGGGGGTGTAGGATGCCTGTAAACCCCTTTTTTGGGCCTCCAAAGTTTTCTACATTTTTGCAGGCCTAAGATGCATTTTAAGGCCTTTTTTGGGCTCCTAACATATTCTGAACTTTCGGGGCTGTAGGATGCACTTTTCGTGACAAAATTATTTTTGGGAATTATAGTGGTCTAGGATGTGGGTTAATGCCCCTTTGAGGCTGCACATGTTTTTGGGACATTCAGAGCTCTCTGACCCCATTTTTAGGCCAACATCATTTTCTGGACTTTAGGGGGTCTAGGATGCCTGTAAACCCCTTTTTTGGGCCTCCAAATTTTTCAACATTTTTGCAGGCCTAAGATGCATTTTAAGGCCTTTTTTGGACAGCTAACATATTCTGAACTTTCAGGGCTGTTGGATGCATTTTTCGTGCCAAAATTATTTTTTTGAATTTCAGTGGTCTAGGATGCCGGTTAATGCCCCTTTGACGCTGCAAATGTTTTTGGGACATTCAGAGCTCTCTGACGCAGTTTTTGTCCCACCAACATTTTCTGGACTTTAGGGGGTCTAGGATGCCTGTAAACCCCTTCTTCGGCCTCCAAAGTTTTCAACATTTTTGCAGGCCTAAGATGCATTTTAAGGCCCTTTTTGGGCTGCTAACATATACTGAACTTTCGGGGCTGTAGGATGCATTTTTCGTGCCAAAATTATTTTTTTGAATTTCAGTGGTCTAGGATGCGGTTTAATGCCCCTTTCAGGCTGCATAATGCCCCTTTCAGGCTGCACGTGTTTTTGGGTTATTCAGAGCTCTCTGACGCAGTTTTTGTCCCACCAACATTTTCTGGACTTTAGGGGGTCTAGGATGCCTGTAAACCCCTTCTTCGGCCTCCAAAGTTTTCTACATTTTTGCAGGCCTAAAATGCGGTTAAAGCCTTTTTTGGACTGCTAACATATTCTGAACTTTCAGGGTTGTAGGATGCATTTTTTGTGCCAAAATTATTTTTTTGCATTTCAGTGGTCTAAGATGCGGGTTAATGCCCCTTTGAGGCTGCAAATGTTTTTGGGACATTCAGAGCTCTCTAACCCCGTTTTTAGGCTACTGTCATTTTCTGGCCTTTAGGGGGTCTAGGATGCCTGTAAACCCCTTTTTTGGGCCTCCAAAGTTTTCAACATTTTTGCAGGCCTAAGATGCATTTTAAGGCCTTTTTTGGACTGCTAACATATTCTGAAATTTCAGGGCAGTTGGATGCATTTTTCGTGCCAAAATTATTTTTTTGAATTTCAGTGGTCTAGGATGCCGGTTAATGCCCCTTTCAGGCTGCAAATGTTTTTGGGACATTCAGAGCTCTCTAACCCCGTTTTTAGGCTACCGTCATTTTCTGGACTTTAGGGGGTCTAGGATGCCTGTAAACCCCTTTTTTGGGCCTCCAAAGTTTTCTACATTTTTACAGGCCTAAGATGCAGTTAGGGCCTTTTTTGGACTGCTAACATATTCTGAACGTTCAGGGCTGTAGGATGCATTTTTCGTGCTAAAATTATTTTTTGGGAATTTCAGTGGTCTAGGATGCAGGTTAATTAACCTTTCAGGCTGCACATGTTTTTGGGACATTCAGAGTTCTCTGACACAGTTTTTGGGCCACCAACTTTTTCTGGACTTTAGGGGGTCTAATGCCTGTAAACCCCTTTTTTGGGCTACCAAAGTTTTCAACATTTTTTGCAGGCCTAAGATGCATTTTAAGGCCTTTTTTGGGCTAACATATTCTGAACGTTCACGGATGTAAGATGCATTTTTCATGGAAAAAATATTTTTGGGAATTTCAGTGGTCTAGGATGCGGGTTAATGCCCCTTTCAGGCTGCAAATGTTTTTGGGACATTCAGAGCTATTTGACCCTGTTTCTGAGCCACCAACTTTTTCTGGACGTTAGGGGGTCTAGGATGCCTGTAAAGCCCTTTTTTGTGTATCGAAAGTTTTCAACATTTTTGCAGGCCTAAGATGCAGTTTAAGACCTTTTTTGGGCTGCTAAAATATTCTGAACTTTCAGGGCTGTGGGATGCATTTTTCGTGACAAAATTATTTTTGGGAATTTCAGTGGTCTAGGATGCGGGTTAAGGCCTGTTTCAAGCTGCAAATGTTTTTGGGACATTCAGAGCTCTCTGACGCAGTTTTTGTACTACCAACATTTTCTGGACTTTAGGGGGTCTAGGATGCCTGCAAACCCCTTTTTTGGTCCTTTAAAGTTTTCTACATTTTTGCAGGCCTAAGATGCATTTTAAGGCCTTTTTTGGACTGCTAACATATTCTGAACTTTCAGGGCTGTGGGTTGCATTTTTCATGCCAAAATTATTTTTTTTGAATTTCAGTGGTCTAGGGTGCGGGTTAATGCCCCTTTCAGGCTGCAAATGTTTTTGGGACTCAGAGCGCTCTGACGCAGTTTTTGGGCCACCAACGTTTTCTGGACTTTAGGGGGTCTAGGATGCCTGTAAACACCTTTTTTGGGCTTCCAAAGTTTTCTACATTTTTGCAGGCATAAGATGCATTTTAAGGCCTTTTTTGGACTGCTAACATATTCTGAACTTTCAGGGCTGTGGGTTGCATTTTTCGTGCCAAAATTATTTTTGGGGATTTCAGTGGTCTAGGATGCATGTTAATGAACCTTTCAGGCTACAAATGTTTCTGGGACATTCAGAGCTCTCTGACGCAGTTTTTGGGCCACCAACTTTTTCTGCACTTTAGGGGGTCTAGGATGCCTGTAAACCTCTTTTTTGGGCCTCCAAAGTTTTCTACATTTTTGCAGGCCTAAAATGCATTTTAAGGCTTTTTTTGGCTAACATATTCTGAACGTTCACGGATGTAAGATGCATTTTTCATGGAAAAATTATTTTGGGAATTTCAGTGGTCTAGGATGCGGGTTAATGCCCCTTTGAGGCTGCAAATGTGTTTGAGACATTTAGAGCTCTCTTACCCCGTTTTTAGGCTACTGTCATTTTCTGGACTTTAGGGGGTCTAGGATGCCTGTAAACCCCTTTTTTGGGCCTCCAAAGTTTTCTACATTTTTGCAGGCCTAAGATGCATTTTAAGGCCTTTTTTGGGCTGCTAACATATTCTGAACTTTCAGGGCTGTAGGATGCACTTTTCGTGACAAAATTATTTTTGGGAATTATAGTGGTCTAGGATGTGGATTAATGTCCCTTTGAGGCTGCACATGTTTTTGGGACATTCAGAGCTCTCTGACCCCATTTTTAGGCCAACATCATTTTCTGGACTTTAGGGGGTCTAGGATGCCTGTAAACCCCTTTTTTGGGCCTCCAAAGTTTTCAACATTTTTGCAGGCCTAAGATGCATTTTAAGGCCCTTTTTGGGCTGCTAACATATTCTGAACTTTCAGGGCTGTAGGATGTATTTTTTGTGCCAAAATTATTTTTGGGAATTTCAGTGGTCTAGGATGCGGGTTAATGCCCCTTTGAGGCTGGACATGTTTTTGAGACATTCAGAGCTCTCTGACACAGTTTTTGGCCCACCAACTTTTTCTGGACTTTAGGGGGTCTAGGATGCCTGTAAACACCTCTTTTGGGCCTCCAAAGTTTTCTACATTTTCTCAGGCATAAGATGCATTTTAAGGCCTTTTTTGGACTGCTAACATATTCTGAACTTCAGTGCTGTTGGATGCATTTTTCGTGTCAAAATTACTTTTTTGAATTTCAATGGTCTAGGATGCGGGTTAATGCCCTCTGAGGCTGCAAATGTTTTTGGGACATTCAGATCTCTTACCCCGTTTTTAGGCCACCATCATTTTCTGGACTTTAGGGGGTCTAGAATGCCTGTAAACCCCTTTTTTGGGCTACCAAAATTTTCAACATTTTTGCAGGCATAAGATGCATTTTAAGGCCTTTTTTGGACTGCTAACATATTCTGAACTTTCAGGGCTGTGGGTTGCATTTTTCGTGCCAAAATTATTTTTGGGGATTTCAGTGGTCTAGGATGCATGTTAATGAACCTTTCAGGCTACAAATGTTTCTGGGACATTCAGAGCTCTCTGACGCAGTTTTTGGGCCACCAACTTTTTCTGCACTTTAGGGGGTCTAGGATGCCTGTAAACCTCTTTTTTGGGCCTCCAAAGTTTTCTACATTTTTGCAGGCCTAAGATGCATTTTAAGGCTTTTTTTGGCTAACATATTCTGAACGTTCACGGATGTAAGATGCATTTTTCATGGAAAAATTATTTTGGGAATTTCAGTGGTCTAGGATGCGGGTTAATGCCCCTTTGAGGCTGCAAATGTGTTTGAGACATTTAGAGCTCTCTTACCCCGTTTTTAGGCTACTGTCATTTTCTGGACTTTAGGGGGTCTAGGATGCCTGTAAACCCCTTTTTTGGGCCTCCAAAGTTTTCTACATTTTTGCAGGCCTAAGATGCATTTTAAGGCCTTTTTTGGGCTGCTAACATATTCTGAACTTTCGGGGCTGTAGGATGCACTTTTCGTGACAAAATTATTTTTGGGAATTATAGTGGTCTAGGATGTGGGTTAATGCCCCTTTGAGGCTGCACATGTTTTTGGGACATTCAGAGCTCTCTGACCCCATTTTTAGGCCAACATCATTTTCTGGACTTTAGGAGGTCTAGGATGCCTGTAAACCCCTTTTTTGGGCCTCCAAAGTTTTCAACAGTTTTGCAGGGCTAAGATGCATTTTAAGGCCCTTTTTGGGCTGCTAACATATTCTGAACTTTCAGGGCTGTAGGATGCATTTTTTGTGCCAAAATTATTTTTGGGAATTTCAGTGGTCTAGGATGCGGGTTAATGCCCCTTTGAGGCTGGACATGTTTTTGAGACATTCAGAGCTCTCTGACGCAGATTTTGGCCCACCAACTTTTTCTGGACTTTAGGGGGTCTAGGATGCCTGTAAACACCTCTTTTGGGCCTCCAAAGGTTTCTACATTTTTGCAGGCATAAGATGCATTTTAAGGCCTTTTTTGGACTGATAACATATTCTGAACTTCAGGGCTGTTGTATGCATTTTTCGTGTCAAAATTACTTTTTTGAATTTCAATGGTCTAGGATGCGGGTTAATGCCCCTCTGAGGCTGCAAATGTTTTTGGGACATTCAGAGCTCTTACCCCGTTTTTAGGCCACCATCATTTTCTGGACTTTAGGGGGTCTAGAATGCCTGTAAACCCCTTTTTTGGACTACCAAAGTTTTCAACATTTTTGCAGGCCTAAGATGTATTTTAAGGCCTTTTTTGGGCTGCTAACATATTCTTAACTTTCAGTGGTGTAGGATGCACTTTTCGTGACAAAATTATTTTTGGGAATTTCAGTGGTCTAGGATGCGGGTTAATGCCCCTTTGAGGCTGCAAATGTGTTTGAGACATTTAGAGCTCTCTTACCCCGTTTTTAGGCTACTGTCATTTTCTGGACTTTAGGGGGTCTAGGATGCCTGTAAACCCCTTTTTTGGGCCTCCAAAGTTTTCTACATTTTTGCAGGCCTAAGATGCATTTTAAGGCCTTTTTTGGGCTGCTAACATATTCTGAACTTTCGGGGCTGTAGGATGCACTTTTCGTGACAAAATTATTTTTGGGAATTATAGTGGTCTAGGATGTGGGTTAATGCCCCTTTGAGGCTGCACATGTTTTTGGGACATTCAGAGCTCTCTGACCCCATTTTTAGGCCAACATCATTTTCTGGACTTTAGGGGGTCTAGGATGCCTGTAAACCCCTTTTTTGGGCCTCCAAAGTTTTCAACAGTTTTGCAGGGCTAAGATGCATTTTAAGGCCCTTTTTGGGCTGCTAACATATTCTGAACTTTCAGGGCTGTAGGATGCATTTTTTGTGCCAAAATTATTTTTGGGAATTTCAGTGGTCTAGGATGCGGGTTAATGCCCCTTTGAGGCTGGACATGTTTTTGAGACATTCAGAGCTCTCTGACGCAGATTTTGGCCCACCAACTTTTTCTGGACTTTAGGGGGTCTAGGATGCCTGTAAACACCTCTTTTGGGCCTCCAAAGGTTTCTACATTTTTGCAGGCATAAGATGCATTTTAAGGCCTTTTTTGGACTGATAACATATTCTGAACTTCAGGGCTGTTGTATGCATTTTTCGTGTCAAAATTACTTTTTTGAATTTCAATGGTCTAGGATGCGGGTTAATGCCCCTCTGAGGCTGCAAATGTTTTTGGGACATTCAGAGCTCTTACCCCGTTTTTAGGCCACCATCATTTTCTGGACTTTAGGGGGTCTAGAATGCCTGTAAACCCCTTTTTTGGACTACCAAAGTTTTCAACATTTTTGCAGGCCTAAGATGTATTTTAAGGCCTTTTTTGGGCTGCTAACATATTCTTAACTTTCAGTGGTGTAGGATGCACTTTTCGTGACAAAATTATTTTTGGGAATTTCAGTGGTCTAGGATGCGGGTTAATGCCCCTTTGAGGCTGCAAATGTGTTTGAGACATTTAGAGCTCTCTTACCCCGTTTTTAGGCTACTGTCATTTTCTGGACTTTAGGGGGTCTAGGATGCCTGTAAACCCCTTTTTTGGGCCTCCAAAGTTTTCTACATTTTTGCAGGCATAAAATGCATTTTAAGGCCTTTTTTGGGCTAACATATTCTGAACGTTCACGGATGTAAGATGCATTTTTCATGGAAAAATTATTTTTGGGAATTTTAGTGGTCTAGGATGCGGGTTAATGCCCCTTTGAGGCTGCACATGTTTTTGGGACATTCAGAGCTCTCTGACCCCATTGTTAGGCCACCATCATTTTCTGGACTTTAGGGGGTCTAGGATGCCTGTAAACCCCTTTTTTGGGCATCCAAAGTTTTCAACATTTTTGCAGGCCTAAGGTGCATTTTAAGGCCTTTTTTGGACTGCTAACATATTCTGAACTTCAGGGCTGTTGGATGCATTTTTCGTGTCAAAATTACTTTTTTGAATTTCAATGGTCTAGGATGCGGGTTAATGCCCCTCTGAGGCTGCAAATGTTTTTGGGACATTCAGAGCTCTTACCCCGTTTTTAGGCCACCATCATTTTCTGGACTTTAGGGGGTCTAGAATGCCTGTAAACCCCTTTTTTGGGCTACCAAAGTTTTCAACATTTTTGCAGGCCTAAGAATCATGTTAAGGCCTTTTTTGGGCTGCTAACATATTCTTAACTTTCAGTGGTGTAGGGTGCATTTTTCATGCCAAAATTATTTTTGGGAATTTCAGTGGTCTAGGATGCGGGTTAATGCCCCTTTCAGGCTGCAAATGTTTTTGGGACATTTAGAGCTCTCTGAACCCATTTTTAGGCTACTGTCATTTTCTGGCCTTTAGGCGGTCTAGAATGCCTGTAAACCCCTTTTTTGGGCCTCCAAATTTTTCTACATTTTTGCAGGCCTAAGATGCATTTTAAGGCCTTTTTTGGACTGCTAACATATTCTGAACTTTCAGGGCTGTTGGATGCATTTTTCGTGCCAAAATTATTTTTTTTAAATTTCAGTGGTCTAGGATGCCGGTTAATGCCCGTTTCAGGCTGCAAATGTTTTTGGGACATTCAGAGCTCTCTAACCCCATTTTTAGGCTACCATTGTTTTCTGGACTTTAGGGGGTCTAGGATGCCTGTTAACCCCTTTTTTGGGCCTCCAAAGTTTTCTACATTTTTGCAGGCCTAAGATGCGGTTAAAGCCTTTTTTGGACTGCTAACATATTCTGAACTTTCAGGGTTGTAGGATGCATTTTTTGTGCCAAAATTATTTTTTTGAATTTCAGTGGTCTAGGATGCGGGTTAATGCCCCTTTGAGGCTGCAAATGTTTTTGGGACATTCAGAGCTCTCTAACCCCATTTTTAGGCTACCATCGTTTTCTGGACTTTAGGGGGTCTAGGATGCCTGTAAACCCCTTTTTTGGGCCTCAAAAGTTTTCTACATTTTTACAGGCCTAAGATGCGGTTAGGGCCTTTTTTGGAATGCTAACATATTCTAAATGTTCAGGGCTGTAGGATGCATTTTTCGTGCCAAAATTATTTTTGGGAATTTCAGTGGTCTAGGATGCAGGTTAATGCCCCTTTCAGGCTGCAAATCTTTTTGGGACATTCTGAGCTATTTGACCCTGTTTCTGGGCCACCAACTTTTTCTGGACGTTAGGGGGTCTAGGATGCCTGTAAAGCCCTTTTTTCTGTATCGAAAGTTTTCAACATTTTTGCAGGCCTAAGATGCATTTTAAGGCCTTTTTGGGCTGCTAACATATTCTGAATTTTCAGGGTTGTAGGATGCATTTTTCGTGCCAAAATTATTTTTGGGAATTTCAGGGGTCTAGGATGCAGGTTAATGCCCCTTTCCCCTTTCAGGCTGCACATGTTTTTGGGACATTCAGAGCTCTCTGATGCAATTTTTGGGCCACCAACATTTTCTGGACTTTAGGGGGTCTAGGATGCCTGTAAACCCCTTTTTTGGGCCTCCAAAGTTTTCTACATTTTTGCAGGCCTAAGATGCGGTTAAAGCCTTTTTTGGACTGCCAACATATTCTGAACTTTCAGGGTTGTAGGATGCATTTTTCATGGAAAAAATATTTTTTTGAATTTCAGTGGTCTAGGATGCAGGTTAATGCCCCTTTGAGGCTGCAAATGTTTTTGGGACATTTAGAGCTCTCTGACCCCGTTTTTAGGCTACTGTCATTTTCTGGCCTTTAGGGGTCTAGGATGCCTATAAACCCCTTTTTTGGTCCTCCAAATTTTTCAACATTTTTGAAGGCCTAAGATGCATTTTAAGGCCTTTTTTGGACTGCTAACATATTCTGAACTTTCAGGGCTGTGGAATGCATTTTTCGTGACAAAATTATTTTTGGGAATTTCAGTGGTCTAGGATGCAGGTTAATGCCCCTTGAGGCTGCAAATGTTTTTGGGACATTCAGAGCACTCTGACCCCGTTTTTAGGCCACCATCATTTTCTGGACTTTAGGGGGTCTAGTATGCCTGTAAACCCCTTTTTTGGGCCTCCAAAGTTTTCAACATTTGACAGGCCTAAGATGCATTTTAAGGCCTTTTCTGGGCTGCTAACATATTCTGAACTTTCAGGGCTGTAGGATGCATTTTTCGTGCCAAAATTATTTTTTTGAATTTCAGTGGTCTAGGATGCGGGTTAATGCCCCTTTGAGGGAGCAAATGTTTTTGGGACATTTAGAGCTCTCTGACCCCGTTTTTAGGCTACTGTCATTTTCTGGCCTTTAGGGGGTCTAGGATGCCTGTAAACCCCTTTTTTGGGCCTCCAAAGTTTTCTACATTTTTGCAGGCCTAAGATGCGGTTAAAGCCTTTTTTGGACTGCTAATATATTCTGAACTTTCAGGGTTGTAGGATGCATTTTTTGTGCCAAAATTATTTTTGGGAATTTCAGTGGTCTAGGATGCAGGTTAATTAACCTTTCAGGCTGCAAATGTTTTTGGGACATTCAGAGCTCTCTGACACAGTTTTTGGGCCACCAACTTTTTCTGGACTTTAGGGGGTCTAATGCCTGTAAACCCCCTTTTTGGGCTACCAAAGTTTTCAACATTTTTGCAGGCCTAAGATGCATTTTAAGGCCTTTTTTGGGCTAACATATTCTGAACTTTCACGGATGTAAGATGCATTTTTCATGGAAAAAATATTTTTGGGAATTTCAGTGGTCTAGGATGCAGGTTAATTAACCTTTCAGGCTGCAAATGTTTTGGGACATTCAGAGCTCTCTGACGCAGTTTTTGGGCCACCAACTTTTTCTGGACGTTAGGGGGTCTAGGATGCCTGTAAAGCCCTTTTTTGTGTATCGAAAGTTTTCAACATTTTTGCAGGCCTAAAATGCATTTTAAGGCTTTTTTTGGCTAACATATTCTGAACGTTCACGGATGTAAGATGCATTTTTCATGGAAAAATTATTTTGGGAATTTCAGTGGTCTAGGATGCGGGTTAATGCCCCTTTGAGGCTGCAAATGTGTTTGAGACATTTAGAGCTCTCTTACCCCGTTTTTAGGCTACTGTCATTTTCTGGACTTTAGGGGGTCTAGGATGCCTGTAAACCCCTTTTTTGGGCCTCCAAAGTTTTCTACATTTTTGCAGGTCTAAGATGCATTTTAAGGCCTTTTTTGGGCTGCTAACATATTCTGAACTTTCGGGGCTGTAGGATGCACTTTTCGTGACAAAATTATTTTTGGGAATTATAGTGGTCTAGGATGTGGGTTAATGCCACTTTGAGGCTGCACATGTTTTTGGGACATTCAGAGCTCTCTGACCCCATTTTTAGGCCAACATCATTTTCTGGACTTTAGGGGGTCTAGGATGCCTGTAAACCCCTTTTTTGGGCCTCCAAATTTTTCAACATTTTTGCAGGCCTAAGATGCATTTTAAGGCCTTTTTTGGACTGCTAACATATTCTGAAGTTTCAGGGCTGTTGGATGCATTTTTCGTGCCAAAATTATTTTTTTGAATTTCAGTGGTCTAGGATGCCGGTTAATGCCCGTTTCAGGCTGCAAATGTTTTTGGGACATTCAGAGCTCTCTGACGCAGTTTTTGTCCCACCAACATTTTCTGGACTTTAGGGGGTCTAGGATGCCTGTAAACCCCTTCTTGGGCCTCCAAAGTTTTCAACATTTTTGCAGGCCTAAGATGCATTTTAAGGCCCTTTTTGGGCTGCTAACATATACTGAACTTTCGGGGCTGTAGGATGCATTTTTCGTGCCAAAATTATTTTTTTGAATTTCAGTGGTCTAGGATGCGGTTTAATGCCCCTTTCAGGCTGCATAATGCCCCTTTCAGGCTGCACGTGTTTTTGGGTTATTCAGAGCTCTCTGACACAGTTTTTGGGCCACCAACATTTTCTGGACTTTAGGGGGTCTAGGATGCCTGTAAACACCTTTTTTGGACATCCAAAGTTTTCTACATTTTTGCAGGCCTAAAATGCGGTTAAAGCCTTTTTTGGACTGCTAACATATTCTGAACTTTCAGGGTTGTAGGATGCATTTTTTGTGCCAAAATTATTTTTTTGCATTTCAGTGGTCTAAGATGCGGGTTAATGCCCCTTTGAGGCTGCAAATGTTTTTGGGACAGTCAGAGCTCTCTAACCCCGTTTTTAGGCTACTGTCATTTTCTGGCCTTTAGGGGGTCTAGGATGCCTGTAAACCCCTTTTTTGGGCCTCCAAAGTTTTCAACATTTTTGCAGGCCTAAGATGCATTTTAAGGCCTTTTTTGGACTGCTAACATATTCTGAAATTTCAGGGCAGTTGGATGCATTTTTCGTGCCAAAATTATTTTTTTGAATTTCAGTGGTCTAGGATGCCGGTTAATGCCCCTTTCAGGCTGCAAATGTTTTTGGGACATTCAGAGCTCTCTAACCCCGTTTTTAGGCTACCGTCATTTTCTGGACTTTAGGGGGTCTAGGATGCCTGTAAACCTCTTTTTTGGGCCTCCAAAGTTTTCTACATTTTTACAGGCCTAAGATGCAGTTAGGGCCTTTTTTGGACTGCTAACATATTCTGAACGTTCAGGGCTGTAGGATGCATTTTTCGTGCTAAAATTATTTTTTGGAATTTCAGTGGTCTAGGATGCAGGTTAATTAACCTTTCAGGCTGCAAATGTTTTTGGGACACTCAGAGTTCTCTGACACAGTTTTTGGGCCACCAACTTTTTCTGGACTTTAGGGGGTCTAATGCCTGTAAACCCCTTTTTTGGGCTACCAAAGTTTTCAACATTTTTGCAGGCCTAAGATGCATTTTAAGGCCTTTTTTGGGCTAACATATTCTGAACGTTCACGGATGTAAGATGCATTTTTCATGGAAAAAATATTTTTGGGAATTTCAGTGGTCTAGGATGCGGGTTAATGCCCCTTTCAGGCTGCAAATGTTTTTGGGACATTCAGAGCTATTTGACCCTGTTTCTGAGCCACCAACTTTT
This sequence comes from Ambystoma mexicanum, assembly GCF_040938575.1. Taxonomy (NCBI): domain Eukaryota; kingdom Metazoa; phylum Chordata; class Amphibia; order Caudata; family Ambystomatidae; genus Ambystoma; species Ambystoma mexicanum. The sequence goes on along the minus strand of NC_090936.1, from coordinate 111,435,735 downwards.
TCTGGACGTTAGGGGGTCTAGGATGCCTGTAAAGCCCTTTTTTGTGTATCGAAAGTTTTCAACATTTTTGCAGGCCTAAGATGCAGTTTAAGGCCTTTTTTGGGCTGCTAAAATATTCTGAACTTTCAGGGCTGTGGGATGCATTTTTCGTGACAAAATTATTTTTGGGAATTTCAGTGGTCTAGGATGCGGGTTAATGCCTGTTTCAAGCTGCAAATGTTTTTGGGACATTCAGAGCTCTCTGACGCAGTTTTTGTACTACCAACATTTTCTGGACTTTAGGGGGTCTAGGATGCCTACAAACCCCTTTTTTGGGCCTCCAAAGTTTTCTACATTTTTGCAGGCCTAAGATGCATTTTAAGGCCTTTTTTGGACTGCTAACATATTCTGAACTTTCAGGGCTGTGGGTTGCATTTTTCATGCCAAAATTATTTTTTTTGAATTTCAGTGGTCTAGGGTGCGGGTTAATGCCCCTTTCAGGCTGCAAATGTTTTTGGGACTCAGAGCGCTCTGACGCTTTTTTTGGGCCACCAACGTTTTCTGGACTTTAGGGGGTCTAGGATGCCTGTAAACACCTTTTTTGGGCTTCCAAAGTTTTCTACATTTTTGCAGGCATAAGATGCATTTTAAGGCCTTTTTTGGACTGCTAACATATTCTGAACTTTCAGGGCTGTGGGTTGCATTTTTCGTGCCAAAATTATTTTTGGGGATTTCAGTGGTCTAGGATGCATGTTAATGAACCTTTCAGGCTACAAATGTTTCTGGGACATTCAGAGCTCTCTGACGCAGTTTTTGGGCCACCAACTTTTTCTGCACTTTAGGGGGTCTAGGATGCCTGTAAACCTCTTTTTTGGGCCTCCAAAGTTTTCTACATTTTTGCAGGCCTAAGATGCATTTTAAGGCTTTTTTGGCTAACATATTCTGAACGTTCACGGATGTAAGATGCATTTTTCATGGAAAAATTATTTTGGGAATTTCAGTGGTCTAGGATGCGGGTTAATGCCCCTTTGAGGCTGCAAATGTGTTTGAGACATTTAGAGCTCTCTTACCCCGTTTTTATGCTACTGTCATTTTCTGGACTTTAGGGGGTCTAGGATGCCTGTAAACCCCTTTTTTGGACCTCCAAAGTTTTCTACATTTTTGCAGGCCTAAGATGCATTTTAAGGCCCTTTTTGGGTGTGCTAACATATTCTGAACTTTCAGGGCTGTAGGATGCATTTTTTGTGTCAAAATTATTTTTGGGAATTTCAGTGGTCTAGGATGTGGGTTAATGCCCCTTTGAGGCTGCACATGTTTTTGGGACATTCAGAGCTCTCTGACCCCATTTTTAGGCCAACATCATTTTCTTGACTTTAGGTGGTCTAGGATGCCTGTAAACCCCTTTTTTGGGCCTCCAAAGTTTTCAACATTTTTGCAGGCCTAAGATGCATTTTAAGGCCCTTTTTGGGTGTGCTAACATATTCTGAACTTTCAGGGCTGTAGGATGCATTTTTTGTGTCAAAATTATTTTTGGGAATTTCAGTGGTCTAGGATGTGGGTTAATGACCCTTTGAGGCTGGACATGTTTTTGAGACATTCAGAGCTCTCTGACGCAGTTTTTGGCCCACCAACTTTTTCTGGACTTTAGGGGGTCTAGGATGCCTGTAAACACCTCTTTTGGGCCTCCAAAGTTTTCTACATTTTTGCAGGCATAAGATTCATTTTAAGGCCTTTTTTGGACTGCTAACATATTCTGAACTTCAGGGCTGTTGGATGCATTTTTCGTGTCAAAATTACTTTTTTGAATTTCAATGGTCTAGGATGCGGGTTAATGCCCCTCTGAGGCTGCAAATGTTTTTGGGACATTCAGAGCTCTTACCCCGTTTTTAGGCCACCATCATTTTCTGGATTTTAGGGGGTCTATAATGCCTGTAAACCCCTTTTTTGGGCTACCAAAGTTTTCAACATTTTTGCAGGCCTAAGATGCATTTTAAGGCCTTTTTTGGGCTGCTAACATATTCTTAACTTTCAGTGGTGTAGGATGCACTTTTCGTGACAAAATTATTTTTGGGAATTTCAGTGGTCTAGGATGCGGGTTAATGCCCCTTTGAGGCTGCAAATGTGTTTGAGACATTTAGAGCTCTCTTACCCCGTTTTTAGGCTACTGTCATTTTCTGGACTTTAGGGGGTCTAGGATGCCTATAAACCCCTTTTTTGGGCCTCCAAAGTTTTCTACATTTTTGCAGGCATAAAATGCATTTTAAGGCCTTTTTTGGGCTAACATATTCTGAACGTTCACGGATGTAAGATGCATTTTTCATGGAAAAATTATTTTTGGGAATTTTAGTGGTCTAGGATGCGGGTTAATGCCCCTTTGAGGCTGCACATGTTTTTGGGACATTCAGAGCTCTCTGACCCCATTTTTAGGCCACCATCATTTTCTGGACTTTAGGGGGTCTAGGATGCCTGTAAACCCCTTTTTTGGGCATCCAAAGTTTTCAACATTTTTGCAGGCCTAAGGTGCATTTTAAGGCCCTTTTTGGGCTGCTAACATATTCTGAACTTCAGGGCTGTAGGGTGCATTTTTCATACCAAAATTATTTTTTTGAATTTCAGTGGTTTAGGGTGCGGGTTAATGCCCCTTTCAGGCTGCAAATGTTTTTGGGACATTCAGAGCTCTTACCCCGTTTTTAGGACACCATCATTTTCTGGACTTTAGGGGGTCTAGTATGCCTGTGATCCCCTTTTTTGGGCATCCAAAGTTTTCAACATTTTAGCAGGCCTAAGATGCATTTTAAGGCCTTTTTTGGGCTGCTAACATATTCTTAACTTTCAGGGGTATAGGATGCACTTTTCGTGACAAAATTATTTTTGGGAATTTCAGTGGTCTAGGATGCGGGTTAATGCCCCTTTGAGGCTGCAAATGTTTTTGGGACATTCAGAGCTCTCTAACCCCGTTTTTAGGCTACCGTCGTTTTCTGGACTTTAGGGGGTCTAGGATGCCTGTAAACCCCTTTTTTGGGCCTCCAAAGTTTTCAACATTTGACAGGCCTAAAATGCATTTTAAGGCCTTTTTTGGGCTGCTAACATATTCTGAACTTTCAGGGCTGTAGGATGCATTTTTCGTGCCAAAATTATTTTTTTGAATTTCATTGGTCTAGGATGCGAGTTAATGCCCCTTTGAGGGTGCAAATGTTTTTGGGACATTTAGAGCTCTCTGACCCCGTTTTTAGGCTACTGTCATTTTCTGGCCTTTAGGGGGTCTAGGATGCCTGTAAACCCCTTTTTTGGGCCTCCAAATTTTTCAACATTTTTGCAGGCCTAAGATGCATTTTAAGGCCTTTTTTGGACTGCTTACATATTCTGAACTTTCAGGGTTGTAGGATGCATTTTTCGTGCCAAAATTATTTTTGGGAATTTCAGGGGTCTAGGATGCAGGTTAATGAACCTTTGAGGCTGCAAATGTTTTTGGGACACACAGAGCTCTCTTACCCCGTTTTAGGCCACAATCATTTTCTGGACTTTAGGGGGTCTAGGATGCCTGTAAACCCCTTTTTTGGGCTACCAAAGTTTTCAACATTTTTGCAGGCCTAAAATTCATTTTAAGGCCTTTTTTGGACTGCTAACATATTCTGAACTTTCAGGGCTGTGGGTTGCATTTTCATGCCAAAATTATTTTTTTGAATTTCAGTGGTCTAGGGTGCGGGTTAATGCCCCTTTGAGGCTGCAAATGTTTTTGGGACATTCAGAGCTCCTACCCCGTTTTTAGGCCACCATCATTTTCTGGACTTAGGGGGTCTAGAATGCCTGTAAACCCCTTTTTTGGGCTACCAAAGTTTTCAACATTTTTGCAGGCCTAAGATGCATTTTAAGGCTTTTTTTGGGCTGCTAACATATTCTTAATTTTCAGTGGTGTAGGATGCACTTTTCGTGACAAAATTATTTTTGGGAATTTCAGTGGTCTAGGGTGCGGGTTAATGCCCCTTTGAGGCTGGACATGTTTTTGAGACATTCAGAGCTCTCTGACGCAGTTTTTGACCCACCAACTTTTTCTGGACTTTAGGGGGTCTAGGATGCCTGTAAACACCTTTTTTGGGCCTCCAAAGTTTTCTACATTTTTACAGGCCTAAAATGCGGTTAGGGCCTTTTTTGGACTGCTAACATATTCTGAACGTTCAGGGTTGTAGGATGCATTTTTCGTGCCAAAATTATTTTTTTGAATTTCAGTGGTCTAGGATGCCGGTTAATGCCCCTTTCAGGCTGCAAATGTTTTTGGGACATTCAGAGCTCTCTAACCCCGTTTTTAGGCTACCGTCGTTTTCTGGACTTTAGGGGGTCTAGGATGCCTGTAAACCCTTTTTTGGGCCTCCAAAGTTTTCTACATTTTTACAGGCCTAAGATGCAGTTAGGGCCTTTTTTGGGCTGCTAACATATTCTGAACTTTCAGGGCTGTGGGATGCATTTTTCGTGCCAAAATTATTTTTTAGAATTTCAGTGGTCTAGGATGCGGGTTAAAGCCCCTTTGAGGCTGCAAATGTTTTTGGGACATTCAGAGCTCTCTAACCCTGTTTTTAGGCTACCGTCGTTTTCTGGACTTTAGGGGGTCTAGGATGCCTGTAAAACCCTTTTTTGTGCCTCCAAAGTTTTCTACATTTTTACAGGCCTAAGATGCGGTTAGGGCCTTTTTTGGACTGCTAACATATTCTGAACGTTCAGGGTTGTAGGATGCATTTTTCATGCCAAAATTATTTTTTTAAAATTTCAGTGGTCTAGGATGCCGGTTAATGCCCGTTTCAGGCTACAAATGTTTGTGGGACATTCAGAGCTCTCTGACGCAGTTTTTGTCCCACCAACATTTTCTGGACTTTAGGGGGTCTAGGATGCCTGTAAACACCTTTTTTAGGCCTCCAAAGTTTTCTACATTTTTGCAGGCCTAAGATGCGGTTAAAGCCTTTTTTGGACTGCTAACATATTCTGAACTTTCAGGGTTGTAGGATGCATTTTTTGTGCCAAAATTATTTTTTTGAATTTCAGTGGTCTAGGATGCGGGTTAATGCCCCTTTGAGGCTGCAAATGTTTTTGGGATATTCAGAGCTCTCTAACCCCGTTTTTAGGCTACCGTCGTTTTCTGGACTTTAGGGGGTCTAGGATGCCTGTAAACCCTTTTTTGGGCCTCAAAAGTTTTCTACATTTTTACAGGCCTAAGATGCGATTGGGGCCTTTTTTGGACTGCTAACATATTCTGAACGTTCAGGGCTGTAGGATGCTTTTTTCATGGCAAAATTATTTTTGGGAATTTCAGTGGTCTAGGATGCAGGTTAATTAACCTTTCAGGCTGCAAATGTTTTTGGGACATTCAGAGCTCTCTGACGCAGTTTTTGGGCCACCAACTTTTTCTGGACTTTAGGGGGTCTAATGCCTGTAAACCCCTTTTTTGGGCTACCAAATTTTTCAACATTTTTGCAGGCATAAGATGCATTTTAAGGCCTTTTTTGGGCTAACATATTCTGAACGTTCACGGATGTAAGATGCATTTTTCATGGAAAAAATATTTTTGGGAATTTCAGTGGTCTAGGATGCGGGTTAATGCCCCTATCATGCTGCAAATGTTTTTGGGACATTCAGAGCTCTCTAACCCCGTTTTTAGGCTACCGTCGTTTTCTGGACTTTAGGGGGTCTAGGATGCCTGTAAACCCTTTTTTGGGCCTCAAAAGTTTTCTACATTTTTACAGGCCTAAGATGCGATTAGGGCCTTTTTTGGACTGCTAACATATTCTGAACTTTCAGGGCTGTGGGATGCATTTTTCGAGCCAAAATTGTTTTTTAGAATTTCAGTGGTCTAGGATGCGGGTTAAAGCCCCTTTGAGGCTGCAAATGTGTTTGGGACATTCAGAGCTCTCTAACCCCGTTTTTAGGCTACTGTCGTTTTCTGGACTTTAGGGGCTCTAGGATGCCTGTATACCCTTTTTTGGGCCTCAAAAGTTTTCTACATTTTTACAGGCCTAAGATGCGATTAGGGCCTTTTTTGGACTGCTAACATATTCTGAACGTTCAGGGTTGTAGGATGCATTTTTCGTGCCAAAATTATTTTTGGGAATTTCAGGGGTCTAGGATGCAGGTTAATGAACCTTTGAGGCTGCAAATGTTTTTGGGACATTCGGAGCTATTTGACCCTTTTTCTGGCCCACCCACATTTTCTGGACTTTTAGGGGGTCTAGGATGCCTGTAAACCCCTTTTGTGGGCCTCCAAAGTTTTCTACATTTTTGCAGGCATAAGATGCATTTTAAGGCCTTTTTTGGGCTAACATATTCTGAACGTTCACGGATGTAAGATGCATTTTTCATGGAAAAAATATTTTTGGGAATTTCAGTCGTCTAGGATGCGGGTTAATGCCCCTATCATGCTGCAAATGTTTTTGGGACATTCAGAGCTCACTGACCCTGTTTGTGGACCACCAACATTTTCTGGACTTTAGGGGGTCTAGGATGCCTGTAAACTCCTTTTTTGGGCCTCCAAATTTTTCAACATTTTTGCAGGCCTAAGATGCATTTTAAGGCCTTTTTTTTACTGCTAACATATTCTGAACTTTCAGGGCTGTTGGATGCATTTTTCGTGCCAAAATTATTTTTTTGAATTTCAGTGGTCTAGGATGCGGTTTAATGCCCCTTTCAGGCTGCACATGTTTTTGGGACATTCAGAGCTCTCTGATGCAGTTTTTGGGCCACCAACATTTTCTGGACTTTAGGGGGTCTAGGATGCCTGTAAACCCCTTTTTTGGGCTACCAAAGTTTTCAACATTTTTGCAGGCCTAAGATGCATTTTAAGGCCTTTTTTGGGCTAACATATTCTGAACGTTCACGGATGTAAGATGCATTTTTCATGGAAAAAATATTTTTGGGAATTTCAGTGGTCTAGGATGCGGGTTAATGCCCCTTTCAGGCTGCAAATGTTTTTGGGACATTCAGAGCTATTTGACCCTGTTTCTGGGCCACCAACTTTTTCTGGACGTTAGGGGGTCTAGGATGCCTGTAAAGCCCTTTTTTGTGTATCGAAAGTTTTCAACATTTTTGCAGGCCTAAGATGCAGTTTAAGGCCTTTTTTGGGCTGCTAAAATATTCTGAACTTTCAGGGCTGTGGGATGCATTTTTCGTGACAAAATTATTTTTGGGAATTTCAGTGGTCTAGGATGCGGGTTAATGCCCGTTTCAAGCTGCAAATGTTTTTGGGACATTCAGAGCTCTCTGACGCAGTTTTTGTACTACCAACATTTTCTGGACTTTAGGGGGTCTAGGATGCCTACAAACCCCTTTTTTGGGCCTCCAAAGTTTTCTACATTTTTGCAGGCCTAAGATGCATTTTAAGGCCTTTTTGGGCTTCTAACATATTCTGAACTTTCAGGGTTGTAGGATGCATTTTTCGTGCCAAAATTATTTTTGGGAATTTCAGGGGTCTAGGATGCAGGTTAATGAACCTTTGAGGCTGCAAATGTTTTTGGGACATACAGAGCTCTCTTACCCCGTTTTAGGCCACAATCATTTTCTGGACTTTAGGGGGTCTAGGATGCCTGTAAACACCTTTTTTGGGCTTCCAAAGTTTTCTACATTTTTGCAGGCATAAGATGCATTTTAAGGCCTTTTTTGGACTGCTAACATATTCTGAACTTTCAGGGCTTTGGGTTGCATTTTTCGTGCCAAAATTATTTTTGGGGATTTCAGTGGTCTAGGATGCATGTTAATGAACCTTTCAGGCTACAAATGTTTCTGGGACATTCAGAGCTCTCTGACGCAGTTTTTGGGCCACCAACTTTTTCTGCACTTTAGGGGGTCTAGGATGCCTGTAAACCTCTTTTTTGGGCCTCCAAAGTTTTCTACATTTTTGCAGGCCTAAGATGCATTTTAAGGCTTTTTTTGGCTAACATATTCTGAACGTTCACGGATGTAAGATGCATTTTTCATGGAAAAAATATTTTGGGAATTTCAGTGGTCTAGGATGCGGGTTAATGCCCCTTTGAGGCTGCAAATGTGTTTGAGACATTTAGAGCTCTCTTACCCCGTTTTTAGGCTACTGTCATTTTCTGGGCTTTAGGGGGTCTAGGATGCCTGTAAACCCCTTTTTTGGGCCTCCAAAGTTTTCTACATTTTTGCAGGCCTAAGATGCATTTTAAGGCCTTTTTTGGGCTGCTAACATATTCTGAACTTTCGGGGCTGTAGGATGCACTTTTCGTGACAAAATTATTTTTGGGAATTATAGTGGTCTAGGATGTGGGTTAATGCCCCTTTGAGGCTGCACATGTTTTTGGGACATTCAGAGCTCTCTGATCCCATTTTTAGGCCAACATCATTTTCTGGACTTTAGGGGGTCTAGGATGCCTGTAAACCCCTTTTTTGGGCCTCCAAATTTTTCAACATTTTTGCAGGCCTAAGATGCATTTTAAGGCCTTTTTTGGACTGCTAACATATTCTGAACTTTCAGGGCTGTTGGATGCATTTTTCGTGCCAAAATTATTTTTTTGAATTTCAGTGGTCTAGGATGCCAGTTAATGCCCCTTTGACGCTGCAAATGTTTTTGGGACATTCAGAGCTCTCTGACGCAGTTTTTGTCCCACCAACATTTTCTGGACTTTAGGGGGTCTAGGATGCCTGTAAACCCCTTCTTCGGCCTCCAAAGTTTTCAACATTTTTGCAGGCCTAAGATGCATTTTAAGGCCCTTTTTGGGCTGCTAACATATACTGAACTTTCGGGGCTGTAGGATGCATTTTTCGTGCCAAAATTATTTTTTTGAATTTCAGTGGTCTAGGATGCGGTTTAATGCCCCTTTCAGGCTGCATAATGCCCCTTTCAGGCTGCACGTGTTTTTGGGTTATTCAGAGCTCTCTGACGCAGTTTTTGTCCCACCAACATTTTCTGGACTTTAGGGGGTCTAGGATGCCTGTAAACCCCTTCTTCGGCCTCCAAAGTTTTCTACATTTTTGCAGGCCTAAAATGCGGTTAAAGCCTTTTTTGGACTGCTAACATATTCTGAACTTTCAGGGTTGTAGGATGCATTTTTTGTGCCAAAATTATTTTTTTGCATTTCAGTGGTCTAAGATGCGGGTTAATGCCCCTTTGAGGCTGCAAATGTTTTTGGGTCATTCAGAGCTCTCTAACCCCGTTTTTAGGCTACTGTCATTTTCTGGCCTTTAGGGGGTCTAGGATGCCTGTAAACCCCTTTTTTGGGCCTCCAAAGTTTTCAACATTTTTGCAGGCCTAAGATGCATTTTAAGGCCTTTTTTGGACTGCTAACATATTCTGAAATTTCAGGGCAGTTGGATGCATTTTTCGTGCCAAAATTATTTTTTTGAATTTCAGTGGTCTAGGATGCCGGTTAATGCCCCTTTCAGGCTGCAAATGTTTTTGGGACATTCAGAGCTCTCTAACCCCGTTTTTAGGCTACCGTCATTTTCTGGACTTTAGGGGGTCTAGGATGCCTGTAAACCCCTTTTTTGGGCCTCCAAAGTTTTCTACATTTTTACAGGCCTAAGATGCAGTTAGGGCCTTTTTTGGACTGCTAACATATTCTGAACGTTCAGGGCTGTAGGATGCATTTTTCGTGCTAAAATTATTTTTTTGGAATTTCAGTGGTCTAGGATGCAGGTTAATTAACCTTTCAGGCTGCACATGTTTTTGGGACATTCAGAGTTCTCTGACACAGTTTTTGGGCCACCAACTTTTTCTGGACTTTAGGGGGTCTAATGCCTGTAAACCCCTTTTTTGGGCTACCAAAGTTTTCAACATTTTTTGCAGGCCTAAGATGCATTTTAAGGCCTTTTTTGGGCTAACATATTCTGAACGTTCACGGATGTAAGATGCATTTTTCATGGAAAAAATATTTTTGGGAATTTCAGTGGTCTAGGATGCGGGTTAATGCCCCTTTCAGGCTGCAAATGTTTTTGGGACATTCAGAGCTATTTGACCCTGTTTCTGAGCCACCAACTTTTTCTGGACGTTAGGGGGTCTAGGATGCCTGTAAAGCCCTTTTTTGTGTATCGAAAGTTTTCAACATTTTTGCAGGCCTAAGATGCAGTTTAAGACCTTTTTTGGGCTGCTAAAATATTCTGAACTTTCAGGGCTGTGGGATGCATTTTTCGTGACAAAATTATTTTTGGGAATTTCAGTGGTCTAGGATGCGGGTTAATGCCTGTTTCAAGCTGCAAATGTTTTTGGGACATTCAGAGCTCTCTGACGCAGTTTTTGTACTACCAACATTTTCTGGACTTTAGGGGGTCTAGGATGCCTGCAAACCCCTTTTTTGGGCCTCCAAAGTTTTCTACATTTTTGCAGGCCTAAGATGCATTTTAAGGCCTTTTTTGGACTGCTAACATATTCTGAACTTTCAGGGCTGTGGGTTGCATTTTTCATGCCAAAATTATTTTTTTTGAATTTCAGTGGTCTAGGGTGCGGGTTAATGCCCCTTTCAGGCTGCAAATGTTTTTGGGACTCAGAGCGCTCTGACGCAGTTTTTGGGCCACCAACGTTTTCTGGATTTTATGGGGTCTAGGATGCCTGTAAACACCTTTTTTGGGCTTCCAAAGTTTTCTACATTTTTGCAGGCATAAGATGCATTTTAAGGCCTTTTTTGGACTGCTAACATATTCTGAACTTTCAGGGCTGTGGGTTGCATTTTTCGTGCCAAAATTATTTTTGGGGATTTCAGTGGTCTAGGATGCATGTTAATGAACCTTTCAGGCTACAAATGTTTCTGGGACATTCAGAGCTCTCTGACGCAGTTTTTGGGCCACCAACTTTTTCTGCACTTTAGGGGGTCTAGGATGCCTGTAAACCTCTTTTTTGGGCCTCCAAAGTTTTCTACATTTTTGCAGGCCTAAAATGCATTTTAAGGCTTTTTTGGCTAACATATTCTGAACGTTCACGGATGTAAGATGCATTTTTCATGGAAAAATTATTTTGGGAATTTCAGTGGTCTAGGATGCATGCGGGTTAATGCCCCTTTGAGGCTGCAAATGTGTTTGAGACATTTAGAGCTCTCTTACCCCGTTTTTAGGCTACTGTCATTTTCTGGACTTTAGGGGGTCTAGGATGCCTGTAAACCCCTTTTTTGGGCCTCCAAAGTTTTCTACATTTTTGCAGGCCTAAGATGCATTTTAAGGCCTTTTTTGGGCTGCTAACATATTCTGAACTTTCAGGGCTGTAGGATGCACTTTTCGTGACAAAATTATTTTTGGGAATTATAGTGGTCTAGGATGTGGATTAATGCCCCTTTGAGGCTGCACATGTTTTTGGGACATTCAGAGCTCTCTGACCCCATTTTTAGGCCAACATCATTTTCTGGACTTTAGGGGGTCTAGGATGCCTGTAAACCCCTTTTTTGGGCCTCCAAAGTTTTCAACATTTTTGCAGGCCTAAGATGCATTTTAAGGCCCTTTTTGGGCTGCTAACATATTCTGAACTTTCAGGGCTGTAGGATGTATTTTTTGTGCCAAAATTATTTTTGGGAATTTCAGTGGTCTAGGATGCGGGTTAATGCCCCTTTGAGGCTGGACATGTTTTTGAGACATTCCGAGCTCTCTGACACAGTTTTTGGCCCACCAACTTTTTCTGGACTTTAGGGGGTCTAGGATGCCTGTAAACACCTCTTTTGGGCCTCCAAAGTTTTCTACATTTTCTCACTCATAAGATGCATTTTAAGGCCTTTTTTGGACTGCTAACATATTCTGAACTTCAGGGCTGTTGGATGCATTTTTCGTGTCAAAATTACTTTTTTGAATTTCAATGGTCTAGGATGCGGGTTAATGCCCTCTGAGGCTGCAAATGTTTTTGGGACATTCAGAGCTCTTACCCCGTTTTTAGGCCACCATCATTTTCTGGACTTTAGGGGGTCTAGAATGCCTGTAAACCCCTTTTTTGGGCTACCAAAATTTTCAACATTTTTGCAGGCATAAGATGCATTTTAAGGCCTTTTTTGGACTGCTAACATATTCTGAACTTTCAGGGCTATGGGTTGCATTTTTCGTGCCAAAATTATTTTTGGGGATTTCAGTGGTCTAGGATGCATGTTAATGAACCTTTCAGGCTACAAATGTTTCTGGGACATTCAGAGCTCTCTGACGCAGTTTTTGGGCCACCAACTTTTTCTGCACTTTAGGGGGTCTAGGATGCCTGTAAACCTCTTTTTTGGGCCTCCAAAGTTTTCTACATTTTTGCAGGCCTAAGATGCATTTTAAGGCTTTTTTTGGCTAACATATTCTGAACGTTCACGGATGTAAGATGCATTTTTCATGGAAAAATTATTTTGGGAATTTCAGTGGTCTAGGATGCGGGTTAATGCCCCTTTGAGGCTGCAAATGTGTTTGAGACATTTAGAGCTCTCTTACCCCGTTTTTAGGCTACTGTCATTTTCTGGACTTTAGGGGGTCTAGGATGCCTGTAAACCCCTTTTTTGGGCCTCCAAAGTTTTCTACATTTTTGCAGGCCTAAGATGCATTTTAAGGCCTTTTTTGGGCTGCTAACATATTCTGAACTTTCGGGGCTGTAGGATGCACTTTTCGTGACAAAATTATTTTTGGGAATTATAGTGGTCTAGGATGTGGGTTAATGTTATAGTGGTCTAGGATGTGGGTTAATGCCCCTTTGAGGCTGCACATGTTTTTGGGACATCCAGAGCTCTCTGACCCCATTTTTAGGCCAACATCATTTTCTGGACTTTAGGGGGTCTAGGATGCCTGTAAACCCCTTTTTTGGGCCTCCAAAGTTTTCAACAGTTTTGCAGGGCTAAGATGCATTTTAAGGCCCTTTTTGGGCTGCTAACATATTCTGAACTTTCAGGGCTGTAGGATGCATTTTTTGTGCCAAAATTATTTTTGGGAATTTCAGTGGTCTAGGATGCGGGTTAATGCCCCTTTGAGGCTGGACATGTTTTTGAGACATTCAGAGCTCTCTGACGCAGATTTTGGCCCACCAACTTTTTCTGGACTTTAGGGGGTCTAGGATGCCTGTAAACACCTCTTTTGGGCCTCCAAAGGTTTCTACATTTTTGCAGGCATAAGATGCATTTTAAGGCCTTTTTTGGACTGCTAACATATTCTGAACTTCAGGGCTGTTGTATGCATTTTTCGTGTCAAAATTACTTTTTTGAATTTCAATGGTCTAGGATGCGGGTTAATGCCCCTCTGAGGCTGCAAATGTTTTTGGGACATTCAGAGCTCTTACCCCGTTTTTAGGCCACCATCATTTTCTGGACTTTAGGGGGTCTAGAATGCCTGTAAACCCCTTTTTTGGACTACCAAAGATTTCAACATTTTTGCAGGCCTAAGATGTATTTTAAGGCCTTTTTTGGGCTGCTAACATATTCTTAACTTTCAGTGGTGTAGGATGCACTTTTCGTGACAAAATTATTTTTGGGAATTTCAGTGGTCTAGGATGCGGGTTAATGCCCCTTTGAGGCTGCAAATGTGTTTGAGACATTTAGAGCTCTCTTACCCCGTTTTTAGGCTACTGTCATTTTCTGGACTTTAGGGGGTCTAGGATGCCTGTAAACCCCTTTTTTGGGCATCCAAAGTTTTCAACATTTTTGCAGGCCTAAGGTGCATTTTAAGGCCTTTTTTGGACTGCTAACATATTCTGAACTTCAGGGCTGTTGGATGCATTTTTCGTGCCAAAATTATTTTTTTTAAATTTCAGTGGTCTAGGATGCCGGTTAATGCCCGTTTCAGGCTGCAAATGTTTTTGGGACATTCAGAGCTCTCTAACCCCATTTTTAGGCTACCATCGTTTTCTGGACTTTAGGGGGTCTAGGATGCCTGTTAACCCCTTTTTTGGGCCTCCAAAGTTTTCTACATTTTTGCAGGCATAAAATGCATTTTAAGGCCTTTTTTGGGCTCACATATTCTGAACGTTCACGGATGTAAGATGCATTTTTCATGGAAAAATTATTTTTGGGAATTTTAGTGGTCTAGGATGCGGGTTAATGCCCCTTTGAGGCTGCACATGTTTTTGGGACATTCAGAGCTCTCTGACCCCATTGTTAGGCCACCATCATTTTCTGGACTTTAGGGGGTCTAGGATGCCTGTAAACCCCTTTTTTGGGCATCCAAAGTTTTCAACATTTTTGCAGGCCTAAGGTGCATTTTAAGGCCTTTTTTGGACTGCTAACATATTCTGAACTTCAGGGCTGTTGGATGCATTTTTCGTGTCAAAATTACTTTTTTGAATTTCAATGGTCTAGGATGCGGGTTAATGCCCCTCTGAGGCTGCAAATGTTTTTGGGACATTCAGAGCTCTTACCCCGTTTTTAGGCCACCATCATTTTCTGGACTTTAGGGGGTCTAGAATGCCTGTAAACCCCTTTTTTGGGCTACCAAAGTTTTCAACATTTTTGCAGGCCTAAGAATCATTTTAAGGCCTTTTTTGGGCTGCTAACATATTCTTAACTTTCAGTGGTGTAGGGTGCATTTTTCATGCCAAAATTATTTTTGGGAATTTCAGTGGTCTAGGATGCGGGTTAATGCCCCTTTCAGGCTGCAAATGTTTTTGGGACATTTAGAGCTCTCTGAACCCATTTTTAGGCTACTGTCATTTTCTGGCCTTTAGGCGGTCTAGAATGCCTGTAAACCCCTTTTTTGGGCCTCCAAATTTTTCTACATTTTTGCAGGCCTAAGATGCATTTTAAGGCCTTTTTTGGACTGCTAACATGTTCTGAACTTTCAGGGCTGTTGGATGCATTTTTCGTGCCAAAATTATTTTTTTTAAATTTCAGTGGTCTAGGATGCCGGTTAATGCCCGTTTCAGGCTGCAAATGTTTTTGGGACATTCAGAGCTCTCTAACCCCATTTTTAGGCTACCATCGTTTTCTGGACTTTAGGGGGTCTAGGATGCCTGTTAACCCCTTTTTTGGGCCTCCAAAGTTTTCTACATTTTTGCAGGCCTAAGATGCGGTTAAAGCCTTTTTTGGACTGCTAACATATTCTGAACTTTCAGGGTTGTAGGATGCATTTTTTGTGCCAAAATTATTTTTTTGAATTTCAGTGGTCTAGGATGCGGGTTAATGCCCCTTTGAGGCTGCAAATGTTTTTGGGACATTCAGAGCTCTCTAACCCCATTTTTAGGCTACCATCGTTTTTTGGACTTTAGGGGGTCTAGGATGCCTGTAAACCCCTTTTTTGGGCCTCAAAAGTTTTCTACATTTTTACAGGCCTAAGATGCGGTTAGGGCCTTTTTTGGAATGCTAACATATTCTAAATGTTCAGGGCTGTAGGATGCATTTTTCGTGCCAAAATTATTTTTGGGAATTTCAGTGGTCTAGGATGCAGGTTAATGCCCCTTTCAGGCTGCAAATCTTTTTGGGACATTCTGAGCTATTTGACCCTGTTTCTGGGCCACCAACTTTTTCTGGACGTTAGGGGGTCTAGGATGCCTGTAAAGCCCTTTTTTCTGTATCGAAAGTTTTCAACATTTTTGCAGGCCTAAGATGCATTTTAAGGCCTTTTTGGGCTGCTAACATATTCTGAATTTTTAGGGTTGTAGGATGCATTTTTCGTGCCAAAATTATTTTTGGGAATTTCAGGGGTCTAGGATGCAGGTTAATGCCCCTTTCCCCTTTCAGGCTGCACATGTTTTTGGGACATTCAGAGCTCTCTGATGCAATTTTTGGGCCACCAACATTTTCTGGACTTTAGGGGGTCTAGGATGCCTGTAAACCCCTTTTTTGGGCCTCCAAAGTTTTCTACATTTTTGCAGGCCTAAGATGCGGTTAAAGCCTTTTTTGGACTGCCAACATATTCTGAACTTTCAGGGTTGTAGGATGCATTTTTCATGGAAAAAATATTTTTTTGAATTTCAGTGGTCTAGGATGCAGGTTAATGCCCCTTTGAGGCTGCAAATGTTTTTGGGACATTTAGAGCTCTCTGACCCCGTTTTTAGGCTACTGTCATTTTCTGGCCTTTAGGGGGTCTAGGATGCCTATAAACCCCTTTTTTGGTCCTCCAAATTTTTCAACATTTTTGCAGGCCTAAGATGCATTTTAAGGCCTTTTTTGGACTGCTAACATATTCTGAACTTTCAGGGCTGTGGAATGCATTTTTCGTGACAAAATTATTTTTGGGAATTTCAGTGGTCTAGGATGCAGGTTAATGCCCCTTGAGGCTGCAAATGTTTTTGGGACATTCAGAGCACTCTGACCCCGTTTTTAGGCCACCATCATTTTCTGGACTTTAGGGGGTCTAGTATGCCTGTAAACCCCTTTTTTGGGCCTCCAAAGTTTTCAACATTTGACAGGCCTAAGATGCATTTTAAGGCCTTTTCTGGGCTGCTAACATATTCTGAACTTTCAGGGCTGTAGGATGCATTTTTCGTGCCAAAATTATTTTTTTGAATTTCAGTGGTCTAGGATGCGGGTTAATGCCCCTTTGAGGGAGCAAATGTTTTTGGGACATTTAGAGCTCTCTGACCCCGTTTTTAGGCTACTGTCATTTTCTGGCCTTTAGGGGGTCTAGGATGCCTGTAAACCCCTTTTTTGGGCCTCCAAATTTTTCAACATTTTTGCAGGCCTAAGATGCGGTTAAAGCCTTTTTTGGACTGCTAATATATTCTGAACTTTCAGGGTTGTAGGATGCATTTTTTGTGCCAAAATTATTTTTGGGAATTTCAGTGGTCTAGGATGCAGGTTAATTAACCTTTCAGGCTGCAAATGTTTTTGGGACATTCAGAGCTCTCTGACGCAGTTTTTGGGCCACCAACTTTTTCTGGACTTTAGGGGGTCTAATGCCTGTAAACCCTTTTTTTGGGCTACCAAAGTTTTCAACATTTTTGCAGGCCTAAGATGCATTTTAAGGCCTTTTTTGGGCTAACATATTCTGAACGTTCACGGATGTAAGATGCATTTTTCATGGAAAAAATATTTTTGGGAGTTTCAGTGGTCTAGGATGCGGGTTAATGCCCCTTTCAGGCTGCAAATGTTTTTGGGACATTCAGAGCTATTTGACCCTGTTTCTGGGCCACCAACTTTTTCTGGACGTTAGGGGGTCTAGGATGCCTGTAAAGCCCTTTTTTGTGTATCGAAAGTTTTCAACATTTTTGCAGGCCTAAGATTCAGTTTAAGGCCTTTTTTGGGCTGCTAACATATTCTGAACTTTCAGGGTTGTAGGATGCATTTTTCGTGCCAAAATTATTTTTGGGAATTTCAGGGGTCTAGGATGCAGGTTAATGAACCTTTTGAGGCTGCAAATGTTTTTGGGACATTCAGAGCTATTTGACCCTGTTTCTGGGCCACCAACATTTTCTGGACTTTAGGGGGTCTAGGATGCCTGTAAACCCCTTTTTTGGGCCTCCAAAGTTTTCTACATTTTTGCAGGCATAAGATGCATTTTAAGGCCTTTTTTGGGCTAACATATTCTGAACGTTCACGGATATAAGATGCATTTTTCATGGAAAAAATATTTTTGGGAATTACAGTGGTCTAGGATGCGGGTTAATGCCCCTATCATGCTGCAAATGTTTTTGGGACATTCAGAGCTCTCTGACCCCGTTTGTGGACCACCAACATTTTCTGGACTTTAGGGGGTCTAGGATGCCTGTAAACCCCTTTTTTGGACATCCAAAGTTTTCAACATTTTTGCAGGCCTAAAATGCATTTTAAGGCCTTTTTTTGGGCTGCTAACATATCCTTAACTTTCAGGGGTGTAGGATGCACTTTTCGTGACAAAATTATTTTTGGGAATTTCAGTGGTCTAGGATGCAGGTTAATGCCCCTTGAGGCTGCAAATATTTTTGGGACATTCAGAGCTTTCTGACCCCGTTTTAGGCCACCATCATTTTCTGGACTTAAGGGGGTCTAGTATGCCTGTAAACCCCTTTTTTGGGCCTCCAAAGTTTTCAACATTTGACAGGCCTAAGATGCATTTTAAGGCCTTTTTTGGGCTGCTAACATATTCTGAACTTTCAGGCCTGTTGGATGCATTTTTCGTGCCAAAATTTTTTTTTTAAAATTTCAGTGGTCTAGGATGCCGGTTAATGCCCGTTTCAGGCTGCAAATGTTTTTGGGACATTCAGAGCTCTCTGATGCAGTTTTTGTCCCACCAACATTTTCTGGACTTTAGGGGGTCTAGGATGCCTGTAAACCCCTTTTTTGGGCCTCCAAAGTTTTCTACATTTTTACAGGCCTAAGATGCGGTTAGGGCCTTTTTTGGACTGCTAACATATTCTGAATGTTCAGGGCGGTAGGATGCATTTTTCGTGCCAAAATTAGTTTTTTGGAATTTCAGTGGTCTAGGATGCAGGTTAATTAACCTTTCAGGCTGCAAATGTTTTTGGGACATTCAGAGCTCTCTGACGCAGTTTTTGGACCACCAACTTTTTCTGGACTTTAGGGGGTCTAATGCCTGTAAACCCCCTTTTTGGGCTACCAAAGTTTTCAACATTTTTTCAGGCCTAAGATGCATTTTAAGGCCTTTTTTGGGCTAACATATTCTGAACTTTCACGGATGTAAGATGCATTTTTCATGGAAAAAATATTTTTGGGAATTTCAGTGGTCTAGGATGCAGGTTAATTAACCTTTCAGGCTGCAAATGTTTTGGGACATTCAGAGCTCTCTGACGCAGTTTTTGGGCCACCAACTTTTTCTGGACGTTAAGGGGTCTAGGATGCCTGTAAAGCCCTTTTTTGTGTATCGAAAGTTTTCAACATTTTTGCAGGCCTAAAATGCATTTTAAGGCTTTTTTTGGCTAACATATTCTGAACGTTCACGGATGTAAGATGCATTTTTCATGGAAAAATTATTTTGGGAATTTCAGTGGTCTAGGATGCGGGTTAATGCCCCTTTGAGGCTGCAAATGTGTTTGAGACATTTAGAGCTCTCTTACCCCGTTTTTAGGCTACTGTCATTTTCTGGACTTTAGGGGGTCTAGGATGCCTGTAAACCCCTTTTTTGGGCCTCCAAAGTTTTCTACATTTTTGCAGGTCTAAGATGCATTTTAAGGCCTTTTTTGGGCTGCTAACATATTCTGAACTTTCGGGGCTGTAGGATGCACTTTTCGTGACAAAATTATTTTTGGGAATTATAGTGGTCTAGGATGTGGGTTAATGCCCCTTTGAGGCTGCACATGTTTTTGGGACATTCAGAGCTCTCTGACCCCATTTTTAGGCCAACATCATTTTCTGGACTTTAGGGGGTCTAGGATGCCTGTAAACCCCTTTTTTGGGCCTCCAAATTTTTCAACATTTTTGCAGGCCTAAGATGCATTTTAAGGCCTTTTTTGGACTGCTAACATATTCTGAAGTTTCAGGGCTGTTGGATGCATTTTTCGTGCCAAAATTATTTTTTTGAATTTCAGTGGTCTAGGATGCCGGTTAATGCCCGTTTCAGGCTGCAAATGTTTTTGGGACATTCAGAGCTCTCTGACGCAGTTTTTGTCCCACCAACATTTTCTGGACTTTAGGGGGTCTAGGATGCCTGTAAACCCCTTCTTGGGCCTCCAAAGTTTTCAACATTTTTGCAGGCCTAAGATGCATTTTAAGGCCCTTTTTGGGCTGCTAACATATACTGAACTTTCGGGGCTGTAGGATGCATTTTTCGTGCCAAAATTATTTTTTTGAATTTCAGTGGTCTAGGATGCGGTTTAATGCCCCTTTCAGGCTGCATAATGCCCCTTTCAGGCTGCACGTGTTTTTGGGTTATTCAGAGCTCTCTGACACAGTTTTTGGGCCACCAACATTTTCTGGACTTTAGGGGGTCTAGGATGCCTGTAAACACCTTTTTTGGACATCCAAATTTTTCTACATTTTTGCAGGCCTAAAATGCGGTTAAAGCCTTTTTTGGACTGCTAACATATTCTGAACTTTCAGGGTTGTAGGATGCATTTTTTGTGCCAAAATTATTTTTTTGCATTTCAGTGGTCTAAGATGCGGGTTAATGCCCCTTTGAGGCTGCAAATGTTTTTGGGTCATTCAGAGCTCTCTAACCCCGTTTTTAGGCTACTGTCATTTTCTGGCCTTTAGGGGGTCTAGGATGCCTGTAAACCCCTTTTTTGGGCCTCCAAAGTTTTCAACATTTTTGCAGGCCTAAGATGCATTTTAAGGCCTTTTTTGGACTGCTAACATATTCTGAAATTTCAGGGCAGTTGGATGCATTTTTCGTGCCAAAATTATTTTTTTGAATTTCAGTGGTCTAGGATGCCGGTTAATGCCCCTTTCAGGCTGCAAATGTTTTTGGGACATTCAGAGCTCTCTAACCCCGTTTTTAGGCTACCGTCATTTTCTGGACTTTAGGGGGTCTAGGATGCCTGTAAACCCCTTTTTTGGGCCTCCAAAGTTTTCTACATTTTTACAGGCCTAAGATGCAGTTAGGGCCTTTTTTGGACTGCTAACATATTCTGAACGTTCAGGGCTGTAGGATGCATTTTTCGTGCTAAAATTATTTTTTTGGAATTTCAGTGGTCTAGGATGCAGGTTAATTAACCTTTCAGGCTGCACATGTTTTTGGGACATTCAGAGTTCTCTGACACAGTTTTTGGGCCACCAACTTTTTCTGGACTTTAGGGGGTCTAATGCCTGTAAACCCCTTTTTTGGGCTACCAAAGTTTTCAACATTTTTTGCAGGCCTAAGATGCATTTTAAGGCCTTTTTTGGGCTAACATATTCTGAACGTTCACGGATGTAAGATGCATTTTTCATGGAAAAAATATTTTTGGGAATTTCAGTGGTCTAGGATGCGGGTTAATGCCCCTTTCAGGCTGCAAATGTTTTTGGGACATTCAGAGCTATTTGACCCTGTTTCTGAGCCACCAACTTTTTCTGGACGTTAGGGGGTCTAGGATGCCTGTAAAGCCCTTTTTTGTGTATCGAAAGTTTTCAACATTTTTGCAGGCCTAAGATGCAGTTTAAGACCTTTTTTGGGCTGCTAAAATATTCTGAACTTTCAGGGCTGTGGGATGCATTTTTCGTGACAAAATTATTTTTGGGAATTTCAGTGGTCTAGGATGCGGGTTAATGCCTGTTTCAAGCTGCAAATGTTTTTGGGACATTCAGAGCTCTCTGACGCAGTTTTTGTACTACCAACATTTTCTGGACTTTAGGGGGTCTAGGATGCCTGCAAACCCCTTTTTTGGGCCTCCAAAGTTTTCTACATTTTTGCAGGCCTAAGATGCATTTTAAGGCCTTTTTTGGACTGCTAACATATTCTGAACTTTCAGGGCTGTGGGTTGCATTTTTCATGCCAAAATTATTTTTTTTGAATTTCAGTGGTCTAGGGTGCGGGTTAATGCCCCTTTCAGGCTGCAAATGTTTTTGGGACTCAGAGCGCTCTGACGCAGTTTTTGGGCCACCAACGTTTTCTGGATTTTATGGGGTCTAGGATGCCTGTAAACACCTTTTTTGGGCTTCCAAAGTTTTCTACATTTTTGCAGGCATAAGATGCATTTTAAGGCCTTTTTTGGACTGCTAACATATTCTGAACTTTCAGGGCTGTGGGTTGCATTTTTCGTGCCAAAATTATTTTTGGGGATTTCAGTGGTCTAGGATGCATGTTAATGAACCTTTCAGGCTACAAATGTTTCTGGGACATTCAGAGCTCTCTGACGCAGTTTTTGGGCCACCAACTTTTTCTGCACTTTAGGGGGTCTAGGATGCCTGTAAACCTCTTTTTTGGGCCTCCAAAGTTTTCTACATTTTTGCAGGCCTAAAATGCATTTTAAGGCTTTTTTTGGCTAACATATTCTGAACGTTCACGGATGTAAGATGCATTTTTCATGGAAAAATTATTTTGGGAATTTCAGTGGTCTAGGATGCGGGTTAATGCCCCTTTGAGGCTGCAAATGTGTTTGAGACATTTAGAGCTCTCTTACCCCGTTTTTAGGCTACTGTCATTTTCTGGACTTTAGGGGGTCTAGGATGCCTGTAAACCCCTTTTTTGGGCCTCCAAAGTTTTCTACATTTTTGCAGGCCTAAGATGCATTTTAAGGCCTTTTTTGGGCTGCTAACATATTCTGAACTTTCAGGGCTGTAGGATGCACTTTTCGTGACAAAATTATTTTTGGGAATTATAGTGGTCTAGGATGTGGATTAATGCCCCTTTGAGGCTGCACATGTTTTTGGGACATTCAGAGCTCTCTGACCCCATTTTTAGGCCAACATCATTTTCTGGACTTTAGGGGGTCTAGGATGCCTGTAAACCCCTTTTTTGGGCCTCCAAAGTTTTCAACATTTTTGCAGGCCTAAGATGCATTTTAAGGCCCTTTTTGGGCTGCTAACATATTCTGAACTTTCAGGGCTGTAGGATGTATTTTTTGTGCCAAAATTATTTTTGGGAATTTCAGTGGTCTAGGATGCGGGTTAATGCCCCTTTGAGGCTGGACATGTTTTTGAGACATTCAGAGCTCTCTGACACAGTTTTTGGCCCACCAACTTTTTCTGGACTTTAGGGGGTCTAGGATGCCTGTAAACACCTCTTTTGGGCCTCCAAAGTTTTCTACATTTTCTCAGGCATAAGATGCATTTTAAGGCCTTTTTTGGACTGCTAACATATTCTGAACTTCAGGGCTGTTGGATGCATTTTTCGTGTCAAAATTACTTTTTTGAATTTCAATGGTCTAGGATGCGGGTTAATGCCCTCTGAGGCTGCAAATGTTTTTGGGACATTCAGAGCTCTTACCCCGTTTTTAGGCCACCATCATTTTCTGGACTTTAGGGGGTCTAGAATGCCTGTAAACCCCTTTTTTGGGCTACCAAAATTTTCAACATTTTTGCAGGCATAAGATGCATTTTAAGGCCTTTTTTGGACTGCTAACATATTCTGAACTTTCAGGGCTATGGGTTGCATTTTTCGTGCCAAAATTATTTTTGGGGATTTCAGTGGTCTAGGATGCATGTTAATGAACCTTTCAGGCTACAAATGTTTCTGGGACATTCAGAGCTCTCTGACGCAGTTTTTGGGCCACCAACTTTTTCTGCACTTTAGGGGGTCTAGGATGCCTGTAAACCTCTTTTTTGGGCCTCCAAAGTTTTCTACATTTTTGCAGGCCTAAGATGCATTTTAAGGCTTTTTTTGGCTAACATATTCTGAACGTTCACGGATGTAAGATGCATTTTTCATGGAAAAATTATTTTGGGAATTTCAGTGGTCTAGGATGCGGGTTAATGCCCCTTTGAGGCTGCAAATGTGTTTGAGACATTTAGAGCTCTCTTACCCCGTTTTTAGGCTACTGTCATTTTCTGGACTTTAGGGGGTCTAGGATGCCTGTAAACCCCTTTTTTGGGCCTCCAAAGTTTTCTACATTTTTGCAGGCCTAAGATGCATTTTAAGGCCTTTTTTGGGCTGCTAACATATTCTGAACTTTCAGGGCTGTGGAATGCATTTTTCGTGACAAAATTATTTTTGGGAATTTCAGTGGTCTAGGATGCAGGTTAATGCCCCTTGAGGCTGCAAATGTTTTTGGGACATTCAGAGCACTCTGACCCCGTTTTTAGGCCACCATCATTTTCTGGACTTTAGGGGGTCTAGTATGCCTGTAAACCCCTTTTTTGGGCCTCCAAAGTTTTCAACATTTGACAGGCCTAAGATGCATTTTAAGGCCTTTTCTGGGCTGCTAACATATTCTGAACTTTCAGGGCTGTAGGATGCATTTTTCGTGCCAAAATTATTTTTTTGAATTTCAGTGGTCTAGGATGCGGGTTAATGCCCCTTTGAGGGAGCAAATGTTTTTGGGACATTTAGAGCTCTCTGACCCCGTTTTTAGGCTACTGTCATTTTCTGGCCTTTAGGGGGTCTAGGATGCCTGTAAACCCCTTTTTTGGGCCTCCAAATTTTTCAACATTTTTGCAGGCCTAAGATGCGGTTAAAGCCTTTTTTGGACTGCTAATATATTCTGAACTTTCAGGGTTGTAGGATGCATTTTTTGTGCCAAAATTATTTTTGGGAATTTCAGTGGTCTAGGATGCAGGTTAATTAACCTTTCAGGCTGCAAATGTTTTTGGGACATTCAGAGCTCTCTGACGCAGTTTTTGGGCCACCAACTTTTTCTGGACTTTAGGGGGTCTAATGCCTGTAAACCCTTTTTTTGGGCTACCAAAGTTTTCAACATTTTTGCAGGCCTAAGATGCATTTTAAGGCCTTTTTTGGGCTAACATATTCTGAACGTTCACGGATGTAAGATGCATTTTTCATGGAAAAAATATTTTTGGGAGTTTCAGTGGTCTAGGATGCGGGTTAATGCCCCTTTCAGGCTGCAAATGTTTTTGGGACATTCAGAGCTATTTGACCCTGTTTCTGGGCCACCAACTTTTTCTGGACGTTAGGGGGTCTAGGATGCCTGTAAAGCCCTTTTTTGTGTATCGAAAGTTTTCAACATTTTTGCAGGCCTAAGATTCAGTTTAAGGCCTTTTTTGGGCTGCTAACATATTCTGAACTTTCAGGGTTGTAGGATGCATTTTTCGTGCCAAAATTATTTTTGGGAATTTCAGGGGTCTAGGATGCAGGTTAATGAACCTTTTGAGGCTGCAAATGTTTTTGGGACATTCAGAGCTATTTGACCCTGTTTCTGGGCCACCAACATTTTCTGGACTTTAGGGGGTCTAGGATGCCTGTAAACCCCTTTTTTGGGCCTCCAAAGTTTTCTACATTTTTGCAGGCATAAGATGCATTTTAAGGCCTTTTTTGGGCTAACATATTCTGAACGTTCACGGATATAAGATGCATTTTTCATGGAAAAAATATTTTTGGGAATTACAGTGGTCTAGGATGCGGGTTAATGCCCCTATCATGCTGCAAATGTTTTTGGGACATTCAGAGCTCTCTGACCCCGTTTGTGGACCACCAACATTTTCTGGACTTTAGGGGGTCTAGGATGCCTGTAAACCCCTTTTTTGGACATCCAAAGTTTTCAACATTTTTGCAGGCCTAAAATGCATTTTAAGGCCTTTTTTTGGGCTGCTAACATATCCTTAACTTTCAGGGGTGTAGGATGCACTTTTCGTGACAAAATTATTTTTGGGAATTTCAGTGGTCTAGGATGCAGGTTAATGCCCCTTGAGGCTGCAAATATTTTTGGGACATTCAGAGCTTTCTGACCCCGTTTTAGGCCACCATCATTTTCTGGACTTAAGGGGGTCTAGTATGCCTGTAAACCCCTTTTTTGGGCCTCCAAAGTTTTCAACATTTGACAGGCCTAAGATGCATTTTAAGGCCTTTTTTGGGCTGCTAACATATTCTGAACTTTCAGGCCTGTTGGATGCATTTTTCGTGCCAAAATTTTTTTTTTAAAATTTCAGTGGTCTAGGATGCCGGTTAATGCCCGTTTCAGGCTGCAAATGTTTTTGGGACATTCAGAGCTCTCTGATGCAGTTTTTGTCCCACCAACATTTTCTGGACTTTAGGGGGTCTAGGATGCCTGTAAACCCCTTTTTTGGGCCTCCAAAGTTTTCTACATTTTTACAGGCCTAAGATGCGGTTAGGGCCTTTTTTGGACTGCTAACATATTCTGAATGTTCAGGGCGGTAGGATGCATTTTTCGTGCCAAAATTAGTTTTTTGGAATTTCAGTGGTCTAGGATGCAGGTTAATTAACCTTTCAGGCTGCAAATGTTTTTGGGACATTCAGAGCTCTCTGACGCAGTTTTTGGACCACCAACTTTTTCTGGACTTTAGGGGGTCTAATGCCTGTAAACCCCCTTTTTGGGCTACCAAAGTTTTCAACATTTTTTCAGGCCTAAGATGCATTTTAAGGCCTTTTTTGGGCTAACATATTCTGAACTTTCACGGATGTAAGATGCATTTTTCATGGAAAAAATATTTTTGGGAATTTCAGTGGTCTAGGATGCAGGTTAATTAACCTTTCAGGCTGCAAATGTTTTGGGACATTCAGAGCTCTCTGACGCAGTTTTTGGGCCACCAACTTTTTCTGGACGTTAAGGGGTCTAGGATGCCTGTAAAGCCCTTTTTTGTGTATCGAAAGTTTTCAACATTTTTGCAGGCCTAAAATGCATTTTAAGGCTTTTTTTGGCTAACATATTCTGAACGTTCACGGATGTAAGATGCATTTTTCATGGAAAAATTATTTTGGGAATTTCAGTGGTCTAGGATGCGGGTTAATGCCCCTTTGAGGCTGCAAATGTGTTTGAGACATTTAGAGCTCTCTTACCCCGTTTTTAGGCTACTGTCATTTTCTGGACTTTAGGGGGTCTAGGATGCCTGTAAACCCCTTTTTTGGGCCTCCAAAGTTTTCTACATTTTTGCAGGTCTAAGATGCATTTTAAGGCCTTTTTTGGGCTGCTAACATATTCTGAACTTTCGGGGCTGTAGGATGCACTTTTCGTGACAAAATTATTTTTGGGAATTATAGTGGTCTAGGATGTGGGTTAATGCCCCTTTGAGGCTGCACATGTTTTTGGGACATTCAGAGCTCTCTGACCCCATTTTTAGGCCAACATCATTTTCTGGACTTTAGGGGGTCTAGGATGCCTGTAAACCCCTTTTTTGGGCCTCCAAATTTTTCAACATTTTTGCAGGCCTAAGATGCATTTTAAGGCCTTTTTTGGACTGCTAACATATTCTGAAGTTTCAGGGCTGTTGGATGCATTTTTCGTGCCAAAATTATTTTTTTGAATTTCAGTGGTCTAGGATGCCGGTTAATGCCCGTTTCAGGCTGCAAATGTTTTTGGGACATTCAGAGCTCTCTGACGCAGTTTTTGTCCCACCAACATTTTCTGGACTTTAGGGGGTCTAGGATGCCTGTAAACCCCTTCTTGGGCCTCCAAAGTTTTCAACATTTTTGCAGGCCTAAGATGCATTTTAAGGCCCTTTTTGGGCTGCTAACATATACTGAACTTTCGGGGCTGTAGGATGCATTTTTCGTGCCAAAATTATTTTTTTGAATTTCAGTGGTCTAGGATGCGGTTTAATGCCCCTTTCAGGCTGCATAATGCCCCTTTCAGGCTGCACGTGTTTTTGGGTTATTCAGAGCTCTCTGACACAGTTTTTGGGCCACCAACATTTTCTGGACTTTAGGGGGTCTAGGATGCCTGTAAACACCTTTTTTGGACATCCAAATTTTTCTACATTTTTGCAGGCCTAAAATGCGGTTAAAGCCTTTTTTGGACTGCTAACATATTCTGAACTTTCAGGGTTGTAGGATGCATTTTTTGTGCCAAAATTATTTTTTTGCATTTCAGTGGTCTAAGATGCGGGTTAATGCCCCTTTGAGGCTGCAAATGTTTTTGGGTCATTCAGAGCTCTCTAACCCCGTTTTTAGGCTACTGTCATTTTCTGGCCTTTAGGGGGTCTAGGATGCCTGTAAACCCCTTTTTTGGGCCTCCAAAGTTTTCAACATTTTTGCAGGCCTAAGATGCATTTTAAGGCCTTTTTTGGACTGCTAACATATTCTGAAATTTCAGGGCAGTTGGATGCATTTTTCGTGCCAAAATTATTTTTTTGAATTTCAGTGGTCTAGGATGCCGGTTAATGCCCCTTTCAGGCTGCAAATGTTTTTGGGACATTCAGAGCTCTCTAACCCCGTTTTTAGGCTACCGTCATTTTCTGGACTTTAGGGGGTCTAGGATGCCTGTAAACCCCTTTTTTGGGCCTCCAAAGTTTTCTACATTTTTACAGGCCTAAGATGCAGTTAGGGCCTTTTTTGGACTGCTAACATATTCTGAACGTTCAGGGCTGTAGGATGCATTTTTCGTGCTAAAATTATTTTTTTGGAATTTCAGTGGTCTAGGATGCAGGTTAATTAACCTTTCAGGCTGCACATGTTTTTGGGACATTCAGAGTTCTCTGACACAGTTTTTGGGCCACCAACTTTTTCTGGACTTTAGGGGGTCTAATGCCTGTAAACCCCTTTTTTGGGCTACCAAAGTTTTCAACATTTTTTGCAGGCCTAAGATGCATTTTAAGGCCTTTTTTGGGCTAACATATTCTGAACGTTCACGGATGTAAGATGCATTTTTCATGGAAAAAATATTTTTGGGAATTTCAGTGGTCTAGGATGCGGGTTAATGCCCCTTTCAGGCTGCAAATGTTTTTGGGACATTCAGAGCTATTTGACCCTGTTTCTGAGCCACCAACTTTTTCTGGACGTTAGGGGGTCTAGGATGCCTGTAAAGCCCTTTTTTGTGTATCGAAAGTTTTCAACATTTTTGCAGGCCTAAGATGCAGTTTAAGACCTTTTTTGGGCTGCTAAAATATTCTGAACTTTCAGGGCTGTGGGATGCATTTTTCGTGACAAAATTATTTTTGGGAATTTCAGTGGTCTAGGATGCGGGTTAATGCCTGTTTCAAGCTGCAAATGTTTTTGGGACATTCAGAGCTCTCTGACGCAGTTTTTGTACTACCAACATTTTCTGGACTTTAGGGGGTCTAGGATGCCTGCAAACCCCTTTTTTGGGCCTCCAAAGTTTTCTACATTTTTGCAGGCCTAAGATGCATTTTAAGGCCTTTTTTGGACTGCTAACATATTCTGAACTTTCAGGGCTGTGGGTTGCATTTTTCATGCCAAAATTATTTTTTTTGAATTTCAGTGGTCTAGGGTGCGGGTTAATGCCCCTTTCAGGCTGCAAATGTTTTTGGGACTCAGAGCGCTCTGACGCAGTTTTTGGGCCACCAACGTTTTCTGGATTTTATGGGGTCTAGGATGCCTGTAAACACCTTTTTTGGGCTTCCAAAGTTTTCTACATTTTTGCAGGCATAAGATGCATTTTAAGGCCTTTTTTGGACTGCTAACATATTCTGAACTTTCAGGGCTGTGGGTTGCATTTTTCGTGCCAAAATTATTTTTGGGGATTTCAGTGGTCTAGGATGCATGTTAATGAACCTTTCAGGCTACAAATGTTTCTGGGACATTCAGAGCTCTCTGACGCAGTTTTTGGGCCACCAACTTTTTCTGCACTTTAGGGGGTCTAGGATGCCTGTAAACCTCTTTTTTGGGCCTCCAAAGTTTTCTACATTTTTGCAGGCCTAAAATGCATTTTAAGGCTTTTTTTGGCTAACATATTCTGAACGTTCACGGATGTAAGATGCATTTTTCATGGAAAAATTATTTTGGGAATTTCAGTGGTCTAGGATGCGGGTTAATGCCCCTTTGAGGCTGCAAATGTGTTTGAGACATTTAGAGCTCTCTTACCCCGTTTTTAGGCTACTGTCATTTTCTGGACTTTAGGGGGTCTAGGATGCCTGTAAACCCCTTTTTTGGGCCTCCAAAGTTTTCTACATTTTTGCAGGCCTAAGATGCATTTTAAGGCCTTTTTTGGGCTGCTAACATATTCTGAACTTTCAGGGCTGTAGGATGCACTTTTCGTGACAAAATTATTTTTGGGAATTATAGTGGTCTAGGATGTGGATTAATGCCCCTTTGAGGCTGCACATGTTTTTGGGACATTCAGAGCTCTCTGACCCCATTTTTAGGCCAACATCATTTTCTGGACTTTAGGGGGTCTAGGATGCCTGTAAACCCCTTTTTTGGGCCTCCAAAGTTTTCAACATTTTTGCAGGCCTAAGATGCATTTTAAGGCCCTTTTTGGGCTGCTAACATATTCTGAACTTTCAGGGCTGTAGGATGTATTTTTTGTGCCAAAATTATTTTTGGGAATTTCAGTGGTCTAGGATGCGGGTTAATGCCCCTTTGAGGCTGGACATGTTTTTGAGACATTCAGAGCTCTCTGACACAGTTTTTGGCCCACCAACTTTTTCTGGACTTTAGGGGGTCTAGGATGCCTGTAAACACCTCTTTTGGGCCTCCAAAGTTTTCTACATTTTCTCAGGCATAAGATGCATTTTAAGGCCTTTTTTGGACTGCTAACATATTCTGAACTTCAGGGCTGTTGGATGCATTTTTCGTGTCAAAATTACTTTTTTGAATTTCAATGGTCTAGGATGCGGGTTAATGCCCTCTGAGGCTGCAAATGTTTTTGGGACATTCAGAGCTCTTACCCCGTTTTTAGGCCACCATCATTTTCTGGACTTTAGGGGGTCTAGAATGCCTGTAAACCCCTTTTTTGGGCTACCAAAATTTTCAACATTTTTGCAGGCATAAGATGCATTTTAAGGCCTTTTTTGGACTGCTAACATATTCTGAACTTTCAGGGCTATGGGTTGCATTTTTCGTGCCAAAATTATTTTTGGGGATTTCAGTGGTCTAGGATGCATGTTAATGAACCTTTCAGGCTACAAATGTTTCTGGGACATTCAGAGCTCTCTGACGCAGTTTTTGGGCCACCAACTTTTTCTGCACTTTAGGGGGTCTAGGATGCCTGTAAACCTCTTTTTTGGGCCTCCAAAGTTTTCTACATTTTTGCAGGCCTAAGATGCATTTTAAGGCTTTTTTTGGCTAACATATTCTGAACGTTCACGGATGTAAGATGCATTTTTCATGGAAAAATTATTTTGGGAATTTCAGTGGTCTAGGATGCGGGTTAATGCCCCTTTGAGGCTGCAAATGTGTTTGAGACATTTAGAGCTCTCTTACCCCGTTTTTAGGCTACTGTCATTTTCTGGACTTTAGGGGGTCTAGGATGCCTGTAAACCCCTTTTTTGGGCCTCCAAAGTTTTCTACATTTTTGCAGGCCTAAGATGCATTTTAAGGCCTTTTTTGGGCTGCTAACATATTCTGAACTTTCGGGGCTGTAGGATGCACTTTTCGTGACAAAATTATTTTTGGGAATTATAGTGGTCTAGGATGTGGGTTAATGCCCCTTTGAGGCTGCACATGTTTTTGGGACATCCAGAGCTCTCTGACCCCATTTTTAGGCCAACATCATTTTCTGGACTTTAGGGGGTCTAGGATGCCTGTAAACCCCTTTTTTGGGCCTCCAAAGTTTTCAACAGTTTTGCAGGGCTAAGATGCATTTTAAGGCCCTTTTTGGGCTGCTAACATATTCTGAACTTTCAGGGCTGTAGGATGCATTTTTTGTGCCAAAATTATTTTTGGGAATTTCAGTGGTCTAGGATGCGGGTTAATGCCCCTTTGAGGCTGGACATGTTTTTGAGACATTCAGAGCTCTCTGACGCAGATTTTGGCCCACCAACTTTTTCTGGACTTTAGGGGGTCTAGGATGCCTGTAAACACCTCTTTTGGGCCTCCAAAGGTTTCTACATTTTTGCAGGCATAAGATGCATTTTAAGGCCTTTTTTGGACTGCTAACATATTCTGAACTTCAGGGCTGTTGTATGCATTTTTCGTGTCAAAATTACTTTTTTGAATTTCAATGGTCTAGGATGCGGGTTAATGCCCCTCTGAGGCTGCAAATGTTTTTGGGACATTCAGAGCTCTTACCCCGTTTTTAGGCCACCATCATTTTCTGGACTTTAGGGGGTCTAGAATGCCTGTAAACCCCTTTTTTGGACTACCAAAGATTTCAACATTTTTGCAGGCCTAAGATGTATTTTAAGGCCTTTTTTGGGCTGCTAACATATTCTTAACTTTCAGTGGTGTAGGATGCACTTTTCGTGACAAAATTATTTTTGGGAATTTCAGTGGTCTAGGATGCGGGTTAATGCCCCTTTGAGGCTGCAAATGTGTTTGAGACATTTAGAGCTCTCTTACCCCGTTTTTAGGCTACTGTCATTTTCTGGACTTTAGGGGGTCTAGGATGCCTGTAAACCCCTTTTTTGGGCCTCCAAAGTTTTCTACATTTTTGCAGGCATAAAATGCATTTTAAGGCCTTTTTTGGGCTCACATATTCTGAACGTTCACGGATGTAAGATGCATTTTTCATGGAAAAATTATTTTTGGGAATTTTAGTGGTCTAGGATGCGGGTTAATGCCCCTTTGAGGCTGCACATGTTTTTGGGACATTCAGAGCTCTCTGACCCCATTGTTAGGCCACCATCATTTTCTGGACTTTAGGGGGTCTAGGATGCCTGTAAACCCCTTTTTTGGGCATCCAAAGTTTTCAACATTTTTGCAGGCCTAAGGTGCATTTTAAGGCCTTTTTTGGACTGCTAACATATTCTGAACTTCAGGGCTGTTGGATGCATTTTTCGTGTCAAAATTACTTTTTTGAATTTCAATGGTCTAGGATGCGGGTTAATGCCCCTCTGAGGCTGCAAATGTTTTTGGGACATTCAGAGCTCTTACCCCGTTTTTAGGCCACCATCATTTTCTGGACTTTAGGGGGTCTAGAATGCCTGTAAACCCCTTTTTTGGGCTACCAAAGTTTTCAACATTTTTGCAGGCCTAAGAATCATTTTAAGGCCTTTTTTGGGCTGCTAACATAATCTTAACTTTCAGTGGTATAGGGTGCATTTTTCATGCCAAAATTATTTTTGGGAATTTCAGTGGTCTAGGATGCGGGTTAATGCCCCTTTCAGGCTGCAAATGTTTTTGGGACATTTAGAGCTCTCTGAACCCATTTTTAGGCTACTGTCATTTTCTGGCCTTTAGGCAGTCTAGAATGCCTGTAAACCCCTTTTTTGGGCCTCCAAATTTTTCTACATTTTTGCAGGCCTAAGATGCATTTTAAGGCCTTTTTTGGACTGCTAACATATTCTGAACTTTCAGGGCTGTTGGATGCATTTTTCGTGCCAAAATTATTTTTTTTAAATTTCAGTGGTCTAGGATGCCGGTTAATGCCCGTTTCAGGCTGCAAATGTTTTTGGGACATTCAGAGCTCTCTAACCCCATTTTTAGGCTACCATCGTTTTCTGGACTTTAGGGGGTCTAGGATGCCTGTTAACCCCTTTTTTGGGCCTCCAAAGTTTTCTACATTTTTGCAGGCCTAAGATGCGGTTAAAGCCTTTTTTGGACTGCTAACATATTCTGAACTTTCAGGGTTGTAGGATGCATTTTTTGTGCCAAAATTATTTTTTTGAATTTCAGTGGTCTAGGATGCGGGTTAATGCCCCTTTGAGGCTGCAAATGTTTTT
The DNA here is from genome assembly GCF_040938575.1 of Ambystoma mexicanum. Lineage (NCBI taxonomy): Eukaryota > Metazoa > Chordata > Amphibia > Caudata > Ambystomatidae > Ambystoma > Ambystoma mexicanum. Next base: position 111,402,916 of record NC_090936.1, on the reverse strand, counting down.
GGGACATTCAGAGCTCTCTAACCCCATTTTTAGGCTACCATCGTTTTTTGGACTTTAGGGGGTCTAGGATGCCTGTAAACCCCTTTTTTGGGCCTCAAAAGTTTTCTACATTTTTACAGGCCTAAGATGCGGTTAGGGCCTTTTTTGGAATGCTAACATATTCTAAATGTTCAGGGCTGTAGGATGCATTTTTCGTGCCAAAATTATTTTTGGGAATTTCAGTGGTCTAGGATGCAGGTTAATGCCCCTTTCAGGCTGCAAATCTTTTTGGGACATTCTGAGCTATTTGACCCTGTTTCTGGGCCACCAACTTTTTCTGGACGTTAGGGGGTCTAGGATGCCTGTAAAGCCCTTTTTTCTGTATCGAAAGTTTTCAACATTTTTGCAGGCCTAAGATGCATTTTAAGGCCTTTTTGGGCTGCTAACATATTCTGAATTTTCAGGGTTGTAGGATGCATTTTTCGTGCCAAAATTATTTTTGGGAATTTCAGGGGTCTAGGATGCAGGTTAATGCCCCTTTCCCCTTTCAGGCTGCACATGTTTTTGGGACATTCAGAGCTCTCTGATGCAATTTTTGGGCCACCAACATTTTCTGGACTTTAGGGGGTCTAGGATGCCTGTAAACCCCTTTTTTGGGCCTCCAAAGTTTTCTACATTTTTGCAGGCCTAAGATGCGGTTAAAGCCTTTTTTGGACTGCCAACATATTCTGAACTTTCAGGGTTGTAGGATGCATTTTTCATGGAAAAAATATTTTTTTGAATTTCAGTGGTCTAGGATGCAGGTTAATGCCCCTTTGAGGCTGCAAATGTTTTTGGGACATTTAGAGCTCTCTGACCCCGTTTTTAGGCTACTGTCATTTTCTGGCCTTTAGGGGGTCTAGGATGCCTATAAACCCCTTTTTTGGTCCTCCAAATTTTTCAACATTTTTGCAGGCCTAAGATGCATTTTAAGGCCTTTTTTGGACTGCTAACATATTCTGAACTTTCAGGGCTGTGGAATGCATTTTTCGTGACAAAATTATTTTTGGGAATTTCAGTGGTCTAGGATGCAGGTTAATGCCCCTTGAGGCTGCAAATGTTTTTGGGACATTCAGAGCACTCTGACCCCGTTTTTAGGCCACCATCATTTTCTGGACTTTAGGGGGTCTAGTATGCCTGTAAACCCCTTTTTTGGGCCTCCAAAGTTTTCAACATTTGACAGGCCTAAGATGCATTTTAAGGCCTTTTCTGGGCTGCTAACATATTCTGAACTTTCAGGGCTGTAGGATGCATTTTTCGTGCCAAAATTATTTTTTTGAATTTCAGTGGTCTAGGATGCGGGTTAATGCCCCTTTGAGGGAGCAAATGTTTTTGGGACATTTAGAGCTCTCTGACCCCGTTTTTAGGCTACTGTCATTTTCTGGCCTTTAGGGGGTCTAGGATGCCTGTAAACCCCTTTTTTGGGCCTCCAAATTTTTCAACATTTTTGCAGGCCTAAGATGCGGTTAAAGCCTTTTTTGGACTGCTAATATATTCTGAACTTTCAGGGTTGTAGGATGCATTTTTTGTGCCAAAATTATTTTTGGGAATTTCAGTGGTCTAGGATGCAGGTTAATTAACCTTTCAGGCTGCAAATGTTTTTGGGACATTCAGAGCTCTCTGACGCAGTTTTTGGGCCACCAACTTTTTCTGGACTTTAGGGGGTCTAATGCCTGTAAACCCTTTTTTTGGGCTACCAAAGTTTTCAACATTTTTGCAGGCCTAAGATGCATTTTAAGGCCTTTTTTGGGCTAACATATTCTGAACGTTCACGGATGTAAGATGCATTTTTCATGGAAAAAATATTTTGGGGAGTTTCAGTGGTCTAGGATGCGGGTTAATGCCCCTTTCAGGCTGCAAATGTTTTTGGGACATTCAGAGCTATTTGACCCTGTTTCTGGGCCACCAACTTTTTCTGGACGTTAGGGGGTCTAGGATGCCTGTAAAGCCCTTTTTTGTGTATCGAAAGTTTTCAACATTTTTGCAGGCCTAAGATTCAGTTTAAGGCCTTTTTTGGGCTGCTAACATATTCTGAACTTTCAGGGTTGTAGGATGCATTTTTCGTGCCAAAATTATTTTTGGGAATTTCAGGGGTCTAGGATGCAGGTTAATGAACCTTTTGAGGCTGCAAATGTTTTTGGGACATTCAGAGCTATTTGACCCTGTTTCTGGGCCACCAACATTTTCTGGACTTTAGGGGGTCTAGGATGCCTGTAAACCCCTTTTTTGGGCCTCCAAAGTTTTCTACATTTTTGCAGGCATAAGATGCATTTTAAGGCCTTTTTTGGGCTAACATATTCTGAACGTTCACGGATATAAGATGCATTTTTCATGGAAAAAATATTTTTGGGAATTACAGTGGTCTAGGATGCGGGTTAATGCCCCTATCATGCTGCAAATGTTTTTGGGACATTCAGAGCTCTCTGACCCCGTTTGTGGACCACCAACATTTTCTGGACTTTAGGGGGTCTAGGATGCCTGTAAACCCCTTTTTTGGACATCCAAAGTTTTCAACATTTTTGCAGGCCTAAAATGCATTTTAAGGCCTTTTTTTGGGCTGCTAACATATCCTTAACTTTCAGGGGTGTAGGATGCACTTTTCGTGACAAAATTATTTTTGGGAATTTCAGTGGTCTAGGATGCAGGTTAATGCCCCTTGAGGCTGCAAATATTTTTGGGACATTCAGAGCTTTCTGACCCCGTTTTAGGCCACCATCATTTTCTGGACTTAAGGGGGTCTAGTATGCCTGTAAACCCCTTTTTTGGGCCTCCAAAGTTTTCAACATTTGACAGGCCTAAGATGCATTTTAAGGCCTTTTTTGGGCTGCTAACATATTCTGAACTTTCAGGCCTGTTGGATGCATTTTTCGTGGCAAAATTTTTTTTTTTAAATTTCAGTGGTCTAGGATGCCGGTTAATGCCCGTTTCAGGCTGCAAATGTTTTTGGGACATTCAGAGCTCTCTGATGCAGTTTTTGTCCCACCAACATTTTCTGGACTTTAGGGGGTCTAGGATGCCTGTAAACCCCTTTTTTGGGCCTCCAAAGTTTTCTACATTTTTACAGGCCTAAGATGCGGTTAGGGCCTTTTTTGGACTGCTAACATATTCTGAATGTTCAGGGCGGTAGGATGCATTTTTCGTGCCAAAATTAGTTTTTTGGAATTTCAGTGGTCTAGGATGCAGGTTAATTAACCTTTCAGGCTGCAAATGTTTTTGGGACATTCAGAGCTCTCTGACGCAGTTTTTGGACCACCAACTTTTTCTGGACTTTAGGGGGTCTAATGCCTGTAAACCCCCTTTTTGGGCTACCAAAGTTTTCAACATTTTTTCAGGCCTAAGATGCATTTTAAGGCCTTTTTTGGGCTAACATATTCTGAACTTTCACGGATGTAAGATGCATTTTTCATGGAAAAAATATTTTTGGGAATTTCAGTGGTCTAGGATGCAGGTTAATTAACCTTTCAGGCTGCAAATGTTTTGGGACATTCAGAGCTCTCTGACGCAGTTTTTGGGCCACCAACTTTTTCTGGACGTTAAGGGGTCTAGGATGCCTGTAAAGCCCTTTTTTGTGTATCGAAAGTTTTCAACATTTTTGCAGGCCTAAAATGCATTTTAAGGCTTTTTTTGGCTAACATATTCTGAACGTTCACGGATGTAAGATGCATTTTTCATGGAAAAATTATTTTGGGAATTTCAGTGGTCTAGGATGCGGGTTAATGCCCCTTTGAGGCTGCAAATGTGTTTGAGACATTTAGAGCTCTCTTACCCCGTTTTTAGGCTACTGTCATTTTCTGGACTTTAGGGGGTCTAGGATGCCTGTAAACCCCTTTTTTGGGCCTCCAAAGTTTTCTACATTTTTGCAGGTCTAAGATGCATTTTAAGGCCTTTTTTGGGCTGCTAACATATTCTGAACTTTCGGGGCTGTAGGATGCACTTTTCGTGACAAAATTATTTTTGGGAATTATAGTGGTCTAGGATGTGGGTTAATGCCCCTTTGAGGCTGCACATGTTTTTGGGACATTCAGAGCTCTCTGACCCCATTTTTAGGCCAACATCATTTTCTGGACTTTAGGGGGTCTAGGATGCCTGTAAACCCCTTTTTTGGGCCTCCAAATTTTTCAACATTTTTGCAGGCCTAAGATGCATTTTAAGGCCTTTTTTGGACTGCTAACATATTCTGAAGTTTCAGGGCTGTTGGATGCATTTTTCGTGCCAAAATTATTTTTTTGAATTTCAGTGGTCTAGGATGCCGGTTAATGCCCGTTTCAGGCTGCAAATGTTTTTGGGACATTCAGAGCTCTCTGACGCAGTTTTTGTCCCACCAACATTTTCTGGACTTTAGGGGGTCTAGGATGCCTGTAAACCCCTTCTTGGGCCTCCAAAGTTTTCAACATTTTTGCAGGCCTAAGATGCATTTTAAGGCCCTTTTTGGGCTGCTAACATATACTGAACTTTCGGGGCTGTAGGATGCATTTTTCGTGCCAAAATTATTTTTTTGAATTTCAGTGGTCTAGGATGCGGTTTAATGCCCCTTTCAGGCTGCATAATGCCCCTTTCAGGCTGCACGTGTTTTTGGGTTATTCAGAGCTCTCTGACACAGTTTTTGGGCCACCAACATTTTCTGGACTTTAGGGGGTCTAGGATGCCTGTAAACACCTTTTTTGGACATCCAAAGTTTTCTACATTTTTGCAGGCCTAAAATGCGGTTAAAGCCTTTTTTGGACTGCTAACATATTCTGAACTTTCAGGGTTGTAGGATGCATTTTTTGTGCCAAAATTATTTTTTTGCATTTCAGTGGTCTAAGATGCGGGTTAATGCCCCTTTGAGGCTGCAAATGTTTTTGGGACAGTCAGAGCTCTCTAGCCCCGTTTTTAGGCTAATGTCATTTTCTGGCCTTTAGGGGGTCTAGGATGCCTGTAAACCCCTTTTTTGGGCCTCCAAAGTTTTCAACATTTTTGCAGGCCTAAGATGCATTTTAAGGCCTTTTTTGGACTGCTAACATATTCTGAAATTTCAGGGCAGTTGGATGCATTTTTCGTGCCAAAATTATTTTTTTGAATTTCAGTGGTCTAGGATGCCGGTTAATGCCCCTTTCAGGCTGCAAATGTTTTTGGGACATTCAGAGCTCTCTAACCCCGTTTTTAGGCTACCGTCATTTTCTGGACTTTAGGGGGTCTAGGATGCCTGTAAACCTCTTTTTTGGGCCTCCAAAGTTTTCTACATTTTTACAGGCCTAAGATGCAGTTAGGGCCTTTTTTGGACTGCTAACATATTCTGAACGTTCAGGGCTGTAGGATGCATTTTTCGTGCTAAAATTATTTTTTGGAATTTCAGTGGTCTAGGATGCAGGTTAATTAACCTTTCAGGCTGCAAATGTTTTTGGGACATTCAGAGTTCTCTGACACAGTTTTTGGGCCACCAACTTTTTCTGGACTTTAGGGGGTCTAATGCCTGTAAACCCCTTTTTTGGGCTACCAAAGTTTTCAACATTTTTGCAGGCCTAAGATGCATTTTAAGGCCTTTTTTGGGCTAACATATTCTGAACGTTCACGGATGTAAGATGCATTTTTCATGGAAAAAATATTTTTGGGAATTTCAGTGGTCTAGGATGCGGGTTAATGCCCCTTTCAGGCTGCAAATGTTTTTGGGACATTCAGAGCTATTTGACCCTGTTTCTGAGCCACCAACTTTTTCTGGACGTTAGGGGGTCTAGGATGCCTGTAAAGCCCTTTTTTGTGTATCGAAAGTTTTCAACATTTTTGCAGGCCTAAGATGCAGTTTAAGGCCTTTTTTGGGCTGCTAAAATATTCTGAACTTTCAGGGCTGTGGGATGCATTTTTCGTGACAAAATTATTTTTGGGAATTTCAGTGGTCTAGGATGCGGGTTAATGCCTGTTTCAAGCTGCAAATGTTTTTGGGACATTCAGAGCTCTCTGACGCAGTTTTTGTACTACCAACATTTTCTGGACTTTAGGGGGTCTAGGATGCCTACAAACCCCTTTTTTGGGCCTCCAAAGTTTTCTACATTTTTGCAGGCCTAAGATGCATTTTAAGGCCTTTTTTGGACTGCTAACATATTCTGAACTTTCAGGGCTGTGGGTTGCATTTTTCATGCCAAAATTATTTTTTTTTAATTTTTAGTGGTCTAGGGTGCGGGTTAATGCCCCTTTCAGGCTGCAAATGTTTTTGGGACTCAGAGCGCTCTGACGCTTTTTTTGGGCCACCAACGTTTTCTGGACTTTAGAGGGTCTAGGATGCCTGTAAACCTCTTTTTTGGGCCTCCAAAGTTTTCTACATTTTTGAAGGCCTAAGATGCATTTTAAGGCTTTTTTTGGCTAACATATTCTGAACGTTCACGGATGTAAGATGCATTTTTCATGGAAAAATTATTTTGGGAATTTCAGTGGTCTATGATGCGGGTTAATGCCCGTTTGAGGCTGCAAATGTGTTTGAGACATTTAGAGCTCTCTTACCCCGTTTTTAGGCTACTGTCATTTTCTGGACTTTAGGGGGTCTAGGATGCCTGTAAACCCCTTTTTTGGGCCTCCAAAGTTTTCTACATTTTTGCAGGCCTAAGATTCATTTTAAGGCCTTTTTTGGGCTGCTAACATATTCTGAACTTTCGGGGCTGTAGGATGCACTTTTCGTGACAAAATTATTTTTGGGAATTATAGTGGTCTAGGATGTGGGTTAATGCCCCTTTGAGGCTGCACATGTTTTTGGGACATTCAGAGCTCTCTGACCCCATTTTTAGGCCAACATCCTTTTCTGGACTTTAGGGGGTCTAGGATGCCTGTAAACCCCTTTTTTGGGCCTCCAAATTTTTCAACATTTTTGCAGGCCTAAGATGCATTTTAAGGCCTTTTTTGGACTGCTAACATATTCTGAACTTTCAGGGCTGTTGGATGCATTTTTCGTGCCAAAATTATTTTTTTGAATTTCAGTGGTCTAGGATGCCGGTTAATGCCCGATTCAGGCTGCAAATGTTTTTGGGACATTCAGAGCTCTCTGAAGCAGTTTTTGTCCCACCAACATTTTCTGGACTTTAGGGGGTCTAGGATGCCTGTAAACCCCTTCTTGGGCCTCCAAAGTTTTCAACATTTTTGCAGGCCTAAGATGCATTTTAAGGCCCTTTTTGGGCTGCTAACATATACTGAACTTTCGGGGCTGTAGGATGCATTTTTCGTGCCAAAATTATTTTTTTGAATTTCAGTGGTCTAGGATGCGGTTTAATGCCCCTTTCAGGCTGCATAATGCCCCTTTCAGGCTGCACGTGTTTTTGGGTTATTCAGAGCTCTCTGACACGGTTTTTGGGCCACCAACTTTTTCTGGACTTTAGGGGGTCTAATGCCTGTAAACCCCTTTTTTGGGCTACCAAAGTTTTCAACATTTTTGCAGGCCTAAGATGCATTTTAAGGCCTTTTTTGGGCTAACATATTCTGAACGTTCACGGATGTAAGATGCATTTTTCATGGAAAAAATATTTTTGGGAATTTCAGTGGTCTAGGATGCGGGTTAATGCCTCTTTCAGGCTGCAAATGTTTTTGGGACATTCAGAGCTATTTGACCCTGTTTCTGGGCCACCAACTTTTTCTGGACGTTAGGGGGTCTAGGATGCCTGTAAAGCCCTTTTTTGTGTATCGAAAGTTTTCAACATTTTTGCAGGCCTAAGATGCAGTTTAAGGCCTTTTTTGGGCTGCTAAAATATTCTGAACTTTCAGGGCTGTGGGATGCATTTTTTGTGCCAAAATTATTTTTGGGAATTTCAGGGGTCTAGGATGCAGGTTAATGAACCTTTCAGGCTACAAATGTTTCTGGGACATTCAGAGCTCTCTGACGCAGTTTTTGGGCCACCAACTTTTTCTGCACTTTAGAGGGTCTAGGACGCCTGTAAACCTCTTTTTTGGGCCTCCAAAGTTTTCTACATTTTTGAAGGCCTAAGATGCATTTTAAGGCTTTTTTTGGCTAACATATTCTGAACGTTCACGGATGTAAGATGCATTTTTCATGGAAAAATTATTTTGGGAATTTCAGTGGTCTATGATGCGGGTTAATGCCCGTTTGAGGCTGCAAATGTGTTTGAGACATTTAGAGCTCTCTTACCCCGTTTTTAGGCTACTGTCATTTTCTGGACTTTAGGGGGTCTAGGATGCCTGTAAACCCCTTTTTTGGGCCTCCAAAGTTTTCTACATTTTTGCAGGCCTAAGATTCATTTTAAGGCCTTTTTTGGGCTGCTAACATATTCTGAACTTTCGGGGCTGTAGGATGCACTTTTCGTGACAAAATTATTTTTGGGAATTATAGTGGTCTAGGATGTGGGTTAATGCCCCTTTGAGGCTGCACATGTTTTTGGGACATTCAGAGCTCTCTGACCCCATTTTTAGGCCAACATCCTTTTCTGGACTTTAGGGGGTCTAGGATGCCTGTAAACCCCTTTTTTGGGCCTCCAAATTTTTCAACATTTTTGCAGGCCTAAGATGCATTTTAAGGCCTTTTTTGGACTGCTAACATATTCTGAACTTTCAGGGCTGTTGGATGCATTTTTCGTGCCAAAATTATTTTTTTGAATTTCAGTGGTCTAGGATGCCGGTTAATGCCCGATTCAGGCTGCAAATGTTTTTGGGACATTCAGAGCTCTCTGAAGCAGTTTTTGTCCCACCAACATTTTCTGGACTTTAGGGGGTCTAGGATGCCTGTAAACCCCTTCTTGGGCCTCCAAAGTTTTCAACATTTTTGCAGGCCTAAGATGCATTTTAAGGCCCTTTTTGGGCTGCTAACATATACTGAACTTTCGGGGCTGTAGGATGCATTTTTCGTGCCAAAATTATTTTTTTGAATTTCAGTGGTCTAGGATGCGGTTTAATGCCCCTTTCAGGCTGCATAATGCCCCTTTCAGGCTGCACGTGTTTTTGGGTTATTCAGAGCTCTCTGACACGGTTTTTGGGCCACCAACTTTTTCTGGACTTTAGGGGGTCTAATGCCTGTAAACCCCTTTTTTGGGCTACCAAAGTTTTCAACATTTTTGCAGGCCTAAGATGCATTTTAAGGCCTTTTTTGGGCTAACATATTCTGAACGTTCACGGATGTAAGATGCATTTTTCATGGAAAAAATATTTTTGGGAATTTCAGTGGTCTAGGATGCGGGTTAATGCCTCTTTCAGGCTGCAAATGTTTTTGGGACATTCAGAGCTATTTGACCCTGTTTCTGGGCCACCAACTTTTTCTGGACGTTAGGGGGTCTAGGATGCCTGTAAAGCCCTTTTTTGTGTATCGAAAGTTTTCAACATTTTTGCAGGCCTAAGATGCAGTTTAAGGCCTTTTTTGGGCTGCTAACATATTCTGAACTTTCGGGGCTGTAGGATGCACTTTTCGTGACAAAATTATTTTTGGGAATTATAGTGGTCTAGGATGTGGGTTAATGCCCCTTTGAGGCTGCACATGTTTTTGGGACATTCAGAGCTCTCTGACCCCATTTTTAGGCCAACATCCTTTTCTGGACTTTAGGGGGTCTAGGATGCCTGTAAACCCCTTTTTTGGGCCTCCAAATTTTTCAACATTTTTGCAGGCCTAAGATGCATTTTAAGGCCTTTTTTGGACTGCTAACATATTCTGAACTTTCAGGGCTGTTGGATGCATTTTTCGTGCCAAAATTATTTTTTTGAATTTCAGTGGTCTAGGATGCCGGTTAATGCCCGATTCAGGCTGCAAATGTTTTTGGGACATTCAGAGCTCTCTGAAGCAGTTTTTGTCCCACCAACATTTTCTGGACTTTAGGGGGTCTAGGATGCCTGTAAACCCCTTCTTGGGCCTCCAAAGTTTTCAACATTTTTGCAGGCCTAAGATGCATTTTAAGGCCCTTTTTGGGCTGCTAACATATACTGAACTTTCGGGGCTGTAGGATGCATTTTTCGTGCCAAAATTATTTTTTTGAATTTCAGTGGTCTAGGATGCGGTTTAATGCCCCTTTCAGGCTGCATAATGCCCCTTTCAGGCTGCACGTGTTTTTGGGTTATTCAGAGCTCTCTGACACGGTTTTTGGGCCACCAACTTTTTCTGGACTTTAGGGGGTCTAATGCCTGTAAACCCCTTTTTTGGGCTACCAAAGTTTTCAACATTTTTGCAGGCCTAAGATGCATTTTAAGGCCTTTTTTGGGCTAACATATTCTGAACGTTCACGGATGTAAGATGCATTTTTCATGGAAAAAATATTTTTGGGAATTTCAGTGGTCTAGGATGCGGGTTAATGCCTCTTTCAGGCTGCAAATGTTTTTGGGACATTCAGAGCTATTTGACCCTGTTTCTGGGCCACCAACTTTTTCTGGACGTTAGGGGGTCTAGGATGCCTGTAAAGCCCATTTTGTGTATCGAAAGTTTTCAACATTTTTGCAGGCCTAAGATGCAGTTTAAGGCCTTTTTTGGGCTGCTAACATATTCTGAACTTTCAGGGCTGTGGGATGCATTTTTTGTGCCAAAATTATTTTTGGGAATTTCAGGGGTCTAGGATGCAGGTTAATGAACCTTTGAGGCTGCAAATATTTTTGGGACATTCAGAGCTATTTGACCCTGTTTCTGGGCCACCAACATTTTCTGGACTTTAGGGGGTCTAGGAGTCCTGTAAACCCCTTTTTTGGGCCTCCAAAGTTTTCTACATTTTTACAGGCCTAAGATGCAGTTAGGGCCTTTTTTGGACTGCTAACATATTCTGAACGTTCAGGGCTGTAGGATGCATTTTTCGTGCCAAAATTATTTTTTTGAATTTCAGTGGTCTAGGATGCCGGTTAATGCCCCTTTCAGGCTGCAAATGTTTTTGGGACATTCAGAGCTCTCTATCCCCGTTTTTAGGCTACCGTCATTTTCTGGACTTTAGGGGGTCTAGGATGCCTGTAAACCCCTTTTTTGGGCCTCCAAAGTTTTCTACATTTTTGCAGGCCTAAGATGCAGTTAAAGCCTTTTTTTGGACTGCTAACATATTCTGAACTTTCAGGGCTGTAGGATGCATTTTTCGTGCCAAAATTATTTTTTGGAATTTCAGTGGTCTAGGATGCCGGTTAATGCCCCTTTCAGGCTGCAAATGTTTTTGGGACATTCAGAGCTCTCTATCCCCGTTTTTAGGCTACCGTCATTTTCTGGACTTTAGGGGGTCTAGGATGCCTGTAAACCCCTTTTTTGGGCTACCAAAGTTTTCAACATTTTTGCAGGCCTAAGATGCATTTTAAGGCCTTTTTTGGGCTAACATATTCTGAACGTTCACGGATGTAAGATGCATTTTTCATGGAAAAAATATTTTTGGGAATTTCAGTGGTCTAGGATGCGGGTTAATGCCCCTTTCAGGCTGCAAATGTTTTTGGGACATTCAGAGCTATTTGACCCTGTTTCTGGGCCACCAACTTTTTCTGGACGTTAGGGGGTCTAGGATGCCTGTAATGCCCTTTTTTGTGTATCGAAAGTTTTCAACATTTTTGCAGGCCTAAGATGCAGTTTAAGGCCTTTTTTGGGCTGCTAAAATATTCTGAACTTTCAGGGCTCGGGGATGCATTTTTCGTGACAAAATTATTTTTGGGAATTTCAGTGGTCTAGGATGCGGGTTAATGCCCGTTTCAAGCTGCAAATGTTTTTGGGACATTCAGAGCTCTCTGACGCAGTTTTTGTACTACCAATATTTTCTGGACTTTAGGGGGTCTAGGATGCCTGCAAACCCCTTTTTTGGGCCTCCAAAGTTTTCTACATTTTTGCAGGCCCAAGATGCATTTTAAGGCCTTTTTTGGACTGCTAACATATTCTGAACTTTCAGGGCTGTGGGTTGCATTTTTCATGCCAAAATTATTTTTTTTGAATTTAAGTGGTCTAGGGTGCGGGTTAATGCCCCTTTCAGGCTGCAAATGTTTTTGGGACATTCAGAGCACTCTGACGCAGTTTTTGGGCCACCAACGTTTTCTGGACTTCTGGGGGTCTAGGATGCCTGTAAACACCTTTTTTGGGCTTCCAAAGTTTTCTACATTTTTGCAGGCATAAGATGCATTTTAATTAAGGCCTTTTTTGGACTGCTAACATATTCTGAACTTTCAGGGCTGTGGGTTGCATTTTTCGTGCCAAAATTATTTTTGGGGATTTCAGTGGTCTAGGATGCCTGTTAATGAACCTTTCAGGCTACAAATGTTTCTGGGACATTCAGAGCTCTCTGACGCAGTTTTTGGGCCACCAACTTTTTCTGCACTTTAGGGGGTCTAGGATGCCTGTAAACCTCTTTTTTGGGCCTTCAAAGTTTTCTACATTTTTGCAGGCCTAAGATGCATTTTAAGGCTTTTTTTGGCTAACATATTCTGAACGTTCACGGATGTAAGATGCATTTTTCATGGAAAAATTATTTTGGGAATTTCAGTGGTCTAGGATGCGGGTTAATGCCCCTTTGAGGCTGCAAATGTGTTTGAAACATTTAGAGCTCTCTTACCCCGTTTTTAGGCTACTGTCAATTTCTGGACTTTAGGGGGTCTAGGATGCCTGTAAACCCCTTTTTTGGGCCTCCAAAGTTTTCTACATTTTTGCATGCCTAAGATGCATTTTAAGGCCTTTTTTGGGCTGCTAACATATTCTGAACTTTCGGGGCTGTAGGATGCACTTTTCGTGACAAAATTATTTTTGGGAATTATAGTGGTCTAGGATGTGGGTTAATGCCCCTTTGAGGCTGCACATGTTTTTGGGACATTCAGAGCTCTCTGACCCCATTTTTAGGCCAACATCATTTTCTGGACATTAGGGGGTCTAGGATGCCTGTAAACCCCTTTTTTGGGCCTCCAAAGTTTTCTACATTTTTGCAGGCATAAGATGCATTTTAAGGCCTTTTTTGGACTGCTAACATATTCTGAACTTCAGGGCTGTTGTATGCATTTTTCGTGTCAAAATTACTTTTTTGAATTTCAATGGTCTAGGATGTGGGTTAATGCCCTCTGAGGCTGCAAATGTTTTTGGGACATTCAGAGCTCTTACCCCGTTTTTAGGCCACCATCATTTTCTGGACTTTAGGGGGTCTAGAATGCCTGTAAACCCCTTTTTTGGGCTACCAAAGTTTTCAACATTTCTGCAGGCCTAAAATGCATTTTAAGGCCTTTTTTGGGCTGCTAACATATTCTTAACTTTCAGTGGTGTAGGATGCACTTTTCGTGACAAAATTATTTTTGGGAATTTCAGTGGTCTAGGATGCGGGTTAATGCCCCTTTGAGGCTGCAAATGTGTTTGAGACATTTAGAGCTCTCTTACCCCATTTTTAAGCTACTGTCATTTTCTGGACTTTAGGGGGTCTAGGATGCCTGTAAACCCCTTTTTTGGGCCTCCAAAGTTTTCTACATTTTTGCAGGCATAAAATGCATTTTAAGGCCATTTTTGGGCTAACATATTCTGAACGTTCACGGATGTAAGATGCATTTTTCATGGAAAAATTATTTTTGGGAATTTTAGTGGTCTAGGATGCGGGTTAATGCCCCTTTGAGGCTGCACATGTTTTTGGGACATTCAGAGCTCTCTGACCCCATTTTTAGGCCACCATCATTTTCTGGACTTTAGGGGGTCTAGGATGCCTGTAAACACCTTTTTTGGGCTTCCAAAGTTTTCTACATTTTTGCAGGCATAAGATGCATTTTAATTAAGGCCTTTTTTGGACTGCTAACATATTCTGAACTTTCAGGGCTGTGGGTTGCATTTTTCGTGCCAAAATTATTTTTGGGGATTTCAGTGGTCTAGGATGCCTGTTAATGAACCTTTCAGGCTACAAATGTTTCTGGGACATTCAGAGCTCTCTGACGCAGTTTTTGGGCCACCAACTTTTTCTGCACTTTAGGGGGTCTAGGATGCCTGTAAACCTCTTTTTTGGGCCTTCAAAGTTTTCTACATTTTTGCAGGCCTAAGATGCATTTTAAGGCTTTTTTTGGCTAACATATTCTGAACGTTCACGGATGTAAGATGCATTTTTCATGGAAAAATTATTTTGGGAATTTCAGTGGTCTAGGATGCGGGTTAATGCCCCTTTGAGGCTGCAAATGTGTTTGAGACATTTAGAGCTCTCTTACCCCGTTTTTAGGCTACTGTCAATTTCTGGACTTTAGGGGGTCTAGGATGCCTGTAAACCCCTTTTTTGGGCCTCCAAAGTTTTCTACATTTTTGCATGCCTAAGATGCATTTTAAGGCCTTTTTTGGGCTGCTAACATATTCTGAACTTTCGGGGCTGTAGGATGCACTTTTCGTGACAAAATTATTTTTGGGAATTTCAGTGGTCTAGGATGCGGGTTAATGCCCCTTTGAGGCTGCAAATGTGTTTGAGACATTTAGAGCTCTCTTACCCCGTTTTTAGGCTACTGTCATTTTCTGGACTTTAGGGGGTCTAGGATGCCTGTAAACCCCTTTTTTGGGCCTCCAAAGTTTTCTACATTTTTGCAGGCATAAAATGCATTTTAAGGCCATTTTTGGGCTAACATATTCTGAACGTTCACGGATGTAAGATGCATTTTTCATGGAAAAATTATTTTTGGGAATTTTAGTGGTCTAGGATGCGGGTTAATGCCCCTTTGAGGCTGCACATGTTTTTGGGACATTCAGAGCTCTCTGACCCCATTTTTAGGCCACCATCATTTTCTGGACTTTAGGGGGTCTAGGATGCCTGTAAACCCCTTTTTTGGGCATCCAAAGTTTTCAACATTTTTGCAGGCCTAAGGTGCATTTTAAGGCCTTTTTTGGACTGCTAACATATTCTGAACTTCAGGGCTGTTGGATGCATTTTTCGTGTCAAAATTACTTTTTTGAATTTCAATGGTCTAGGATGCGGGTTAATGCCCCTCTGAGGCTGCAAATGTTTTTGGGACATTCAGAGCTCTTACCCCGTTTTTAGGCCACCATCATTTTCTGGACTTTAGGGGGTCTAGAATGCCTGTAAACCCCTTTTTTGGGCTACCAAAGTTTTCAACATTTTTGCAGGCATAAAATGCATTTTAAGGCCTTTTTTGGACTGCTAACATATTCTGAACTTTCAGGGCTGTGGGTTGCATTTTTCGTGCCAAAATTATTTTTGGGGATTTCAGTGGTCTAGGATGCATGTTAATGAACCTTTCAGGCTGCAAATGTTTCTGGGACATTCAGAGCTCTCTGACGCAGTTTTTGGGCCACCAACTTTTTCTGCACTTTAGGGGGTCTAGGATGCCTGTAAACCTCTTTTTTGGGCCTCCAAAGTTTTCTACATTTTTGCAGGCCTAAGATGCATTTTAAGGCTTTTTTTGGCTAACATATTCTGAACGTTCACGGATGTAAGATGCATTTTTCATGGAAAAATTATTTTGGGAATTTCAGTGGTCTAGGATGCGGGTTAATGCCCCTTTGAGGCTGCAAATGTGTTTGAGACATTTAGAGCTCTCTTACCCCGTTTTTAGGCTACTGTCATTTTCTGGACTTTAGGGGGTCTAGGATGCCTGTAAACCCCTTTTTTGGGCCTCCAAAGTTTTCTACATTTTTGCAGGCCTAAGATGCATTTTAAGGCCTTTTTTGGGCTGCTAACATATTCTGAACTTTCGGGGCTGTAGGATGCACTTTTCGTGACAAAATTATTTTTGGGAATTATAGTGGTCTAGGATGTGGGTTAATGCCCCTTTGAGGCTGCACATGTTTTTGGGACATTCAGAGCTCTCTGACCCCATTTTTAGGCCAACATAATTTTCTGGACTTTAGGGGGTCTAGGATGCCTGTAAACCCCTTTTTTGGGCCTCCAAAGTTTTCAACATTTTTGCAGGGCTAAGATGCATTTTAAGGCCCTTTTTGGGCTGCTAACATATTCTGAACTTTCAGGGCTGTAGGATGCATTTTTTGTGCCAAAATTATTTTTGGGAATTTCAGTGGTCTAGGATGCGGGTTAATGCCCCTTTGAGGCTGGACATGTTTTTGAGACATTCAGAGCTCTCTGACGCAGATTTTGGCCCACCAACTTTTTCTGGACTTTAGGGGGTCTAGGATGCCTGTAAACACCTCTTTTGGGCCTCCAAAGGTTTCTATATTTTTGCAGGCATAAGATGCATTTTAAGGCCTTTTTTGGACTGCTAACATATTCTGAACTTCAGGGCTGTTGTATGCATTTTTCGTGTCAAAATTACTTTTTTGAATTTCAATGGTCTAGGATGCGGGTTAATGCCCCTCTGAGGCTGCAAATGTTTTGGGACATTCAGAGCTCTTACCCCGTTTTTAGGCCACCATCATTTTCTGGACTTTAGGGGGCCTAGAATGCCTGTAAACCCCTTTTTTGGACTACCAAAGTTTTCAACATTTTTGCAGGCCTAAGATGTATTTTAAGGCCTTTTTTGGGCGGCTAACATATTCTTAACTTTCAGTGGTGTAGGATGCACTTTTCGTGACAAAATTATTTTTGGGAATTTCAGTGGTCTAGGATGCGGGTTAATGCCCCTTTGAGGCTGCAAATGTGTTTGAGACATTTAGAGCTCTCTTACCCCGTTTTTAGGCTACTGTCATTTTCTGGACTTTAGGGGGTCTAGGATGCCTGTAAACCCCTTTTTTGGGCCTCCAAAGTTTTCTACATTTTTGCAGGCATAAAATGCATTTTAAGGCCTTTTTTGGGCTAACATATTCTGAACGTTCACGGATGTAAGATGCATTTTTCATGGAAAAATTATTTTTGGGAATTTTAGTGGTCTAGGATGCGGGTTAATGCCCCTTTGAGGCTGCACATGTTTTTGGGACATTCAGAGCTCTCTGACCCCATTTTTAGGCCACCATAATTTTCTGGACTTTAGGGGGTCTAGGATGCCTGTAAACCCCTTTTTTGGGCATCCAAAGTTTTCAACATTTTTGCAGGCCTAAGGTGCATTTTAAGGCCTTTTTTGGACTGCCAACATATTCTGAACTTCAGGGCTGTTGGATGCATTTTTCGTGTCAAAATTACTTTTTTGAATTTCAATGGTCTAGGATGCGGGTTAATGCCCCTCTGAGGCTGCAAATGTTTTTGGGACATTCAGAGCTCTTACCCCGTTTTTAGGCCACCATCATTTTCTGGACTTTAGGGGGTCTAGAATGCCTGTAAACCCCTTTTTTGGGCTACCAAAGTTTTCAACATTTTTGCAGGCATAAGATGCATTTTAAGGCCTTTTTTGGACTGCTAACATATTCTGAACTTTCAGGGCTGTGGGTTGCATTTTTCGTGCCAAAATTATTTTTGGGGATTTCAGTGGTCTAGGATGCATGTTAATGAACCTTTCAGGCTACAAATGTTTCTGGGACATTCAGAGCTCTCTGACGCAGTTTTTGGGCCACCAACTTTTTCTGCACTTTAGGGGGTCTAGGATGCCTGTAAACCTCTTTTTTGGGCCTCCAAAGTTTTCTACATTTTTGCAGGCCTAAGATGCATTTTAAGGCTTTTTTTGGCTAACATATTCTGAACGTTCACGGATGTAAGATGCATTTTTCATGGAAAAATTATTTTGGGAATTTCAGTGGTCTAGGACGCGGGTTAATGCCCCTTTGAGGCTGCAAATGTGTTTGAGACATTTAGAGCTCTCTTACCCCGTTTTTAGGCTACTGTCATTTTCTGGACTTTAGGGGGTCTAGGATGCCTGTAAACCCCTTTTTTGGGCCTCCAAAGTTTTCTACATTTTTGCAGGCCTAAGATGCATTTTAAGGCCTTTTTTGGGCTGCTAACATATTCTGAACTTTCGGGGCTGTAGGATGCACTTTTCGTGACAAAATTATTTTTGGGAATTATAGTGGTCTAGGATGTGGGTTAATGCCCCTTTGAGGCTGCACATGTTTTTGGGACATTCAGAGCTCTCTGACCCCATTTTTAGGCCAACATCATTTTCTTGACTTTAGGTGGTCTAGGATGCCTGTAAACCCCTTTTTTGGGCCTCCAAAGTTTTCAACATTTTTGCAGGCCTAAGATGCATTTTAAGGCCCTTTTTGGGTGTGCTAACATATTCTGAACTTTCAGGGCTGTAGGATGCATTTTTTGTGCCAAAATTATTTTTGGGAATTTCAGTGGTCTAGGATGTGGGTTAATGCCCCTTTAAGGCTGGACATGTTTTTGAGACATTCAGAGCTCTCTGACGCAGTTTTTGGCCCACCAACTTTTTCTGGACTTTAGGGGGTCTAGGATGCCTGTAAACACCTCTTTTGGGCCTCCAAAGTTTTCTACATTTTTGCAGCCATAAGATGCATTTTAAGGCCTTTTTTGGACTGCTAACATATTCTGAACTTCAGGGCTGTTGGATGCATTTTTCGTGTCAAAATTACTTTTTTGAATTTCAATGGTCTAGGATGCGGGTTAATGCCCCTCTGAGGCTGCAAATGTTTTTGGGACATTCAGAGCTCTTACCCCGTTTTTAGGCCACCATCATTTTCTGGATTTTAGGGGGTCTAGAATGCCTGTAAACCCCTTTTTTGGGCCTCCAAAGTTTTCTACATTTTTGCAGGCATAAAATGCATTTTAAGGCCTTTTTTGGGCTAACATATTCTGAACGTTCACGGATGTAAGATGCATTTTTCATGGAAAAATTATTTTTGGGAATTTTAGTGGTCTAGGATGCGGGTTAATGCCCCTTTGAGGCTGCACATGTTTTTGGGACATTCAGAGCTCTCTGACCCCATTTTTAGGCCACCATCATTTTCTGGACTTTAGGGGGTCTAGGGTGCCTGTAAACCCCTTTTTTGGGCATCCAAAATTTTCAACATTTTTGCAGGCCTAAGGTGCATTTTAAGGCCCTTTTTGGGCTGCTAACATATTCTGAACTTTCAGGGCTGTAGGGTGCATTTTTCATGCCAAAATTATTTTTTTGAATTTCAGTGGTCTAGGGTGCGGGTTAATGCCCCTTTCAGGCTGCAAATGTTTTTGGGACATTCAGAGCTATTTGACCCTGTTTCTGGGCCACCAACTTTTTCTGGACTTTAGGGGGTCTAGGGTGCCTGTGATCCCCTTTTTTGGGCATCCAAAGTTTTCAACATTTTAGCAGGCCTAAGATGCATTTTAAGGCCTTTTTTGGGCTGCTAACATATTCTTAACTTTCAGGGGTATAGGATGCACTTTTCGTGACAAAATTATTTTTGGGAATTTCAGTGGTCTAGGATGCGGGTTAATGCCCCTTTGAGGCTGCAAATGTTTTTGGGACATTCAGAGCTCTCTAACCCCGTTTTTAGGCTACCGTCGTTTTCTGGACTTTAGGGGGTCTAGGATGCCTGTAAACCCCTTTTTTGGGCCTCCAAAGTTTTCAACATTTGACAGGCCTAAAATGCATTTTAAGGCCTTTTTTGGGCTGCTAACACATTCTTAACTTTCGGGGCTGTAGGATGCACTTTTCGTGACAAAATTATTTTTGGGAATTATAGTGGTCTAGGATGTGGGTTAATGCCCCTTTGAGGCTGCACATGTTTTTGGGACATTCAGAGCTCTCTGACCCCATTTTTAGGCCAACATCATTTTCTTGACTTTAGGTGGTCTAGGATGCCTGTAAACCCCTTTTTTGGGCCTCCAAAGTTTTCAACATTTTTGCAGGCCTAAGATGCATTTTAAGGCCCTTTTTGGGTGTGCTAACATATTCTGAACTTTCAGGGCTGTAGGATGCATTTTTTGTGCCAAAATTATTTTTGGGAATTTCAGTGGTCTAGGATGTGGGTTAATGCCCCTTTAAGGCTGGACATGTTTTTGAGACATTCAGAGCTCTCTGACGCAGTTTTTGGCCCACCAACTTTTTCTGGACTTTAGGGGGTCTAGGATGCCTGTAAACCCCTTTTTTGGGCCTCCAAGGTTTTCAACATTTTTGCAGGCCTAAGATGCATTTTAAGGCCTTTTTTGGACTGCTCACATATTCTGAACTTTCAGGGTTGTAGGATGCATTTTTTGTGCCAAAATTATTTTTTTGAATTTCAGTGGTCTAGGATGCGGGTTAATGCCCCGTTGAGGCTGCAAATGTTTTTGGGACATTCAGAGCTCTCTAACCCCGTTTTTAGGCCACCATCATTTTCTGGACTGTAGAGGGTCTAGGATGCCTGTAAACCCCTTTTTTGGGCCTCCAAATTTTTCAACATTTTTGCAGGCCTAAGATGCATTTTAAGGCCTTTTTTGGACTGCTAACATATTCTGAACTTTCAGGGCTGTAGGATGCATTTTACGTGCCAAAATTATTTTTTTGAATTTCAGTGGTCTAGGATGCCGGTTAATGCCCGTTTCAGGCTGCAAATGTTTTTGGGACATTCAGAGCTCTCTGACGCAGTTTTTGTCCCACCAACATTTTCTGGACTTTAGGGTGTCTAGGATGCCTGTAAACACCTTTTTTGGGCCTCCAAAGTTTTCTACATTTTTGCAGGCCTAAGATGCATTTTAAGGCCTTTTTTGGGCTGCTAACATATTCTGAACTTTCAGGGCTGTAGGATGCATTTTTCGTGCCAAA
Organism: Ambystoma mexicanum; assembly: GCF_040938575.1. Classification (NCBI taxonomy): domain Eukaryota; kingdom Metazoa; phylum Chordata; class Amphibia; order Caudata; family Ambystomatidae; genus Ambystoma; species Ambystoma mexicanum. Next base: position 111,382,477 of record NC_090936.1, on the reverse strand, counting down.
ATTATTTTTTTGAATTTCAGTGGTCTAGGATGCGGGTTAATGCCCCTTTGAGGGTGCAAATGTTTTTGGGACATTTAGAGCTCTCTGACCCCGTTTTTAGTATACTGTCATTTTCTGGCCTTTAGGGGGTTAGGATGCCTCTAAACCCCTTTTTTGGGCCTCCAAATTTTTCAACATTTTTGCAGGCCTAAGATGCATTTTAAGGCCTTTTTTGGACTGCTCACATATTCTGAACTTTCAGGGTTGTAGGATGCATTTTTTGTGCCAACATTTTTTTTTGAATTTCAGTGGTCAAGAATGCTGGTTAATGCCCCTTTGAGGCTGCAAATGTTTTTGGGACATTCAGAGCTCTCTAACCCCGTTTTTAGGCTACCGTCGTTTTCTGGACTTTAGGGGGTCTAGGATGCCTGTAAACCCCTTTTTTGGGCCTCCAAATTTTTCAACATTTTTGCAGGCCTAAGATGCATTTTAAGGCCTTTTTTGGACTGCTCACATATTCTGAACTTTCAGGGTTGTAGGATGCATTTTTTGTGCCAACATTTTTTTTTTGAATTTCAGTGGTCAAGAATGCTGGTTAATGCCCCTTTGAGGCTGCAAATGTTTTTGGGACATTCAGAGCTCTCTAACCCCGTTTTTAGGCTACCGTCGTTTTCTGAACTTTAGGGGGTCTAGGATGCCTGTAAACCCCTTTTTTGGGCCTCCAAAGTTTTCAACATTTGACAGGCCGAAGATGCATTTTAAGGCTTTTTTTGGGCTGCTAACATATTCTGAACTTTCAGGGTTGTAGGATGCATTTTTTGTGCCAAAATTATTTTTTTGAATTTCAGTGGTCTAGGATGCGGGTTAATGCCCCTTTGAGGCTGCAAATGTTTTTGGGACATTCAGAGCTCTCTAACCCCGTTTTTAGGCCACCATCATTTTCTGGACTGTAGAGGGTCTAGGATGCCTGTAAACCCCTTTTTTGGGCCTGCAAGTTTTTCAACATTTTTGCAGGCCTAAGATGCATTTTAAGGCCTTTTTTGGACTGCTAACATATTCTGAACTTTCAGGGCTGTAGGATGCATTTTTTGTGCCAAAATTATTTTTTTGAATTTCAGTGGTCTAGGATGCCGGTTAATGCCCGTTTCAGGCTGCAAATGTTTTTGGGACATTCAGAGCTCTCTGACGCAGTTTTTGTCCCACCAACATTTTCTGGACTTTAGGGGGTCTAGGATGCCTGTAAACACCTTTTTTGGGCCTCCAAAGTTTTCTACATTTTTGCAGGCCTAAGATGCATTTTAAGGCCTTTTTTGGGCTGCTAACATATTCTGAACTTTCAGGGCTGTAGGATGCATTTTTCGTGCCAAAATTATTTTTTTGAATTTCAGTGGTCTAGGATGCGGGTTAATGCCCCTTTGAGGGTGCAAATGTTTTTGGGACATTTAGAGCTCTCTGACCCCGTTTTTAGGATACTGTCATTTTCTGGCCTTTAGGGGGTCTAGGATGCCTGTAAACCCCTTTTTTGGGCCTCCAAATTTTTCAACATTTTTGCAGGCCTAAGATGCATTTTAAGGCCTTTTTTGGACTGCTCACATATTCTGAACTTTCAGGGTTGTAGGATGCATTTTTTGTGCCAAAATTTTTTTTTTTAATTTCAGTGGTCAAGAATGCTGGTTAATGCCCCTTTGAGGCTGCAAATGTTTTTGGGACATTCAGAGCTCTCTAACCCTGTTTTTAGGCTACCGTCGTTTTCTGGACTTTAGGGGGTCTAGGATGCCTGTAAACCCCTTTTTTGGAACTCCAAAGTTTTCTACATTTTTGCAGGCCTAAGATGCATTTTAAGGCCTTTTTGGGCTGCTAACATATTCTGAACTTTCAGGGTTGTAGGATGCATTTTTCGTGCCAAAATTATTTTTTTGAATTTCAGTGGTCTAGGATGCCGGTTAATGCCCGTTTCAGGCTGCAAATGTTTTTGGGACATTCAGAGCTCTCTGACGCAGTTTTTGTCCCACCAACATTTTCTGGACTTTAGGGGGTCTAGGATGCCTGTAAACACCTTTTTTGGGCCTCCAAAGTTTTCTACATTTTTGCAGGCCTAAGATGCATTTTAAGGCCTTTTTTGGGCTGCTAACATATTCTGAACTTTCAGGGCTGTAGGATGCATTTTTCGTGCCAAAATTATTTTTTTGAATTTCAGTGGTCTAGGATGCGGGTTAATGCCCCTTTGAGGGTGCAAATGTTTTTGGGACATTTAGAGCTCTCTGACCCCGTTTTTAGTATACTGTCATTTTCTGGCCTTTAGGGGGTCTAGGATGCCTGTAAACCCCTTTTTTGGGCCTCCAAATTTTTCAACATTTTTGCAGGCCTAAGATGCATTTTAAGGCCTTTTTTACTGCTCACATATTCTGAACTTTCAGGGTTGTAGGATGCATTTTTTGTGCCAAATTTTTTTTTTGAATTTCAGTGGTCAAGAATGCTGGTTAATGCCCCTTTGAGGCTGCAAATGTTTTTGGGACATTCAGAGCTCTCTAACCCCGTTTTTAGGCTACCGTCGTTTTCTGGACTTTAGGGGGTCTAGGATGGCTGTAAACCCCTTTTTTGGGCCTCCAAAGTTTTCTACATTTTTGCAGGCATAAGATGCATTTTAAGGCCTTTTTTGGGCTAACATATTCTGAACGTTCACGGATGTAAGATGCATTTTTCATGGAAAAAATATTTTTGGGAATTTCAGTGGTCTAGGATGCGGGTTAATGCCCCTATAATGCTGCACATGTTTTTGGGACATTCAGAGCTCTCTGACCCTGTTTGTGGACCACCAACATTTTCTGGACTTTAGGGGGTCTAGGATGCCTGTAAACCCCTTTTTTGGACATCCAAAGTTTTCAACATTTTTGCAGGCCTAAAATGCATTTTAAGGCCTTTTCTTTGGGCTGCTAACATATCCTTAACTTTCAGGGGTGTAGGATGCACTTTTCGTGACAAAATTATTTTTGGGAATTTCAGTGGTCTAGTATGCAGGTTAATGCCCCTTGAGGCTGCAAATGTTTTTGGGACATTCAGAGCTCTCTGACGCAGTGTTTAGGCCACCATCATTTTCTGGACTTTTGTAACGCTCACCTGATTCCCGCAGAGGCGCCGGTCTTGACCGGGTGAATGCTGTATCTTCAAAGGTGATGTGTAACACACGGTTGGCTCTTTGGGCTGGACCTCTGTGCACTGTATGTCTGACTCGAAGAGTAAGATGTCTGCAGATAGAAAATATGGGATTAATGAACTGGGGTTATTGGGTGCCTCTCTCCTCTTCCCTTTCTCTTCTCCTGTAGAACCCCAAAGGTTAACGCCCTCACCTTAGATAAGTGAACGCCGAGCTCTCCATCTGCCTCGGGGCAGGGTGCCGTAACCAGTTCCTTCACTGGATGAGGGTGCAGGCCTCTTGACCTCAGAGGACTGCTGTCCATCATTAACTGCACGAACGGTAAGTTCTGGGCGCTTCAAATGTCTTAAAAGTCTTTTGTAATGATATCTCTTGTTTTGCAGAGTTCCGGCGATGGCGGATGGCGGGCTGATGAGAGTTGAGGATCGAACCCGCGTGAGGAATAGAAGCGCCTGGAAGCACGTAGGTAAGCGCTTGTAGCCTGCTTCACGATGCGCACTAACTGTCCCTTTTATCTTGCAGGTACAAGTTCGGAGCTTTAGAGAAGCTGAAGGGTGCTGGAATACCCACTGGATTCGGCGTGGGAAGGAGTAATGGCACGTGAGTAATAAAGTTGCCCAATGTCTTTAAACGCACCTTCTTTTGTCTTTCAGATGCGGGATGCAGCGCCGAAGGCCTCCGGAGCGTGCAAAGAGCTGGTAAGCTTTTGTCTTTCAGATGCCGGAATGCAGTGCGAAGACCTCCGGAACATGCGAAGAGTAGGTAAGCCTTTGTCTTTCAGATGCCGGAATGCAGCGCGAGGCGTTGGTGACAGCCGATGGACCAGGTAAGAGATGCGCTGCCACTGAAGACCGTAGTGCTAACCTGTTCTTTCTTTGTCTTTACAGGTGCTGCTGAAGACTGGATTCCAGGATGGTAAGCCTTTGTTTCCTTAGGCCCAGGATCAGAAGCAGAAGACACGATGAGCGTTCTGCTGCAGAGAATGCAGAATAACACAAAGCAAGATTCATCCATCGGGTGTGGTTTAAATAGCCTCCTGTAGTGCTTAGGTGTCTCCTTCCACAGCCACGCCTAGGTAAGAAAAGAGTTCCTGCTTTCCAGAAGAGTTCCAGTGTTCTGAACCTAGGGAGTGGCTCCTGCCCCACCCAACAGGAAAAGTAGTCCCAAACAGAAGAGGATCCGGGGTTCAACTGGCAGGTAAGTAAGCAGCATGGTCTGCTGCAGGTAAGCCCACCCAAGCATTATGAGCCCGGCGCTTCCAGCGCTGGGACTGGGCATCTTTATGAGCCTGGTGCCACTGGCGCCAGGACAGGGTCCAAAAGGTCCCAATTGGGACTGGCTGGCACTCGGAACCGGGGCTATGGGTCTGCTTCCAAGGGAGTCGGGCAAGTCCTGATCTTTTGGAAGCAGAGATCATGACAACTTTAGGGGCTCTAGTATGCCTGTAAACCCCTTTTTTGGGCCTCCAAAGTTTTCAACATTTGACAGGCCTAAGATGCATTTTAAGGCTTTTTTTGGGCTGCTAACATATTCTGAACTTTCAGGGTTGTAGGATGCATTTTTTGTGCCAAAATTATTTTTTTGAATTTCAGTGGTCTAGGATGCGGGTTAATGCCCCTTTGAGGCTGCAAATGTTTTTGGGACATTCAGAGCTCTCTAACCCCGTTTTTAGGCCACCATCATTTTCTGGACTGTAGAGGGTCTAGGATGCCTGTAAACCCCTTTTTTGGGCCTCCAAATTTTTCAACATTTTTGCAGGCCTAAGATGCATTTTAAGGCCTTTTTTGGGCTGCTAACATATCCTTAACTTTCAGGGGTGTAGGATGCACTTTTCGTGACAAAATTATTTTTGGGAATTTCATTGGTAAGGATGCAGGTTAATGCCCCTTGAGGCTGCAAATGTTTTTGGGACATTTAGAGCTTTCTGACCCCCTTTTTAGGCTACTGTCATTTTCTGGCCTTTAGGGGGTCTAGTATGCCTGTAAACCCCTTTTTTGGGCCTCCAAAGTTTTCAACATTTTTGCAGGCCTAAAATGCGGTTAAAGCCTTTTTTGGACTGCTAACATATTCTGAACTTTCAGGGCTGTAGGATGCATTTTTGTGCCAAAATTATTTTTTTGAATTTCAGTTGTCTAGGATGCCGGTTAATGCCCCTTTGAGGGTGCAAATGTTTTTGGGACATTTAGAGCTCTCTGACCCCGTTTTTAGGCTACTGTCATTTTCTGGCCTTTAGGGGGTCTAGGATGCCTGTAAACCCCTTTTTTGGGCCTCCAAATTTTTCAACATTTTTGCAGGCCTAAGATGCGGTTAAAGCCTTTTTTGGACTGCTAACATATTCTGAACTTTCAGGGCTGTTGGATGCATTTTTCGTGCCAAAATTATTTTTTTGAATTTCAGTTGTCTAGGATGCCGGTTAATGCCCCTTTGAGGGTGCAAATGTTTTTGGGACATTTAGAGCTCTCTGACCCCGTTTTTAGGCCACCATCATTTTCTGGACTTTAGGGGGTCTAGAATGCCTGTAAACCCCTTTTTTGGGCTACCAAAGTTTTCAACATTTTTGCAGGCCTAAGAATCATTTTAAGGCCTTTTTTGGGCTGCTAACATATTCTTAACTTTCAGTGGTGTAGGATGCACTTTTCGTGACAAAACTATTTTTGGGAATTTCAGTGGTCTAGGATGCGGGTTAATGCCTCTTTGAGGCTGCAAATGTGTTTGAGACATTTAGAGCTCTCTTACCCCGTTTTTAGGCTACTGTCATTTTCTGGACTTTAGGGGGTCTAGGATGCCTGTAAACCCCTTTTTTGGGCCTCCAAAGTTTTCTACATTTTTGCAGGCATAAAATGCATTTTAAGGCCTTTTTTGGGCTAACATATTCTGAACGTTCACGGATGTAAGATGCATTTTTCATGGAAAAATTATTTTTGGGAATTTCAGTGGTCTAGGACGCGGGTTGATGCGCCTTTGAGGCTGCACATGTTTTTGGGACATTCAGAGCTCTCTGACCCCATTTTTAGGCCACCATCATTTTCTGGACTTTAGGGGGTCTAGGATGCCTGTAAACCCCTTTTTTGGGCTACCAAAGTTTTCAACATTTTTGCAGGCCTAAAATGCATTTTAAGGCCTTTTTTGGACTGCTAACATATTCTGAACTTTCAGGGCTGTGGGTTGCATTTTTCATGCCAAAATTATTTTTTTTGAATTTCAGTGGTCTAGGGTGCGGGTTAATGCCCCTTTCAGGCTGCAAATGTTTTTGGGACATTCAGAGCGCTCTGACGCAGTTTTTGGGCCACCAACGTTTTCTGGACTTTAGGGGGTCTAGGATGCTGTAAACACCTTTTTTGGGCTTCCAAAGTTTTCTACATTTTTGCAGGCATAAGATGCATTTTAAGGCCTTTTTTGGACTGCTAACATATTCTGAACTTTCAGGGCTGTGGGTTGCATTTTTCGTGCCAAAATTATTTTTGGGGATTTCAGTGGTCTAGGATGCATGTTAATGAACCTTTCAGGCTACAAATGTTTCTGGGACATTCAGAGCTCTCTGACGCAGTTTTTGGGCCACCAACTTTTTCTGCACTTTAGAGGGTCTAGGATGCCTGTAAACCTCTTTTTTGGGCCTCCAAAGTTTTCTACATTTTTGCAGGCCTAAGATGCATTTTAAGGCTTTTTTTGGCTAACATATTCTGAACGTTCACGGATGTAAGATGCATTTTTCATGGAAAAATTATTTTGGGAATTTCAGTGGTCTATGATGCGGGTTAATGCCCGTTTGAGGCTGCAAATGTGTTTGAGACATTTAGAGCTCTCTTACCCCGTTTTTAGGCTACTGTCATTTTCTGGACTTTAGGGGGTCTAGGATGCCTGTAAACCCCTTTTTTGGGCCTCCAAAGTTTTCTACATTTTTGCAGGCCTAAGATGCATTTTAAGGCCTTTTTTGGGCTGCTAACATATTCTGAACTTTCGGGGCTGTAGGATGCACTTTTCGTGACAAAATTATTTTTGGGAATTATAGTGGTCTAGGATGTGGGTTAATGCCCCTTTGAGGCTGCACATGTTTTTGGGACATTCAGAGCTCTCTGACCCCATTTTTAGGCCAACATCATTTTCTGGACTTTAGGGGGTCTAGGATGCCTGTAAACCCCTCTTTTGGGCCTCCAAATTTTTCAACATTTTTGCAGGCCTAAGATGCATTTTAAGGCCTTTTTTGGACTGCTAACATATTCTGAACTTTCAGGGCTGTTGGATGCATTTTTCGTGCCAAAATTATTTTTTTGAATTTCAGTGGTCTAGGATGCCGGTTAATGCCCGTTTCAGGCTGCAAATGTTTTTGGGACATTCAGAGCTCTCTGAAGCAGTTTTTGTCCCACCAACATTTTCTGGACTTTAGGGGGTCTAGGATGCCTGTAAACCCCTTCTTGGGCCTCCAAAGTTTTTTAACATTTTTGCAGGCCTAAGATGCATTTTAAGGCCCTTTTTGGGCTGCTAACATATACTGAACTTTCGGGGCTGTAGGATGCATTTTTCGTGCCAAAATTATTTTTTTGAATTTCAGTGGTCTAGGATGCGGTTTAATGCCCCTTTCAGGCTGCATAATGCCCCTTTCAGGCTGCAAGTGTTTTTGGGTTATTCAGAGCTCTCTGACACGGTTTTTGGGCCACCAACTTTTTCTGGACTTTAGGGGGTCTAATGCCTGTAAACCCCTTTTTTGGGATACCAAAGTTTTCAACATTTTTGCAGGCCTAAGATGCATTTTAAGGCCTTTTTTGGGCTAACATATTCTGAACGTTCACGGATGTAAGATGCATTTTTCATGGAAAAAATATTTTTGGGAATTTCAGTGGTCTAGGATGCGGGTTAATGCCTCTTTCAGGCTGCAAATGTTTTTGGGACATTCAGAGCTATTTGACCCTGTTTCTGGGCCACCAACTTTTTCTGGACGTTAGGGGGTCTAGGATGCCTGTAAAGCCCTTTTTTGTGTATCGAAAGTTTTCAACATTTTTGCAGGCCTAAGATGCAGTTTAAGGCCTTTTTTGGGCTGCTAAAATATTCTGAACTTTCAGGGCTGTGGGATGCATTTTTTGTGCCAAAATTATTTTTGGGAATTTCAGGGGTCTAGGATGCAGGTTAATGAACCTTTCAGGCTACAAATGTTTCTGGGACATTCAGAGCTCTCTGACGCAGTTTTTGGGCCACCAACTTTTTCTGCACTTTAGAGGGTCTAGGATGCCTGTAAACCCCTTTTTTGGGATACCAAAGTTTTCTACATTTTTGCAGGCCTAAGATGCATTTTAAGGCTTTTTTTGGCTAACATATTCTGAACGTTCACGGATGTAAGATGCATTTTTCATGGAAAAATTATTTTGGGAATTTCAGTGGTCTATGATGCGGGTTAATGCCCGTTTGAGGCTGCAAATGTGTTTGAGACATTTAGAGCTCTCTTACCCCGTTTTTAGGCTACTGTCATTTTCTGGACTTTAGGGGGTCTAGGATGCCTGTAAACCCCTTTTTTGGGCCTCCAAAGTTTTCTACATTTTTGCAGGCCTAAGATGCATTTTAAGGCCTTTTTTGGGCTGCTAACATATTCTGAACTTTCGGGGCTGTAGGATGCACTTTTCGTGACAAAATTATTTTTGGGAATTATAGTGGTCTAGGATGTGGGTTAATGCCCCTTTGAGGCTGCACATGTTTTTGGGACATTCAGAGCTCTCTGACCCCATTTTTAGGCCAACATCATTTTCTGGACTTTAGGGGGTCTAGGATGCCTGTAAACCCCTCTTTTGGGCCTCCAAATTTTTCAACATTTTTGCAGGCCTAAGATGCATTTTAAGGCCTTTTTTGGACTGCTAACATATTCTGAACTTTCAGGGCTGTTGGATGCATTTTTCGTGCCAAAATTATTTTTTTGAATTTCAGTGGTCTAGGATGCCGGTTAATGCCCGTTTCAGGCTGCAAATGTTTTTGGGACATTCAGAGCTCTCTGAAGCAGTTTTTGTCCCACCAACATTTTCTGGACTTTAGGGGGTCTAGGATGCCTGTAAACCCCTTCTTGGGCCTCCAAAGTTTTTTAACATTTTTGCAGGCCTAAGATGCATTTTAAGGCCCTTTTTGGGCTGCTAACATATACTGAACTTTCGGGGCTGTAGGATGCATTTTTCGTGCCAAAATTATTTTTTTGAATTTCAGTGGTCTAGGATGCGGTTTAATGCCCCTTTCAGGCTGCATAATGCCCCTTTCAGGCTGCAAGTGTTTTTGGGTTATTCAGAGCTCTCTGACACGGTTTTTGGGCCACCAACTTTTTCTGGACTTTAGGGGGTCTAATGCCTGTAAACCCCTTTTTTGGGATACCAAAGTTTTCAACATTTTTGCAGGCCTAAGATGCATTTTAAGGCCTTTTTTGGGCTAACATATTCTGAACGTTCACGGATGTAAGATGCATTTTTCATGGAAAAAATATTTTTGGGAATTTCAGTGGTCTAGGATGCGGGTTAATGCCTCTTTCAGGCTGCAAATGTTTTTGGGACATTCAGAGCTATTTGACCCTGTTTCTGGGCCACCAACTTTTTCTGGACGTTAGGGGGTCTAGGATGCCTGTAAAGCCCTTTTTTGTGTATCGAAAGTTTTCAACATTTTTGCAGGCCTAAGATGCAGTTTAAGGCCTTTTTTGGGCTGCTAAAATATTCTGAACTTTCAGGGCTGTGGGATGCATTTTTTGTGCCAAAATTATTTTTGGGAATTTCAGGGGTCTAGGATGCAGGTTAATGAACCTTTCAGGCTACAAATGTTTCTGGGACATTCAGAGCTCTCTGACGCAGTTTTTGGGCCACCAACTTTTTCTGCACTTTAGAGGGTCTAGGATGCCTGTAAACCTCTTTTTTGGGCCTCCAAAGTTTTCTACATTTTTGCAGGCCTAAGATGCATTTTAAGGCTTTTTTTGGCTAACATATTCTGAACGTTCACGGATGTAAGATGCATTTTTCATGGAAAAATTATTTTGGGAATTTCAGTGGTCTATGATGCGGGTTAATGCCCGTTTGAGGCTGCAAATGTGTTTGAGACATTTAGAGCTCTCTTACCCCGTTTTTAGGCTACTGTCATTTTCTGGACTTTAGGGGGTCTAGGATGCCTGTAAACCCCTTTTTTGGGCCTCCAAAGTTTTCTACATTTTTGCAGGCCTAAGATGCATTTTAAGGCCTTTTTTGGGCTGCTAACATATTCTGAACTTTCGGGGCTGTAGGATGCACTTTTCGTGACAAAATTATTTTTGGGAATTATAGTGGTCTAGGATGTGGGTTAATGCCCCTTTGAGGCTGCACATGTTTTTGGGACATTCAGAGCTCTCTGACCCCATTTTTAGGCCAACATCATTTTCTGGACTTTAGGGGGTCTAGGATGCCTGTAAACCCCTTTTTTGGGCCTCCAAATTTTTCAACATTTTTGCAGGCCTAAGATGCATTTTAAGGCCTTTTTTGGACTGCTAACATATTCTGAACTTTCAGGGCTGTTGGATGCATTTTTCGTGCCAAAATTATTTTTTTGAATTTCAGTGGTCTAGGATGCCGGTTAATGCCCGATTCAGGCTGCAAATGTTTTTGGGACATTCAGAGCTCTCTGAAGCAGTTTTTGTCCCACCAACATTTTCTGGACTTTAGGGGGTCTAGGATGCCTGTAAACCCCTTCTTGGGCCTCCAAAGTTTTCAACATTTTTGCAGGCCTAAGATGCATTTTAAGGCCCTTTTTGGGCTGCTAACATATACTGAACTTTCGGGGCTGTAGGATGCATTTTTCGTGCCAAAATTATTTTTTTGAATTTCAGTGGTCTAGGATGCGGTTTAATGCCCCTTTCAGGCTGCATAATGCCCCTTTCAGGCTGCACGTGTTTTTGGGTTATTCAGAGCTCTCTGCCACGGTTTTTGGGCCACCAACTTTTTCTGGACTTTAGGGGGTCTAATGCCTGTAAACCCCTTTTTTGGGCTACCAAAGTTTTCAACATTTTTGCAGGCCTAAGATGCATTTTAAGGCCTTTTTTGGGCTAACATATTCTGAACGTTCACGGATGTAAGATGCATTTTTCATGGAAAAAATATTTTTGGGAATTTCAGTGGTCTAGGATGCGGGTTAATGCCTCTTTCAGGCTGCAAATGTTTTTGGGACATTCAGAGCTATTTGACCCTGTTTCTGGGCCACCAACTTTTTCTGGACGTTAGGGGGTCTAGGATGCCTGTAAAGCCCTTTTTTGTGTATCGAACGTTTTCAACATTTTTGCAGGCCTAAGATGCAGTTTAAGGCCTTTTTTGGGCTGCTAACATATTCTGAACTTTCAGGGCTGTGGGATGCATTTTTTGTGCCAAAATTATTTTTGGGAATTTCAGGGGTCTAGGATGCAGGTTAAGGAACCTTTGAGGCTGCAAATATTTTTGGGACATTCAGAGCTATTTGACCCTGTTTCTGGGCCACCAACATTTTCTGGACTTTAGGGGGTCTAGGAGTCCTGTAAACCCCTTTTTTGGGCCTCCAAAGTTTTCTACATTTGTACAGGCCTAAGATGCAGTTAGGGCCTTTTTTGGACTGCTAACATATTCTGAACGTTCAGGGCTGTAGGATGCATTTTTCGTGCCAAAATTATTTTTTTGAATTTCAGTGGTCTAGGATGCCGGTTAATGCCCCTTTCAGGGTGCAAATGTTTTTGGGACATTCAGAGCTCTCTATCCCCGTTTTTAGGCTACCGTCATTTTCTGGACTTTAGGGGGTCTAGGATGCCTGTAAACCCCTTTTTTGGGCTACCAAAGTTTTCAACATTTTTGCAGGCCTAAGATGCATTTTAAGGCCTTTTTTGGGCTAACATATTCTGAACGTTCACGGATGTAAGATGCATTTTTCATGGAAAAAATATTTTTGGGAATTTCAGTGGTCTAGGATGCGGGTTAATGCCCCTTTCAGGCTGCAAATGTTTTTGGGACATTCAGAGCTATTTGACCCTGTTTCTGGGCCACCAACTTTTTCTGGACGTTAGGGGGTCTAGGATGCCTGTAAAGCCCTTTTTTGTGTATCGAAAGTTTTCAACATTTTTGCAGGCCTAAGATGCAGTTTAAGGCCTTTTTTGGGCTGCTAAAATATTCTGAACTTTCAGGGCTGTGGGATGCATTTTTCGTGACAAAATTATTTTTGGGAATTTCAGTGGTCTAGGATGCGGGTTAATGCCCGTTTCAAGCTGCAAATGTTTTTGGGACATTCAGAGCTCTCTGACGCAGTTTTTGTACTACCAATATTTTCTGGACTTTAGGGGGTCTAGGATGCCTGCAAACCCCTTTTTTGGGCCTCCAAAGTTTTCTACATTTTTGCAGGCCCAAGATGCATTTTAAGGCCTTTTTTGGACTGCTAACATATTCTGAACTTTCAGGGCTGTGGGTTGCATTTTTCATGCCAAAATTATTTTTTTTGAATTTAAGTGGTCTAGGGTGCGGGTTAATGCCCCTTTCAGGCTGCAAATGTTTTTGGGACATTCAGAGCACTCTGACGCAGTTTTTGGGCCACCAACGTTTTCTGGACTTTAGGGGGTCTAGGATGCCTGTAAACACCTTTTTTGGGCTTCCAAAGTTTTCTACATTTTTGCAGGCATAAGATGCATTTTAATTAAGGCCTTTTTTGGACTGCTAACATATTCTGAACTTTCAGGGCTGTGGGTTGCATTTTTCGTGCCAAAATTATTTTTGGGGATTTCAGTGGTCTAGGATGCCTGTTAATGAACCTTTCAGGCTACAAATGTTTCTGGGACATTCAGAGCTCTCTGACGCAGTTTTTGGGCCACCAACTTTTTCTGCACTTTAGGGGGTCTAGGATGCCTGTAAACCTCTTTTTTGGGCCTTCAAAGTTTTCTACATTTTTGCAGGCCTAAGATGCATTTTAAGGCTTTTTTTGGCTAACATATTCTGAACGTTCACGGATGTAAGATGCATTTTTCATGGAAAAATTATTTTGGGAATTTCAGTGGTCTAGGATGCGGGTTAATGCCCCTTTGAGGCTGCAAATGTGTTTGAGACATTTAGAGCTCTCTTACCCCGTTTTTAGGCTACTGTCAATTTCTGGACTTTAGGGGGTCTAGGATGCCTGTAAACCCCTTTTTTGGGCCTCCAAAGTTTTCTACATTTTTGCATGCCTAAGATGCATTTTAAGGCCTTTTTTGGGCTGCTAACATGTTCTGAACTTTCGGGGCTGTAGGATGCACTTTTCGTGACAAAATTATTTTTGGGAATTATAGTGGTCTAGGATGTGGGTTAATGCCCCTTTGAGGCTGCACATGTTTTTGGGACATTCAGAGCTCTCTGACCCCATTTTTAGGCCAACATCATTTTCTGGACATTAGGGGGTCTAGGATGCCTGTAAACCCCTTTTTTGGGCCTCCAAAGTTTTCTACATTTTTGCAGGCATAAGATGCATTTTAAGGCCTTTTTTGGACTGCTAACATATTCTGAACTTCAGGGCTGTTGTATGCATTTTTCGTGTCAAAATTACTTTTTTGAATTTCAATGGTCTAGGATGCGGGTTAATGCCCTCTGAGGCTGCAAATGTTTTTGGGACATTCAGAGCTCTTACCCCGTTTTTAGGCCACCATCATTTTCTGGACTTTAGGGGGTCTAGAATGCCTGTAAACCCCTTTTTTGGGCTACCAAAGTTTTCAACATTTCTGCAGGCCTAAAATGCATTTTAAGGCCTTTTTTGGGCTGCTAACATATTCTTAACTTTCAGTGGTGTAGGATGCACTTTTCGTGACAAAATTATTTTTGGGAATTTCAGTGGTCTAGGATGCGGGTTAATGCCCCTTTGAGGCTGCAAATGTGTTTGAGACATTTAGAGCTCTCTTACCCCGTTTTTAGGCTACTGTCATTTTCTGGACTTTAGGGGGTCTAGGATGCCTGTAAACCCCTTTTTTGGGCCTCCAAAGTTTTCTACATTTTTGCAGGCATAAAATGCATTTTAAGGCCATTTTTGGGCTAACATATTCTGAACGTTCACGGATGTAAGATGCATTTTTCATGGAAAAATTATTTTTGGGAATTTTAGTGGTCTAGGATGCGGGTTAATGCCCCTTTGAGGCTGCACATGTTTTTGGGACATTCAGAGCTCTCTGACCCCATTTTTAGGCCACCATCATTTTCTGGACTTTAGGGGGTCTAGGATGCCTGTAAACCCCTTTTTTGGGCATCCAAAGTTTTCAACATTTTTGCAGGCCTAAGGTGCATTTTAAGGCCTTTTTTGGACTGCTAACATATTCTGAACTTCAGGGCTGTTGGATGCATTTTTCGTGTCAAAATTACTTTTTTGAATTTCAATGGTCTAGGATGCGGGTTAATGCCCCTCTGAGGCTGCAAATGTTTTTGGGACATTCAGAGCTCTTACCCCATTTTTAGGCCACCATCATTTTCTGGACTTTAGGGGGTCTAGAATGCCTGTAAACCCCTTTTTTGGGCTACCAAAGTTTTCAACATTTTTGCAGGCATAAGATGCATTTTAAGGCCTTTTTTGGACTGCTAACATATTCTGAACTTTCAGGGCTGTGGGTTGCATTTTTCGTGCCAAAATTATTTTTGGGGATTTCAGTGGTCTAGGATGCATGTTAATGAACCTTTCAGGCTACAAATGTTTCTGGGACATTCAGAGCTCTCTGACGCAGTTTTTGGGCCACCAACTTTTTCTGCACTTTAGGGGGTCTAGGATGCCTGTAAACCTCTTTTTTGGGCCTCCAAAGTTTTCTACATTTTTGCAGGCCTAAGATGCATTTTAAGGCTTTTTTTGGCTAACATATTCTGAACGTTCACGGATGTAAGATGCATTTTTCATGGAAAAATTATTTTGGGAATTTCAGTGGTCTAGGATGCGGGTTAATGCCCCTTTGAGGCTGCAAATGTGTTTGAGACATTTAGAGCTCTCTTACCCCGTTTTTAGGCTACTGTCATTTTCTGGACTTTAGGGGGTCTAGGATGCCTGTAAACCCCTTTTTTGGGCCTCCAAAGTTTTCTACATTTTTGCAGGCCTAAGATGCATTTTAAGGCCTTTTTTGGGCTGCTAACATATTCTGAACTTTCGGGGCTGTAGGATGCACTTTTCGTGACAAAATTATTTTTGGGAATTATAGTGGTCTAGGATGTGGGTTAATGCCCCTTTGAGGCTGCACATGTTTTTGGGACATTCAGAGCTCTCTGACCCCATTTTTAGGCCAACATAATTTTCTGGACTTTAGGGGGTCTAGGATGCCTGTAAACCCCTTTTTTGGGCCTCCAAAGTTTTCAACATTTTTGCAGGGCTAAGATGCATTTTAAGGCCCTTTTTGGGCTGTTAACATATTCTGAACTTTCAGGGCTGTAGGATGCATTTTTTGTGCCAAAATTTTTTTTGGGAATTTCAGTGGTCTAGGATGCGGGTTAATGCCCCTTTGAGGCTGGACATGTTTTTGAGACATTCAGAGCTCTCTGACGCAGATTTTGGCCCACCAACTTTTTCTGGACTTTAGGGGGTCTAGGATGCCTGTAAACACCTCTTTTGGGCCTCCAAAGGTTTCTACATTTTTGCAGGCATAAGATGCATTTTAAGGCCTTTTTTGGACTGCTAACATATTCTGAACTTCAGGGCTGTTGTATGCATTTTTCGTGTCAAAATTACTTTTTTGAATTTCAATGGTCTAGGATGCGGGTTAATGCACCTCTGAGGCTGCAAATGTTTTTGGGACATTCAGAGCTCTTACCCCGTTTTTAGGCCACCATCATTTTCTGGACTTTAGGGGGCCTAGAATGCCTGTAAACCCCTTTTTTGGACTACCAAAGTTTTCAACATTTTTGCAGGCCTAAGATGTATTTTAAGGCCTTTTTTGGGCGGCTAACATATTCTTAACTTTCAGTGGTGTAGGATGCACTTTTCGTGACAAAATTATTTTTGGGAATTTCGGTGGTCTAGGATGCGGGTTAATGCCCCTTTGAGGCTGCAAATGTGTTTGAGACATTTAGAGCTCTCTTACCCCGTTTTTAGGCTACTGTCATTTTCTGGACTTTAGGGGGTCTAGGATGCCTGTAAACCCCTTTTTTGGGCCTCCAAAGTTTTCTACATTTTTGCAGGCATAAAATGCATTTTAAGGCCTTTTTTGGGCTAACATATTCTGAACGTTCACGGATGTAAGATGCATTTTTCATGGAAAAATTATTTTTGGGAATTTTAGTGGTCTAGGATGCGGGTTAATGCCCCTTTGAGGCTGCACATGTTTTTGGGACATTCAGAGCTCTCTGACCCCATTTTTAGGCCACCATAATTTTCTGGACTTTAGGGGGTCTAGGATGCCTGTAAACCCCTTTTTTGGGCATCCAAAGTTTTCAACATTTTTGCAGGCCTAAGGTGCATTTTAAGGCCTTTTTTGGACTGCCAACATATTCTGAACTTCAGGGCTGTTGGATGCATTTTTCGTGTCAAAATTACTTTTTTGAATTTCAATGGTCTAGGATGCGGGTTAATGCCCCTCTGAGGCTGCAAATGTTTTTGGGACATTCAGAGCTCTTACCCCGTTTTTAGGCCACCATCATTTTCTGGACTTTAGGGGGTCTAGAATGCCTGTAAACCCCTTTTTTGGGCTACCAAAGTTTTCAACATTTTTGCAGGCATAAGATGCATTTTAAGGCCTTTTTTGGACTGCTAACATATTCTGAACTTTCAGGGCTGTGGGTTGCATTTTTCGTGCCAAAATTATTTTTGGGGATTTCAGTGGTCTAGGATGCATGTTAATGAACCTTTCAGGCTACAAATGTTTCTGGGACATTCAGAGCTCTCTGACGCAGTTTTTGGGCCACCAACTTTTTCTGCACTTTAGGGGGTCTAGGATGCCTGTAAACCTCTTTTTTGGGCCTCCAAAGTTTTCTACATTTTTGCAGGCCTAAGATGCATTTTAAGGCTTTTTTTGGCTAACATATTCTGAACGTTCACGGATGTAAGATGCATTTTTCATGGAAAAATTATTTTGGGAATTTCAGTGGTCTAGGACGCGGGTTAATGCCCCTTTGAGGCTGCAAATGTGTTTGAGACATTTAGAGCTCTCTTACCCCGTTTTTAGGCTACTGTCATTTTCTGGACTTTAGGGGGTCTAGGATGCCTGTAAACCCCTTTTTTGGGCCTCCAAAGTTTTCTACATTTTTGCAGGCCTAAGATGCATTTTAAGGCCTTTTTTGGGCTGCTAACATATTCTGAACTTTCGGGGCTGTAGGATGCACTTTTCGTGACAAAATTATTTTTGGGAATTATAGTGGTCTAGGATGTGGGTTAATGCCCCTTTGAGGCTGCACATGTTTTTGGGACATTCAGAGCTCTCTGACCCCATTTTTAGGCCAACATCATTTTCTGGACTTTAGGGGGTCTAGGATGCCTGTAAACCCCTCTTTTGGGCCTCCAAATTTTTCAACATTTTTGCAGGCCTAAGATGCATTTTAAGGCCTTTTTTGGACTGCTAACATATTCTGAACTTTCAGGGCTGTTGGATGCATTTTTCGTGCCAAAATTATTTTTTTGAATTTCAGTGGTCTAGGATGCCGGTTAATGCCCGTTTCAGGCTGCAAATGTTTTTGGGACATTCAGAGCTCTCTGAAGCAGTTTTTGTCCCACCAACATTTTCTGGACTTTAGGGGGTCTAGGATGCCTGTAAACCCCTTCTTGGGCCTCCAAAGTTTTTTAACATTTTTGCAGGCCTAAGATGCATTTTAAGGCCCTTTTTGGGCTGCTAACATATACTGAACTTTCGGGGCTGTAGGATGCATTTTTCGTGCCAAAATTATTTTTTTGAATTTCAGTGGTCTAGGATGCGGTTTAATGCCCCTTTCAGGCTGCATAATGCCCCTTTCAGGCTGCAAGTGTTTTTGGGTTATTCAGAGCTCTCTGACACGGTTTTTGGGCCACCAACTTTTTCTGGACTTTAGGGGGTCTAATGCCTGTAAACCCCTTTTTTGGGATACCAAAGTTTTCAACATTTTTGCAGGCCTAAGATGCATTTTAAGGCCTTTTTTGGGCTAACATATTCTGAACGTTCACGGATGTAAGATGCATTTTTCATGGAAAAAATATTTTTGGGAATTTCAGTGGTCTAGGATGCGGGTTAATGCCTCTTTCAGGCTGCAAATGTTTTTGGGACATTCAGAGCTATTTGACCCTGTTTCTGGGCCACCAACTTTTTCTGGACGTTAGGGGGTCTAGGATGCCTGTAAAGCCCTTTTTTGTGTATCGAAAGTTTTCAACATTTTTGCAGGCCTAAGATGCAGTTTAAGGCCTTTTTTGGGCTGCTAAAATATTCTGAACTTTCAGGGCTGTGGGATGCATTTTTTGTGCCAAAATTATTTTTGGGAATTTCAGGGGTCTAGGATGCAGGTTAATGAACCTTTCAGGCTACAAATGTTTCTGGGACATTCAGAGCTCTCTGACGCAGTTTTTGGGCCACCAACTTTTTCTGCACTTTAGAGGGTCTAGGATGCCTGTAAACCTCTTTTTTGGGCCTCCAAAGTTTTCTACATTTTTGCAGGCCTAAGATGCATTTTAAGGCTTTTTTTGGCTAACATATTCTGAACGTTCACGGATGTAAGATGCATTTTTCATGGAAAAATTATTTTGGGAATTTCAGTGGTCTATGATGCGGGTTAATGCCCGTTTGAGGCTGCAAATGTGTTTGAGACATTTAGAGCTCTCTTACCCCGTTTTTAGGCTACTGTCATTTTCTGGACTTTAGGGGGTCTAGGATGCCTGTAAACCCCTTTTTTGGGCCTCCAAAGTTTTCTACATTTTTGCAGGCCTAAGATGCATTTTAAGGCCTTTTTTGGGCTGCTAACATATTCTGAACTTTCGGGGCTGTAGGATGCACTTTTCGTGACAAAATTATTTTTGGGAATTATAGTGGTCTAGGATGTGGGTTAATGCCCCTTTGAGGCTGCACATGTTTTTGGGACATTCAGAGCTCTCTGACCCCATTTTTAGGCCAACATCATTTTCTGGACTTTAGGGGGTCTAGGATGCCTGTAAACCCCTTTTTTGGGCCTCCAAATTTTTCAACATTTTTGCAGGCCTAAGATGCATTTTAAGGCCTTTTTTGGACTGCTAACATATTCTGAACTTTCAGGGCTGTTGGATGCATTTTTCGTGCCAAAATTATTTTTTTGAATTTCAGTGGTCTAGGATGCCGGTTAATGCCCGATTCAGGCTGCAAATGTTTTTGGGACATTCAGAGCTCTCTGAAGCAGTTTTTGTCCCACCAACATTTTCTGGACTTTAGGGGGTCTAGGATGCCTGTAAACCCCTTCTTGGGCCTCCAAAGTTTTCAACATTTTTGCAGGCCTAAGATGCATTTTAAGGCCCTTTTTGGGCTGCTAACATATACTGAACTTTCGGGGCTGTAGGATGCATTTTTCGTGCCAAAATTATTTTTTTGAATTTCAGTGGTCTAGGATGCGGTTTAATGCCCCTTTCAGGCTGCATAATGCCCCTTTCAGGCTGCACGTGTTTTTGGGTTATTCAGAGCTCTCTGCCACGGTTTTTGGGCCACCAACTTTTTCTGGACTTTAGGGGGTCTAATGCCTGTAAACCCCTTTTTTGGGCTACCAAAGTTTTCAACATTTTTGCAGGCCTAAGATGCATTTTAAGGCCTTTTTTGGGCTAACATATTCTGAACGTTCACGGATGTAAGATGCATTTTTCATGGAAAAAATATTTTTGGGAATTTCAGTGGTCTAGGATGCGGGTTAATGCCTCTTTCAGGCTGCAAATGTTTTTGGGACATTCAGAGCTATTTGACCCTGTTTCTGGGCCACCAACTTTTTCTGGACGTTAGGGGGTCTAGGATGCCTGTAAAGCCCTTTTTTGTGTATCGAACGTTTTCAACATTTTTGCAGGCCTAAGATGCAGTTTAAGGCCTTTTTTGGGCTGCTAACATATTCTGAACTTTCAGGGCTGTGGGATGCATTTTTTGTGCCAAAATTATTTTTGGGAATTTCAGGGGTCTAGGATGCAGGTTAAGGAACCTTTGAGGCTGCAAATATTTTTGGGACATTCAGAGCTATTTGACCCTGTTTCTGGGCCACCAACATTTTCTGGACTTTAGGGGGTCTAGGAGTCCTGTAAACCCCTTTTTTGGGCCTCCAAAGTTTTCTACATTTGTACAGGCCTAAGATGCAGTTAGGGCCTTTTTTGGACTGCTAACATATTCTGAACGTTCAGGGCTGTAGGATGCATTTTTCGTGCCAAAATTATTTTTTTGAATTTCAGTGGTCTAGGATGCCGGTTAATGCCCCTTTCAGGGTGCAAATGTTTTTGGGACATTCAGAGCTCTCTATCCCCGTTTTTAGGCTACCGTCATTTTCTGGACTTTAGGGGGTCTAGGATGCCTGTAAACCCCTTTTTTGGGCTACCAAAGTTTTCAACATTTTTGCAGGCCTAAGATGCATTTTAAGGCCTTTTTTGGGCTAACATATTCTGAACGTTCACGGATGTAAGATGCATTTTTCATGGAAAAAATATTTTTGGGAATTTCAGTGGTCTAGGATGCGGGTTAATGCCCCTTTCAGGCTGCAAATGTTTTTGGGACATTCAGAGCTATTTGACCCTGTTTCTGGGCCACCAACTTTTTCTGGACGTTAGGGGGTCTAGGATGCCTGTAAAGCCCTTTTTTGTGTATCGAAAGTTTTCAACATTTTTGCAGGCCTAAGATGCAGTTTAAGGCCTTTTTTGGGCTGCTAAAATATTCTGAACTTTCAGGGCTGTGGGATGCATTTTTCGTGACAAAATTATTTTTGGGAATTTCAGTGGTCTAGGATGCGGGTTAATGCCCGTTTCAAGCTGCAAATGTTTTTGGGACATTCAGAGCTCTCTGACGCAGTTTTTGTACTACCAATATTTTCTGGACTTTAGGGGGTCTAGGATGCCTGCAAACCCCTTTTTTGGGCCTCCAAAGTTTTCTACATTTTTGCAGGCCCAAGATGCATTTTAAGGCCTTTTTTGGACTGCTAACATATTCTGAACTTTCAGGGCTGTGGGTTGCATTTTTCATGCCAAAATTATTTTTTTTGAATTTAAGTGGTCTAGGGTGCGGGTTAATGCCCCTTTCAGGCTGCAAATGTTTTTGGGACATTCAGAGCACTCTGACGCAGTTTTTGGGCCACCAACGTTTTCTGGACTTTAGGGGGTCTAGGATGCCTGTAAACACCTTTTTTGGGCTTCCAAAGTTTTCTACATTTTTGCAGGCATAAGATGCATTTTAATTAAGGCCTTTTTTGGACTGCTAACATATTCTGAACTTTCAGGGCTGTGGGTTGCATTTTTCGTGCCAAAATTATTTTTGGGGATTTCAGTGGTCTAGGATGCCTGTTAATGAACCTTTCAGGCTACAAATGTTTCTGGGACATTCAGAGCTCTCTGACGCAGTTTTTGGGCCACCAACTTTTTCTGCACTTTAGGGGGTCTAGGATGCCTGTAAACCTCTTTTTTGGGCCTTCAAAGTTTTCTACATTTTTGCAGGCCTAAGATGCATTTTAAGGCTTTTTTTGGCTAACATATTCTGAACGTTCACGGATGTAAGATGCATTTTTCATGGAAAAATTATTTTGGGAATTTCAGTGGTCTAGGATGCGGGTTAATGCCCCTTTGAGGCTGCAAATGTGTTTGAGACATTTAGAGCTCTCTTACCCCGTTTTTAGGCTACTGTCAATTTCTGGACTTTAGGGGGTCTAGGATGCCTGTAAACCCCTTTTTTGGGCCTCCAAAGTTTTCTACATTTTTGCATGCCTAAGATGCATTTTAAGGCCTTTTTTGGGCTGCTAACATGTTCTGAACTTTCGGGGCTGTAGGATGCACTTTTCGTGACAAAATTATTTTTGGGAATTATAGTGGTCTAGGATGTGGGTTAATGCCCCTTTGAGGCTGCACATGTTTTTGGGACATTCAGAGCTCTCTGACCCCATTTTTAGGCCAACATCATTTTCTGGACATTAGGGGGTCTAGGATGCCTGTAAACCCCTTTTTTGGGCCTCCAAAGTTTTCTACATTTTTGCAGGCATAAGATGCATTTTAAGGCCTTTTTTGGACTGCTAACATATTCTGAACTTCAGGGCTGTTGTATGCATTTTTCGTGTCAAAATTACTTTTTTGAATTTCAATGGTCTAGGATGCGGGTTAATGCCCTCTGAGGCTGCAAATGTTTTTGGGACATTCAGAGCTCTTACCCCGTTTTTAGGCCACCATCATTTTCTGGACTTTAGGGGGTCTAGAATGCCTGTAAACCCCTTTTTTGGGCTACCAAAGTTTTCAACATTTCTGCAGGCCTAAAATGCATTTTAAGGCCTTTTTTGGGCTGCTAACATATTCTTAACTTTCAGTGGTGTAGGATGCACTTTTCGTGACAAAATTATTTTTGGGAATTTCAGTGGTCTAGGATGCGGGTTAATGCCCCTTTGAGGCTGCAAATGTGTTTGAGACATTTAGAGCTCTCTTACCCCGTTTTTAGGCTACTGTCATTTTCTGGACTTTAGGGGGTCTAGGATGCCTGTAAACCCCTTTTTTGGGCCTCCAAAGTTTTCTACATTTTTGCAGGCATAAAATGCATTTTAAGGCCATTTTTGGGCTAACATATTCTGAACGTTCACGGATGTAAGATGCATTTTTCATGGAAAAATTATTTTTGGGAATTTTAGTGGTCTAGGATGCGGGTTAATGCCCCTTTGAGGCTGCACATGTTTTTGGGACATTCAGAGCTCTCTGACCCCATTTTTAGGCCACCATCATTTTCTGGACTTTAGGGGGTCTAGGATGCCTGTAAACCCCTTTTTTGGGCATCCAAAGTTTTCAACATTTTTGCAGGCCTAAGGTGCATTTTAAGGCCTTTTTTGGACTGCTAACATATTCTGAACTTCAGGGCTGTTGGATGCATTTTTCGTGTCAAAATTACTTTTTTGAATTTCAATGGTCTAGGATGCGGGTTAATGCCCCTCTGAGGCTGCAAATGTTTTTGGGACATTCAGAGCTCTTAACCCATTTTTAGGCCACCATCATTTTCTGGACTTTAGGGGGTCTAGAATGCCTGTAAACCCCTTTTTTGGGCTACCAAAGTTTTCAACATTTTTGCAGGCATAAGATGCATTTTAAGGCCTTTTTTGGACTGCTAACATATTCTGAACTTTCAGGGCTGTGGGTTGCATTTTTCGTGCCAAAATTATTTTTGGGGATTTCAGTGGTCTAGGATGCATGTTAATGAACCTTTCAGGCTACAAATGTTTCTGGGACATTCAGAGCTCTCTGACGCAGTTTTTGGGCCACCAACTTTTTCTGCACTTTAGGGGGTCTAGGATGCCTGTAAACCTCTTTTTTGGGCCTCCAAAGTTTTCTACATTTTTGCAGGCCTAAGATGCATTTTAAGGCTTTTTTTGGCTAACATATTCTGAACGTTCACGGATGTAAGATGCATTTTTCATGGAAAAATTATTTTGGGAATTTCAGTGGTCTAGGATGCGGGTTAATGCCCCTTTGAGGCTGCAAATGTGTTTGAGACATTTAGAGCTCTCTTACCCCGTTTTTAGGCTACTGTCATTTTCTGGACTTTAGGGGGTCTAGGATGCCTGTAAACCCCTTTTTTGGGCCTCCAAAGTTTTCTACATTTTTGCAGGCCTAAGATGCATTTTAAGGCCTTTTTTGGGCTGCTAACATATTCTGAACTTTCGGGGCTGTAGGATGCACTTTTCGTGACAAAATTATTTTTGGGAATTATAGTGGTCTAGGATGTGGGTTAATGCCCCTTTGAGGCTGCACATGTTTTTGGGACATTCAGAGCTCTCTGACCCCATTTTTAGGCCAACATAATTTTCTGGACTTTAGGGGGTCTAGGATGCCTGTAAACCCCTTTTTTGGGCCTCCAAAGTTTTCAACATTTTTGCAGGGCTAAGATGCATTTTAAGGCCCTTTTTGGGCTGTTAACATATTCTGAACTTTCAGGGCTGTAGGATGCATTTTTTGTGCCAAAATTTTTTTTGGGAATTTCAGTGGTCTAGGATGCGGGTTAATGCCCCTTTGAGGCTGGACATGTTTTTGAGACATTCAGAGCTCTCTGACGCAGATTTTGGCCCACCAACTTTTTCTGGACTTTAGGGGGTCTAGGATGCCTGTAAACACCTCTTTTGGGCCTCCAAAGGTTTCTACATTTTTGCAGGCATAAGATGCATTTTAAGGCCTTTTTTGGACTGCTAACATATTCTGAACTTCAGGGCTGTTGTATGCATTTTTCGTGTCAAAATTACTTTTTTGAATTTCAATGGTCTAGGATGCGGGTTAATGCACCTCTGAGGCTGCAAATGTTTTTGGGACATTCAGAGCTCTTACCCCGTTTTTAGGCCACCATCATTTTCTGGACTTTAGGGGGCCTAGAATGCCTGTAAACCCCTTTTTTGGACTACCAAAGTTTTCAACATTTTTGCAGGCCTAAGATGTATTTTAAGGCCTTTTTTGGGCGGCTAACATATTCTTAACTTTCAGTGGTGTAGGATGCACTTTTCGTGACAAAATTATTTTTGGGAATTTCGGTGGTCTAGGATGCGGGTTAATGCCCCTTTGAGGCTGCAAATGTGTTTGAGACATTTAGAGCTCTCTTACCCCGTTTTTAGGCTACTGTCATTTTCTGGACTTTAGGGGGTCTAGGATGCCTGTAAACCCCTTTTTTGGGCCTCCAAAGTTTTCTACATTTTTGCAGGCATAAAATGCATTTTAAGGCCTTTTTTGGGCTAACATATTCTGAACGTTCACGGATGTAAGATGCATTTTTCATGGAAAAATTATTTTTGGGAATTTTAGTGGTCTAGGATGCGGGTTAATGCCCCTTTGAGGCTGCACATGTTTTTGGGACATTCAGAGCTCTCTGACCCCATTTTTAGGCCACCATAATTTTCTGGACTTTAGGGGGTCTAGGATGCCTGTAAACCCCTTTTTTGGGCATCCAAAGTTTTCAACATTTTTGCAGGCCTAAGGTGCATTTTAAGGCCTTTTTTGGACTGCCAACATATTCTGAACTTCAGGGCTGTTGGATGCATTTTTCGTGTCAAAATTACTTTTTTGAATTTCAATGGTCTAGGATGCGGGTTAATGCCCCTCTGAGGCTGCAAATGTTTTTGGGACATTCAGAGCTCTTACCCCGTTTTTAGGCCACCATCATTTTCTGGACTTTAGGGGGTCTAGAATGCCTGTAAACCCCTTTTTTGGGCTACCAAAGTTTTCAACATTTTTGCAGGCATAAGATGCATTTTAAGGCCTTTTTTGGACTGCTAACATATTCTGAACTTTCAGGGCTGTGGGTTGCATTTTTCGTGCCAAAATTATTTTTGGGGATTTCAGTGGTCTAGGATGCATGTTAATGAACCTTTCAGGCTACAAATGTTTCTGGGACATTCAGAGCTCTCTGACGCAGTTTTTGGGCCACCAACTTTTTCTGCACTTTAGGGGGTCTAGGATGCCTGTAAACCTCTTTTTTGGGCCTCCAAAGTTTTCTACATTTTTGCAGGCCTAAGATGCATTTTAAGGCTTTTTTTGGCTAACATATTCTGAACGTTCACGGATGTAAGATGCATTTTTCATGGAAAAATTATTTTGGGAATTTCAGTGGTCTAGGACGCGGGTTAATGCCCCTTTGAGGCTGCAAATGTGTTTGAGACATTTAGAGCTCTCTTACCCCGTTTTTAGGCTACTGTCATTTTCTGGACTTTAGGGGGTCTAGGATGCCTGTAAACCCCTTTTTTGGGCCTCCAAAGTTTTCTACATTTTTGCAGGCCTAAGATGCATTTTAAGGCCTTTTTTGGGCTGCTAACATATTCTGAACTTTCGGGGCTGTAGGATGCACTTTTCGTGACAAAATTATTTTTGGGAATTATAGTGGTCTAGGATGTGGGTTAATGCCCCTTTGAGGCTGCACATGTTTTTGGGACATTCAGAGCTCTCTGACCCCATTTTTAGGCCAACATCATTTTCTTGACTTTAGGTGGTCTAGGATGCCTGTAAACCCCTTTTTTGGGCCTCCAAAGTTTTCAACATTTTTGCAGGCCTAAGATGCATTTTAAGGCCTTTTTTGGACTGCTAACATATTCTGAACTTCAGGGCTGTTGGATGCATTTTTCGTGTCAAAATTACTTTTTTGAATTTCAATGGTCTAGGATGCGGGTTAATGCCCCTCTGAGGCTGCAAATGTTTTTGGGACATTCAGAGCTCTTACCCCATTTTTAGGCCACCATCATTTTCTGGATTTTAGGGGGTCTAGAATGCCTGTAAACCCCTTTTTTGGGCCTCCAAAGTTTTCTACATTTTTGCAGGCATAAAATGCATTTTAAGGCCTTTTTTGGGCTAACATATTCTGAACGTTCACGGATGTAAGATGCATTTTTCATGGAAAAATTATTTTTGGGAATTTTAGTGGTCTAGGATGCGGGTTAATGCCCCTTTGAGGCTGCACATGTTTTTGGGACATTCAGAGCTCTCTGACCCCATTTTTAGGCCACCATCATTTTCTGGACTTTAGGGGGTCTAGGATGCCTGTAAACCCCTTTTTTGGGCATCCAAAATTTTAAACATTTTTGCAGGCCTAAGGTGCATTTTAAGGCCCTTTTTGGGCTGCTAACATATTCTGAACTTTCAGGGCTGTAGGGTGCATTTTTCATGCCAAAATAATTTTTTTGAATTTCAGTGGTCTAGGGTGCGGGTTAATGCCCCTTTCAGGCTGCAAATGTTTTTGGGACATTCAGAGCTATTTGACCCTGTTTCTGGGCTACCAACTTTTTCTGGACTTTAGGGGGTCTAGTATGCCTGTGATCCCCTTTATTGGGCATCCAAAGTTTTCAACATTTTAGCAGGCCTAAGATGCATTTTAAGGCCTTTTTTGGGCTGCTAACATATTCTTAACTTTCAGGGGTATAGGATGCACTTTTCGTGACAAAATTATTTTTGGGAATTTCAGTGGTCTAGGATGCGGGTTAATGCCCCTTTGAGGCTGCAAATGTTTTTGGGACATTCAGAGCTCTCTAACCCCGTTTTTAGGCTACCGTCGTTTTCTGGACTTTAGGGGGTCTAGGATGCCTGTAAACCCCTTTTTTGGGCCTCCAAAGTTTTCAACATTTGACAGGCCTAAAATGCATTTTAAGGCCTTTTTTGGGCTGCTAACACATTCTTAACTTTCGGGGCTGTAGGATGCACTTTTCGTGACAAAATTATTTTTGGGAATTATAGTGGTCTAGGATGTGGGTTAATGCCCCTTTGAGGCTGCACATGTTTTTGGGACATTCAGAGCTCTCTGACCCCATTTTTAGGCCAACATCATTTTCTTGACTTTAGGTGGTCTAGGATGCCTGTAAACCCCTTTTTTGGGCCTCCAAAGTTTTCAACATTTTTGCAGGCCTAAGATGCATTTTAAGGCCCTTTTTGGGTGTGCTAACATATTCTGAACTTTCAGGGCTGTAGGATGCATTTTTTGTGCCAAAATTATTTTTGGGAATTTCAGTGGTCTAGGATGTGGGTTAATGCCCCTTTAAGGCTGGACATGTTTTTGAGACATTCAGAGCTCTCTGACGCAGTTTTTGGCCCACCAACTTTTTCTGGACTTTAGGGGGTCTAGGATGCCTGTAAACACCTCTTTTGGGCCTCCAAAGTTTTCTACATTTTTGCAGGCATAAGATGCATTTTAAGGCCTTTTTTGGACTGCTAACATATTCTGAACTTCAGGGCTGTTGGATGCATTTTCGTGTCAAAATTACTTTTTTGAATTTCAATGGTCTAGGATGCGGGTTAATGCCCCTCTGAGGCTGTAAATGTTTTTGGGACATTCAGAGCTCTTACCCCGTTTTTAGGCCACCATCATTTTCTGGATTTTAGGGGGTCTAGAATGCCTGTAAACCCCTTTTTTGGGCCTCCAAAGTTTTCTACATTTTTGCAGGCATAAAATGCATTTTAAGGCCTTTTTTGGGCTAACATATTCTGAACGTTCACGGATGTAAGATGCATTTTTCATGGAAAAATTATTTTTGGGAATTTTAGTGGTCTAGGATGCGGGTTAATGCCCCTTTGAGGCTGCACATGTTTTTGGGACATTCAGAGCTCTCTGACCCCATTTTTAGGCCACATCATTTTCTGGACTTTAGGGGGTCTAGGATGCCTGTAAACCCCTTTTTTGGGCATCCAAAGTTTTCAACATTTTTGCAGGCCTAAGGTGCATTTTAAGGCCCTTTTTGGGCTGCTAACATATTCTGAACTTTCAGGGCTGTAGGGTGCATTTTTCATGCCAAAATTATTTTTTTGAATTTCAGAGGTCTAGGGTGCGGGTTAATGCCCCTTTCAGGCTGCAAATGTTTTTGGGACATTCAGAGCTATTTGACCCTGTTTCTGGGCCACCAACTTTTTCTGGACTTTAGGGGGTCTAGTATGCCTGTGATCCCCTTTTTTGGGCATCCAAAGTTTTCAACATTTTAGCAGGCCTAAGATGCATTTTAAGGCCTTTTTTGGGCTGCTAACATATTCTTAACTTTCAGGGGTATAGGATGCACTTTTCGTGACAAAATTATTTTTGGGAATTTCAGTGGTCTAGGATGCGGGTTAATGCCCCTTTGAGGCTGCAAATGTTTTTGGGACATTCAGAGCTCTCTAACCCCGTTTTTAGGCTACCATCGTTTTCTGGACTTTAGGGGGTCTAGGATGCCTGTAAACCCCTTTTTTGGGCCTCCAAAGTTTTCAACATTTGACAGGCCTAAAATGCATTTTAAGGCCTTTTTTGGGCTGCTAACACATTCTTAACTTTCAGTGGTGTAGGATGCACTTTTCGTGACAAAATTATTTTTGGGAATTTCAGTGGTCTAGGATGCGGGTTAATGCCCCTTTGAGGCTGCAAATGTGTTTGAGACATTTAGAGCTCTCTTACCCCGTTTTTAGGCTACTGTCATTTTCTGGACTTTAGGGGGTCTAGGATGCCTGTAAACCCCTTTTTTGGGCCTCCAAAGTTTTCTACATTTTTGCAGGCCTAAGAAGCATTTTAAGGCCTTTTTTGGGCTGCTAACATATTCTGAACTTTCAGGGCTGTAGAATGCACTTTTCGTGACAAAATTATTTTTGGGAATTTCAGTGGTCTAGGATGCGTGTTAATGCCCCTTTGAGGCTGGACATGTTTTTGAGACATTCAGAGCTCTCTGACGCAGTTTTTGGCCCACCAACTTTTTCTGGACTTTAGGGGGTCTAGGATGCCTGTAAACACCTCTTTTGGGCCTCCAAAGTTTTCTACATTTTTGCAGGCATAAGATGCATTTTAAGGCCTTTTTTGGACTGCTAACATATTCTGAACTTCAGGGCTGTTGGAGGCATTTTTCGTGTCAAAATTACTTTTTTGAATTTCAATGGTCTAGGATGCGGGTTAATGCCCTCTGAGGCTGCAAATGTTTTTGGGACATTCAGAGCTCTTACCCCGTTTTTAGGCCACCATCATTTTCTGGACTTTAGGGGGTCTAGAATGCCTGTAAACCCCTTTTTTGGGCTACCAAAGTTTTCAACAT
Source organism: Ambystoma mexicanum (assembly GCF_040938575.1). Classification (NCBI taxonomy): domain Eukaryota; kingdom Metazoa; phylum Chordata; class Amphibia; order Caudata; family Ambystomatidae; genus Ambystoma; species Ambystoma mexicanum. The sequence continues at coordinate 111,352,789 of NC_090936.1, read as the reverse complement.
TTCTGCAGGCCTAAAATGCATTTTAAGGCCTTTTTTGGGCTGCTAACATATTCTTAACTTTCAGTGGTGTAGGATGCACTTTTCGTGACAAAATTATTTTTGGGAATTTCAGTGGTCTAGGATGCGGGTTAATGCCCCTTTGAGGCTGCAAATGTGTTTGAGACATTTAGAGCTCTCTTACCCCGTTTTTAGGCTACTGTCATTTTCTGGACTTTAGGGGGTCTAGGATGCCTGTAAACCCCTTTTTTGGGCCTCCAAAGTTTTCTACATTTTTGCAGGCATAAAATGCATTTTAAGGCCTTTTTTGGGCTAACATATTCTGAACGTTCACGGATGTAAGATGCATTTTTCATGGAAAAATTATTTTTGGGAATTTTAGTGGTCTAGGATGCGGGTTAATGCCCCTTTGAGGCTGCACATGTTTTTGGGACATTCAGAGCTCTCTGACCCCATTTTTAGGCCACCATCATTTTCTGGACTTTAGGGGGTCTAGGATGCCTGTAAACCCCTTTTTTGGGCATCCAAAGTTTTCAACATTTTTGCAGGCCTAAGGTGCATTTTAAGGCCTTTTATGGACTGCTAACATATTCTGAACTTCAGGGCTGTTGGATGCATTTTTCGTGTCAAAATTACTTTTTTGAATTTCAATGGTCTAGGATGCGGGTTAATGCCCCTCTGAGGCTGCAAATGTTTTTGGGACATTCAGAGCTCTTACCCCGTTTTTAGGCCACCATCATTTTCTGGACTTTAGGGGGTCTAGCCTGTAAACCCCTTTTTTGGGCTACCAAAGTTTTCAACATTTTTGCAGGCATAAGATGCATTTTAAGGCCTTTTTTGGACTGCTAACATATTCTGAACTTTCAGGGCTGTGGGTTGTATTTTTCGTGCCAAAATTATTTTTGGGGATTTCAGTGGTCTAGGATGCATGTTAATGAACCTTTCAGGCTACAAATGTTTCTGGGACATTCAGAGCTCTCTGACGCAGTTTTTGGGCCACCAACTTTTTCTGCACTTTAGGGGGTCTAGGATGCCTGTAAACCTCTTTTTTGGGCCTCCAAAGTTTTCTACATTTTTGCAGGCCTAAGATGCATTTTAAGGCTTTTTTGGCTAACATATTCTGAACGTTCACGGATGTAAGATGCATTTTTCATGGAAAAATTATTTTGGGAATTTCAGTGGTCTAGGATGCGGGTTAATGCCCCTTTGAGGCTGCAAATGTGTTTGAGACATTTAGAGCTCTCTTACCCCGTTTTTAGGCTACTGTCATTTTCTGGACTTTAGGGGGTCTAGGATGCCTGTAAACCCCTTTTTTGGGCCTCCAAAGTTTTCTACATTTTTGCAGGCCTAAGATGCATTTTAAGGCCTTTTTTGGGCTGCTAACATATTCTGAACTTTCGGGGCTGTAGGATGCACTTTTCGTGACAAAATTATTTTTGGGAATTATAGTGGTCTAGGATGTGGGTTAATGCCCCTTTGAGGCTGCACATGTTTTTGGGACATTCAGAGCTCTCTGACCCCATTTTTAGGCCAACATCATTTTCTTGACTTTAGGGGGTCTAGGATGCCTGTAAACCCCTTTTTTGGGCATCCAAAGTTTTCAACATTTTTGCAGGCCTAAGGTGCATTTTAAGGCCCTTTTTGGGCTGCTAACATATTCTGAACTTCAGGGCTGTTGGATGCATTTTTCGTGTCAAAATTACTTTTTTGAATTTCAATGGTCTAGGATGCGGGTTAATGCCCCTTTGAGGCTGCAAATGTTTTTGGGACATTCAGAGCTCTTACCCTGTTTTTAGGCCACCATCATTTTCTGGACTTTAGGGGGTCTAGAATGCCTGTAAACCCCTTTTTTGGGCTACCAAAGTTTTCAACATTTCTGCAGGCCTAAAATGCATTTTAAGGCCTTTTTTGGGCTGCTAACATATTCTTAACTTTCAGTGGTGTAGGATGCACTTTTCGTGACAAAATTATTTTTGGGAATTTCAGTGGTCTAGGATGCGGGTTAATGCCCCTTTGAGGCTGCAAATGTGTTTGAGACATTTAGAGCTCTCTTACCCCGTTTTTAGGCTACTGTCATTTTCTGGACTTTAGGGGGTCTAGGATGCCTGTAAACCCCTTTTTTGGGCCTCCAAAGTTTTCTACATTTTTGCAGGCATAAAATGCATTTTAAGGCCTTTTTTGGGCTAACATATTCTGAACGTTCACGGATGTAAGATGCATTTTTCATGGAAAAATTATTTTTGGGAATTTTAGTGGTCTAGGATGCGGGTTAATGCCCCTTTGAGGCTGCACATGTTTTTGGGACATTCAGAGCTCTCTGACCCCATTTTTAGGCCACCATCATTTTCTGGACTTTAGGGGGTCTAGGATGCCTGTAAACCCCTTTTTTGGGCATCCAAAGTTTTCAACATTTTTGCAGGCCTAAGGTGCATTTTAAGGCCTTTTTTGGACTGCTAACATATTCTGAACTTCAGGGCTGTTGGATGCATTTTTCGTGTCAAAATTACTTTTTTGAATTTCAATGGTCTAGGATGCGGGTTAATGCCCCTCTGAGGCTGCAAATGTTTTTGGGACATTCAGAGCTCTTACCCCGTTTTTAGGCCACCATCATTTTCTGGACTTTAGGGGGTCTAAAATGCCTGTAAACCCCTTTTTTGGGCATCCAAAGTTTTCAACATTTTTGCAGGCCTAAGATGCATTTTAAGGCCCTTTTTGGGCTGCTAACATATTCTGAACTTTCAGGGCAGTAAAATGCATTTTTTGTGCCAAAATTATTTTTGGGAATTTCAGTGGTCTAGGATGCGGGTTAATGCCCCTTTGAGGCTGGACATGTTTTTGAGACATTCAGAGCTCTCTGACGCAGTTTTTGGCCCACCAACTTTTTCTGGACTTTAGGGGGTCTAGGATGCCTGTAAACACCTTTTTTGGGCCTCCAAAGTTTTCTACATTTTTGCAGGCATAAGATGCATTTTAAGGCCTTTTTTGGACTGCTAACATATTCTGAACTTCAGGGCTGTTGGATGCATTTTTCGTGTCAAAATTACTTTTTTGAATTTCAATGGTCTAGGATGCGGGTTAATGCCCCTTTGAGGCTGCAAATGTTTTTGGGACATTCAGAGCTCTTACCCTGTTTTTAGGCCACCATCATTTTCTGGACTTTAGGGGGTCTAGAATGCCTGTAAACCCCTTTTTTGGGCTACCAAAGTTTTCAACATTTTTGCAGGCCTAAGATGCATTTTAAGGCCTTTTTTGGGCTGCTAACACATTCTTAACTTTCAGTGGTGTAGGATGCACTTTTCGTGACAAAATTATTTTTGGGAATTTCAGTGGTCTAGGATGCGGGTTAATGCCCCTTTGAGGCTGCAAATGTGTTTGAGACATTTAGAGCTCTCTTACCCCGTTTTTAGGCTACTGTCATTTTCTGGACTTTAGGGGGTCTAGGATGCCTGTAAACCCCTTTTTTGGGCCTCCAAAGTTTTCTACATTTTTGCAGGCCTAAGATGCATTTTAAGGCCTTTTTTGGGCTGCTAACATATTCTGAACTTTCGGGGCTGTAGGATGCACTTTTCGTGACAAAATTATTTTTGGGAATTATAGTGGTCTAGGATGTGGGTTAATGCCCCTTTGAGGCTGCACATGTTTTTGGGACATTCAGAGCTCTCTGACCCCATTTTTAGGCCAACATCATTTTCTGGATTTTAGGGGGTCTAGGATGCCTGTAAACCCCTTTTTTGGGCCTCCAAAGTTTTCAACATTTTTGCAGGGCTAAGATGCATTTTAAGGCCCTTTTTGGGCTGCTAACATATTCTGAACTTTCAGGGCTGCAGGATGCATTTTTTGTGCCAAAATTATTTTTGGGAATTTCAGTGGTCTAGGATGCGGGTTAATGCCCCTTTGAGGCTGGACATGTTTTTGAGACTTTCAGAGCTCTCTGACGCAGATTTTGGCCCACCAACTTTTTCTGGACTTTAGGGGGTCTAGGATGCCTGTAAACACCTCTTTTGGGCCTCCAAAGGTTTCTACATTTTTGCAGGCATAAGATGCATTTTAAGGCCTTTTTTGGACTGCTAACATATTCTGAACTTCAGGGCTGTTGTATGCATTTTTCGTGTCAAAATTACTTTTTTGAATTTCAATGGTCTAGGATGCGGGTTAATGCCCCTCTGAGGCTGCAAATGTTTTTGGGACATTCAGAGCTCTTACCCCGTTTTTAGGCCACCATCATTTTCTGGACTTTAGGGGGTCTAGAATGCCTGTAAACCCCTTTTTTGGACTACCAAAGTTTTCAACATTTTTGCAGGCCTAAGATGTATTTTAAGGCCTTTTTTGGGCTGCTAACATATTCTTAACTTTCAGTGGTGTAGGATGCACTTTTCGTGACAAAATTATTTTTGGGAATTTCAAGGGTCTAGGATGCGAGTTAATGCCCCTTTGAGGCTGCAAATGTGTTTGAGACATTTAGAGCTCTCTTACCCCGTTTTTAGGCTACTGTCATTTTCTGGACTTTAGGGGGTCTAGGATGCCTGTAAACCCCTTTTTTGGGCCTCCAAAGTTTTCTACATTTTTGCAGGCATAAAATGCATTTTAAGGCCTTTTTTGGGCTAACATATTCTGAACGTTCACGGATGTAAGATGCATTTTTCATGGAAAAATTATTTTTGGGAATTTTAGTGGTCTAGGATGCGGGTTAATGCCCCTTTGAGGCTGCACATGTTTTTGGGACATTCAGAGCTCTCTGACCCCATTTTTAGGCCACCATCATTTTCTGGACTTTAGGGGGTCTAGGATGCCTGTAAACCCCTTTTTTGGGCATCCAAAGTTTTCAACATTTTTGCAGGCCTAAGGTGCATTTTAAGGCCTTTTTTGGACTGCTAACATATTCTGAACTTCAGGGCTGTTGGATGCATTTTTCGTGTCAAAATTACTTTTTTGAATTTCAATGGTCTAGGATGCGGGTTAATGCCCCTCTGAGGCTGCAAATGTTTTTGGGACATTCAGAGCTCTTACCCCGATTTTAGGCCACCATCATTTTCTGGACTTTAGGGGGTCTAGAATGCCTGTAAACCCCTTTTTTGGGCATCCAAAGTTTTCAACATTTTTGCAGGCCTAAGGTGCATTTTAAGGCCCTTTTTGGGCTGCTAACATATTCTGAACTTTCAGGGCTGTAGGGTGCATTTTTCATGCCAAAATTATTTTTTTGAATTTCAGTGGTCTAGGGTGCGGGTTAATGCCCCTTTCAGGCTGCAAATGTTTCTGGGACATTCAGAGCTATTTGACCCTGTTTCTGGGCCACCAACTTTTTCTGGACTTTAGGGGGTCTAGGATGCCTGTAAACCCTTTTTTGGGCCTCCAAAGTTTTCAACATTTGACAGGCCTAAGATGCATTTTAAGGCCTTTTTTGGGCTGCTAACATATTCTGAACTTTCAGGGCTGTAGGATGCATTTTTCGTGCCAAAATTATTTTTTTGAATTTCATTGGTCTAGGATGCGGGTTAATGCCCCTTTGAGGGTGCAAATGTTTTTGGGACATTTAGAGCTCTCTGACCCCGTTTTTAGGCTACTGTCATTTTCTGGCCTTTAGGGGGTCTAGGATGCCTGTAAACCCCTTTTTTGGGCCTCCAGATTTTTCAACATTTTTGCAGGCCTAAAATTCATTTTAAGGCCTTTTTTGGACTGCTAACATATTCTGAACTTTCAGGGCTGTGGGTTGCATTTTTCATGCCAAAATTATTTTTTTGAATTTCAGTGGTCTAGGGTGCGGGTTAATGCCCCTTTGAGGCTGCAAATGTTTTTGGGACATTCAGAGCTCCTACCCCGTTTTTAGGCCACCATCATTTTCTGGACTTAGGGGGTCTAGAATGCCTGTAAACCCCTTTTTTGGGCTACCAAAGTTTTCAACATTTTTGCAGGCCTAAGATGCATTTTAAGGCTTTTTTTGGGCTGCTAACATATTCTTAACTTTCAGTGGTGTAGGATGCACTTTTCGTGACAAAATTATTTTTGGGAATTTCAGTGGTCTAGGATGCGGGTTAATGCCCCTTTGAGGCTGGACATGTTTTTGAGACATGCAGAGCTCTCTGACGCAGTTTTTGACCCACCAACTTTTTCTGGACTTTAGGGGGTCTAGGATGCCTGTAAACACCTTTTTTGGGCCTCCAAAGTTTTCTACATTTTTGCAGGCATAAGATGCATTTGAAGGCCTTTTTTGGACTGCTAACATATTCTGAACTTCAGGGCTGTTGGATGCATTTTTCGTGTCAAAATTACTTTTTTGAATTTCAATGGTCTAGGATGCGGGTTAATGCCCCTTTGAGGCTGCAAATGTTTTTGGGACATTCAGAGCTCTTACCCTGTTTTTAGGCCACCATCATTTTCTGGACTTTAGGGGGTCTAGAATGCCTGTAAACCCCTTTTTTGGGCTACCAAAGTTTTCAACATTTTTGCAGGCCTAAGATGCATTTTAAGGCCTTTTTTGGGCTGCTAACACATTCTTAACTTTCAGTGGTGTAGGATGCACTTTTCGTGACAAAATTATTTTTGGGAATTTCAGTGGTCTAGGATGCGGGTTAATGCCCCTTTGAGGCTGCAAATGTGTTTGAGACATTTAGAGCTCTCTTACCCCGTTTTTAGGCTACTGTCATTTTCTGGACTTTAGGGGGTCTAGGATGCCTGTAAACCCCTTTTTTGGGCCTCCAAAGTTTTCTACATTTTTGCAGGCCTAAGAAGCATTTTAAGGCCTTTTTTGGGCTGCTAACATATTCTGAACTTTCAGGGCTGTAGGATGCACTTTTCGTGACGAAATTATTTTTGGGAATTTCAGTGGTCTAGGATGCGTGTTAATGCCCCTTTGAGGCTGGACATGTTTTTGAGACATTCAGAGCTCTCTGACGCAGTTTTTGGCCCACCAACTTTTTCTGGACTTTAGGGGGTCTAGGATGCCTGTAAACACCTCTTTTGGGCCTCCAAAGTTTTCTACATTTTTGCAGGCATAAGATGCATTTTAAGGCCTTTTTTGGACTGCTAACATATTCTGAACTTCAGGGCTGTTGGATGCATTTTTCGTGTCAAAATTACTTTTTTGAATTTCAATGGTCTAGGATGCGGGTTAATGCCCCTCTGAGGCTGCAAATGTTTTTGGGACATTCAGAGCTCTTACCCCGTTTTTAGGCCACCATCATTTTCTGGACTTTAGGGGGTCTAGAATGCCTGTAAACCCCTTTTTTGGGCTACCAAAGTTTTCAACATTTTTGCAGGCATAAGATGCATTTTAAGGCCTTTTTTGGACTGCTAACATATTCTGAACTTTCAGGGCTGTGGGTTGCATTTTTCGTGCCAAAATTATTTTTGGGGATTTCAGTGGTCTAGGATGCATGTTAATGAACCTTTCAGGCTACAAATGTTTCTGGGACATTCAGAGCTCTCTGATGCAGTTTTTGGGCCACCAACTTTTTCTGCACTTTAGGGGGTCTAGGATGCCTGTAAACCTCTTTTTTGGGCCTCCAAAGTTTTCTACATTTTTGCAGGCCTAAGATGCATTTTAAGGCTTTTTTGGCTAACATATTCTGAACGTTCACGGATGTAAGATGCATTTTTCATGGAAAAATTATTTTGGGAATTTCAGTGGTCTAGGATGCGGGTTAATGCCCCTTTGAGGCTGCAAATGTGTTTGAGACATTTAGAGCTCTCTTACCCCGTTTTTAGGCTACTGTCATTTTCTGGACTTTAGGGGGTCTAGGATGCCTGTAAACCCCTTTTTTGGGCCTCCAAAGTTTTCTACATTTTTGCAGGCCTAAGATGCATTTTAAGGCCTTTTTTGGGCTGCTAACATATTCTGAACTTTCGGGGCTGTAGGATGCACTTTTCGTGACAAAATTATTTTTGGGAATTATAGTGGTCTAGGATGTGGGTTAATGCCCCTTTGAGGCTGCACATGTTTTTGGGACATTCAGAGCTCTCTGACGCAGATTTTGGCCCACCAACTTTTTCTGCACTTTAGGGGGTCTAGGATGCCTGTAAACCTCTTTTTTGGGCCTCCAAAGTTTTCTACATTTTTGCAGGCCTAAGATGCATTTTAAGGCTTTTTTTGGCTAACATATTCTGAATGTTCACGGATGTAAGATGCATTTTTCATGGAAAAATTATTTTGGGAATTTCAGTGGTCTAGGATGCGGGTTAATGCCCCTTTGAGGCTGCAAATGTGTTTGAGACATTTAGAGCTCTCTGACCCCATTTTTAGGCCAACATCATTTTCTGGACTTTAGGGGGTCTAGGATGCCTGTAAACCCCTTTTTTGGGCCTCCAAAGTTTTCAACATTTTTGCAGGGCTAAGATGCATTTTAAGGCCCTTTTTGGGCTGCTAACATATTCTGAACTTTCAGGGCTGTAGGATGCATTTTTTGTGCCAAAATTATTTTTGGGAATTTCAGTGGTCTAGGATGCGGGTTAATGCCCCTTTGAGGCTGGACATGTTTTTGAGACATTCAGAGCTCTCTGACGCAGATTCTGGCCCACCAACTTTTTCTGGACTTTAGGGGGTCTAGGATGCCTGTAAACCCCTTTTTTGGGCCTCCAAAGTTTTCTACATTTTTGCAGGCCTAAGATGCATTTTAAGGCCTTTTTTGGGCTGCTAACATATTCTGAACTTTCGGGGCTGTAGGATGCACTTTTCGTGACAAAATTATTTTTGGGAATTATAGTGGTCTAGGATGTGGGTTAATGCCCCTTTGAGGCTGCACATGTTTTTGGGACATTCAGAGCTCTCTGACCCCATTTTTAGGCCAACATCATTTACTTGACTTTAGGTGGTCTAGGATGCCTGTAAACCCCTTTTTTGGGCCTCCAAAGTTTTCAACATTTTTGCAGGCCTAAGATGCATTTTAAGGCCCTTTTTGGGTGTGCTAACATATTCTGAACTTTCAGGGCTGTAGGATGCATTTTTTGTGCCAAAATTATTTTTGGGAATTTCAGTGGTCTAGGATGTGGGTTAATGCCCCTTTGAGGCTGGACATGTTTTTGAGACATTCAGAGCTCTCTGACCCCGTTTTTAGGCTACTGTCGCAGTTTTTGGCCCACCAACTTTTTCTGGACTTTAGGGGGTCTAGGATGCCTGTAAACACGTCTTTTGGGCCTCCAAAGTTTTCTACATTTTTGCAGGCATAAGGTGCATTTTAAGGCCTTTTTTGGACTGCTAACATATTCTGAACTTCAGGGCTGTTGGATGCATTTTTCGTGTCAAAATTACATTTTTGAATTTCAATGGTCTAGGATGCGGGTTAATGCCCCTCTGAGGCTGCAAATGTTTTTGGGACATTCAGAGCTCTTACCCCGTTTTTAGGCCACCATCATTTTCTGGATTTTAGGGGGTCTAGAATGCCTGTAAACCCCTTTTTTGGGCTACCAAAGTTTTCAACATTTTTGCAGGCCTAAGATGCATTTTAAGGCCTTTTTTGGGCTGCTAACATATTCTTAACTTTCAGTGGTGTAGGATGCACTTTTCGTGACAAAATTATTTTTGGGAATTTCAGTGGTCTAGGATGCAGGTTAATGCCCCTTTGAGGCTGCAAATGTGTTTGAGACATTTAGAGCTCTCTTACCCCGTTTTTAGGCTACTGTCATTTTCTGGACTTTAGGGGGTCTAGAATGCCTGTGAACCCCTTTTTTGGGCTACCAAAGTTTTCAACATTTTTGCAGGCATAAGATGCATTTTAAGGCCTTTTTTGGGCTAACATATTCTGAACGTTCACGGATGTAAGATGCATTTTTCATGGAAAAATTATTTTTGGGAATTTTAGTGGTCTAGGATGCGGGTTAATGCCCCTTTGAGGCTGCACATGTTTTTGGGACATTCAGAGCTCTCTGACCCCATTTTTAGGCCACCATCATTTTCTGGACTTTAGGGGGTCTAGGATGCCTGTAAACCCCTTTTTTGGGCATCCAAAGTTTTCAACATTTTTGCAGGCCTAAGGTGCATTTTAAGGCCCTTTTTGGGCTGCTAACATATTCTGAACTTTCAGGGCTGTAGGGTGCATTTTTCATGCCAAAATTATTTTTTTGAATTTCAGTGGTCTAGGGTGCGGGTTAATGCCCCTTTCAGGCTGCAAATGTTTTTGGGACATTCAGAGCTATTTGACCCTGTTTCTGGGCCACCAACTTTTTCTGGACTTTAGGGGGTCTAGGATGCCTGTAAACCCTTTTTTGGGCCTCCAAAGTTTTCAACATTTGACAGGCCTAAGATGCATTTTAAAGCCTTTTTTGGGCTGCTAACATATTCTGAACTTTCAGGGCTGTAGGATGCATTTTTCGTGCCAAAAATTATTTTTTTTAATTTCATTGGTCTAGGATCCGGTTAATGCCCCTTTGAGGGTGCAAATGTTTTTGGGACATTTAGAGCTCTCTGACCCCGTTTTTAGGCTACTGTCATTTTCTGGCCTTTAGGGGTTCTAGGATGCCTGTAAACCCCTTTTTTGGGCCTCCAGATTTTTCAACATTTTTGCAGGCCTAAGATGCATTTTAAGGCCTTTTTTGGACTGCTTACATATTCTGAACTTTCAGGGTTGTAGGATGCATTTTTCGTGCCAAAATTATTTTTGGGAATTTCAGGGGTCTAGGATGCAGGTTAATGAACCTTTGAGGCTGCAAATGTTTTTGGGACATACAGAGCTCTCTTACCCCGTTTTAGGCCACAATCATTTTCTGGACTTTAGGGGGTCTAGGATGCCTGTAAACCCCTTTTTTGGGCTATCAAAGTTTTCAACATTTTTAAAGGCCTAAAATTCATTTTAAGGCCTTTTTTGGACTGCTAACATATTCTGAACTTTCAGGGCTGTGGGTTGCATTTTTCATGCCAAAATAATTTTTTTGAATTTCAGTGGTCTAGGGTGCGGGTTAATGCCCCTTTGAGGCTGCAAATGTTTTTGGGACATTCAGAGCTCCTACCCCGTTTTTAGGCCACCATCATTTTCTGGACTTAGGGGGTCTAGAATGCCTGTAAACCCCTTTTTTGGGCTACCAAAGTTTTCAACATTTTTGCAGGCCTAAGATGCATTTTAAGGCTTTTTTTGGGCTGCTAACATATTCTTAACTTTCAGTGGTGTAGGATGCACTTTTCGTGACAAAATTATTTTTGGGAATTTCAGTGGTCTAGGATGCGGGTTAATGCCCCTTTGAGGCTGGACATGTTTTTGAGACATTCAGAGCTCTCTGACGCAGTTTTTGACCCACCAACTTTTTCTGGACTTTAGGGGGTCTAGGATGCCTGTAAACACCTTTTTTGGGCCTCCAAAGTTTTCTACATTTTTGCAGGCCTAAGATGCATTTTAAGGCTTTTTTTGGCTAACATATTCTGAACGTTCACGGATGTAAGATGCATTTTTCATGGAAAAAATATTTTGGGAATTTCAGTGGTCTAGTATGCGGGTTAATGCCCCTTTGAGGCTGCACATGTTTTTGGGACATTCAGAGCTCTCTGACGCAGTTTTTGGCCCACCAACTTTTTCTGGACTTTAGGGGGTCTAGGATGCCTGTAAACCCCTTTTTTGGGCATCCAAAGTTTTCAACATTTTTGCAGGCCTAAGATGCATTTTAAGGCCCCTTTTGGGCTGCTAACATATTCTGAACTTTCAGGGCAGTAAAATGCATTTTTTGTGCCAAAATTATTTTTGGGAATTTCAGTGGTCTAGGATGCGGGTTAATGCCCCTTTGAGGCTGGACATGTTTTTGAGACATTCAGAGCTCTCTGACGCAGTTTTTGGCCCACCAACTTTTTCTGGACTTTAGGGGGTCTAGGATGCCTGTAAACACCTTTTTTGGGCCTCCAAAGTTTTCTACATTTTTGCAGGCATAAGATGCATTTTAAGGCCTTTTTTGGACTGCTAACATATTCTGAACTTCAGGGCTGTTGGATGCATTTTTCGTGTCAAAATTACTTTTTTGAATTTCAATGGTCTAGGATGCGGGTTAATGCCCCTTTGAGGCTGCAAATGTTTTTGGGACATTCAGAGCTCTTACCGTGTTTTTAGGCCACCATCATTTTCTGGACTTTAGGGGGTCTAGAATGCCTGTAAACCCCTTTTTTGGGCTACCAAAGTTTTCAACATTTTTGCAGGCCTAAGATGCATTTTAAGGCCTTTTTTGGGCTGCTAACACATTCTTAACTTTCAGTGGTGTAGGATGCACTTTTCGTGACAAAATTATTTTTGGGAATTTCAGTGGTCTAGGATGCGGGTTAATGCCCCTTTGAGGCTGCAAATGTGTTTGAGACATTTAGAGCTCTCTTACCCCGTTTTTAGGCTACTGTCATTTTCTGGACTTTAGGGGGTCTAGTATGCCTGTAAACCCCTTTTTTGGGCCTCCAAAGTTTTCTACATTTTTGCAGGCCTAAGAAGCATTTTAAGGCCTTTTTTGGGCTGCTAACATATTCTGAACTTTCAGGGCTGCAGGATGCACTTTTCGTGACAAAATTATTTTTGGGAATTATAGTGGTCTAGGATGTGGGTTAATGCCCCTTTGAGGCTGCACGTGTTTTTGGGACATTCAGAGCTCTCTGACCCCATTTTTAGGCCAACATCATTTTCTGGACTTTAGGGGGTCTAGGATGCCTGTAAACCCCTTTTTTGGGCCTCCAAAGTTTTCAACTTTTTTGCAGGCCTAAGATGCATTTTAAGGCCCTTTTTGGGCTGCTAACATATTCTGAACTTTCAGGGCTGTAGGATGCATTTTTTGTGCCAAAATTATTTTCTGGAATTTCAATGGTCTAGGATGCGGGTTAATGCCCCTTTGAGGCTGGACATGTTTTTGAGACATTCAGAGCTCTCTGACGCAGTTTTTGGCCCACCAACTTTTTCTGGACTTTAGGGGGTCTAGGATGCCTGTAAACACCTTTTTTGGGCCTCTAAAGTTTTCTACATTTTTGAAGGCATAAGATGCATTTTAAGGCCTTTTTTGGACTGCTAACATATTCTGAACTTCAGGGCTGTTGGATGCATTTTTCGTGTCAAAATTACTTTTTTGAATTTCAATGGTCTATGATGCGGGTTAATGCCCCTTTGAGGCTGCAAATGTTTTTGGGACATTCAGAGCTCTTACCCCGTTTTTAGGCTACTGTCATTTTCTGGACTTTAGGGGGTCTAGGATGCCTGTAAACCCCTTTTTTGGGCCTCCAAAGTTTTCTACATTTTGCAGGCGTAAAATGCATTTTAAGGCCTTTTTTGGGCTAACATATTCTGAACGTTCACGGATGTAAGATGCATTTTTCATGGAAAAATTATTTTTGGGAATTTTAGTGGTCTAGGATGCGGGTTAATGCCCCTTTGAGGCTGCACATGTTTTTGGGACATTCAGAGCTCTCTGACCCCGTTTTTAGGCTACTGTCATTTTCTGGACTTTAGGGGGTCTAGGATGCCTGTAAACCCCTTTTTTGGGCCTCCAAGGTTTTCTACATTTTTGCAGGCCTAAGAAGCATTTTAAGGCCTTTTTTGGGCTGCTAACATATTCTGAACTTTCAGGGCTGCAGGATGCACTTTTCGTGACAAAATTATTTTTGGGAATTATAGTGGTCTAGGATGTGGGTTAATGCCCCTTTGAGGCTGCACGTGTTTTTGGGACATTCAGAGCTCTCTGACCCCATTTTTAGGCCAACATCATTTTCTGGACTTTAGGGGGTCTAGGATGCCTGTAAACCCCTTTTTTGGGCCTCCAAAGTTTTCAACATTTTTGCAGGTCTAAGATGCATTTTAAGGCCCTTTTTGGGCTGCTAACATATTCTGAACTTTCAGGGCTGTAGGATGCATTTTTTGTGCCAAAATTATTTTCTGGAATTTCAATGGTCTAGGATGCAGGTTAATGCCCCTTTGAGGCTGGACATGTTTTTGAGACATTCAGAGCTCTCTGACGCAGTTTTTGGCCCACCAACTTTTTCTGGACTTTAGGGGGTCTAGGATGCCTGTAAACACCTTTTTTGGGCCTCTAAAGTTTTCTACATTTTTTGAAGGCATAAGATGCATTTTAAGGCCTTTTTTGGACTGCTAACATATTCTGAACTTCAGGGCTGTTGGATGCATTTTTCGTGTCAAAATTACTTTTTTGAATTTCAATGGTCTAGGATGCGGGTTAATGCCCCTTTGAGGCTGCAAATGTTTTTGGGACATTCAGAGCTCTTACCCCGTTTTTAGGCTACTGTCATTTTCTGGACTTTAGGGGGTCTAGGATGCCTGTAAACCCCTTTTTTGGGCCTCCAAAGTTTTCTACATTTTGCAGGCGTAAAATGCATTTTAAGGCCTTTTTTGGGCTAACATATTCTGAACGTTCACGGATGTAAGATGCATTTTTCATGGAAAAATTATTTTTGGGAATTTTAGTGGTCTAGGATGCGGGTTAATGCCCCTTTGAGGCTGCACATGTTTTTGGGACATTCAGAGCTCTCTGACCCCATTTTTAGGCCACCATCATTTTCTGGACTTTAGGGGGTCTAGGATGCTTGTAAACCCCTTTTTTGGGCATCCAAAGTTTTCAACATTTTTGCAGGCCTAAGATGCATTTTAAGGCCCTTTTTGGGCTGCTAACATATTCTGAACTTTCAGGGCTGTAGGTTGCATTTTTCATGCCAAAATTATTTTTTTGAATTTCAGTGGTCTAGGGTCTGGGTTAATGCCCCTTTCAGGCTGCAAATGTTTTTGGGACATTCAGAGTTATTTGACCCTGTTTCTGGGCCACCAACTTTTTCTGGACTTTAGGGGGTCTAGGATGCCTGTAAACCCCTTTTTTGGGCCTCCAAAGTTTTCCACATTTTTGCAGGCCTAAGATGCATTTTAAGGCCTTTTTTGGGCTGCTAACATATTCTGAACTTTCAGGGGTATAGGATGCACTTTTCGTGACAAAATTATTTTTGGGAATTTCAGTGGTCTAGGATGCGGGTTAATGCCCCTTTGAGGCTGCAAATGTTTTTGGGACATTCAGAGCTCTCTAACCCCGTTTTTAGGCTACCGTCGTTTTCTGGACTTTAGGGGGACTAGGATGCCTGTAAACCCCTTTTTTGGGCCTCCAAAGTTTTCAACATTTGACAGGCCTAAGATGCATTTTAAGGCCTTTTTTGGGCTGCTAACATATTCTGAACTTTCAGGGCTGTAGGATGCATTTTTCATGCCAAAATTATTTTTTTGAATTTCAGTGGTCTAGGGTCTGGGTTAATGCCCCTTTCAGGCTGCAAATGTTTTTGGGACATTCAGAGTTATTTGACCCTGTTTCTGGGCCACCAACTTTTTCTGGACTTTAGGGGGTCTAGGATGCCTGTAAACCCCTTTTTTGGGCCTCCAAAGTTTTCCACATTTTTGCAGGCCTAAGATGCATTTTAAGGCCTTTTTTGGGCTGCTAACATATTCTGAACTTTCAGGGGTATAGGATGCACTTTTCGTGACAAAATTATTTTTGGGAATTTCAGTGGTCTAGGATGCGGGTTAATGCCCCTTTGAGGCTGCAAATGTTTTTGGGACATTCAGAGCTCTCTAACCCCGTTTTTAGGCTACCGTCGTTTTCTGGACTTTAGGGGGTCTAGGATGCCTGTAAACCCCTTTTTTGGGCCTCCAAAGTTTTCAACATTTGACAGGCCTAAGATGCATTTTAAGGCCTTTTTTGGGCTGCTAACATATTCTGAACTTTCAGGGCTGTAGGATGCATTTTTCGTGCCAAAATTATTTTTTTGAATTTCATTGGTCCAGGATGCGGGTTAATGCCCCTTTGAGGGTGCAAATGTTTTTGGGATATTTAGAGCTCTCTGACCCCGTTTTTAGGCTACTGTCATTTTCTGGCCTTTAGGGGGTCTAGGATGCCTGTAAACCCCTTTTTTGGGCCTCCAAAGTTTTCAACATTTTTGCAGGCCTAAGATGCGGTTAAAGCCTTTTTTGGACTGCTAACATATTCTGAACCTTCAGGGCTGTAGGATGCATTTTTGTGCCAAAATTATTTTTTTGAATTTCAGTTGTCTAGGATGCCGGTTAATGCCCCTTTGAGGGTGCAAATGTTTGTGGGACATTTAGAGCTCTCTGACCCCGTTTTTAGGCTACTGTCATTTTCTGGCCTTTAGGGGGTCTAGAATGCCTGTAAACCCTTTTTTGGGCATCCAAAGTTTTCAACATTTTTGCAGGCCTAAGATGCATATTAAGGCCTTTTTTGGGCTGCTAACATATCCTTAACTTTCAGGGGTGTAGGATGCACTTTTCGTGACAAAATTATTTTTGGGAATTTCAGTGGTCTAGGATGCGGGTTAATGCCCCTTTGAGGCTGCAAATGTGTTTGGGACATTTAGAGCTCTCTCACCCCGTTTTTAGGCTACTCTCATTTTCTGGACTTTAGGGGGTCTAAGATGAATGTAAACCCCTTATTTGGGCCTCCAAAGTTTTCTACATTTTTGCAGGCCTACGATGCATTTTAAGGCCTTTTTGGGCTGCTAACATATTCTGAACTTTGAGGGTTGTAGGATGCATTTTTTGTGCCAAAATTATTTTTTTGAATTTCAGTGGTCTAGGATGCAGGTTCATTAACCTTTCAGGCTGCAAATGTTTTTGGGACATTCAGAGCTCTCTGACCCCGTTTTTAGGCCACCATCATTTTCTGGCCTTTAGGGGGTCTAGGATGCCTGTAAACCCCTTTTTTGGGCCTCCAAAGTTTTCTACATTTTTGCAGGCCTAAGATGCATTTTAAGGCCTTTTTGGGCTGCTAACATATTCTGAACTTTCAGGGCTGTAGGATGCATTTTTCGTGCCAAAATTATTTTTTTGAATTTCATTGGTCCAGGATGCGGGTTAATGCCCCTTTGAGGGTGCAAATGTTTTTGGGATATTTAGAGCTCTCTGACCCCGTTTTTAGGCTACTGTCATTTTCTGGCCTTTAGGGGGTCTAGGATGCCTGTAAACCCCTTTTTTGGGCCTCCAAAGTTTTCAACATTTTTGCAGGCCTAAGATGCGGTTAAAGCCTTTTTTGGACTGCTAACATATTCTGAACTTTCAGGGCTGTAGGATGCATTTTTGTGCCAAAATTATTTTTTTGAATTTCAGTTGTCTAGGATGCCGGTTAATGCCCCTTTGAGGGTGCAAATGTTTGTGGGACATTTAGAGCTCTCTGACCCCGTTTTTAGGCTACTGTCATTTTCTGGCCTTTAGGGGGTCTAGAATGCCTGTAAACCCTTTTTTGGGCATCCAAAGTTTTCAACATTTTTGCAGGCCTAAGATGCATATTAAGGCCTTTTTTGGGCTGCTAACATATCCTTAACTTTCAGGGGTGTAGGATGCACTTTTCGTGACAAAATTATTTTTGGGAATTTCAGTGGTCTAGGATGCGGGTTAATGCCCCTTTGAGGCTGCAAATGTGTTTGGGACATTTAGAGCTCTCTCACCCCGTTTTTAGGCTACTCTCATTTTCTGGACTTTAGGGGGTCTAGGATGAATGTAAACCCCTTATTTGGGCCTCCAAAGTTTTCTACATTTTTGCAGGCCTACGATGCATTTTAAGGCCTTTTTGGGCTGCTAACATATTCTGAACTTTGAGGGTTGTAGGATGCATTTTTTGTGCCAAAATTATTTTTTTGAATTTCAGTGGTCTAGGATGCAGGTTAATTAACCTTTCAGGCTGCAAATGTTTTTGGGACATTCAGAGCTCTCTGACCCCGTTTTTAGGCCACCATCATTTTCTGGCCTTTAGGGGGTCTAGGATGCCTGTAAACCCCTTTTTTGGGCCTCCAAAGTTTTCTACATTTTTGCAGGCCTAAGATGCATTTTAAGGCCTTTTTGGGCTGCTAACATATTCTGAACTTTGAGGGTTGTAGGATGCATTTTTCGTGGCAAAATTATTTTTGGGAATTTCAGTGGTCTAGGATGCAGGTTAATGAACCTTTGAGGCTGCAAATGTTTTTGGGACATTCAGAGCTATTTGACCCTGTTTCTTGGCCACCAACATTTTCTGGACTTTAGGGGGTCTAGGATGCCTGTAAACCCCTTTTTTGGGCCTCCAAAGTTTTCTACATTTTTGCAGGCATAAGATGCATTTTAAGGCCTTTTTTGGGCTAACATATTCTGAACGTTCACGGATGTAAGATGCATTTTTCATGGAAAAAATATTTTATGGGAATTTCAGTGGTCTAGGATGCGGGTTAATGCCCCTATCATGCTGCAAATGTTTTTGGGACATTCAGAGCTCGCTG
Source organism: Ambystoma mexicanum (assembly GCF_040938575.1). Lineage (NCBI taxonomy): Eukaryota > Metazoa > Chordata > Amphibia > Caudata > Ambystomatidae > Ambystoma > Ambystoma mexicanum. Next base: position 111,334,605 of record NC_090936.1, on the reverse strand, counting down.
ACCCTGTTTGTGGACCACCAACATTTTCTGGACTTTATGGGGTCTAGGATGCCTGTAAACCCCTTTTTTGGACATCCAAAGTTTTCAACATTTTTGCAGGCCTAAAATGCATTTTAAGGCCTTTTTTTTGGGCTGCTAACATATCCTTAACTTTCAGGGGTGTAGGATGCACTTTTCGTGCCAAAATTATTTTTTTGAATTTCACTGCTCTAGGATGCGGTTTAATGCCCCTTTCAGGCTGCACGTGTTTTTGGGACATTCAGAGCTCTCTGACGCAGTTTTTGGGCCACCAACATTTTCTGGACTTTAGGGGGTCTAGGATGCCTGTAAACACCTTTTTTGGGCCTCCAAAGTTTTCTACATTTTTGCAGGCCTAAGATGCGGTTAAAGCCTTTTTTGGACTGCTAACATATTCTGAACTTTCAGGGTTGTAGGATGCATTTTTTGTGCCAAAATTATTTTTTTTAATTTCAGTGGTCTAGGATGCGGGTTAATGCCCCTTTGAGGCTGCAAATGTTTTTGGGACATTCAGAGCTCTCTAACCCCGTTTTTAGGCTACCGTCGTTTTCTGGACTTTAGGGGTCTAGGATGCCTGTAAACCCCTTTTTTGGGCCTCCAAAGTTTTCTACATTTTTGCAGGCCTAAGATGCATTTTAAGGCCTTTTTGGGCTGCTAACATATTCTGAACTTTGAGGGTTGTAGGATGCATTTTTCGTGGCAAAATTGTTTTTGGGAATTTCAGTGGTCTAGGATGCAGGTTAATGAACCTTTGAGGCTGCAAATGTTTTTGGGACATTCAGAGCTATTTGACCCTGTTTCTTGGCCACCAACATTTTCTGGACTTTAGGGGGTCTAGGATGCCTGTAAACCCCTTTTTTGGGCCTCCAAAGTTTTCTACATTTTTGCAGGCATAAGATGCATTTTAAGGCCTTTTTTGGGCTAACATATTCTGAACGTTCACGGATGTAAGATGCATTTTTCATGGAAAAAATATTTTTGGGAATTTCAGTGGTCTAGGATGCGGGTTAATGCCCCTATCATGCTGCAAATGTTTTTGGGACATTCAGAGCTCGCTGACCCTGTTTGTGGACCACCAACATTTTCTGGACTTTATGGGGTCTAGGATGCCTGTAAACCCCTTTTTTGGACATCCAAAGTTTTCAACATTTTTGCAGGCCTAAAATGCATTTTAAGGCCTTTTTTTTGGGCTGCTAACATATCCTTAACTTTCAGGGGTGTAGGATGCACTTTTCGTGCCAAAATTATTTTTTTGAATTTCACTGCTCTAGGATGCGGTTTAATGCCCCTTTCAGGCTGCACGTGTTTTTGGGACATTCAGAGCTCTCTGACGCAGTTTTTGGGCCACCAACATTTTCTGGACTTTAGGGGGTCTAGGATGCCTGTAAACACCTTTTTTGGGCCTCCAAAGTTTTCTACATTTTTGCAGGCCTAAGATGCGGTTAAAGCCTTTTTTGGACTGCTAACATATTCTGAACTTTCAGGGTTGTAGGATGCATTTTTTGTGCCAAAATTATTTTTTTTAATTTCAGTGGTCTAGGATGCGGGTTAATGCCCCTTTGAGGCTGCAAATGTTTTTGGGACATTCAGAGCTCTCTAACCCCGTTTTTAGGCTACCGTCGTTTTCTGGACTTTAGGGGTCTAGGATGCCTGTAAACCCCTTTTTTGGGCCTCCAAAGTTTTCTACATTTTTGCAGGCCTAAGATGCATTTTAAGGCCTTTTTGGGCTGCTAACATATTCTGAACTTTGAGGGTTGTAGGATGCATTTTTCGTGGCAAAATTGTTTTTGGGAATTTCAGTGGTCTAGGATGCAGGTTAATGAACCTTTGAGGCTGCAAATGTTTTTGGGACATTCAGAGCTATTTGACCCTGTTTCTTGGCCACCAACATTTTCTGGACTTTAGGGGGTCTAGGATGCCTGTAAACCCCTTTTTTGGGCCTCCAAAGTTTTCTACATTTTTGCAGGCATAAGATGCATTTTAAGGCCTTTTTTGGGCTAACATATTCTGAACGTTCACGGATGTAAGATGCATTTTTCATGGAAAAAATATTTTTGGGAATTTCAGTGGTCTAGGATGCGGGTTAATGCCCCTATCATGCTGCAAATGTTTTTGGGACATTCAGAGCTCGCTGACCCTGTTTGTGGACCACCAACATTTTCTGGACTTTATGGGGTCTAGGATGCCTGTAAACCCCTTTTTTGGACATCCAAAGTTTTCAACATTTTTGCAGGCCTAAAATGCATTTTAAGGCCTTTTTTTTGGGCTGCTAACATATCCTTAACTTTCAGGGGTGTAGGATGCACTTTTCGTGCCAAAATTATTTTTTTGAATTTCACTGCTCTAGGATGCGGTTTAATGCCCCTTTCAGGCTGCACGTGTTTTTGGGACATTCAGAGCTCTCTGACGCAGTTTTTGGGCCACCAACATTTTCTGGACTTTAGGGGGTCTAGGATGCCTGTAAACACCTTTTTTGGGCCTCCAAAGTTTTCAACATTTTTGCAGGCCTAAGATGCGGTTAAAGCCTTTTTTGGACTGCTAACATATTCTGAACTTTCAGGGTTGTAGGATGCATTTTTTGTGCCAAAATTATTTTTTTTAATTTCAGTGGTCTAGGATGCGGGTTAATGCCCCTTTGAGGCTGCAAATGTTTATGGGACATTCAGAGCTCTCTAACCCCGTTTTTAGGCTACCGTCGTTTTCTGGACTTTAGGGGTCTAGGATGCCTGTAAACCCCTTTTTTGGGCCTCCAAAGTTTTCGACATTTTTACAGGCCTAAGATGCGGTTAGGGCCTTTTTTGGACTGCTAACATATTCTGAACGTTCACGGCTGTAGGATGCATTTTTCGTGCCAAAATTATTTTTTTGAATTTCAGTGGTCTAGGATGCAGGTTAATGCCCCTTTGAGGGTGCAAATGTTTTTGGGACATTTAGAGCTCTCGGACCCCGTTTTTAGGCTACTGTCATTTTCTGGCCTTTAGGGGGTCTAGGATGCCTGTAAACCCCTTTTTTGGGCCTCCAAATTTTTCAACATTTTTGCAGGCATAAGATGCATTTTAAGGCCTTTTTTGGGCTAACATATTCTGAACGTTCACGGATGTAAGATGCATTTTACATGGAAAAAATATTTTTGGGAATTTCAGTGGTCTAGGATGCGGGTTAATGCCCCTATCATGCTGCAAATGTTTTTGGGACATTCAGAGCTCTCTGACCCTGTTTGTGGACCACCAACATTTTCTGGACTATAGGGGGTCTAGGATGCCTGTAAACCCCTTTTTTGGACATCCAAAGTTTTCAACATTTTTGCAGACCTAAAATGCATTTTAAGGCCTTTTTTTGGGCTGCTAACATATCCTTAACTTTCAGGGGTGTAGGATGCACTTTTCGTTACAAAATTATTTTTGGGAATTTCAGTGGTAAGGATGCAGGTTAATGCCCCTTGAGGCTGCAAATGTTTTTGGGACATTTAGAGCTCTCTGACCCCGTTTTTAGGCTACTGTCATTTTCTGGCCTTTAGGGGGTCTAGGATGCCTTTAAACCCCTTTTTTGGGCCTCCAGAGTTTTCTACATTTTTGCAGGCCTAAGATGCAGTTAAAGCCTTTTCTGGACTGCTAACATATTCTGAACGTTCAGGGCTGTAGGATGCATTTGTCGTGCCAAAATTATTTTTTGGAATTTCAGTGGTCTAGGATGCAGGTTAATTAACCTTTCAGGCTGCAAATGTTTTTGGGACATTCAGAGCTATTTGACCCTGTTTCTGGGCCACCAACTTTTTCTGGACGTTATGGGGTCTAGGATGCCTGTAAACCCCTTTTTCGGGCCTCCAAAGTTTTCTACATTTTTGCAGGCCTAAGATGCATTTTAAGGCCTTTTTGGGCTGCTAACATATTCTGAACTTTCAGGGTTGTAGGATGCATTTTTCGTGCCAAAATTATTTTTGGGAATTTCAGGGGTCTAGGATGCAGGTTAATGAACCTTTGAGGCTGCAAATGTTTTTGGGACATTCAGAGCTCTCTCACCCCGTTTTTAGGCCACCATCATTTTCTGGCCTTTAGGGGGTCTAGTATGCCTGTAAACCCCTTTTTTGGGCCTCCAAAGTTTTCAACATTTTTGCAGGCCTAAAATGCGGTTAAAGCCTTTTTTGGACTGCTAACATATTCTGAACTTTCAGGGTTGTAGGATGCATTTTTTGTGTCAAAATTATTTTTTTGAATTTCACTGGTCTAGGATGCGGGTTAGTGCCCCTTTGAGGCTGCAAATGTTTTTGGGACATTTAGAGCGCTCTGACCCCATTTTTAGGCTACTCTCATTTTCTGGACTTTAGGGGGTCTAGGATGCCTGTAAACCCCTTATTTGGGCCTCCAAAGTTTTCTACATTTTGCAGGCCTAAGATGCGGTTAAGGTCTTATTTGGATTGCTAACATATTCTGAACTTTCAGGGGTGTAGGATGCACTTTTCGTAACAAAATTATTTTTGGGAATTTCAGTCGTCTAGGATGTGGGATATTGCCTCTTTGAGGCTGCAAATGTTTTTGGGACATACAGAGCTCTCTTACCCCGTTTTAGGCCACCATCATTTTCTGGACTTTAGGGGGGTCTAGGATACCTGTAAACCCCTTTTTTGGGCCTCCAAAGTTTTCTACATTTTGCAGGCGTAAAATGCATTTTAAGGCCTTTTTTGGGCTAACATATTCTGAACGTTCACGGATGTAAGATGCATTTTTCATGGAAAAATTATTTTTGGGAATTTTAGTGGTCTAGGATGCGGGTTAATGCCCCTTTGAGGCTGCACATGTTTTTGGGACATTCAGAGCTCTCTGACCCCGTTTTTAGGCTACTGTCATTTTCTGGACTTTAGGGGGTCTAGGATGCCTGTAAACCCCTTTTTTGGGCCTCCAAGGTTTTCTACATTTTTGCAGGCCTAAGAAGCATTTTAAGGCCTTTTTTGGGCTGCTAACATATTCTGAACTTTCAGGGCTGCAGGATGCACTTTTCGTGACAAAATTATTTTTGGGAATTATAGTGGTCTAGGATGTGGGTTAATGCCCCTTTGAGGCTGCACGTGTTTTTGGGACATTCAGAGCTCTCTGACCCCATTTTTAGGCCAACATCATTTTCTGGACTTTAGGGGGTCTAGGATGCCTGTAAACCCCTTTTTTGGGCCTCCAAAGTTTTCAACATTTTTGCAGGTCTAAGATGCATTTTAAGGCCCTTTTTGGGCTGCTAACATATTCTGAACTTTCAGGGCTGTAGGATGCATTTTTTGTGCCAAAATTATTTTCTGGAATTTCAATGGTCTAGGATGCAGGTTAATGCCCCTTTGAGGCTGGACATGTTTTTGAGACATTCAGAGCTCTCTGACGCAGTTTTTGGCCCACCAACTTTTTCTGGACTTTAGGGGGTCTAGGATGCCTGTAAACACCTTTTTTGGGCCTCTAAAGTTTTCTACATTTTTTGAAGGCATAAGATGCATTTTAAGGCCTTTTTTGGACTGCTAACATATTCTGAACTTCAGGGCTGTTGGATGCATTTTTCGTGTCAAAATTACTTTTTTGAATTTCAATGGTCTAGGATGCGGGTTAATGCCCCTTTGAGGCTGCAAATGTTTTTGGGACATTCAGAGCTCTTACCCCGTTTTTAGGCTACTGTCATTTTCTGGACTTTAGGGGGTCTAGGATGCCTGTAAACCCCTTTTTTGGGCCTCCAAAGTTTTCTACATTTTGCAGGCGTAAAATGCATTTTAAGGCCTTTTTTGGGCTAACATATTCTGAACGTTCACGGATGTAAGATGCATTTTTCATGGAAAAATTATTTTTGGGAATTTTAGTGGTCTAGGATGCGGGTTAATGCCCCTTTGAGGCTGCACATGTTTTTGGGACATTCAGAGCTCTCTGACCCCATTTTTAGGCCACCATCATTTTCTGGACTTTAGGGGGTCTAGGATGCTTGTAAACCCCTTTTTTGGGCATCCAAAGTTTTCAACATTTTTGCAGGCCTAAGATGCATTTTAAGGCCCTTTTTGGGCTGCTAACATATTCTGAACTTTCAGGGCTGTAGGTTGCATTTTTCATGCCAAAATTATTTTTTTGAATTTCAGTGGTCTAGGGTCTGGGTTAATGCCCCTTTCAGGCTGCAAATGTTTTTGGGACATTCAGAGTTATTTGACCCTGTTTCTGGGCCACCAACTTTTTCTGGACTTTAGGGGGTCTAGGATGCCTGTAAACCCCTTTTTTGGGCCTCCAAAGTTTTCCACATTTTTGCAGGCCTAAGATGCATTTTAAGGCCTTTTTTGGGCTGCTAACATATTCTGAACTTTCAGGGGTATAGGATGCACTTTTCGTGACAAAATTATTTTTGGGAATTTCAGTGGTCTAGGATGCGGGTTAATGCCCCTTTGAGGCTGCAAATGTTTTTGGGACATTCAGAGCTCTCTAACCCCGTTTTTAGGCTACCGTCGTTTTCTGGACTTTAGGGGGACTAGGATGCCTGTAAACCCCTTTTTTGGGCCTCCAAAGTTTTCAACATTTGACAGGCCTAAGATGCATTTTAAGGCCTTTTTTGGGCTGCTAACATATTCTGAACTTTCAGGGCTGTAGGATGCATTTTTCATGCCAAAATTATTTTTTTGAATTTCAGTGGTCTAGGGTCTGGGTTAATGCCCCTTTCAGGCTGCAAATGTTTTTGGGACATTCAGAGTTATTTGACCCTGTTTCTGGGCCACCAACTTTTTCTGGACTTTAGGGGGTCTAGGATGCCTGTAAACCCCTTTTTTGGGCCTCCAAAGTTTTCCACATTTTTGCAGGCCTAAGATGCATTTTAAGGCCTTTTTTGGGCTGCTAACATATTCTGAACTTTCAGGGGTATAGGATGCACTTTTCGTGACAAAATTATTTTTGGGAATTTCAGTGGTCTAGGATGCGGGTTAATGCCCCTTTGAGGCTGCAAATGTTTTTGGGACATTCAGAGCTCTCTAACCCCGTTTTTAGGCTACCGTCGTTTTCTGGACTTTAGGGGGTCTAGGATGCCTGTAAACCCCTTTTTTGGGCCTCCAAAGTTTTCAACATTTGACAGGCCTAAGATGCATTTTAAGGCCTTTTTTGGGCTGCTAACATATTCTGAACTTTCAGGGCTGTAGGATGCATTTTTCGTGCCAAAATTATTTTTTTGAATTTCATTGGTCCAGGATGCGGGTTAATGCCCCTTTGAGGGTGCAAATGTTTTTGGGATATTTAGAGCTCTCTGACCCCGTTTTTAGGCTACTGTCATTTTCTGGCCTTTAGGGGGTCTAGGATGCCTGTAAACCCCTTTTTTGGGCCTCCAAAGTTTTCAACATTTTTGCAGGCCTAAGATGCGGTTAAAGCCTTTTTTGGACTGCTAACATATTCTGAACCTTCAGGGCTGTAGGATGCATTTTTGTGCCAAAATTATTTTTTTGAATTTCAGTTGTCTAGGATGCCGGTCAATGCCCCTTTGAGGGTGCAAATGTTTGTGGGACATTTAGAGCTCTCTGACCCCGTTTTTAGGCTACTGTCATTTTCTGGCCTTTAGGGGGTCTAGAATGCCTGTAAACCCTTTTTTGGGCATCCAAAGTTTTCAACATTTTTGCAGGCCTAAGATGCATATTAAGGCCTTTTTTGGGCTGCTAACATATCCTTAACTTTCAGGGGTGTAGGATGCACTTTTCGTGACAAAATTATTTTTGGGAATTTCAGTGGTCTAGGATGCGGGTTAATGCCCCTTTGAGGCTGCAAATGTGTTTGGGACATTTAGAGCTCTCTCACCCCGTTTTTAGGCTACTCTCATTTTCTGGACTTTAGGGGGTCTAAGATGAATATAAACCCCTTATTTGGGCCTCCAAAGTTTTCTACATTTTTGCAGGCCTACGATGCATTTTAAGGCCTTTTTGGGCTGCTAACATATTCTGAACTTTGAGGGTTGTAGGATGCATTTTTTGTGCCAAAATTATTTTTTTGAATTTCAGTGGTCTAGGATGCAGGTTCATTAACCTTTCAGGCTGCAAATGTTTTTGGGACATTCAGAGCTCTCTGACCCCGTTTTTAGGCCACCATCATTTTCTGGCCTTTAGGGGGTCTAGGATGCCTGTAAACCCCTTTTTTGGGCCTCCAAAGTTTTCTACATTTTTGCAGGCCTAAGATGCATTTTAAGGCCTTTTTGGGCTGCTAACATATTCTGAACTTTCAGGGCTGTAGGATGCATTTTTCGTGCCAAAATTATTTTTTTGAATTTCATTGGTCCAGGATGCGGGTTAATGCCCCTTTGAGGGTGCAAATGTTTTTGGGATATTTAGAGCTCTCTGACCCCGTTTTTAGGCTACTGTCATTTTCTGGCCTTTAGGGGGTCTAGGATGCCTGTAAACCCCTTTTTTGGGCCTCCAAAGTTTTCAACATTTTTGCAGGCCTAAGATGCGGTTAAAGCCTTTTTTGGACTGCTAACATATTCTGAACTTTCAGGGCTGTAGGATGCATTTTTGTGCCAAAATTATTTTTTTGAATTTCAGTTGTCTAGGATGCCGGTTAATGCCCCTTTGAGGGTGCAAATGTTTGTGGGACATTTAGAGCTCTCTGACCCCGTTTTTAGGCTACTGTCATTTTCTGGCCTTTAGGGGGTCTAGAATGCCTGTAAACCCTTTTTTGGGCATCCAAAGTTTTCAACATTTTTGCAGGCCTAAGATGCATATTAAGGCCTTTTTTGGGCTGCTAACATATCCTTAACTTTCAGGGGTGTAGGATGCACTTTTCGTGACAAAATTATTTTTGGGAATTTCAGTGGTCTAGGATGCGGGTTAATGCCCCTTTGAGGCTGCAAATGTGTTTGGGACATTTAGAGCTCTCTCACCCCGTTTTTAGGCTACTCTCATTTTCTGGACTTTAGGGGGTCTAGGATGAATGTAAACCCCTTATTTGGGCCTCCAAAGTTTTCTACATTTTTGCAGGCCTACGATGCATTTTAAGGCCTTTTTGGGCTGCTAACATATTCTGAACTTTGAGGGTTGTAGGATGCATTTTTTGTGCCAAAATTATTTTTTTGAATTTCAGTGGTCTAGGATGCAGGTTAATTAACCTTTCAGGCTGCAAATGTTTTTGGGACATTCAGAGCTCTCTGACCCCGTTTTTAGGCCACCATCATTTTCTGGCCTTTAGGGGGTCTAGGATGCCTGTAAACCCCTTTTTTGGGCCTCCAAAGTTTTCTACATTTTTGCAGGCCTAAGATGCATTTTAAGGCCTTTTTGGGCTGCTAACATATTCTGAACTTTGAGGGTTGTAGGATGCATTTTTCGTGGCAAAATTATTTTTGGGAATTTCAGTGGTCTAGGATGCAGGTTAATGAACCTTTGAGGCTGCAAATGTTTTTGGGACATTCAGAGCTATTTGACCCTGTTTCTTGGCCACCAACATTTTCTGGACTTTAGGGGGTCTAGGATGCCTGTAAACCCCTTTTTTGGGCCTCCAAAGTTTTCTACATTTTTGCAGGCATAAGATGCATTTTAAGGCCTTTTTTGGGCTAACATATTCTGAACGTTCACGGATGTAAGATGCATTTTTCATGGAAAAAATATTTTATGGGAATTTCAGTGGTCTAGGATGCGGGTTAATGCCCCTATCATGCTGCAAATGTTTTTGGGACATTCAGAGCTCGCTGACCCTGTTTGTGGACCACCAACATTTTCTGGACTTTATGGGGTCTAGGATGCCTGTAAACCCCTTTTTTGGACATCCAAAGTTTTCAACATTTTTGCAGGCCTAAAATGCATTTTAAGGCCTTTTTTTTGGGCTGCTAACATATCCTTAACTTTCAGGGGTGTAGGATGCACTTTTCGTGCCAAAATTATTTTTTTGAATTTCACTGCTCTAGGATGCGGTTTAATGCCCCTTTCAGGCTGCACGTGTTTTTGGGACATTCAGAGCTCTCTGACGCAGTTTTTGGGCCACCAACATTTTCTGGACTTTAGGGGGTCTAGGATGCCTGTAAACACCTTTTTTGGGCCTCCAAAGTTTTCTACATTTTTGCAGGCCTAAGATGCGGTTAAAGCCTTTTTTGGACTGCTAACATATTCTGAACTTTCAGGGTTGTAGGATGCATTTTTTGTGCCAAAATTATTTTTTTTAATTTCAGTGGTCTAGGATGCGGGTTAATGCCCCTTTGAGGCTGCAAATGTTTTTGGGACATTCAGAGCTCTCTAACCCCGTTTTTAGGCTACCGTCGTTTTCTGGACTTTAGGGGTCTAGGATGCCTGTAAACCCCTTTTTTGGGCCTCCAAAGTTTTCTACATTTTTGCAGGCCTAAGATGCATTTTAAGGCCTTTTTGGGCTGCTAACATATTCTGAACTTTGAGGGTTGTAGGATGCATTTTTCGTGGCAAAATTGTTTTTGGGAATTTCAGTGGTCTAGGATGCAGGTTAATGAACCTTTGAGGCTGCAAATGTTTTTGGGACATTCAGAGCTATTTGACCCTGTTTCTTGGCCACCAACATTTTCTGGACTTTAGGGGGTCTAGGATGCCTGTAAACCCCTTTTTTGGGCCTCCAAAGTTTTCTACATTTTTGCAGGCATAAGATGCATTTTAAGGCCTTTTTTGGGCTAACATATTCTGAACGTTCACGGATGTAAGATGCATTTTTCATGGAAAAAATATTTTTGGGAATTTCAGTGGTCTAGGATGCGGGTTAATGCCCCTATCATGCTGCAAATGTTTTTGGGACATTCAGAGCTCGCTGACCCTGTTTGTGGACCACCAACATTTTCTGGACTTTATGGGGTCTAGGATGCCTGTAAACCCCTTTTTTGGACATCCAAAGTTTTCAACATTTTTGCAGGCCTAAAATGCATTTTAAGGCCTTTTTTTTGGGCTGCTAACATATCCTTAACTTTCAGGGGTGTAGGATGCACTTTTCGTGCCAAAATTATTTTTTTGAATTTCACTGCTCTAGGATGCGGTTTAATGCCCCTTTCAGGCTGCACGTGTTTTTGGGACATTCAGAGCTCTCTGACGCAGTTTTTGGGCCACCAACATTTTCTGGACTTTAGGGGGTCTAGGATGCCTGTAAACACCTTTTTTGGGCCTCCAAAGTTTTCTACATTTTTGCAGGCCTAAGATGCGGTTAAAGCCTTTTTTGGACTGCTAACATATTCTGAACTTTCAGGGTTGTAGGATGCATTTTTTGTGCCAAAATTATTTTTTTTAATTTCAGTGGTCTAGGATGCGGGTTAATGCCCCTTTGAGGCTGCAAATGTTTTTGGGACATTCAGAGCTCTCTAACCCCGTTTTTAGGCTACCGTCGTTTTCTGGACTTTAGGGGTCTAGGATGCCTGTAAACCCCTTTTTTGGGCCTCCAAAGTTTTCTACATTTTTGCAGGCCTAAGATGCATTTTAAGGCCTTTTTGGGCTGCTAACATATTCTGAACTTTGAGGGTTGTAGGATGCATTTTTCGTGGCAAAATTGTTTTTGGGAATTTCAGTGGTCTAGGATGCAGGTTAATGAACCTTTGAGGCTGCAAATGTTTTTGGGACATTCAGAGCTATTTGACCCTGTTTCTTGGCCACCAACATTTTCTGGACTTTAGGGGGTCTAGGATGCCTGTAAACCCCTTTTTTGGGCCTCCAAAGTTTTCTACATTTTTGCAGGCATAAGATGCATTTTAAGGCCTTTTTTGGGCTAACATATTCTGAACGTTCACGGATGTAAGATGCATTTTTCATGGAAAAAATATTTTTGGGAATTTCAGTGGTCTAGGATGCGGGTTAATGCCCCTATCATGCTGCAAATGTTTTTGGGACATTCAGAGCTCGCTGACCCTGTTTGTGGACCACCAACATTTTCTGGACTTTATGGGGTCTAGGATGCCTGTAAACCCCTTTTTTGGACATCCAAAGTTTTCAACATTTTTGCAGGCCTAAAATGCATTTTAAGGCCTTTTTTTTGGGCTGCTAACATATCCTTAACTTTCAGGGGTGTAGGATGCACTTTTCGTGCCAAAATTATTTTTTTGAATTTCACTGCTCTAGGATGCGGTTTAATGCCCCTTTCAGGCTGCACGTGTTTTTGGGACATTCAGAGCTCTCTGACGCAGTTTTTGGGCCACCAACATTTTCTGGACTTTAGGGGGTCTAGGATGCCTGTAAACACCTTTTTTGGGCCTCCAAAGTTTTCAACATTTTTGCAGGCCTAAGATGCGGTTAAAGCCTTTTTTGGACTGCTAACATATTCTGAACTTTCAGGGTTGTAGGATGCATTTTTTGTGCCAAAATTATTTTTTTTAATTTCAGTGGTCTAGGATGCGGGTTAATGCCCCTTTGAGGCTGCAAATGTTTATGGGACATTCAGAGCTCTCTAACCCCGTTTTTAGGCTACCGTCGTTTTCTGGACTTTAGGGGTCTAGGATGCCTGTAAACCCCTTTTTTGGGCCTCCAAAGTTTTCGACATTTTTACAGGCCTAAGATGCGGTTAGGGCCTTTTTTGGACTGCTAACATATTCTGAACGTTCACGGCTGTAGGATGCATTTTTCGTGCCAAAATTATTTTTTTGAATTTCAGTGGTCTAGGATGCAGGTTAATGCCCCTTTGAGGGTGCAAATGTTTTTGGGACATTTAGAGCTCTCGGACCCCGTTTTTAGGCTACTGTCATTTTCTGGCCTTTAGGGGGTCTAGGATGCCTGTAAACCCCTTTTTTGGGCCTCCAAATTTTTCAACATTTTTGCAGGCATAAGATGCATTTTAAGGCCTTTTTTGGGCTAACATATTCTGAACGTTCACGGATGTAAGATGCATTTTACATGGAAAAAATATTTTTGGGAATTTCAGTGGTCTAGGATGCGGGTTAATGCCCCTATCATGCTGCAAATGTTTTTGGGACATTCAGAGCTCTCTGACCCTGTTTGTGGACCACCAACATTTTCTGGACTATAGGGGGTCTAGGATGCCTGTAAACCCCTTTTTTGGACATCCAAAGTTTTCAACATTTTTGCAGACCTAAAATGCATTTTAAGGCCTTTTTTTGGGCTGCTAACATATCCTTAACTTTCAGGGGTGTAGGATGCACTTTTCGTTACAAAATTATTTTTGGGAATTTCAGTGGTAAGGATGCAGGTTAATGCCCCTTGAGGCTGCAAATGTTTTTGGGACATTTAGAGCTCTCTGACCCCGTTTTTAGGCTACTGTCATTTTCTGGCCTTTAGGGGGTCTAGGATGCCTTTAAACCCCTTTTTTGGGCCTCCAGAGTTTTCTACATTTTTGCAGGCCTAAGATGCAGTTAAAGCCTTTTCTGGACTGCTAACATATTCTGAACGTTCAGGGCTGTAGGATGCATTTGTCGTGCCAAAATTATTTTTTGGAATTTCAGTGGTCTAGGATGCAGGTTAATTAACCTTTCAGGCTGCAAATGTTTTTGGGACATTCAGAGCTATTTGACCCTGTTTCTGGGCCACCAACTTTTTCTGGACGTTATGGGGTCTAGGATGCCTGTAAACCCCTTTTTCGGGCCTCCAAAGTTTTCTACATTTTTGCAGGCCTAAGATGCATTTTAAGGCCTTTTTGGGCTGCTAACATATTCTGAACTTTCAGGGTTGTAGGATGCATTTTTCGTGCCAAAATTATTTTTGGGAATTTCAGGGGTCTAGGATGCAGGTTAATGAACCTTTGAGGCTGCAAATGTTTTTGGGACATTCAGAGCTCTCTCACCCCGTTTTTAGGCCACCATCATTTTCTGGCCTTTAGGGGGTCTAGTATGCCTGTAAACCCCTTTTTTGGGCCTCCAAAGTTTTCAACATTTTTGCAGGCCTAAAATGCGGTTAAAGCCTTTTTTGGACTGCTAACATATTCTGAACTTTCAGGGTTGTAGGATGCATTTTTTGTGTCAAAATTATTTTTTTGAATTTCACTGGTCTAGGATGCGGGTTAGTGCCCCTTTGAGGCTGCAAATGTTTTTGGGACATTTAGAGCGCTCTGACCCCATTTTTAGGCTACTCTCATTTTCTGGACTTTAGGGGGTCTAGGATGCCTGTAAACCCCTTATTTGGGCCTCCAAAGTTTTCTACATTTTGCAGGCCTAAGATGCGGTTAAGGTCTTATTTGGATTGCTAACATATTCTGAACTTTCAGGGGTGTAGGATGCACTTTTCGTAACAAAATTATTTTTGGGAATTTCAGTCGTCTAGGATGTGGGATATTGCCTCTTTGAGGCTGCAAATGTTTTTGGGACATACAGAGCTCTCTTACCCCGTTTTAGGCCACCATCATTTTCTGGACTTTAGGGGGGTCTAGGATACCTGTAAACCTCTTTTTTGGGCCTCCAAAGTTTTCTACATTTTTGCAGGCCTAAGATGCATTTTAAGGCTTTTTTTGGCTAACATATTCTGAACGTTCACGGATGTAAGTTACATTTTTCGGTGAAAAATTTTTTTTGGCATTTTCAGTGGTCTAGGATGTGGGTTAATGCCCCTTTCAGGCTGCAAATGTTTTTGGGACATTCAGAGCTATTTGACCCTGTTTCTGGGCCACCAACTTTTTCTGGACTTTAGGGGGTCTAGTATGCCTGTAAACCCCTTTGTTGGGCATCTCAAGTTTTCAACATTTTAGCAGGCCTAAGATGCATTTTAAGGCCTTTTTTGGGCTGCTAACATATTCTTAACTTTCAGGGGTGTAGGATGCACTTTTCGTGACAAAATTATTTTTGGGAATTTCAGTGGTCTAGGATGCGGGTTAATGCCCCTTTCAGGCTGCAAATGTGTTTGGGACATTTAGAGCTCTCTTACCCCGTTTTTAGGCTACTGTCATTTTCTGGACTTTAGGGGGTCTAGGATGCCTGTAAACCCCTTTCTTGGGCCTCCAAAGTTTTCTACATTTTTGCAGGCATAAGATGCATTTTAAGGCCTTTTTTGGGCTAACATATTCTGAACGTTCACGGATGTAAGATGCATTTTTCATGGAAACATTATTTTTGGGAATTTCAGTGGTCTAGGATGCGGGTTAATGCCCCTTTGAGGCAGCACATGCTTTTGGGACATTCAGAGCTCTCTGACCCCATTTTTATGCCACCATCATTTTCTGGACTTTAGGGGGTCTAGGATGCCTGTAAACCCCTTTTTTGGGCATCCAAAGTTTTCAACATTTTTGCAGGCCTAAGATGCATTTTAAGGCCCTTTTTGGGCTGCTAACATATTCTGAACTTTCAGGGCTGTAGGATGCACTTTTCGTGACAAAATTATTTTTTTGAATTTCATTGGTCCAGGATGCGGGTTAATGCCCCTTTGAGGGTGCAAATGTTTTTGGGATATTTAGAGCTCTCTGACCCCGTTTTTAGGTTACTGTCATTTTCTGGCCTTTAGGGGGTCTAGGATGCCTGTAAACCCCTTTTTTGGGCCTCCAAAGTTTTCAACATTTTTGCAGGCCTAAAATGCGGTTAAAGCCTTTTTTGGACTGCTAACATATTCAGAACTTTCAGGGCTGTAGGATGCATTTTTGTGCCAAAATTATTTTTTTGAATTTCAGTTGTCTAGGATGCCGGTTAATGCCCCTTTGAGGGTGCAAATGTTTGTGGGACATTTAGAGCTCTCTGACCCCGTTTTTAGGCTACTGTCATTTTCTGGCCTTTAGGGGGTCTAGAATGCCTGTAAACCCTTTTTTGGGCATCCAAAGTTTTCAACATTTTTGCAGGCCTAAGATGCATATTAAGGCCTTTTTTGGGCTGCTAACATATCCTTAACTTTCAGGGGTGTAGGATGCACTTTTCGTGACAAAATTATTTTTGGGAATTTCAGTGGTCTAGGATGCGGGTTAATGCCCCTTTGAGGCTGCAAATGTGTTTGGGACATTTAGAGCTCTCTGACCCCGTTTTTAGGCCACCATCATTTTCTGGCCTTTAGGGGGTCTAGGATGCCTGTAAACCCCTTTTTTGGGCCTCCAAAGTTTTCTACATTTTTGCAGGCCTAAGATGCATTTTAAGGCCTTTTTGGGCTGCTAACATATTCTGAACTTTGAGGGTTGTAGGATGCATTTTTCGTGGCAAAATTATTTTTGGGAATTTCAGTGGTCTAGGATGCAGGTTAATGAACCTTTGAGGCTGCAAATGTTTTTGGGACATTCAGAGCTATTTGACCCTGTTTCTTGGCCACCAACATTTTCTGGACTTTAGGGGGTCTAGGATGCCTGTAAACCCCTTTTTTGGGCCTCCAAAGTTTTCTACATTTTTGCAGGCATAAGATGCATTTTAAGGCCTTTTTTGGGCTAACATATTCTGAACGTTCACGGATGTAAGATGCATTTTTCATGGAAAAAATATTTTTGGGAATTTCAGTGGTCTAGGATGCGGGTTAATGCCCCTATCATGCTGCAAATGTTTTTGGGACATTCAGAGCTCGCTGACCCTGTTTGTGGACCACCAACATTTTCTGGACTTTATGGGGTCTAGGATGCCTGTAAACCCCTTTTTTGGACATCCAAAGTTTTCAACATTTTTGCAGGCCTAAAATGCATTTTAAGGCCTTTTTGGGCTGCTAACATATTCTGAACTTTCAGGGGTGTAGGAAGCACTTTTCGTGCCAAAATTATTTTTTTGAATTTCACTGCTCTAGGATGCAGGTTAATGAACCTTTCAGGCTGCACGTGTTTTTGGGACATTCAGAGCTCTCTGACGCAGTTTTTGGGCCACCAACATTTTCTGGACTTTAGGGGGTCTAGGATGCCTGTAAACACCTTTTTTGGGCCTCCAAAGTTTTCTACATTTTTGCAGGCCTAAGATGCGGTTAAAGCCTTTTTTGGACTGCTAACATATTCTGAACTTTCAGGGTTGTAGGATGCATTTTTTGTGCCAAAATTATTTTTTTGAATTTCAGTGGTCTAGGATGCGGGTTAATGCCCCTTTGAGGCTGCAAATGTTTTTGGGACATTCAGAGCTCTCTAACCCCGTTTTTAGGCTACCGTCGTTTTCTGGACTTTAGGGGTCTAGGATGCCTGTAAACCCCTTTTTTGGGCCTCCAAAGTTTTCGACATTTTTACAGGCCTAAGATGCGGTTAGGGCCTTTTTTGGACTGCTAACATATTCTGAACGTTCAGGGCTGTAGGATGCATTTTTCGTGCCAAAATTATTTTTTTGAATTTCAGTGGTCTAGGATGCAGGTTAATGCCCCTTTGAGGGTGCAAATGTTTTTGGGACATTTAGAGCTCTCGGACCCCGTTTTTAGGCTACTGTCATTTTCTGGCCTTTAGGGGGTCTAGGATGCCTGTAAACCCCTTTTTTGGGCCTCCAAATTTTTCAACATTTTTGCAGGCATAAGATGCATTTTAAGGCCTTTTTTGGGCTAACATATTCTGAACGTTCACGGATGTAAGATGCATTTTTCATGGAAAAAATATTTTTGGGAATTTCAGTGGTCTAGGATGCGGGTTAATGCCCCTATCATGCTGCAAATGTTTTTGGGACATTCAGATCTCTCTGACCCTGTTTGTGGACCACCAACATTTTCTGGACTATAGGGGGTCTAGGATGCCTGTAAACCCCTTTTTTGGACATCCAAAGTTTTCAACATTTTTGCAGACCTAAAATGCATTTTAAGGCCTTTTTTTGGGCTGCTAACATATCCTTAACTTTCAGGGGTGTAGGATGCACTTTTCGTTACAAAATTATTTGTGGTAAGGATGCAGGTTAATGCCCCTTGAGGCTGCAAATGTTTTTGGGACATTTAGAGCTCTCTGACCCCGTTTTTAGGCTACTGTCATTTTCTGGCCTTTAGGGGGTCTAGGATGCCTGTAAACCCCTTTTTTGGGCCTCCAAAGTTTTCTACATTTTTGCAGGCCTAAGATGCAGTTAAAGCCTTTTCTGGACTGCTAACATATTCTGAACGTTCAGGGCTGTAGGATGCATTTGTCGTGCCAAAATTATTTTTTGGAATTTCAGTGGTCTAGGATGCAGGTTAATTAACCTTTCAGGCTGCAAATGTTTTTGGGACATTCAGAGCTATTTGACCCTGTTTCTGGGCCACCAACTTTTTCTGGACGTTAGGGGGTCTAGGATGCCTGTAAACTCCTTTTTCGGGCCTCCAAAGTTTTCTACATTTTTGCAGGCCTAAGATGCATTTTAAGGCCTTTTTGGGCTGCTAACATATTCTGAACTTTCAGGGTTGTAGGATGCATTTTTCGTGCCAAAATTATTTTTGGGAATTTCAGGGGTCTAGGATGCAGGTTAATGAACCTTTGAGGCTGCAAATGTTTTTGGGACATTCAGAGCTCTCTGACCCCGTTTTTAGGCCACCATCATTTTCTGGCCTTTAGGGGGTCTAGTATGCCTGTAAACCCCTTTTTTGGGCCTCCAAAGTTTTCAACATTTTTGCAGGCCTAAGATGCGGTTAAAGCCTTTTTTGGACTGCTAACATATTCTGAACTTTCAGGGTTGTAGGATGCATTTTTTATGTCAAAATTATTTTTTTGAATTTCACTGATCTAGGATGCGGGTTAGTGCCCCTTTGAGGCTGCAAATGTTTTTGGGACATTTAGAGCGCTCTGACCCCATTTTTAGGCTACTCTCATTTTCTGGACTTTAGGGGGTCTAGGATGCCTGTAAACCCCTTATTTGGGCCTCCAAAGTTTTCTACATTTTGCAGGCCTAAGATGCGGTTAAGGCCTTATTTGGATTGCTAACATATTCTGAACTTTCAGGGGTGTAGGATGCACTTTTCGTGACAAAATTATTTTTGGGAATTTCAGTCGTCTAGGATGTGGGATATTGCCTCTTTGAGGCTGCAAATGTTTTTGGGACATACAGAGCTCTCTTACCCCGTTTTAGGCCACCATCATTTTCTGGACTTTAGGGGGGTCTAGGATGCCTGTAAACCTCTTTTTTGGGCCTCCAAAGTTTTCTACATTTTTGCAGGCCTAAGATGCATTTTAAGGCTTTTTTTGGCTAACATATTCTGAACGTTCATGGATGTAAGTTACATTTTTCGGTGAAAAAAATTTTTGGGCATTTTCAGTGGTCTAGGATGTGGGTTAATGCCCCTTTCAGGCTGCAAATGTTTTTGGGACATTCAGAGCTATTTGACCCTGTTTCTGGGCCACCAACTTTTTCTGGACTTTAGGGGGTCTAGTATGCCTGTAAACCCCTTTTTTGGGCATCTCAAGTTTTCAACATTTTAGCAGGCCTAAGATGCATTTTAAGGCCTTTTTTGGGCTGCTAACATATTCTTAACTTTCAGGGGTGTAGGATGCACTTTTCGTGACAAAATTATTTTTGGGAATTTCAGTGGTCTAGGATGCAGGTTAATGCCCCTTTCAGGCTGCAAATGTGTTTGGGACATTTAGAGCTCTCTTACCCCGTTTTTAGGCTACTGTCATTTTCTGGACTTTAGGGGGTCTAGGATGCCTGTAAACCCCTTTCTTGGGCCTCCAAAGTTTTCTACATTTTTGCAGGCATAAGATGCATTTTAAGGCCTTTTTTGGGCTAACATATTCTGAACGTTCACGGATGTAAGATGCATTTTTCATGGAAACATTATTTTTGGGAATTTCAGTGGTCTAGGATGCGGGTTAATGCCCCTTTGAGGCAGCACATGCTTTTGGGACATTCAGAGCTCTCTGACCCCATTTTTATGCCACCATCATTTTCTGGACTTTAGGGGGTCTAGGATGCCTGTAAACCCCTTTTTTGGGCATCCAAAGTTTTCAACATTTTTGCAGGCCTAAGATGCATTTTAAGGCCCTTTTTGGGCTGCTAACATATTCTGAACTTTCAGGGCTGTAGGATGCACTTTTCGTGACAAAATTATTTTTGGGAATTTCAGTGGTCTAGGATGCGGGTTAATGCCCCTTTGATGCTGGACATGTTTTTGAGACATTCAGAGCTCTCTGACGCAGTTTTTGGCCCACCAACTTTTTCTGGACTTTAGGGGGTCTAGGATGCCTGTAACACCTTTTTTGGGCCTCCAAAGTTTACTACATTTTTGCAGGCAAAAGATGCATTTTAAGGCCTTTTTTGGACTGCTAACATATTCTGAACTTCAGGGCTGTTGGATGCATTTTTCGTGTCAAAATTACTTTTTTGAATTTCAATGGTCTAGGATGCGGGTTAATGCCCCTTTGAGGCTGCAAATGTTTTTGGGACATTCAGAGCTCTTACCCCGTTTTTAGGCCACCATCATTTTCTGGACTTTAGGGAGTCTAGAATGCCTGTAAACCCCTTTTTTGGGCTACTAAAGTTTTCAACATTTTTGCAGGCCTAAGATGCATTTTAAGGCCTTTTTTGGGCTGGTAACATATTCTTAACTTTCAGTGGTGTAGGATGCACTTTTCGTGACAAAATTATTTCATGGAATTTCAGTGGTCTAGGATGTGGGTTATTGCCCCTTTGAGGCTGCAAATGTGTTTGGGACATTTAGAGCTCTCTTACCCCGTTTTTAGGCTACTGTCATTTTCTGGACTTTAGGGGGTCTAGGATGCCTGTAAACCCCTTTTTTGGGCTACTAAAGTTTTCTACATTTTAGCAGGCATAAGATGCATTTTAAGGCCTTTTTTGGGCTAACATATTCTGAACATTCACGGATGTAAGATGCATTTTTCATGGAAAAATTATTTTTGGGATTCAGTGGTCTAGGATGCGGGTTAATGCCCCTTTGAGGCTGGACATGTTTTTGAGACATTCAGAGCTCTCTGACCCCATTTTTAGGCCACCATCATTTTCTGGACTTTAGGGGGTCTAGGATGCCTGTAAACCCCTTTTTTGGGCATCCAAAGTTTTCAACATTTTTGCAGGCCGAAAATGCATTTTAAGGCCTTTTTTGGGCTGCTAACATATTCTGAACTTTCAGGGCTGTAGGATGCACTTTTCGTGACAAAATTATTTTTGGGAATTTCAGTGGTCTAGGATGCGGGTTAATGCCCCTTTGAGGCTGCAAATGTTTTTGGGACATTCAGAGCTCTTACCCCGTTTTTAGGCCACCATCATTTTCTGGACTTTAGGGGGTCTAGGATGCCTGTAAACCCCTTTTTTGGGCATCCAAAGTTTTCAACATTTTTGCAGGCCTAAGATGCATTTTAAGGCCCTTTTTGGGCTGCTAACATATTCTGAACTTTCAGGGCTGTAGGATGCACTTTTCGTGACAAAATTATTTTTGGGAATTTCAGTGGTCTAGAATGCGGGTTAATGCCCCTTTGAGGCTGGACATGTTTTTGAGACATTCAGAGCTCTCTGACCCCATTTTTAGGCCCCCATCATTTTCTGGACTTTAGGGGGTCTAGGATGCCTGTAGACCCCTTTTTTGGGCATCCAAAGTTTTCAACATTTTTGCAGGCCTAAGATGCATATTAAGGCCTTTTTTGGGCTGATAACATATTCTTAACTTTCAGTGGTGTAGGATGCACTTTTCGTGACAAAATTATTTTTGGGAATTTCAGTGGTCTAGGATGCGGTTTAATGCCCCTTTGACGCTGCAAATGTGTTTGGGACATTTAGAGCTCTCTTACCCCGTTTTTAGGCTACTGTCATTTTCTGGACTTTAGGGGGTCTAGGATGCCTGTAAACCCCTTTTTTGGGACTCCAAAGTTTTCTACATTTTAGCAGGCATAAGATGCATTTTAAGGCCTGTTTTGGACTAACATATTCTGAACGTTCACGGATGTAAGATGCATTTTTCATGGAAACATTATTTTTGGGAATTTCAGTGGTCTAGGATGCGGGTTAATGCCCCTTTGAGGCTGCACATGTTTTTGGGACATTCAGAGCTCTCTGACCCCATTTTTAGGCCCCCATCATTTTCTGGACTTTAGGGGGTCTAGGATGCCTGTAAACACCTTTTTTGGGCCTCCAAGGTTTTCTACATTTTTGCAGGCATAAGATGCATTTTAAGGCCTTTTTTGGACTGCTAACATATTCTGAACTTCAGGGCTGTATGATGCATTTTTCGTGCCAAAATTATTTTTGGGAATTTCAGTGGTCTAGGATGCGGGTTAATGCCCCTTTGAGGCTGCACATGTTTTTGGGACATTCAGAGCTCTTACCCCGTTTTTAGGCCACCATCATTTTCTGGACTTTAGGGGGTCTAGAATGCCAGTAAACCCCTTTTCTGGGCTACCAAAGTTTTCAACATTTTTGCAGGCCTAAGATGCATTTTAAGGCCTTTTTTGGGCTGCTAACATATTCTGAACTTTCAGGGGTGTAGGATGCACTTTTCGTGACAAAATTATTTTTGAGAAATTTCAGTGGTCTAGGATGCGGGTTAATGCCCCTTTGAGGCTGTTTGGGACATTCAGAGCTCTCTGACGCAGTTTTTGTCCCACCAACATTTTCTGAACTTTAGGGGGTCTAGGATGCCTGTAAACCCCTTTTTTGGGCCTCCAAAGTTTTCAACATTTTTGCAGGCCTAAAATGCATTTTAAGGCCCTTTTTGGGCTGCTAACATATACTGAACTTTCAGGGCTGTAGGATGCATTTTTCGTGCCAAAATTATTTTTTTGATTTTCAGTGGTCTAGGATGCGGTTTAATGCCCCTTTCAGGCTCCACATGTTTTTGGGCCATTCAGAGATCTCTGACGCAGTTTTTGGGCCACCAACATTTTCTGGACTTTAGGGGGTCTAGGATGCCTGTAAACACCTTTTTTGGGCCTCCAAAGTTTTCTACATTTTTGCAGGCCTAAGATGCGGTTAAAGCCTTTTTTGGACTGCTAACATATTCTGAACTTTCAGGGTTGTAGGATGCATTTTTTGTGCCAAAATTATTTTTTTGAATTTCAGTGGTCTAGGATGCGGGTTAATGCCCCTTTGAGGCTGCAAATGTTTTTGGGACATTCAGAGCTGTCTAATCCCATTTTTAGGCTACCGTCGTTTTCTGGACTTTAGGGGGTCTAGGATGCCTGTAAACCCCTTTTTTGGGCCTCAAAAGTTTTCTACATTTTTACAGGCCTAAGATGGGGTTAGGGCCTTTTTTGGACTGCTAACATATTCTGAATGTTCAGGGCTGTAGGATGCATTTTTCGTGCCAAAATTATTTTTTGGAATTTCAGTGGTCTAGGATGCAGGTTAATTAACCTTTCAGGCTGCAAATGTTTTTGGGACATTCAGAGCTCTCTGACGCAGTTTTTGGACCACCAACTTTTTCTGGACTTTAGGGGGTCTAATGCCTGTAAACCCCTTTTTTGGGCTACCAAAGTTTTCAACATTTTTGCAGGCCTAAGATGCATTTTAAGGCCTTTTTGGGCTAACATATTGTGAACTTTCACGGATGTAAGATGCACTTTTCATGGAAAAAATATTTTTGGGAATTTCAGTGGTCTAGGATGCGGGTTAATGCCCCTTTGAGGCTGCAAATGTGTTTGGGACATTTAGAGCTCTCTTACCCCGTTTTTAGGCTACTGTCATTTTCTGGACTTTAGGGGGTCTAGGATGCCTGTAAACCCCTTTTTTGGGCCTCCAAAGTTTTCTACATTTTTGCAGGCATAAGATGCATTTTAAGGCATTTTTTGGGCTAACATATTCTGAACGTTCACGGATGTAAGATGCATTTTTCATGGAAACATTATTTTTGGGAATTTCAGTGGTCTAGGATGCGGTTTAATGCCCCTTTCAGGCTACACGTGTTTTTGGGACATTCAGAGCTCTCTGACGCCGTTTTTGGGCCACCAACATTTTCTGGACTTTAGGGGGGTCTAGGATGCCTGTAAACACCTTTTTTGGGCCTCCAAAGTTTTCTACATTTTTGCAGGCCTAAGATGCGGTTAAAGCCTTTTTTGGACTGCTAACATATTCTGAACTTTCAGGGTTGTAGGATGCATTTTTTGTGTCAAAATTATTTTTTTGAATTTCACTGGTCTAGGATGAGGGTTAATGCCCCTTTGAGGCTGCAAATGTTTTTGGGACATTTAGAGCGCTCTGACCCCATTTTTAGGCTACTCTCATTTTCTGGACTTTAGGGGGTCTAGGATGCCTGTAAACCCCTTATTTGGGCCTCCAAAGTTTTCTACATTTTGCAGTCCTAAGATGCGGTTAAGGCCTTATTTGGACTGCTAACATATTCTGAACTTTCAGGGGTGTAGGATGCACTTTTCGTGACAAAATTATTTTTGGGAATTTCAGTCGTCTAGGATGTGGGATAATGCCTCTTTGAGGCTGCAAATGTTTTTGAGACATACAGAGCTCTCTTACCCCGTTTTAGGCCACCATCATTTTCTGGACTTTAGGGGGGTCTAGGATGCCTGTAAACCTCTTTTTTGGGCCTCCAAAGTTTTCTACATTTTTGCAGGCCTAAAATGCATTTTAAGGCTTTTTTTGGCTAACATATTCTGAACGTTCACGGATGTAAGATACATTTTTCGGTGAAAAAATATTTTTGGGATTTTCAGTGGTCTAGGATGCGGGTTAATGCCCCTTTCAGGCTGCAAATGTTTTTGGGACATTCAGAGCTATTTGACCCTGTTTCTGGGCCACCAACTTTTTCTGGACTTTAGGGGGTCTAGTATGCCTGTAAACCCCTTTTTTGGGCATCTAAAGTTTTCAACATTTTAGCAGGCCTAAGATGCATTTTAAGGCCTTTTTTGGGCTGCTAACATATTCTTAACTTTCAGGGGTGTAGGATGCACTTTTCGTGACAAAATTATTTTTGGGAATTTCAGTGATCTACGATGCGGGTTAATGCCCCTTTGAGGCTGTTTGGGACATTCAGAGCTCTCTGACGCAGTTTTTGTCCCACCAACATTTTCTGAACTTTAGGGGGTCTAGGATGCCTGTAAACCCCTTTTTTGGGCCTCCAAAGTTTTCAACATTTTTGCAGGCTTAAAATGCATTTTAAGGCCCTTTTTGGGCTGCTAACATATACTGAACTTTCAGGGCTGTAGGATGCATTTTTCGTGCCAAAATTATTTTTTTGATTTTCAGTGGTCTAGGATGCGGTTTAATGCCCCTTTCAGGCTCCACATGTTTTTGGGACATTCAGAGATCTCTGACGCAGTTTTTGGGCCACCAACATTTTCTGGACTTTAGGGGGTCTAGGATGCCTGTAAACACCTTTTTTGGGCCTCCAAAGTTTTCTACATTTTTGCAGGCCTAAGATGCGGTTAAAGCCTTTTTTGGACTGCTAACATATTCTGAACTTTCAGGGTTGTAGGATGCATTTTTTGTGCCAAAATTATTTTTTTGAATTTCAGTGGTCTAGGATGCGGGTTAATGCCCCTTTGAGGCTGCAAATGTTTTTGGGACATTCAGAGCTCTCTAACCCCATTTTTAGGCTACAGTCGTTTTCTGGACTTTAGGGGGTCTAGGATGCCTGTAAACCCCTTTTTTGGGCCTCAAAAGTTTTCTACATTTTTACAGGCCTAAGATGCGGTTAGGGCCTTTTTTGGACTGCTAACATATTCTGAATGTTCAGGGCTGTAGGATGCATTTTTCGTGCCAAAATTATTTTTTGGAATTTCAGTGGTCTAGGATGCAGGTTAATTAACCTTTCAGGCTGCAAATGTTTTTGGGACATTCAGAGCTCTCTGACGCAGTTTTTGGACCACCAACTCTTTCTGGACTTTAGGGGGTCTAATGCCTGTAAACCCCTTTTTTGGGCTACCAAAGTTTTCAACATTTTTGCAGGCCTAAGATGCATTTTTAGGCCTTTTTGGGCTAACATATTGTGAACTTTCACGGATGTAAGATGCATTTTTCATGGAAAAAATATTTTTGGGAATTTCAGTGGTCTAGGATGCGGGTTAATGCCCCTTTGAGGCTGCAAATGTGTTTGGGACATTTAGAGCTCTCTTACCCCGTTTTTAGGCTACTGTCATTTTCTGGACTTTAGGGGGTCTAGGATGCCTGTAAACCCCTTTTTTGGGCCTCCAAAGTTTTCTACATTTTTGCAGGCATAAGATGCATTTTAAGGCCTTTTTTGTGCTAACATATTCTGAACGTTCACGGATGTAAGATGCATTTTTCATGGAAACATTATTTTTGGGAATTTCAGTGGTCTAGGATGCGGTTTAATGCCCCTTTCAGGCTACACGTGTTTTTGGGACATTCAGAGCTCTCTGACGCCGTTTTTGGGCCACCAACATTTTCTGGACTTTAGGGGGTCTAGGATGCCTGTAAACACCTTTTTTGGGCCTCCAAAGTTTTCTACATTTTGCAGTCCTAAGATGCGGTTAAGGCCTTATTTGGACTGCTAACATATTCTGAACTTTCAGGGGTGTAGGATGCACTTTTCGTGACAAAATTATTTTTGGGAATTTCAGTCGTCTAGGATGTGGGATAATGCCTCTTTGAGGCTGCAAATGTTTTTGGGACATTCAGAGCTCTCTTACCCCGTTTTAGGCCACCATCATTTTCTGGACTTTAGGGGGGTCTAGGATGCCTGTAAACCTCTTTTTTGGGCCTCCAAAGTTTTCTACATTTTTGCAGGCCTAAGATGCATTTTAAGGCTTTTTTTGGCTAACATATTCTGAACGTTCCCGGATGTAAGATACATTTTTCGGTGAAAAAATATTTTTGGGATTTTCAGTGGTCTAGGATGTGGGTTAATGCCCCTTTCAGGCTGCAAATGTTTTTGGGACATTCAGAGCTATTTGACCCTGTTTCTGGGCCACCAACTTTTTCTGGACTTTAGGGGGTCTAGTATGCCTGTAAACCCCTTTTTTGGGCATCTAAAGTTTTCAACATTTTAGCAGGCCTAAGATGCATTTTAAGGCCTTTTTTGGGCTGCTAACATATTCTTAACTTTCAGGGGTGTAGGATGCACTTTTCGTGACAAAATTATTTTTGGGAATTTCAGTGGTCTAGGATGCGGGTTAATGCCCCTTTGATGCTGCAAATGTGTTTGGGACATTTAGAGCTCTCTTACCCCGTTTTTAGGCTACTGTCATTTTCTGGACTTTAGGGGGTCTAGGATGCCTGTAAACCCCTTTTTTGGTTACCCAAAGTTTTCTACATTTTTGCAGGCATAAGATGCATTTTAAGGCCTTTTTTGGGCTAACATATTCTGAACGTTCACGGATGTAAGATGCATTTTTCATGGAAACATTATTTTTGGGAATTTCAGTGGTCTAGGATGCGGGTTAATGCTCCTTTGAAGCAGCACATGTTTTTGGGACATTCAGAGCTCTCTGACCCCATTTTTAGGCCACCATCATTTTCTGGACTTTAGGGGGTCTAGGATGCCTGTAAACCCCTTTTTTGGGCATCCAAAGTTTTCAACATTTTTGCAGGCCTAAAATGCATTTTAAGGCCCTTTTTGGGCTGCTAACATATTCTGAACTTTCAGGGCTGTAGGATGCACTTTTCGTGACAAAATTATTTTTGGAAATTTCAGTGGTCTAGGATGCAGGTTAATGCCCCTTTGAGGCTGGACATGTTTTTGAGACATTCAGAGCTCTCTGACGCAGTTTTTGGCCCACCAACTTTTTCTGGACTTTAGGGGGTCTAGGATGCCTGTAAACACCTTTTTTGGGCCTCCAAAGTTTTCTACATTTTTGCAGGCAAAAGATGCATTTTAAGGCCCTTTTTGGGCTGCTAACATATTCTGAACTTTCAGGGCTGTAGGATGCACTTTTCGTGACAAAATTATTTTTGGGAATTTCAGTGGTCTAGGATGCGGGTTAATGCCCCTTTGAGGCTGCAAATGTGTTTGGGACATTTAGAGCTCTCTGACCCCGTTTTTAGGCCACCATCATTTTCTGGCCTTTAGGGGGTCTAGGATGCCTGTAAACCCCTTTTTTGGGCCTCCAAAGTTTTCTACATTTTTGCAGGCCTAAGATGCATTTTAAGGCCTTTTTGGGCTGCTAACATATTCTGAACTTTGAGGGTTGTAGGATGCATTTTTCGTGGCAAAATTATTTTTGGGAATTTCAGTGGTCTAGGATGCAGGTTAATGAACCTTTGAGGCTGCAAATGTTTTTGGGACATTCAGAGCTATTTGACCCTGTTTCTTGGCCACCAACATTTTCTGGACTTTAGGGGGTCTAGGATGCCTGTAAACCCCTTTTTTGGGCCTCCAAAGTTTTCTACATTTTTGCAGGCATAAGATGCATTTTAAGGCCTTTTTTGGGCTAACATATTCTGAACGTTCACGGATGTAAGATGCATTTTTCATGGAAAAAATATTTTTGGGAATTTCAGTGGTCTAGGATGCGGGTTAATGCCCCTATCATGCTGCAAATGTTTTTGGGACATTCAGAGCTCGCTGACCCTGTTTGTGGACCACCAACATTTTCTGGACTTTATGGGGTCTAGGATGCCTGTAAACCCCTTTTTTGGACATCCAAAGTTTTCAACATTTTTGCAGGCCTAAAATGAATTTGAAGGCCTTTTTGGGCTGCTAACATATTCTGAACTTTCAGGGGTGTAGGAAGCACTTTTCGTGCCAAAATTATTTTTTTGAATTTCACTGCTCTAGGATGCAGGTTAATGAACCTTTCAGGCTGCACGTGTTTTTGGGACATTCAGAGCTCTCTGACGCAGTTTTTGGGCCACCAACATTTTCTGGACTTTAGGGGGTCTAGGATGCCTGTAAACACCTTTTTTGGGCCTCCAAAGTTTTCTACATTTTTGCAGGCCTAAGATGCGGTTAAAGCCTTTTTTGGACTGCTAACATATTCTGAACTTTCAGGGTTGTAGGATGCATTTTTTGTGCCAAAATTATTTTTTTGAATTTCAGTGGTCTAGGATGCGGGTTAATGCCCCTTTGAGGCTGCAAATGTTTTTGGGACATTCAGAGCTCTCTAACCCCGTTTTTAGGCTACCGTCGTTTTCTGGACTTTAGGGGTCTAGGATGCCTGTAAACCCCTTTTTTGGGCCTCCAAAGTTTTCGACATTTTTACAGGCCTAAGATGCGGTTAGGGCCTTTTTTGGACTGCTAACATATTCTGAACGTTCAGGGCTGTAGGATGCATTTTTCGTGCCAAAATTATTTTTTTGAATTTCAGTGGTCTAGGATGCAGGTTAATGCCCCTTTGAGGGTGCAAATGTTTTTGGGACATTTAGAGCTCTCGGACCCCGTTTTTAGGCTACTGTCATTTTCTGGCCTTTAGGGGGTCTAGGATGCCTGTAAACCCCTTTTTTGGGCCTCCAAATTTTTCAACATTTTTGCAGGCATAAGATGCATTTTAAGGCCTTTTTTGGGCTAACATATTCTGAACGTTCACGGATGTAAGATGCATTTTTCATGGAAAAAATATTTTTGGGAATTTCAGTGGTCTAGGATGCGGGTTAATGCCCCTATCATGCTGCAAATGTTTTTGGGACATTCAGATCTCTCTGACCCTGTTTGTGGACCACCAACATTTTCTGGACTATAGGGGGTCTAGGATGCCTGTAAACCCCTTTTTTGGACATCCAAAGTTTTCAACATTTTTGCAGACCTAAAATGCATTTTAAGGCCTTTTTTTGGGCTGCTAACATATCCTTAACTTTCAGGGGTGTAGGATGCACTTTTCGTTACAAAATTATTTTTGGGAATTTCAGTGGTAAGGATGCAGGTTAATGCCCCTTGAGGCTGCAAATGTTTTTGGGACATTTAGAGCTCTCTGACCCCGTTTTTAGGCTACTGTCATTTTCTGGCCTTTAGGGGGTCTAGGATGCCTGTAAACCCCTTTTTTGGGCCTCCAAAGTTTTCTACATTTTTGCAGGCCTAAGATGCAGTTAAAGCCTTTTCTGGACTGCTAACATATTCTGAACGTTCAGGGCTGTAGGATGCATTTGTCGTGCCAAAATTATTTTTTGGAATTTCAGTGGTCTAGGATGCAGGTTAATTAACCTTTCAGGCTGCAAATGTTTTTGGGACATTCAGAGCTATTTGACCCTGTTTCTGGGCCACCAACTTTTTCTGGACGTTAGGGGGTCTAGGATGCCTGTAAACCCCTTTTTCGGGCCTCCAAAGTTTTCTACATTTTTGCAGGCCTAAGATGCATTTTAAGGCCTTTTTGGGCTGCTAACATATTCTGAACTTTCAGGGTTGTAGGATGCATTTTTCGTGCCAAAATTATTTTTGGGAATTTCAGGGGTCTAGGATGCAGGTTAATGAACCTTTGAGGCTGCAAATGTTTTTGGGACATTCAGAGCTCTCTGACCCCGTGTTTAGGCCACCATCATTTTCTGGCCTTTAGGGGGTCTAGTATGCCTGTAAACCCCTTTTTTGGGCCTCCAAAGTTTTCAACATTTTTGCAGGCCTAAGATGCGGTTAAAGCCTTTTTTGGACTGCTAACATATTCTGAACTTTCAGGGTTGTAGGATGCATTTTTTGTGTCAAAATTATTTTTTTGAATTTCACTGATCTAGGATGCGGGTTAGTGCCCCTTTGAGGCTGCAAATGTTTTTGGGACATTTAGAGCGCTCTGACCCCATTTTTAGGCTACTCTCATTTTCTGGACTTTAGGGGGTCTAGGATGCCTGTAAACCCCTTATTTGGGACTCCAAAGTTTTCTACATTTTGCAGGCCTAAGATGCGGTTAAGGCCTTATTTGGATTGCTAACATATTCTGAACTTTCAGGGGTGTAGGATGCACTTTTCGTGACAAAATTATTTTTGGGAATTTCAGTCGTCTAGGATGTGGGATATTGCCTCTTTGAGGCTGCAAATGTTTTTGGGACATACAGAGCTCTCTTACCCCGTTTTAGGCCACCATCATTTTCTGGACTTTAGGGGGGTCTAGGATGCCTGTAAACCCCTTTCTTGGGCCTCCAAAGTTTTCTACATTTTTGCAGGCATAAGATGCATTTTAAGGCCTTTTTTGGGCTAACATATTCTGAACGTTCACGGATGTAAGATGCATTTTTCATGGAAACATTATTTTTGGGAATTTCAGTGGTCTAGGATGCGGGTTAATGCCCCTTTGAGGCAGCACATGCTTTTGGGACATTCAGAGCTCTCTGACCCCATTTTTATGCCACCATCATTTTCTGGACTTTAGGGGGTCTAGGATGCCTGTAAACCCCTTTTTTGGGCATCCAAAGTTTTCAACATTTTTGCAGGCCTAAGATGCATTTTAAGGCCCTTTTTGGGCTGCTAACATATTCTGAACTTTCAGGGCTGTAGGATGCACTTTTCGTGACAAAATTATTTTTGGGAATTTCAGTGGTCTAGGATGCGGGTTAATGCCCCTTTGATGCTGGACATGTTTTTGAGACATTCAGAGCTCTCTGACGCAGTTTTTGGCCCACCAACTTTTTCTGGACTTTAGGGGGTCTAGGATGCCTGTAACACCTTTTTTGGGCCTCCAAAGTTTACTACATTTTTGCAGGCAAAAGATGCATTTTAAGGCCTTTTTTGGACTGCTAACATATTCTGAACTTCAGGGCTGTTGGATGCATTTTTCGTGTCAAAATTACTTTTTTGAATTTCAATGGTCTAGGATGCGGGTTAATGCCCCTTTGAGGCTGCAAATGTTTTTGGGACATTCAGAGCTCTTACCCCGTTTTTAGGCCACCATCATTTTCTGGACTTTAGGGAGTCTAGAATGCCTGTAAACCCCTTTTTTGGGCTACTAAAGTTTTCAACATTTTTGCAGGCCTAAGATGCATTTTAAGGCCTTTTTTGGGCTGGTAACATATTCTTAACTTTCAGTGGTGTAGGATGCACTTTTCGTGACAAAATTATTTCATGAGATTTCAGTGGTCTAGGATGTGGGTTATTGCCCCTTTGAGGCTGCAAATGTGTTTGGGACATTTAGAGCTCTCTTACCCCGTTTTTAGGCTACTGTCATTTTCTGGACTTTAGGGGGTCTAGGATGCCTGTAAACCCCTTTTTTGGGCCTCCAAAGTTTTCTACATTTTAGCAGGCATAAGATGCATTTTAAGGCCTTTTTTGGGCTAACATATTCTGAACATTCACGGATGTAAGATGCATTTTTCATGGAAAAATTATTTTTGGGATTCAGTGGTCTAGGATGCGGGTTAATGCCCCTTTGAGGCTGGACATGTTTTTGAGACATTCAGAGCTCTCTGACCCCATTTTTAGGCCACCATCATTTTCTGGACTTTAGGGGGTCTAGGATGCCTGTAAACCCCTTTTTTGGGCATCCAAAGTTTTCAACATTTTTGCAGGCCGAAGATGCATTTTAAGGCCTTTTTTGGGCTGCTAACATATTCTGAACTTTCAGGGCTGTAGGATGCACTTTTCGTGACAACATTATTTTTGGGAATTTCAGTGGTCTAGGATGCGGGTTAATGCCCCTTTGAGGCTGCAAATGTTTTTGGGACATTCAGAGCTCTTACCCCGTTTTTAGGCCACCATCATTTTCTGGACTTTAGGGGGTCTAGGATGCCTGTAAACCCCTTTTTTGGGCATCCAAAGTTTTCAACATTTTTGCAGGCCTAAGATGCATTTTAAGGCCCTTTTTGGGCTGCTAACATATTCTGAACTTTCAGGGCTGTAGGATGCACTTTTCGTGACAAAATTATTTTTGGGAATTTCAGTGGTCTAGGATGCGGGTTAATGCCCCTTTGATGCTGCAAATGTGTTTGGGACATTTAGAGCTCTCTTACCCCGTTTTTAGGCTACTGTCATTTTCTGGACTTTAGGGGGTCTAGGATGCCTGTAAACCCCTTTTTTGGTTACCCAAAGTTTTCTACATTTTTGCAGGCATAAGATGCATTTTAAGGCCTTTTTTGGGCTAACATATTCTGAACGTTCACGGATGTAAGATGCATTTTTCATGGAAACATTATTTTTGGGAATTTCAGTGGTCTAGGATGCGGGTTAATGCTCCTTTGAAGCAGCACATGTTTTTGGGACATTCAGAGCTCTCTGACCCCATTTTTAGACCACCATCATTTTCTGGACTTTAGGGGGTCTAGGATGCCTGTAAACCCCTTTTTTGGGCATCCAAAGTTTTCAACATTTTTGCAGGCCTAAAATGCATTTTAAGGCCCTTTTTGGGCTGCTAACATATTCTGAACTTTCAGGGCTGTAGGATGCACTTTTCGTGACAAAATTATTTTTGGAAATTTCAGTGGTCTAGGATGCAGGTTAATGCCCCTTTGAGGCTGGACATGTTTTTGAGACATTCAGAGCTCTCTGACGCAGTTTTTGGCCCACCAACTTTTTCTGGACTTTAGGGGGTCTAGGATGCCTGTAAACACCTTTTTTGGGCCTCCAAAGTTTTCTACATTTTTGCAGGCAAAAGATGCATTTTAAGGCCCTTTTTGGGCTGCTAACATATTCTGAACTTTCAGGGCTGTAGGATGCACTTTTCGTGACAAAATTATTTTTGGGAATTTCAGTGGTCTAGGATGCGGGTTAATGCCCCTTTGAGGCTGCAAATGTGTTTGGGACATTTAGAGCTCTCTGACCCCGTTTTTAGGCCACCATCATTTTCTGGCCTTTAGGGGGTCTAGGATGCCTGTAAACCCCTTTTTTGGGCCTCCAAAGTTTTCTACATTTTTGCAGGCCTAAGATGCATTTTAAGGCCTTTTTGGGCTGCTAACATATTCTGAACTTTGAGGGTTGTAGGATGCATTTTTCGTGGCAAAATTATTTTTGGGAATTTCAGTGGTCTAGGATGCAGGTTAATGAACCTTTGAGGCTGCAAATGTTTTTGGGACATTCAGAGCTATTTGACCCTGTTTCTTGGCCACCAACATTTTCTGGACTTTAGGGGGTCTAGGATGCCTGTAAACCCCTTTTTTGGGCCTCCAAAGTTTTCTACATTTTTGCAGGCATAAGATGCATTTTAAGGCCTTTTTTGGGCTAACATATTCTGAACGTTCACGGATGTAAGATGCATTTTTCATGGAAAAAATATTTTTGGGAATTTCAGTGGTCTAGGATGCGGGTTAATGCCCCTATCATGCTGCAAATGTTTTTGGGACATTCAGAGCTCGCTGACCCTGTTTGTGGACCACCAACATTTTCTGGACTTTATGGGGTCTAGGATGCCTGTAAACCCCTTTTTTGGACATCCAAAGTTTTCAACATTTTTGCAGGCCTAAAATGAATTTGAAGGCCTTTTTGGGCTGCTAACATATTCTGAACTTTCAGGGGTGTAGGAAGCACTTTTCGTGCCAAAATTATTTTTTTGAATTTCACTGCTCTAGGATGCAGGTTAATGAACCTTTCAGGCTGCACGTGTTTTTGGGACATTCAGAGCTCTCTGACGCAGTTTTTGGGCCACCAACATTTTCTGGACTTTAGGGGGTCTAGGATGCCTGTAAACACCTTTTTTGGGCCTCCAAAGTTTTCTACATTTTTGCAGGCCTAAGATGCGGTTAAAGCCTTTTTTGGACTGCTAACATATTCTGAACTTTCAGGGTTGTAGGATGCATTTTTTGTGCCAAAATTATTTTTTTGAATTTCAGTGGTCTAGGATGCGGGTTAATGCCCCTTTGAGGCTGCAAATGTTTTTGGGACATTCAGAGCTCTCTAACCCCGTTTTTAGGCTACCGTCGTTTTCTGGACTTTAGGGGTCTAGGATGCCTGTAAACCCCTTTTTTGGGCCTCCAAAGTTTTCGACATTTTTACAGGCCTAAGATGCGGTTAGGGCCTTTTTTGGACTGCTAACATATTCTGAACGTTCAGGGCTGTAGGATGCATTTTTCGTGCCAAAATTATTTTTTTGAATTTCAGTGGTCTAGGATGCAGGTTAATGCCCCTTTGAGGGTGCAAATGTTTTTGGGACATTTAGAGCTCTCGGACCCCGTTTTTAGGCTACTGTCATTTTCTGGCCTTTAGGGGGTCTAGGATGCCTGTAAACCCCTTTTTTGGGCCTCCAAATTTTTCAACATTTTTGCAGGCATAAGATGCATTTTAAGGCCTTTTTTGGGCTAACATATTCTGAACGTTCACGGATGTAAGATGCATTTTTCATGGAAAAAATATTTTTGGGAATTTCAGTGGTCTAGGATGCGGGTTAATGCCCCTATCATGCTGCAAATGTTTTTGGGACATTCAGATCTCTCTGACCCTGTTTGTGGACCACCAACATTTTCTGGACTATAGGGGGTCTAGGATGCCTGTAAACCCCTTTTTTGGACATCCAAAGTTTTCAACATTTTTGCAGACCTAAAATGCATTTTAAGGCCTTTTTTTGGGCTGCTAACATATCCTTAACTTTCAGGGGTGTAGGATGCACTTTTCGTTACAAAATTATTTTTGGGAATTTCAGTGGTAAGGATGCAGGTTAATGCCCCTTGAGGCTGCAAATGTTTTTGGGACATTTAGAGCTCTCTGACCCCGTTTTTAGGCTACTGTCATTTTCTGGCCTTTAGGGGGTCTAGGATGCCTGTAAACCCCTTTTTTGGGCCTCCAAAGTTTTCTACATTTTTGCAGGCCTAAGATGCAGTTAAAGCCTTTTCTGGACTGCTAACATATTCTGAACGTTCAGGGCTGTAGGATGCATTTGTCGTGCCAAAATTATTTTTTGGAATTTCAGTGGTCTAGGATGCAGGTTAATTAACCTTTCAGGCTGCAAATGTTTTTGGGACATTCAGAGCTATTTGACCCTGTTTCTGGGCCACCAACTTTTTCTGGACGTTAGGGGGTCTAGGATGCCTGTAAACCCCTTTTTCGGGCCTCCAAAGTTTTCTACATTTTTGCAGGCCTAAGATGCATTTTAAGGCCTTTTTGGGCTGCTAACATATTCTGAACTTTCAGGGTTGTAGGATGCATTTTTCGTGCCAAAATTATTTTTGGGAATTTCAGGGGTCTAGGATGCAGGTTAATGAACCTTTGAGGCTGCAAATGTTTTTGGGACATTCAGAGCTCTCTGACCCCGTGTTTAGGCCACCATCATTTTCTGGCCTTTAGGGGGTCTAGTATGCCTGTAAACCCCTTTTTTGGGCCTCCAAAGTTTTCAACATTTTTGCAGGCCTAAGATGCGGTTAAAGCCTTTTTTGGACTGCTAACATATTCTGAACTTTCAGGGTTGTAGGATGCATTTTTTGTGTCAAAATTATTTTTTTGAATTTCACTGATCTAGGATGCGGGTTAGTGCCCCTTTGAGGCTGCAAATGTTTTTGGGACATTTAGAGCGCTCTGACCCCATTTTTAGGCTACTCTCATTTTCTGGACTTTAGGGGGTCTAGGATGCCTGTAAACCCCTTATTTGGGCCTCCAAAGTTTTCTACATTTTGCAGGCCTAAGATGCGGTTAAGGCCTTATTTGGATTGCTAACATATTCTGAACTTTCAGGGGTGTAGGATGCACTTTTCGTGACAAAATTATTTTTGGGAATTTCAGTCGTCTAGGATGTGGGATATTGCCTCTTTGAGGCTGCAAATGTTTTTGGGACATACAGAGCTCTCTTACCCCGTTTTAGGCCACCATCATTTTCTGGACTTTAGGGGGGTCTAGGATGCCTGTAAACCCCTTTCTTGGGCCTCCAAAGTTTTCTACATTTTTGCAGGCATAAGATGCATTTTAAGGCCTTTTTTGGGCTAACATATTCTGAACGTTCACGGATGTAAGATGCATTTTTCATGGAAACATTATTTTTGGGAATTTCAGTGGTCTAGGATGCGGGTTAATGCCCCTTTGAGGCAGCACATGCTTTTGGGACATTCAGAGCTCTCTGACCCCATTTTTATGCCACCATCATTTTCTGGACTTTAGGGGGTCTAGGATGCCTGTAAACCCCTTTTTTGGGCATCCAAAGTTTTCAACATTTTTGCAGGCCTAAGATGCATTTTAAGGCCCTTTTTGGGCTGCTAACATATTCTGAACTTTCAGGGCTGTAGGATGCACTTTTCGTGACAAAATTATTTTTGGGAATTTCAGTGGTCTAGGATGCGGGTTAATGCCCCTTTGATGCTGGACATGTTTTTGAGACATTCAGAGCTCTCTGACGCAGTTTTTGGCCCACCAACTTTTTCTGGACTTTAGGGGGTCTAGGATGCCTGTAACACCTTTTTTGGGCCTCCAAAGTTTACTACATTTTTGCAGGCAAAAGATGCATTTTAAGGCCTTTTTTGGACTGCTAACATATTCTGAACTTCAGGGCTGTTGGATGCATTTTTCGTGTCAAAATTACTTTTTTGAATTTCAATGGTCTAGGATGCGGGTTAATGCCCCTTTGAGGCTGCAAATGTTTTTGGGACATTCAGAGCTCTTACCCCGTTTTTAGGCCACCATCATTTTCTGGACTTTAGGGAGTCTAGAATGCCTGTAAACCCCTTTTTTGGGCTACTAAAGTTTTCAACATTTTTGCAGGCCTAAGATGCATTTTAAGGCCTTTTTTGGGCTGGTAACATATTCTTAACTTTCAGTGGTGTAGGATGCACTTTTCGTGACAAAATTATTTCATGGAATTTCAGTGGTCTAGGATGTGGGTTATTGCCCCTTTGAGGCTGCAAATGTGTTTGGGACATTTAGAGCTCTCTTACCCCGTTTTTAGGCTACTGTCATTTTCTGGACTTTAGGGGGTCTAGGATGCCTGTAAACCCCTTTTTTGGGCCTCCAAAGTTTTCTACATTTTAGCAGGCATAAGATGCATTTTAAGGCCTTTTTTGGGCTAACATATTCTGAACATTCACGGATGTAAGATGCATTTTTCATGGAAAAATTATTTTTGGGATTCAGTGGTCTAGGATGCGGGTTAATGCCCCTTTGAGGCTGGACATGTTTTTGAGACATTCAGAGCTCTCTGACCCCATTTTTAGGCCACCATCATTTTCTGGACTTTAGGGGGTCTAGGATGCCTGTAAACCCCTTTTTTGGGCATCCAAAGTTTTCAACATTTTTGCAGGCCGAAGATGCATTTTAAGGCCTTTTTTGGGCTGCTAACATATTCTGAACTTTCAGGGCTGTAGGATGCACTTTTCGTGACAACATTATTTTTGGGAATTTCAGTGGTCTAGGATGCGGGTTAATGCCCCTTTGAGGCTGCAAATGTTTTTGGGACATTCAGAGCTCTTACCCCGTTTTTAGGCCACCATCATTTTCTGGACTTTAGGGGGTCTAGGATGCCTGTAAACCCCTTTTTTGGGCATCCAAAGTTTTCAACATTTTTGCAGGCCTAAGATGCATT
This sequence comes from Ambystoma mexicanum, assembly GCF_040938575.1. NCBI lineage: Eukaryota > Metazoa > Chordata > Amphibia > Caudata > Ambystomatidae > Ambystoma > Ambystoma mexicanum. The sequence continues at coordinate 111,296,662 of NC_090936.1, read as the reverse complement.
TTAAGGCCCTTTTTGGGCTGCTAACATATTCTGAACTTTCAGGGCTGTAGGATGCACTTTTCGTGACAAAATTATTTTTGGGAATTTCAGTGGTCTAGAATGCGGGTTAATGCCCCTTTGAGGCTGGACATGTTTTTGAGACATTCAGAGCTCTCTGACCCCATTTTTAGGCCCCCATCATTTTCTGGACTTTAGGGGGTCTAGGATGCCTGTAGACCCCTTTTTTGGGCATCCAAAGTTTTCAACATTTTTGCAGGCCTAAGATGCATATTAAGGCCTTTTTTGGGCTGATAACATATTCTTAACTTTCAGTGGTGTAGGATGCACTTTTCGTGACAAAATTATTTTTGGGAATTTCAGTGGTCTAGGATGCGGTTTAATGCCCCTTTGACGCTGCAAATGTGTTTGGGACATTTAGAGCTCTCTTACCCCGTTTTTAGGCTACTGTCATTTTCTGGACTTTAGGGGGTCTAGGATGCCTGTAAACCCCTTTTTTGGGACTCCAAAGTTTTCTACATTTTAGCAGGCATAAGATGCATTTTAAGGCCTGTTTTGGACTAACATATTCTGAACGTTCACGGATGTAAGATGCATTTTTCATGGAAACATTATTTTTGGGAATTTCAGTGGTCTAGGATGCGGGTTAATGCCCCTTTGAGGCTGCACATGTTTTTGGGACATTCAGAGCTCTCTGACCCCATTTTTAGGCCCCCATCATTTTCTGGACTTTAGGGGGTCTAGGATGCCTGTAAACACCTTTTTTGGGCCTCCAAGGTTTTCTACATTTTTGCAGGCATAAGATGCATTTTAAGGCCTTTTTTGGACTGCTAACATATTCTGAACTTCAGGGCTGTATGATGCATTTTTCGTGCCAAAATTATTTTTGGGAATTTCAGTGGTCTAGGATGCGGGTTAATGCCCCTTTGAGGCTGCACATGTTTTTGGGACATTCAGAGCTCTTACCCCGTTTTTAGGCCACCATCATTTTCTGGACTTTAGGGGGTCTAGAATGCCAGTAAACCCCTTTTCTGGGCTACCAAAGTTTTCAACATTTTTGCAGGCCTAAGATGCATTTTAAGGCCTTTTTTGGGCTGCTAACATATTCTGAACTTTCAGGGGTGTAGGATGCACTTTTCGTGACAAAATTATTTTTGAGAAATTTCAGTGGTCTAGGATGCGGGTTAATGCCCCTTTGAGGCTGTTTGGGACATTCAGAGCTCTCTGACGCAGTTTTTGTCCCACCAACATTTTCTGAACTTTAGGGGGTCTAGGATGCCTGTAAACCCCTTTTTTGGGCCTCCAAAGTTTTCAACATTTTTGCAGGCCTAAAATGCATTTTAAGGCCCTTTTTGGGCTGCTAACATATACTGAACTTTCAGGGCTGTAGGATGCATTTTTTGTGCCAAAATTATTTTTTTGATTTTCAGTGGTCTAGGATGCGGTTTAATGCCCCTTTCAGGCTCCACATGTTTTTGGGCCATTCAGAGATCTCTGACGCAGTTTTTGGGCCACCAACATTTTCTGGACTTTAGGGGGTCTAGGATGCCTGTAAACACCTTTTTTGGGCCTCCAAAGTTTTCTACATTTTTGCAGGCCTAAGATGAGGTTAAAGCCTTTTTTGGACTGCTAACATATTCTGAACTTTCAGGGTTGTAGGATGCATTTTTTGTGCCAAAATTATTTTTTGGAATTTCAGTGGTCTAGGATGCGGGTTAATGCCCCTTTGAGGCTGCAAATGTTTTTGGGACATTCAGAGCTGTCTAACCCCATTTTTAGGCTACCGTCGTTTTCTGGACTTTAGGGGGTCTAGGATGCCTGTAAACCCCTTTTTTGGGCCTCAAAAGTTTTCTACATTTTTACAGGCCTAAGATGGGGTTAGGGCCTTTTTTGGACTGCTAACATATTCTGAATGTTCAGGGCTGTAGGATGCATTTTTCGTGCCAAAATTATTTTTTGGAATTTCAGTGGTCTAGGATGCAGGTTAATTAACCTTTCAGGCTGCAAATGTTTTTGGGACATTCAGAGCTCTCTGACGCAGTTTTTGGACCACCAACTTTTTCTGGACTTTAGGGGGTCTAATGCCTGTAAACCCCTTTTTTGGGCTACCAAAGTTTTCAACATTTTTGCAGGCCTAAGATGCATTTTAAGGCCTTTTTGGGCTAACATATTGTGAACTTTCACGGATGTAAGATGCACTTTTCATGGAAAAAATATTTTTGGGAATTTCAGTGGTCTAGGATGCGGGTTAATGCCCCTTTGAGGCTGCAAATGTGTTTGGGACATTAAGAGCTCTCTTACCCCGTTTTTAGGCTACTGTCATTTTCTGGACTTTAGGGGGTCTAGGATGCCTGTAAACCCCTTTTTTGGGCCTCCAAAGTTTTCTACATTTTTGCAGGCATAAGATGCATTTTAAGGCATTTTTTGGGCTAACATATTCTGAACGTTCACGGATGTAAGATGCATTTTTCATGGAAACATTATTTTTGGGAATTTCAGTGGTCTAGGATGCGGTTTAATGCCCCTTTCAGGCTACACGTGTTTTTGGGACATTCAGAGCTCTCTGACGCCGTTTTTGGGCCACCAACATTTTCTGGACTTTAGGGGGGTCTAGGATGCCTGTAAACACCTTTTTTGGGCCTCCAAGGTTTTCTACATTTTTGCAGGCCTAAGATGCGGTTAAAGCCTTTTTTGGACTGCTAACATATTCTGAACTTTCAGGGTTGTAGGATGCATTTTTTGTGTCAAAATTATTTTTTTGAATTTCACTGGTCTAGGATGAGGGTTAATGCCCCTTTGAGGCTGCAAATGTTTTTGGGACATTTAGAGCGCTCTGACCCCATTTTTAGGCTACTCTCATTTTCTGGACTTTAGGGGGTCTAGGATGCCTGTAAACCCCTTATTTGGGCCTCCAAAGTTTTCTACATTTTGCAGTCCTAAGATGCGGTTAAGGCCTTATTTGGACTGCTAACATATTCTGAACTTTCAGGGGTGTAGGATGCACTTTTCGTGACAAAATTATTTTTGGGAATTTCAGTCGTCTAGGATGTGGGATAATGCCTCTTTGAGGCTGCAAATGTTTTTGGGACATACAGAGCTCTCTTACCCCGTTTTAGGCCACCATCATTTTCTGGACTTTAGGGGGGTCTAGGATGCCTGTAAACCTCTTTTTTGGGCCTCCAAAGTTTTCTACATTTTTGCAGGCAAAAGATGCATTTTAAGGCTTTTTTTGGCTAACATATTCTGAACGTTCACGGATGTAAGATACATTTTTCGGTGAAAAAATATTTTTGGGATTTTCAGTGGTCTAGGATGCGGGTTAATGCCCCTTTCAGGCTGCAAATGTTTTTGGGACATTCAGAGCTATTTGACCCTGTTTCTGGGCCACCAACTTTTTCTGGACTTTAGGGGGTCTAGTATGCCTGTAAACCCCTTTTTTGGGCATCTAAAGTTTTCAACATTTTAGCAGGCCTAAGATGCATTTTAAGGCCTTTTTTGGGCTGCTAACATATTCTTAACTTTCAGGGGTGTAGGATGCACTTTTCGTGACAAAATTATTTTTGGGAATTTCAGTGATCTAGGATGCGGGTTAATGCCCCTTTGAGGCTGTTTGGGACATTCAGAGCTCTCTGACGCAGTTTTTGTCCCACCAACATTTTCTGAACTTTAGGGGGTCTAGGATGCCTGTAAACCCCTTTTTTGGGCCTCCAAAGTTTTCAACATTTTTGCAGGCTTAAAATGCATTTTAAGGCCCTTTTTGGGCTGCTAACATATACTGAACTTTCAGGGCTGTAGGATGCATTTTTCGTGCCAAAATTATTTTTTTGATTTTCAGTGGTCTAGGATGCGGTTTAATGCCCCTTTCAGGCTCCACATGTTTTTGGGACATTCAGAGATCTCTGACGCAGTTTTTGGGCCACCAACATTTTCTGGACTTTAGGGGGTCTAGGATGCCTGTAAACACCTTTTTTGGGCCTCCAAAGTTTTCTACATTTTTGCAGGCCTAAGATGCGGTTAAAGCCTTTTTTGGACTGCTAACATATTCTGAACTTTCAGGGTTGTAGGATGCATTTTTTGTGCCAAAATTATTTTTTTGAATTTCAGTGGTCTAGGATGCGGGTTAATGCCCCTTTGAGGCTGCAAATGTTTTTGGGACATTCAGAGCTCTCTAACCCCATTTTTAGGCTACAGTCGTTTTCTGGACTTTAGGGGGTCTAGGATGCCTGTAAACCCCTTTTTTGGGCCTCAAAAGTTTTCTACATTTTTACAGGCCTAAGATGCGGTTAGGGCCTTTTTTGGACTGCTAACATATTCTGAATGTTCAGGGCTGTAGGATGCATTTTTCGTGCCAAAATTATTTTTGGGAATTTCAGTGGTCTAGGATGCAGGTTAATTAACCTTTCAGGCTGCAAATGTTTTTGGGACATTCAGAGCTCTCTGACGCAGTTTTTGGACCACCAACTCTTTCTGGACTTAAGGGGGTCTAATGCCTGTAAACCCCTTTTTTGGGCTACCAAAGTTTTCAACATTTTTGCAGGCCTAAGATGCATTTTTAGGCCTTTTTGGGCTAACATATTGTGAACTTTCACGGATGTAAGATGCATTTTTCATGGAAAAAATATTTTTGGGAATTTCAGTGGTCTAGGATGCGGGTTAATGCCCCTTTGAGGCTGCAAATGTGTTTGGGACATTTAGAGCTCTCTTACCCCGTTTTTAGGCTACTGTCATTTTCTGGACTTTAGGGGGTCTAGGATGCCTGTAAACCCCTTTTTTGGGCCTCCAAAGTTTTCTACATTTTTGCAGGCATAAGATGCATTTTAAGGCCTTTTTTGTGCTAACATATTCTGAACGTTCACGGATGTAAGATGCATTTTTCATGGAAACATTATTTTTGGGAATTTCAGTGGTCTAGGATGCGGTTTAATGCCCCTTTCAGGCTACACGTGTTTTTGGGACATTCAGAGCTCTCTGACGCCGTTTTTGGGCCACCAACATTTTCTGGACTTTAGGGGGTCTAGGATGCCTGTAAACACCTTTTTTGGGCCTCCAAAGTTTTCTACATTTTTGCAGGCCTAAGATGCGGTTAAAGCCTTTTTTGGACTGCTAACATATTCTGAACTTTCAGGGTTGTAGGATGCATTTTTTGTGTCAAAATTATTTTTTTGAATTTCACTGGTCTAGGATGCGGGTTAATGCCCCTTTGAGGCTGCAAATGTTTTTGGGACATTTAGAGCGCTCTGACCCCATTTTTAGGCTACTCTCATTTTCTGGACTTTAGGGGGTCTAGGATGCCTGTAAACCCCTTATTTGGGCCTCCAAAGTTTTCTACATTTTGCAGTCCTAAGATGCGGTTAAGGCCTTATTTGGACTGCTAACATATTCTGAACTTTCAGGGGTGTAGGATGCACTTTTCGTGACAAAATTATTTTTGGGAATTTCAGTCGTCTAGGATGTGGGATAATGCCTCTTTGAGGCTGCAAATGTTTTTGGGACATACAGAGCTCTCTTACCCCGTTTTAGGCCACCATCATTTTCTGGACTTTAGGGGGGTCTAGGATGCCTGTAAACCTCTTTTTTGGGCCTCCAAAGTTTTCTACATTTTTGCAGGCCTAAGATGCATTTTAAGGCTTTTTTTGGCTAACATATTCTGAACGTTCCCGGATGTAAGATACATTTTTCGGTGAAAAAATATTTTTGGGATTTTCAGTGGTCTAGGATGTGGGTTAATGCCCCTTTCAGGCTGCAAATGTTTTTGGGACATTCAGAGCTATTTGACCCTGTTTCTGGGCCACCAACTTTTTCTGGACTTTAGGGGGTCTAGTATGCCTGTAAACCCCTTTTTTGGGCATCTAAAGTTTTCAACATTTTAGCAGGCCTAAGATGCATTTTAAGGCCTTTTTTGGGCTGCTAACATATTCTTAACTTTCAGGGGTGTAGGATGCACTTTTCGTGACAAAATTATTTTTGGGAATTTCAGTGGTCTAGGATGCGGGTTAATGCCCCTTTGATGCTGCAAATGTGTTTGGGACATTTAGAGCTCTCTTACCCCGTTTTTAGGCTACTGTCATTTTCTGGACTTTAGGGGGTCTAGGATGCCTGTAAACCCCTTTTTTGGTTACCCAAAGTTTTCTACATTTTTGCAGGCATAAGATGCATTTTAAGGCCTTTTTTGGGCTAACATATTCTGAACGTTCACGGATGTAAGATGCATTTTTCGTGACAAAATTATTTTTGGAAAATTTCAGTGGTCTAGGATGCGGGTTAATGCCCCTTTGAGGCTGGACATGTTTTTGAGACATTCAGAGCTCTCTGACGCAGTTTTTGGCCCACCAACTTTTTCTGGACTTTAGGGGGTCTAGGATGCCTGTAAACACCTTTTTTGGGCCTCCAAAGTTTTCTACATTTTTGCAGGCAAAAGATGCATTTTAAGGCCTTTTTTGGACTGCTAACATATTCTGAACTTCAGGGCTGTTGGATGCATTTTTCGTGTCAAAATTACTTTTTTGAATTTCAATGGTCTAGGATGCGGGTTAATGCCGCTTTGAGGCTGCAAATGTTTTTGGGACATTCAGAGCTCTTACCCCGTTTTTAGGCCACCATCATTTTCTGGACTTTAGGGAGTCTAGAATGCCTGTAAACCCCTTTTTTGGGCTACTAAAGTTTTCAACATTTTTGCAGGCCTAAGATGCATTTTAAGGCCTTTTTGGGCTGCTAACATATTCTTAACTTTCAGGGGTGTAGGATGCACTTTTCGTGACAAAATTATTTTTGGGAATTTCAGTGGTCTAGGATGTGGGTTAATGCCCCTTTGAGGCTGCAAATGTGTTTGGGACATTTAGAGCTCTCTTACCCCGTTTTTAGGTTACTGTCATTTTCTGGACTTTAGGGGGTCTAGGATGCCTGTAAACCCCTTTTTTGGGCCTCCAAAGTTTTCTACATTTTTGCAGGCATAAGATGCATTTTAAGGCCTTTTTTGGGCTAACATATTCTGAACGTTCACGGGTGTAAGATGCATTTTTCATGGAAACATTATTTTTGGGAATTTCAGTGGTCTAGGATGCGGGTTAATGCCCCTTTGAGGCAGCACATGTTTTTGGGACATTCAGAGCTCTCTGGCCCCATTTTTAGGCCACCATCATTTTCTGGACTTTAGGGGGTCTAGGATGCCTGTAAACCCCTTTTTTGGGCATCCAAAGTTTTCAACGTTTTTGCAGGCCTAAGATGCATTTTAAGGCCCTTTTTGGGCTGCTAACATATTCTGAACTTTCAGGGCTGTAGGATGCACTTTTCGTGACAAAATTATTTTTGGGAATTTCAGTGGTCTAGGATGCGGGTTAATGCCCCTTTGAGGCTGCACATGTTTTTGGGACATTCAGAGCTCTCTGACCCCATTTTTAGGCCACCATCATTTTCTGGACTTTAGGGGGTCTAGGATGCCTGTAAACCCCTTTTTTGGGCATCCAACGTTTTCAACATTTTTGCAGGCCTAAGATGCATTTTAAGGCCTTTTTTGGGCTTCTCACATATTCTGAACTTTCAGGGCTGTAGGATGCACTTTTCGTGACAAAATTATTTTTGGGAATTTCCGTGGTCTAGGATGCGGGTTAATGCCCCTTTGAGGCTGCAAATGTTTTTGGGACATTCAGAGCTCTTACCCCGTTTTTAGGCCACCATCATTTTCTGGACTTTAGGGGGTCTAGGATGTCTGTAAACCCCTTTTTTGGGAATCCAAAGTTTTCAACATTTTTGCAGGCCTAAGATGCATTTTAAGGCCCTTTTTGGGCTGCTAACATATTCTGAACTTTCAGGGCTGTAGGATGCACTTTTCGTGACAAAATTATTTTTGGGAATTTCAGTGGTCTAGGATGCGGGTTAATGCCCCTTTGAGGCTGGACATGTTTTTGAGACATTCAGAGCTCTCTGACGCAGTTTTTGGCCCACCAACTTTTTCTGGACTTTAGGGGGTCTAGGATGCCTGTAAACACCTTTTTTGGGCCTCCAAAGTTTTCTACATTTTTGCAGGCATAAGATGCATTTTAAGGCCTTTTTTGGACTGCTAACATATTCTGAACTTCAGGGCTGTTGGATGCATTTTTCGTGTCAAAATTAATTTTTTGAATTTCAATGGTCTAGGATGCGGGTTAATGCCCCTTTGAGGCTGCAAATGTTTTTGGGACATTCAGAGCTCTTACCCCGTTTTTAGGCCACCATCATTTTCTGGACTTTAGGGGGTCTAGGATGAATGTAAACCCCTTATTTGGGCCTCCAAAGTTTTCTACATTTTAGCAGGCATAAGATGCATTTTAAGGCCTTTTTTGGGCTAACATATTCTGAACGTTCACGGATGTAAGATGCATTTTTCATGGAAAAAATATTTTTGGGAATTTCAGTGGTCTAGGATGCGGGTTAATGCCCCTATCATGCTGCAAATGTTTTTGGGACATTCAGAGCTCTCTGACCCTGTTTGTGGACCACCAACATTTTCTGGACTATAGGGGGTCTAGGATGCCTGTAAACCACTTTTTTGGACATCCAAAGTTTTCAACATTTTTGCAGACCTAAAATGCATTTTAAGGCCTTTTTTTTGGGCTGCTAACATATCCTTAACTTTCAGGGGTGTAGGATGCACTTTTCGTGACAAAATTATTTTTGGGAATTTCAGTGGTAAGGATGCAGGTTAATGCCCCTTGAGGCTGCAAATGTTTTTGGGACATTTAGAGCTCTCTGACCCCGCTTTTAGGCTACTGTCATTTTCTGGCCTTTAGGGGGTCTAGGATGCCTGTAAACCCCTTTTTTGGGCCTCCAAAGTTTTCTACATTTTTGCAGGCATAAGATGCATTTTAAGGCCTTTTTTGGGCTAACATATTCTGAACGTTCACGGATGTAAGATGCATTTTTCATGGAAAAATTATTTTTGGGAATTTCAGTGGTCTAGGATGCGGGTTAATGCCCCTTTAAGAGGCTGCACATGTTTTTGGGACATTCAGAGCTCTCTGACCCCATTTTTAGGCCACCATCATTTTCTGGACTTTAGGGGGTCTAGGATGCCTGTAAACCCCTTTTTTGGGCATCCAAAGTTTTCAACATTTTTGCAGGCCTAAGATGCATTTTAAGGCCTTTTTTGGGCTGCTAACATATTCTGAACTTTCAGGGCTGTAGGATGCACTTTTCGTGACAAAATTATTTTTGGGAATTTCCGTGGTCTAGGATGCGGGTTAATGCCCCTTTGAGGCTGCAAATGTTTTTGGGACATTCAGAGCTCTTACCCCGTTTTTAGGCCACCATCATTTTCTGGACTTTAGGGGGTCTAGGATGCCTGTAAACCCCTTTTTTGGGAATCCAAAGTTTTCAACATTTTTGCAGGCCTAAGATGCATTTTAAGGCCCTTTTTGGGCTGCTAACATATTCTGAAATTTCAGGGCTGTAGGATGCACTTTTCGTGACAAAATTATTTTTGGGAATTTCAGTGGTCTAGGATGCGGGTTAATGCCCCTTTGAGGCTGGACATGTTTTTGAGACATTCAGAGCTCTCTGACGCAGTTTTTGGCCCACCAACTTTTTCTGGACTTTAGGGGGTCTAGGATGCCTGTAAACACCTTTTTTGGGCCTCCAAAGTTTTCTACATTTTTGCAGGCATAAGATGCATTTTAAGGCCTTTTTTGGACTGCTAACATATTCTGAACTTCAGGGCTGTTGGATGCATTTTTCGTGTCAAAATTAATTTTTTGAATTTCAATGGTCTAGGATGCGGGTTAATGCCCCTTTGAGGCTGCAAATGTTTTTGGGACATTCAGAGCTCTTACCCCGTTTTTAGGCCACCATCATTTTCTGGACTTTAGGGGGTCTAGGATGAATGTAAACCCCTTATTTGGGCCTCCAAAGTTTTCTACATTTTAGCAGGCATAAGATGCATTTTAAGGCCTTTTTTGGGCTAACATATTCTGAACGTTCACGGATGTAAGATGCATTTTTCATGGAAAAAATATTTTTGGGAATTTCAGTGGTCTAGGATGCGGGTTAATGCCCCTATCATGCTGCAAATGTTTTTGGGACATTCAGAGCTCTCTGACCCTGTTTGTGGACCACCAACATTTTCTGGACTATAGGGGGTCTAGGATGCCTGTAAACCATTTTGGACATCCAAAGTTTTCAACATTTTTGCAGACCTAAAATGCATTTTAAGGCCTTTTTTTTGGGCTGCTAACATATCCTTAACTTTCAGGGGTGTAGGATGCACTTTTCGTGACAAAATTATTTTTGGGAATTTCAGTGGTAAGGATGCAGGTTAATGCCCCTTGAGGCTGCAAATGTTTTTGGGACATTTAGAGCTCTCTGACCCCGCTTTTAGGCTACTGTCATTTTCTGGCCTTTAGGGGGTCTAGGATGCCTGTAAACCCCTTTTTTGGGCCTCCAAAGTTTTCTACATTTTTGCAGGCATAAGATGCATTTTAAGGCCTTTTTTGGGCTAACATATTCTGAACGTTCACGGATGTAAGATGCATTTTTCATGGAAAAATTATTTTTGGGAATTTCAGTGGTCTAGGATGCGGGTTAATGCCCCTTTAAGAGGCTGCACATGTTTTTGGGACATTCAGAGCTCTCTGACCCCATTTTTAGGCCACCATCATTTTCTGGACTTTAAGGGGTCTAGGATGCCTGTAAACCCCTTTTTTGGGCATCCAAAGTTTTCAACATTTTTGCAGGCCTAAGATGCATTTTAAGGCCTTTTTTGGGCTGCTAACATATTCTGAACTTTCAGGGCTGTAGGATGCACTTTTCGTGACAAAATTATTTTTGGGAATTTCCGTGGTCTAGGATGCGGGTTAATGCCCCTTTGAGGCTGCAAATGTTTTTGGGACATTCAGAGCTCTTACCCCGTTTTTAGGCCACCATCATTTTCTGGACTTTAGGGGGTCTAGGATGCCTGTAAACCCCTTTTTTGGGAATCCAAAGTTTTCAACATTTTTGCAGGCCTAAGATGCATTTTAAGGCCCTTTTTGGGCTGCTAACATATTCTGAACTTTCAGGGCTGTAGGATGCACTTTTCGTGACAAAATTATTTTTGGGAATTTCAGTGGTCTAGGATGCGGGTTAATGCCCCTTTGAGGCTGGACATGTTTTTGAGACATTCAGAGCTCTCTGACGCAGTTTTTGGCCCACCAACTTTTTCTGGACTTTAGGGGGTCTAGGATGCCTGTAAACACCTTTTTTGGGCCTCCAAAGTTTTCTACATTTTTGCAGGCATAAGATGCATTTTAAGGCCTTTTTTGGACTGCTAACATATTCTGAACTTCAGGGCTGTTGGATGCATTTTTCGTGTCAAAATTAATTTTTTGAATTTCAATGGTCTAGGATGCGGGTTAATGCCCCTTTGAGGCTGCAAATGTTTTTGGGACATTCAGAGCTCTTACCCCGTTTTTAGGCCACCATCATTTTCTGGACTTTAGGGGGTCTAGGATGAATGTAAACCCCTTATTTGGGCCTCCAAAGTTTTCTACATTTTAGCAGGCATAAGATGCATTTTAAGGCCTTTTTTGGGCTAACATATTCTGAACGTTCACGGATGTAAGATGCATTTTTCATGGAAAAAATATTTTTGGGAATTTCAGTGGTCTAGGATGCGGGTTAATGCCCCTATCATGCTGCAAATGTTTTTGGGACATTCAGAGCTCTCTGACCCTGTTTGTGGACCACCAACATTTTCTGGACTATAGGGGGTCTAGGATGCCTGTAAACCACTTTTTTGGACATCCAAAGTTTTCTACATTTTTGCAGACCTAAAATGCATTTTAAGGCCTTTTTTTTGGGCTGCTAACATATCCTTAACTTTCAGGGGTGTAGGATGCACTTTTCGTGACAAAATTATTTTTGGGAATTTCAGTGGTAAGGATGCAGGTTAATGCCCCTTGAGGCTGCAAATGTTTTTGGGACATTTAGAGCTCTCTGACCCCGCTTTTAGGCTACTGTCATTTTCTGGCCTTTAGGGGGTCTAGGATGCCTGTAAACCCCTCTTTTGGGCCTCCAAAGTTTTCTACATTTTTGCAGGCATAAGATGCATTTTAAGGCCTTTTTTGGGCTAACATATTCTGAACTTTCAGGGATGTAAGATGCATTTTTCATGGAAACATTATTTTTGGGAATTTCAGTGGTCTAGGATGCGGGTTAATGGCCCTTTGAGGCTGCACATGTTTTTGGGACATTCAGAGCTCTCTGACCCCATTTTTAGGCCACCATCATTTTCTGGACTTTAGGGGGGTCTAGGATGCCTGTAAACCCCTTTTTTGGGCATCCAAAGTTTTCAACATTTTTGCAGGCCTAAGATGCATTTTAAGGCCCTTTTTGGGCTGCTAACATTTTCTGAACTTTCAGGGCTGTAGGATGCACTTTTCGTGACAAAATTATTTTTGGGAATTTCAGTGGTCTAGGATGCGGGTTAATGCCCCTTTGAGGCTGGACATGTTTTTGAGACATTCACAGCTCTCTGACGCAGTTTTTGGCCCACCAAGTTTTTCTGGACTTTAGGTGGTCTAGGATGCCTGTAAACACCTTTTTTGGGCCTCCAAGGTTTTCTACATTTTTGCAGGCATAAGATGCATTTTAAGGCCTTTTTTGGGCTAACATATTCTGAACTTTCAGGGATGTAAGATGCATTTTTCATGGAAACATTATTTTTGGGAATTTCAATGGTCTAGGATGCGGGTTAATGCCCCTTTGAGACTGCAAATGTTTTTGGGACATTCAGAGCTCTTACCCCGTTTTTAGGCCACCATCATTTTCTGGACTTTAGGGGGTCTAGAATGCCTGTAAACCCCTTTTTTGGGCTACCAAAGTTTTCAACATTTTTGCAGGCCTAAGATGCATTTTAAGGCCTTTTTTGGGCTGCTAACATATTCTGAACTTTCAGGGGTGTAGGATGCACTTTCCGTGACAAAATTATTTTTGAGAAATTTCAGTGGTCTAGGATGCGGGTTAATGCCCCTTTGAGGCTGTTTGGGACATTCAGAGCTCTCTGACGCAGTTTTTGTCCCACCAACATTTTCTGAACTTTAGGGGGTCTAGGATGCCTGTAAACACCTTTTTTGGGCCTCCAAAGTTTTCAACATTTTTGCAGGCCTAAAATGCATTTTAAGGCCCTTTTTGGGCTGCTAACATATACTGAACTTTCAGGGCTGTAGGATGCATTTTTCGTGCCAAAATTATTTTTTTGATTTTCAGTGGTCTAGGATGCGGTTTAATGCCCCTTTCAGGCTCCACATGTTTTTGGGACATTCAGAGATCTCTGACGCAGTTTTTGGGCCACCAACATTTTCTGGACTTTAGGGGGTCTAGGATGCCTGTAAACACCTTTTTTGGGCCTCCAAAGTTTTCTACATTTTTGCAGGCCTAAGATGCGGTTAAAGCCTTTTTTGGACTGCTAACATATTCTGAACTTTCAGGGTTGTAGGATGCATTTTTTGTGCCAAAATTATTTTTTTGAATTTCAGTGGTCTACGATGCGGGTTAATGCCCCTTTGAGGCTGCAAATGTTTTTGGGACATTCAGAGCTCTCTAACCCCATTTTTAGGCTACCGTCGTTTTCTGGACTTTAGGGGGTCTAATGCCTGTAAACCCCTTTTTTGGGCTACCAAAGTTTTCAACATTTTTGCAGGCCTAAGATGCATTTTAAGGCCTTTTTGGGCTAACATATTGTGAACTTTCACGGATGTAAGATGCATTTTTCATGGAAAAAATATTTTTGGGAATTTCAGTGGTCTAGGATGCGGGTTAATGCCCCTTTGAGGCTGCAAATGTGTTTGGGACATTTAGAGCTCTCTTACCCCGTTTTTAGGCTACTGTCATTTTCTGGACTTTAGGGGGTCTAGGATGCCTGTAAACCCCTTTTTTGGGCCTCCAAAGTTTTCTACATTTTTGCAGGCATAAGATGCATTTTAAGGCCTTTTTTGGGCTAACATATTCTGAACGTTCACGGATGTAAGATGCATTTTTCATGGAAACATTATTTTTGGGAATTTCAGTGGTCTAGGATGCGGTTTAATGCCCCTTTCAGGCTACACGTGTTTTTGGGACATTCAGAGCTCTCTGACGCCGTTTTTGGGCCACCAACATTTTCTGGACTTTAGCGGGTCTAGGATGCCTGTAAACACCTTTTTTGGGCCTCCAAAGTTTTCTACATTTTTGCAGGCCTAAGATGCGGTTAAAGCCTTTTTTGGACTGCTAACATATTCTGAACTTTCAGGGTTGTAGGATGCATTTTTTGTGTCAAAATTATTTTTTTGAATTTCACTGGTCTAGGATGCGGGTTAATGCCCCTTTGAGGCTGCAAATGTTTTTGGGACATTTAGAGCGCTCTGACCCCATTTTTAGGCTACTCTCATTTTCTGGACTTTAGGGGGTCTAGGATGCCTGTAAACCCCTTATTTGGGCCTCCAAATTTTTCTACATTTTGCAGTCCTAAGATGCGGTTAAGGCCTTATTTGGACTGCTAACATATTCTGAACTTTCAGGGGTGTAGGATGCACTTTTCGTGACAAAATTATTTTTGTGAATTTCAGTCGTCTAGGATGTGGGATAATGCCTCTTTGAGACTGCAAATGTTTTTGGGACATACAGAGCTCTCTTACCCCGTTTTAGGCCACCATCATTTTCTGGACTTTAGGGGGGTCTAGGATGCCTGTAAACCTCTTTTTTGGGCCTCCAAAGTTTTCTACATTTTTGCAGGCCTAAGATGCATTTTAAGGCTTTTTTTGGCTAACATATTCTGAACGTTCACGGATGTAAGATACATTTTTCGGTGAAAAAATATTTTTGGGATTTTCAGTGGTCTAGGATGCGGGTTAATGCCCCTTTCAGGCTGCAAATGTTTTTGGGACATTCAGAGCTATTTGACCCTGTTTCTGGGCCACCAATTTTTTCTGGACTTTAGGGGGTCTAGTATGCCTGTAAACCCCTTTTTTGGGCATCTCAAGTTTTCAACATTTTAGCAGGCCTAAGATGCATTTTAAGGCCTTTTTTGGGCTGCTAACATATTCTTAACTTTCAGGGGTGTAGGATGCACTTTTCGTGACAAAATTATTTTTGGGAATTTCAGTGGTCTAGGATGCGGGTTAATGCCCCTTTGAGGCTGGACATGTTTTTGAGACATTCAGAGCTCTCTGACGCAGTTTTTGGCCCACCAACTTTTTCTGGACTTTAGGGGGTCTAGGATGCCTGTAAACACCTTTTTTGGGCCTCCAAAGTATACTACATTTTTGCAGGCAAAAGATGCATTTTAAGGCCTTTTTTGGACTGCTAACATATTCTGAACTTCAGGGCTGTTGGATGCATTTTTCGTGTCAAAATTACTTTTTTGAATTTCAATGGTCTAGGATGCGGGTTAATGCCCCTTTGAGGCTGCAAATGTTTTTGGGACATTCAGAGCTCTTACCCCGTTTTTAGGCCACCATCATTTTCTGGACTTTAGGGAGTCTAGAATGCCTGTAAACCCCTTTTTTGGGCTACTAAAGTTTTCAACATTTTTGCAGGCCTAAGATGCATTTTAAGGCCTTTTTTGGGCTGGTAACATATTCTTAACTTTCAGTGGTGTAGGATGCACTTTTCGTGACAAAATTATTTCATGGAATTTCAGTGGTCTAGGATGCGGGTTAATGCCCCTTTGAGGCTGCAAATGTGTTTGGGACATTTAAAGCTCTCTTACCCCGTTTTTAGGCTACTGTCATTTTCTGGACTTTAGGGGGTCTAGGATGCCTGTAAACCCCTTTTTTGGGCCTCCAAAGTTTTCTACATTTTAGCAGGCATAAAATGCATTTTAAGGCCTTTTTTGGGCTAACATATTCTGAACGTTCACGGATGTAAGATGCATTTTTCATGGAAAAATTATTTTTGGGAATTTCAGTGGTCTAGGATGCGGGTTAATGCCCCTTTGAGGCTGCACATGTTTTTGGGACATTCAGAGCTCTCTGACCCCATTTTTAGGCCACCATCATTTTCTGGACTTTAGGGGGTCTAGGATGCCTGTAAACCCCTTTTTTGGGCATCCAATGTTTTCAACATTTTTGCAGGCCTAAGATGCATTTTAAGGCCTTTTTTGGGCTGCTAACATATTCTGAACTTTCAGGGCTGTAGGATGCACTTTTCGTGACAAAATTATTTTTGGGAATTTCAGTGGTCTAGGATGCGGGTTAATGCCCCTTTGAGGCTGCAAATGTTTTTGGGACATTCAGAGCTCTTACCCGTTTTTAGGCCACCATCATTTTCTGGACTTTAGGGGGTCTAGGATGCCTGTAAACCCCTTTTTTGGGCATCCAAAGTTTTCAACATTTTTGCAGGCCTAAGATGCATTTTAAGGCCCTTTTTGGGCTGCTAACATATTCTGAACTTTCAGGGCTGTAGGATGCACTTTTCGTGACAAAATTATTTTTGGGAATTTCAGTGGTCTAGGATGCGGGTTAATGTCCCTTTGAGGCTGGACATGTTTTTGAGACATTCAGAGCTCTCTGACGCAGTTTTTGGCCCACCAACTTTTTCTGGACTTTAGGGGGTCTAGGATGCCTGTAAACACCTTTTTTGGGCCTCCAAAGTTTTCTACATTTTTGAAGGCATAAGATGCATTTTAAGGCCTTTTTTGGACTGCTAACATATTCTGAACTTCAGGGCTGTTGGATGCATTTTTCGTGTCAAAATTACTTTTTTGAATTTCAATGGTCTAGGATGCGGGTTAATGCCCCTTTGAGGCTGCAAATGTTTTTGGGACATTCAGAGCTCTTACCCCGTTTTTAGGCCACCATCATTTTCTGGACTTTAGGGGGTCTAGAATGCCTGTAAACCCCTTTTTGGGCTACCAAAGTTTTCAACATTTTTGCAGGCCTAAGATGCATTTTAAGGCCTTTTTTGGGCTGATAACATATTCTTAACTTTCAGTGGTGTAGGATGCACTTTTCGTGACAAAATTATTTTTGGAAATTTCAGTGGTCTAGGATGCGGGTTAATGCCCCTTTGAGGCTGCAAATGTGTTTGGGACATTTAGAGCTCTCTTATCCCGTTTTTAGGCTACTGTCATTTTCTGGACTTTAGGGGCTCTAGGATGCCTGTAAACCCCTTTTTTGGGACTCCAAAGTTTTCTACATTTTAGCAGGCATAAGATGCATTTTAAGGCCTTTTTTGGGCTAACATATTCTGAAGGTTCACGGATGTAAGATGCATTTTTCATGGAAACATTATTTTTGGGAATTTCAGTGGTCTAGGATGCGGGTTAATGCCCCTTTGAGGCTGCACATGTTTTTGGGACATTCAGAGCTCTCTGACCCCATTTTTAGGCCCCCATCATTTTCTGGACTTTAGGGGGTCTAGGATGCCTGTAAACCCCTTTTTTGGGCATCCAAAGTTTTCAACATTTTTGCAGGCCTAAGATGCATTTTAAGGCCTTTTTTGGGCTGCTAACATATTCTTAACTTTCAGGGGTGTAGGATGCACTTTTCGTGACAAAATTATTTTTGGGAATTTCAGTGGTCTAGGATGCCGGTTAATGCCCCTTTGAGGCTGGACATGTTTTTGAGACATTCAGAGCTCTCTGACGCAGTTTTTGGCCCACCAACTTTTTCTGGACTTTAGGGGGTCTAGGATGCCTGTAAACACCTTTTTTGGGCCTCCAAAGTATACTACATTTTTGCAGGCAAAAGATGCATTTTAAGGCCTTTTTTGGACTGCTAACATATTCTGAACTTCAGGGCTGTTGGATGCATTTTTCGTGTCAAAATTACTTTTTTGAATTTCAATGGTCTAGGATGCGGGTTAATGCCCCTTTGAGGCTGCAAATGTTTTTGGGACATTCAGAGCTCTTACCCCGTTTTTAGGCCACCATCATTTTCTGGACTTTAGGGAGTCTAGAATGCCTGTAAACCCCTTTTTTGGGCTACTAAAGTTTTCAACATTTTTGCAGGCCTAAGATGCATTTTAAGGCCTTTTTTGGGCTGGTAACATATTCTTAACTTTCAGTGGTGTAGGATGCACTTTTCGTGACAAAATTATTTCATGGAATTTCAGTGGTCTAGGATGCGGGTTAATGCCCCTTTGAGGCTGCAAATGTGTTTGGGACATTTAAAGCTCTCTTACCCCGTTTTTAGGCTACTGTCATTTTCTGGACTTTAGGGGGTCTAGGATGCCTGTAAACCCCTTTTTTGGGCCTCCAAAGTTTTCTACATTTTAGCAGGCATAAAATGCATTTTAAGGCCTTTTTTGGGCTAACATATTCTGAACGTTCACGGATGTAAGATGCATTTTTCATGGAAAAATTATTTTTGGGAATTTCAGTGGTCTAGGATGCGGGTTAATGCCCCTTTGAGGCTGCACATGTTTTTGGGACATTCAGAGCTCTCTGACCCCATTTTTAGGCCACCATCATTTTCTGGACTTTAGGGGGTCTAGGATGCCTGTAAACCCCTTTTTTGGGCATCCAATGTTTTCAACATTTTTGCAGGCCTAAGATGCATTTTAAGGCCTTTTTTGGGCTGCTAACATATTCTGAACTTTCAGGGCTGTAGGATGCACTTTTCTTGACAAAATTATTTTTGGGAATTTCAGTGGTCTAGGATGCGGGTTAATGCCCCTTTGAGGCTGCAAATGTTTTTGGGACATTCAGAGCTCTTACCCGTTTTTAGGCCACCATCATTTTCTGGACTTTAGGGGGTCTAGGATGCCTGTAAACCCCTTTTTTGGGCATCCAAAGTTTTCAACATTTTTGCAGGCCTAAGATGCATTTTAAGGCCCTTTTTGGGCTGCTAACATATTCTGAACTTTCAGGGCTGTAGGATGCACTTTTCGTGACAAAATTATTTTTGGGAATTTCAGTGGTCTAGGATGCGGGTTAATGTCCCTTTGAGGCTGGACATGTTTTTGAGACATTCAGAGCTCTCTGACGCAGTTTTTGGCCCACCAACTTTTTCTGGACTTTAGGGGGTCTAGGATGCCTGTAAACACCTTTTTTGGGCCTCCAAAGTTTTCTACATTTTTGAAGGCATAAGATGCATTTTAAGGCCTTTTTTGGACTGCTAACATATTCTGAACTTCAGGGCTGTTGGATGCATTTTTCGTGTCAAAATTACTTTTTTGAATTTCAATGGTCTAGGATGCGGGTTAATGCCCCTTTGAGGCTGCAAATGTTTTTGGGACATTCAGAGCTCTTACCCCGTTTTTAGGCCACCATCATTTTCTGGACTTTAGGGGGTCTAGAATGCCTGTAAACCCCTTTTTGGGCTACCAAAGTTTTCAACATTTTTGCAGGCCTAAGATGCATTTTAAGGCCTTTTTTGGGCTGATAACATATTCTTAACTTTCAGTGGTGTAGGATGCACTTTTCGTGACAAAATTATTTTTGGAAATTTCAGTGGTCTAGGATGCGGGTTAATGCCCCTTTGAGGCTGCAAATGTGTTTGGGACATTTAGAGCTCTCTTACCCCGTTTTTAGGCTACTGTCATTTTCTGGACTTTAGGGGCTCTAGGATGCCTGTAAACCCCTTTTTTGGGACTCCAAAGTTTTCTACATTTTAGCAGGCATAAGATGCATTTTAAGGCCTTTTTTGGGCTAACATATTCTGAAGGTTCACGGATGTAAGATGCATTTTTCATGGAAACATTATTTTTGGGAATTTCAGTGGTCTAGGATGCGGGTTAATGCCCCTTTGAGGCTGCACATGTTTTTGGGACATTCAGAGCTCTCTGACCCCATTTTTAGGCCCCCATCATTTTCTGGACTTTAGGGGGTCTAGGATGCCTGTAAACCCCTTTTTTGGGCATCCAAAGTTTTCAACATTTTTGCAGGCCTAAGATGCATATTAAGGCCTTTTTTGGGCTGCTAACATATTCTGAACTTTCAGGGCTGTATGATGCATTTTTCGTGCCAAAATTATTTTTGGGAATTTCAGTGGTCTAGGATGCGGGTTAATGCCCCTTTGAGGCTGCACATGTTTTTGGGACATTCAGAGCTCTCTGACCCCATTTTTAGGCCCCCATCATTTTCTGGACTTTAGGGGGTCTAGTATGAATGTAAACCCCTTATTTGGGCCTCCAAAGTTTTCTACATTTTAGCAGGCATAAGATGCATTTTAAGGCCTTTTTTGGGCTAACATATTCTGAACGTTCACGGATGTAAGATGCATTTTTCATGGAAAAATATTTTTGGGAATTTCAGTGGTCTAGGATGCGGGTTAATGCCCCTATCATGCTGCAAATGTTTTTGGGACATTCAGAGCTCTCTGACCCTGTTTGTGGACCACCAACATTTTCTGGACTATAGGGGGTCTAGGATGCCTGTAAACCCCTTTTTTGGACATCCAAAGTTTTCAACATTTTTGCAGACCTAAAATGCATTTTAAGGCCTTTTCTTTGGGCTGCTAACATATCCTTAACTTTCAGGGGTGTAGGATGCACTTTTCGTGACAAAATTATTTTTGGGAATTTCAGTGGTAAGGATGCAGGTTAATGCCCCTTGAGGCTGCAAATGTTTTTGGGACATTTAGAGCTCTCTGACACCGTTTTTAGGCTACTGTCATTTTCTGGCCTTTAGGGGGTCTAGGATGCCTGTAAACCCCTTTTTTGGGCCTCCAAAGTTTCCTACATTTTTGCAGGCCTAAGATGCAGTTAAAGCCTTTTTTGGACTGCTAACATATTCTGAACTTTCAGGGTTGTAGGATGCATTTTTTGTGCCAAAATTATTTTTTTGAATTTCAGTGGTCTAGGATGCAGGTTAATGCCCCTTTGAGGCTGCAAATGTTTTTGGGACATTCAGAGCTCTCTAACCCCGTTTTTAGGCTACCGTCGTTTTCTGGACTTTAGGGTGTCTAGTATGCCTGTAAACCTCTTTTTTGGGCCTCCAAATTTTCTACATTTTTACAGGCCTAAGATGTGGTTAGGGCCTTTTCTGGACTGCTAACATATTCTGAACGTTCAGGGCTGTAGGATGCATTTTTCGTGCCAAAATTATTTTTTGGAATTTCAGTGGTCTAGGATGCAGGTTAATTAACCTTTCAGGCTGCAAATGTTTTTGGGACATTCAGAGCTATTTGACCCTGTTTCTGGGCCACCAACTTTTTCTGGACGTTAGGGGTCTAGGATGCCTGTAAAGCCCTTTTTTGTGTATCGAAAGTTTTCAACATTTTTGCAGGCCTAAGATGCAGTTTAAGGCCTTTTTTGGGCTGCTAACATATTCTGAACTTTCAGGGCTGTGGGATGCATTTTTCGTGCCAAAATTATTTTTTTGAATTTCAGTGGTCTAGGATGCGGGTTAATGCCCCTTTCAGGCTGCACATGTTTTTGGGACATTCAGAGCTCTCTGATGCAATTTTTGGGCCACCAACATTTTCTGGACTTTAAGGGGTCTAGGATGCCTGTAAACCCCTTTTTTGGGCCTCCAAAGTTTTCTACATTTTTGCAGGCATAAGATGCATTTTAAGGCCTTTTTTGGACTGCTAACATATTCTGAACTTCAGGGCTGTTGGATGCATTTTTCGTGTCAAAATTACTTTTTTGAATTTCAATGGTCTAGGATGCGGGTTAATGCCCCTTTGAGGCTGCAAATGTTTTTGGGACATTCAGAGTTCTTACCCCGTTTTTAGGCCACCATCATTTTCTGGACTTTAGGGGGTCTAGAATGCCTGTAAACCCCTTTTTTGGGCTACCAAAGTTTTCAACATTTTTGCAGGCCTAAGATGCATTTTAAGGCCTTTTTTGGGCTGATAACATATTCTTAACTTTCAGTGGTGTAGGATGCACTTTTCGTGACAAAATTATTTTTGGGAATTTCAGTGGTCTAGGATGCGGGTTAATGCCCCTTTGAGGCTGCAAATGTGTTTGGGACATTTAGAGCTCTCTTACCCCGTTTTTAGGCTACTGTCATTTTCTGGACTTTAGGGGGTCTAGGATGCCTGTAAACCCCTTTTTTGGGCCTCCAAATCTTTCAACATTTTTGCAGGCCTAAGATGCATTTTAAGGCCTTTTTTGGTCTGATAACATATTCTTAACTTTCAGTGGTGTAGGATGCACTTTTCGTGACAAAATTAATTTTGGGAATTTCAGTGGTCTAGGATGCGGGTTAATGCCCCTTTGAGGCTGCAAATGTGTTTGGGACATTTAGAGCTCTCTTACCCCGTTTTTAGGCTACTGTCATTTTCTGGACTTTAGGGGGTCTAGGATGCCTGTAAACCCCTTTTTTGGGACTCCAAAGTTTTCTACATATTAGCAGGCATAAGATGCATTTTAAGGCCTTTTTTGGGCTAACATATTCTGAACGTTCACGGATGTAAGATGTATTTTTCATGGAAAAATTATTTTTGGGAATTTCAGTGGTCTAGGATGCGGGTTAATGCCCCTTTGAGGCTGCACATGTTTTTGGGACATTCAGAGCTCTCTGACCCCATTTTTAGGCCCCCATCATTTTCTGGACTTTAGGGGGTCTAGGATGCCTGTAAACCCCTTTTTTGGGCATCCAAAGTTTTCAACATTTTTGCAGGCCTAAGATGCATATTAAGGCCTTTTTTGGGCTGCTAACATATTCTGAACTTTCAGGGCTGTAGGATGCATTTTTCGTGCCAAAATTATTTTTTTGAATTTCAGTGGTCTAGGATGCGGGTTAATGCCCCTTTGAGGCTGCAAATGTTTTTGGGACATTTAGAGCGCTCTGACCCCATTTTTAGGCTACTCTCATTTTCTGGACTTTAGGGGGTCTAGGATGAATGTAAACCCCTTATTTGGGCCTCCAAAGATTTCTACATTTTAGCAGGCATAAGATGCATTTTATGGCCTTTTTTGGGCTAACATATTCTGAACGTTCACGGATGTAAAATGCATTTTTCATGGAAAAAATATTTTTGGGAATTTCAGTGGTCTAGGATGCGGGTTAATGCCCCTATCATGCTGCAAATGTTTTTGGGACATTCAGAGCTCTCTGACCCTGTTTGTGGACCACCAACATTTTCTGGACTATAGGGGGTCTAGGATGCCTGTAAACCCCTTTTTTGGACATCCAAAGTTTTCAACATTTTTGCAGACCTAAAATGCATTTTAAGGCCTTTTTTTGGGCTGCTAACATATCCTTAACTTTCAGGGGTGTAGGATGCACTTTTCGTGACAAAATTATTTTTGGGAATTTCAGTGGTAAGGATGCAGGTTAATGCCCCTTGAGGCTGCAAATGTTTTTGGGACATTTAGAGCTCTCTGACCCCCTTTTTAGGCTACTGTCATTTTCTGGCCTTTAGGGGGTCTAGGATGCCTGTAAACCCCTTTTTTGGGCCTCCAAAGTTTTCTACATTTTTGCAGGCCTAAGATGCAGTTAAAGCCTTTTTTGGACTGCTAACATATTCTGAACTTTCAGGGTTGTAGGATGCATTTTTTGTGCCAAAATTATTTTTTTGGATTTCAGTGGTCTAGGATGCAGGTTAATGCCCTTTGAGGCTGCAAATGTTTTTGGGACATTCAGAGCTCTCTAACCCCGTTTTTAGGCTACCGTCGTTTTCTGGTCTTTAGGGTGTCTAGGATGCCTGTAAACCCCTTTTTTGGGCCTCCAAAGTTTTCTACATTTTTGCAGGCCTAAGATGCATTTTAAGGCCTTTTTGGGCTGCTAACATATTCTGAACTTTCAGGGTTGTAGGATGCATTTTTTGTGTCAAAATTATTTTTTTGAATTTCACTGGTCTAGGATGCGGGTTAATGCCCCTTTGAGGCTGCAAATGTTTTTGGGACATTTAGAGCGCTCTGACCCCATTTTTAGGCTACTCTCATTTTCTGGACTTTAGGGGGTCTAGGATGCCTGTAAACCCCTTATTTGGGCCTCCAAAGTTTTCTACATTTTGCAGGCCTAAGATGCGGTTAAGGCCTTATTTGGATTGCTAACATATTCTGAACTTTCAGGGGTGTAGGATGCACTTTTCGTGACAAAATTATTTTTGGGAATTTCAGTCGTCTAGGATGTGGGATAATGCCTCTTTGAGGCTGCAAATGTTTTTGGGACATACAGAGCTCTCTTACCCCGTTTTAGGCCACCATCATTTTCTGGACTTTAGGGGGGTCTAGGATGCCTGTGAACCTCTTTTTTGGGCCTCCAAAGTTTTCTACATTTTTGCAGGCCTAAGATGCATTTTAAGGCTTTTTTTGGCTAACATATTCTGAACGTTCATGGATGTAAGATACATTTTTCGGTGAAAAAATATTTTTGGGATTTTCAGTGGTCTAGGATGCGGGTTAATGCCCCTTTCAGGCTGCAAATGTTTTTGGGACATTCAGAGCTATTTGACCCTGTTTCTGGGCCACCAACTTTTTCTGGACTTTAGGGGGTCTAGTATGCCTGTAAACCCCTTTTTTGGGCATCTAAAGTTTTCAACATTTTTGCAGGCCTAAGATGCATTTTAAGGCCTTTTTTGGGCTGCTAACATATTCTTAACTTTCAGGGGTGTAGGATGCATTTTTCATGGAAACATTATTTTTGGGAATTTCAGTGGTCTAGGATGTGGGTTATTGCCCCTTTGAGGCTGCAAATGTGTTTGGGACATTTAGAGCTCTCTTACCCCGTTTTTAGGCTACTGTCATTTTCTGGACTTTAGGGGGTCTAGGATGCCTGTAAACCCCTTTTTTGGGCCTCCAAACTTTTCTACATTTTAGCAGGCATAAGATGCATTTTAAGGCCTTTTTTGGGCTAACATATTCTGAACGTTCACGGATGTAAGATGCATTTTTCATGGAAAAATTATTTTTGAGAATTTCAGTGGTCTAGGATGCGGGTTAATGCCCCTTTGAGGCTGCACATGTTTTTGGGACATTCAGAGCTCTCTGACCCCATTTTTAGGCCACCATCATTTTCTGGACTTTAGGGGGTCTAGGATGCCTGTAAACCTCTTTTTTGGGCCTCCAAAGTTTTCAACATTTTTGCAGGCCTAAGATGCATTTTAAGGCCTTTTTTGGGCTGATAACATATTCTTAACTTTCAGTGGTGTAGGATGCACTTTTCGTGACAAAATTATTTTTGGGAATTTCAGTGGTCTAGGATGCGGGTTAATGCCCCTTTGAGGCTGCAAATGTGTTTGGGACATTTAGAGCTCTCTTACCCCGTTTTTAGGCTACTGTCATTTTCTGGACTTTAGGGGGTCTAGGATGCCTGTAAACCCCTTTTTTGGGCCTCCAAATCTTTCAACATTTTTGCAGGCCTAAAATGCATATTAAGGCCTTTTTTGGGCTGCTAACATATTCTGAACTTTCAGGGCTGTAGGATGCATTTTTCGTGCCAAAATTATTTTTTTGAATTTCAGTGGTCTAGGATGCGGGTTAATGCCCCTTTGAGGCTGCAAATGTTTTTGGGACATTTAGAGCGCTCTGACCCCATTTTTAGGCTACTCTCATTTTCTGGACTTTAGGGGGTCTAGGATGAATGTAAACCCCTTATTTGGGCCTCCAAAGATTTCTACATTTTAGCAGGCATAAGATGCATTTTAAGGCCTTTTTTGGGCTAACATATTCTGAACGTTCACGGATGTAAGATGCATTTTTCATGGAAAAAATATTTTTGGGAATTTCAGTGGTCTAGGATGCGGGTTAATGCCCCTATCATGCTGCAAATGTTTTTGGGACATTCAGAGCTCTCTGACCCTGTTTGTGGACCACCAACATTTTCTGGACTATAGGGGGTCTAGGATGCCTGTAAACCCCTTTTTTGGACATCCAAAGTTTTCAACATTTTTGCAGACCTAAAATGCATTTTAAGGCCTTTTTTTGGGCTGCTAACATATCCTTAACTTTCAGGGGTGTAGGATGCACTTTTCGTGACAAAATTATTTTTGGGAATTTCAGTGGTAAGGATGCAGGTTAATGCCCCTTGAGGCTGCAAATGTTTTTGGGACATTTAGAGCTCTCTGACCCCCTTTTTAGGCTACTGTCATTTTCTGGCCTTTAGGGGGTCTAGGATGCCTGTAAACCCCTTTTTTGGGCCTCCAAAGTTTTCTACATTTTTGCAGGCCTAAGATGCGGTTAAAGCCTTTTTTGGACTGCTAACATATTCTGAACTTTCAGGGTTGTAGGATGCATTTTTTGTGTCAAAATTATTTTTTTGAATTTCACTGGTCTAGGATGCGGGTTAATGCCCCTTTGAGGCTGCAAATGTTTTTGGGACATTTAGAGCGCTCTGACCCCATTTTTAGGCTACTCTCATTTTCTGGACTTTAGGGGGTCTAGGATGCCTGTAAACCCCTTATTTGGGCCTCCAAAGTTTTCTACATTTTGCAGGCCTAAGATGCGATTAAGGCCTTATTTGGATTGCTAACATATTCTGAACTTTCAGGGGTGTAGGATGCACTTTTCGTGACAAAATTATTTTTGGGAATTTCAGTCGTCTAGGATGTGGGATAATGCCTCTTTGAGGCTGCAAATGTTTTTGGGACATACAGAGCTCTCTTACCCCGTTTTAGGCCACCATCATTTTCTGGACTTTAGGGGGGTCTAGGATGCCTGTAAACCTCTTTTTTGGGCCTCCAAAGTTTTCTACATTTTTGCAGGCCTAAGATGCATTTTAAGGCTTTTTTTGGCTAACATATTCTGAACGTTCATGGATGTAAGATACATTTTTCGGTGAAAAAATATTTTTGGGATTTTCAATGGTCTAGGATGCGGGTTAATGCCCCTTTCAGGCTGCAAATGTTTTTGGGACATTCAGAGCTATTTGACCCTGTTTCTGGGCCACCAACTTTTTCTGGACTTTAGGGGGTCTAGTATGCCTGTAAACCCCTTTTTTGGGCATCTAAAGTTTTCAACATTTTTGCAGGCCTAAGATGCATTTTAAGGCCTTTTTTGGGCTGCTAACATATTCTTAACTTTCAGGGGTGTAGGATGCATTTTTCATGGAAACATTATTTTTGGGAATTTCAGTGGTCTAGGATGTGGGTTATTGCCCCTTTGAGGCTGCAAATGTGTTTGGGACATTTAGAGCTCCCTTACCCCGTTTTTAGGCTACCGTCGTTTTCTGGTCTTTAGGGTGTCTAGGATGCCTGTAAACCCCTTTTTTGGGCCTCCAAAGTTTTCTACATTTTTGCAGGCCTAAGATGCATTTTAAGGCCTTTTTGGGCTGCTAACATATTCTGAACTTTCAGGGTTGTAGGATGCATTTTTTGTGTCAAAATTATTTTTTTGAATTTCACTGGTCTAGGATGCGGGTTAATGCCCCTTTGAGGCTGCAAATGTTTTTGGGACATTTAGAGCGCTCTGACCCCATTTTTAGGCTACTCTCATTTTCTGGACTTTAGGGGGTCTAGGATGCCTGTAAACCCCTTATTTGGGCCTCCAAAGTTTTCTACATTTTGCAGGCCTAAGATGCGGTTAAGGCCTTATTTGGATTGCTAACATATTCTGAACTTTCAGGGGTGTAGGATGCACTTTTCGTGACAAAATTATTTTTGGGAATTTCAGTCGTCTAGGATGTGGGATAATGACTCTTTGAGGCTGCAAATGTTTTTGGGACATACAGAGCTCTCTTACCCCGTTTTAGGCCACCATCATTTTCTGGACTTTAGGGGGGTCTAGGATGCCTGTAAACCTCTTTTTTGGGCCTCCAAAGTTTTCTACATTTTTGCAGGCCTAAGATGCATTTTAAGGCTTTTTTTGGCTAACATATTCTGAACGTTCATGGATGTAAGATACATTTTTCGGTGAAAAAATATTTTTGGGATTTTCAGTGGTCTAGGATGCGGGTTAATGCCCCTTTCAGGCTGCAAATGTTTTTGGGACATTCAGAGCTATTTGACCCTGTTTCTGGGCCACCAACTTTTTCTGGACTTTAGGGGGTCTAGTATGCCTGTAAACCCCTTTTTTGGGCATCTAAAGTTTTCAACATTTTTGCAGGCCTAAGATGCATTTTAAGGCCTTTTTTGGGCTGCTAACATATTCTTAACTTTCAGGGGTGTAGGATGCATTTTTCATGGAAACATTATTTTTGGGAATTTCAGTGGTCTAGGATGTGGGTTATTGCCCCTTTGAGGCTGCAAATGTGTTTGGGACATTTAGAGCTCTCTTACCCCGTTTTTAGGCTACTGTCATTTTCTGGACTTTAGGGGGTCTAGGATGCCTGTAAACCCCTTTTTTGGGCCTCCAAACTTTTCTACATTTTAGCAGGCATAAGATGCATTTTAAGGCCTTTTTTGGGCTAACATATTCTGAACGTTCACGGATGTAAGATGCATTTTCCATGGAAAAATTATTTTTGAGAATTTCAGTGGTCTAGGATGCGGGTTAATGCCCCTTTGAGGCTGCACATGTTTTTGGGACATTCAGAGCTCTCTGACCCCATTTTTAGGCCACCATCATTTTCTGGACTTTAGGGGGTCTAGGATGCCTGTAAACCTCTTTTTTGGGCCTCCAAAGTTTTCAACATTTTTGCAGGCCTAAGATGCATTTTAAGGCCTTTTTTGGGCTGATAACATATTCTTAACTTTCAGTGGTGTAGGATGCAGTTTTCGTGACAAAATTACTTTTGGGAATTTCAGTGGTCTAGGATGCGGGTTAATGCCCCTTTGAGGCTGCAAATGTTTTTGGGACATTTAGAGCGCTCTGACCCCATTTTTAGGCTACTCTCATTTTCTGGACTTTAGGGGGTCTAGGATGAATATAAACCCCTTATTTGGGCCTCCAAAGATTTCTACATTTTAGCAGGCATAAGATGCATTTTAAGGCCTTTTTTGGGCTAACATATTCTGAACGTTCACGGATGTAAGATGCATTTTTCATGGAAAAAATATTTTTGGGAATTTCAGTGGTCTAGGATGCGGGTTAATGCCCCTTTGAGGCTGCAAATGTGTTTGGGACATTTAGAGATCTCTTACCCCGTTTTTAGGCTACTGTCATTTTCTGGACTTTAGGGGGTCTAGGATGCCTGTAAACCCCTTTTTTGGGACTCCAAAGTTTTCTACATTTTTGCAGGCTTAAGATGCATTTTAAGGCCCTTTTTGGGCTGCTAACATATACTGAACGTTCACGGGTGTAGGATGCATTTTCCCTGCCCAAAATATTTTTGGGAAATTCAGTTGTCTAGGATGCGGGTTAATGCCCCTTTGAGGCTGCAAATGTTTTTGGGACATTCAGAGCTCTCTAACCCCGTTTTTAGGCTACCGTCGTTTTCTGGACTTTAGGGTGTCTAGTATGCCTGTAAACCCCTTTTTTGGGCCTCCAAATTTTCTACATTTTTACAGGCCTAAGATGCGGTTAGGGCCTTTTCTGGACTGCTAACATATTCTGAACGTTCAGGGCTGTAGGATGCATTTTTCGTGCCAAAATTATTTTTTGGAATTTCAGTGGTCTAGGATGCAGGTTAATTAACCTTTCAGGCTGCAAATGTTTTTGGGACATTCAGAGCTATTTGACCCTGTTTCTGGGCCACCAACTTTTTCTGGACGTTAGGGGGTCTAGGATGCCTGTAAAGCCCTTTTTTGTGTATCGAAAGTTTTCAACATTTTTGCAGGCCTAAGATGCAGTTTAAGGCCTTTTTTGGGCTGCTAACATATTCTGAACTTTCAGGGCTGTGGGATGCATTTTTCGTGCCAAAATTATTTTTTTGAATTTCAGTGGTCTAGGATGCGGGTTAATGCCCCTTTCAGGCTGCACATGTTTTTGGGACATTCAGAGCTCTCTGATGCAATTTTTGGGCCACCAACATTTTCTGGACTTTAAGGGGTCTAGGATGCCTGTAAACCCCTTTTTTGGGCCTCCAAAGTTTTCTACATTTTTGCAGGCATAAGATGCATTTTAAGGCCTTTTTTGGACTGCTAACATATTCTGAACTTCAGGGCTGTTGGATGCATTTTTCGTGTCAAAATTACTTTTTTGAATTTCAATGGTCTAGGATGCGGGTTAATGCCCCTTTGAGGCTGCAAATGTTTTTGGGACATTCAGAGTTCTTACCCCGTTTTTAGGCCACCATCATTTTCTGGACTTTAGGGGGTCTAGAATGCCTGTAAACCCCTTTTTTGGGCTACCAAAGTTTTCAACATTTTTGCAGGCCTAAGATGCATTTTAAGGCCTTTTTTGGGCTGATAACATATTCTTAACTTTCAGTGGTGTAGGATGCACTTTTCGTGACAAAATTATTTTTGGGAATTTCAGTGGTCTAGGATGCGGGTTAATTCCCCTTTGAGGCTGCAAATGTGTTTGGGACATTTAGAGCTCTCTTACCCCGTTTTTAGGCTACTGTCATTTTCTGGACTTTAGGGGGTCTAGGATGCCTGTAAACCCCTTTTTTGGGCCTCCAAATCTTTCAACATTTTTGCAGGCCTAAGATGCATTTTAAGGCCTTTTTTGGTCTGATAACATATACTTAACTTTCAGTGGTGTAGGATGCACTTTTCGTGTCAAAATTATTTTTTTGAATTTCACTGGTCTAGGATGCGGGTTAATGCCCCTTTGAGGCTGCAAATGTTTTTGGGACATTTAGAGCGCTCTGACCCCATTTTTAGGCTACTCTCATTTTCTGGACTTTAGGGGGTCTAGGATGCCTGTAAACCCCTTATTTGGGCCTCCAAAGTTTTCTACATTTTGCAGTCCTAAGATGCGGTTAAGGCCTTATTTGGACTGCTAACATATTCTGAACTTTCAGGGGTGTAGGATGCACTTTTCGTGACAAAATTATTTTTGTGAATTTCAGTCGTCTAGGATGTGGGTTATTGCCCCTTTGAGGCTGCAAATGTGTTTGGGACATTTAGAGCTCTCTTACCCCGTTTTTAGGCTACTGTCATTTTCTGGACTTTAGGGGGTCTAGGATGCCTGTAAACCCCTTTTTTGGGCCTCCAAAGTTTTCTACATTTTAGCAGGCATAAGATGCATTTTAAGGCCTTTTTTGGGCTAACATATTCTGAACGTTCACAGATGTAAGATGCATTTTTCATGGAAAAATTATTTTTGAGAATTTCAGTGGTCTAGGATGCGGGTTAATGCCCCTTTGAGGCTGCACATGTTTTTGGGACATTCAGAGCTCTCTGACCCCATTTTTAGGCCACCATCATTTTCTGGACTTTAGGGGGTCTAGGATGCCTGTAAACCTCTTTTTTGGGCCTCCAAAGTTTTCAACATTTTTGCAGGCCTAAGATGCATTTTAAGGCCTTTTTTGGGCTGATAACATATTCTTAACTTTCAGTGGTGTAGGATGCACTTTTCGTGACAAAATTATTTTTGGGAATTTCAGTGGTCTAGGATGCGGGTTAATGCCCCTTTGAGGCTGCAAATGTGTTTGGGACATTTAGAGCTCTCTTACCCCGTTTTTAGGCTACTGTCATTTTCTGGACTTTAGGGGGTCTAGGATGCCTGTAAACCCCTTTTTTGGGACTCCAAAGTTTTCTACATTTTTGCAGGCTTAAGATGCATTTTAAGGCCCTTTTTGGGCTGCTAACATATACTGAACGTTCACGGGTGTAGGATGCATTTTCCCTGCCCAAAATATTTTTGGGAAATTCAGTTGTCTAGGATGCGGGTTAATGCCCCTTTGAGGCTGCAAATGTTTTTGGGACATTCAGAGCTCTCTAACCCCGTTTTTAGGCTACCGTCGTTTTCTGGACTTTAGGGTGTCTAGTATGCCTGTAAACCCCTTTTTTGGGCCTCCAAATTTTCTACATTTTTACAGGCCTAAGATGCGGTTAGGGTCTTTTCTGGACTGCTAACATATTCTGAACGTTCAGGGCTGTAGGATGCATTTTTCGTGCCAAAATTATTTTTTGGAATTTCAGTGGTCTAGGATGCAGGTTAATTAACCTTTCAGGCTGCAAATGTTTTTGGGACATTCAGAGCTATTTGACCCTGTTTCTGGGCCACCAACTTTTTCTGGACGTTAGGGGGTCTAGGATGCCTGTAAAGCCCTTTTTTGTGTATCGAAAGTTTTCAACATTTTTGCAGGCCTAAGATGCAGTTTAAGGCCTTTTTTGGGCTGCTAACATATTCTGAACTTTCAGGGCTGTGGGATGCATTTTTCGTGCCAAAATTATTTTTTTGAATTTCAGTGGTCTAGGATGCGGGTTAATGCCCCTTTCAGGCTGCACATGTTTTTGGGACATTCAGAGCTCTCTGATGCAATTTTTGGGCCACCAACATTTTCTGGACTTTAAGGGGTCTAGGATGCCTGTAAACCCCTTTTTTGGGCCTCCAAAGTTTTCTACATTTTTGCAGGCATAAGATGCATTTTAAGGCCTTTTTTGGACTGCTAACATATTCTGAACTTCAGGGCTGTTGGATGCATTTTTCGTGTCAAAATTACTTTTTTGAATTTCAATGGTCTAGGATGCGGGTTAATGCCCCTTTGAGGCTGCAAATGTTTTTGGGACATTCAGAGTTCTTACCCCGTTTTTAGGCCACCATCATTTTCTGGACTTTAGGGGGTCTAGAATGCCTGTAAACCCCTTTTTTGGGCTACCAAAGTTTTCAACATTTTTGCAGGCCTAAGATGCATTTTAAGGCCTTTTTTGGGCTGATAACATATTCTTAACTTTCAGTGGTGTAGGATGCACTTTTCGTGACAAAATTATTTTTGGGAATTTCAGTGGTCTAGGATGCGGGTTAATTCCCCTTTGAGGCTGCAAATGTGTTTGGGACATTTAGAGCTCTCTTACCCCGTTTTTAGGCTACTGTCATTTTCTGGACTTTAGGGGGTCTAGGATGCCTGTAAACCCCTTTTTTGGGCCTCCAAATCTTTCAACATTTTTGCAGGCCTAAGATGCATTTTAAGGCCTTTTTTGGTCTGAGAACATATTCTTAACTTTCAGTGGTGTAGGATGCACTTTTCGTGTCAAAATTATTTTTTTGAATTTCACTGGTCTAGGATGCGGGTTAATGCCCCTTTGAGGCTGCAAATGTTTTTGGGACATTTAGAGCGCTCTGACCCCATTTTTAGGCTACTCTCATTTTCTGGACTTTAGGGGGTCTAGGATGCCTGTAAACCCCTTATTTGGGCCTCCAAAGTTTTCTACATTTTGCAGTCCTAAGATGCGGTTAAGGCCTTATTTGGACTGCTAACATATTCTGAACTTTCAGGGGTGTAGGATGCACTTTTCGTGACAAAATTATTTTTGTGAATTTCAGTCGTCTAGGATGTGGGATAATGCCTCTTTGAGGCTGCAAATGTTTTTGGGACATACAGAGCTCTCTTACCCCGTTTTAGGCCACCATCATTTTCTGGACTTTAGGGGGGTCTAGGATGCCTGTAAACCTCTTTTTTGGGCCTCCATAGTTTTCTACATTTTTGCAGGCCTAAGATGCATTTTAAGGCTTTTTTTGGCTAACATATTCTGAACGTTCACGGATGTAAGATACATTTTTCGGTGAAAAAATATTTTTGGGATTTTCAGTGGTCTAGGATGCGGGTTAATGCCCCTTTCAGGCTGCAAATGTTTTTGGGACATTCAGAGCTATTTGACCCTGTTTCTGGGCCACCAATTTTTTCTGGACTTTAGGGGGTCTAGTATGCCTGTAAACCCCTTTTTTGGGCATCTCAAGTTTTCAACATTTTAGCAGGCCTAAGATGCATTTTAAGGCCTTTTTTGGGCTGCTAACATATTCTTAACTTTCAGGGGTGTAGGATGCACTTTTCGTGACAAAATTATTTTTGGGAATTTCAGTGGTCTAGGATGCGGGTTAATGCCCCTTTGAGGCTGGACATGTTTTTGAGACATTCAGAGCTCTCTGACGCAGTTTTTGGCCCACCAACTTTTTCTGGACTTTAGAGGGTCTAGGATGCCTGTAAACACCTTTTTTGGGCCTGCAAAGTATACTACATTTTTGCAGGCAAAAGATGCATTTTAAGGCCTTTTTTGGACTGCTAACATATTCTGAACTTCAGGGCTGTTGGATGCATTTTTCGTGTCAAAATTACTTTTTTGAATTTCAATGGTCTAGGATGCGGGTTAATGCCCCTTTGAGGCTGCAAATGTTTTTGGGACATTCAGAGCTCTTACCCCGTTTTTAGGCCACCATCATTTTCTGGACTTTAGGGAGTCTAGAATGCCTGTAAACCCCTTTTTTGGGCTACTAAAGTTTTCAACATTTTTGCAGGCCTAAGATGCATTTTAAGGCCTTTTTTTGGGCTGCTAACATATCCTTAACTTTCAGGGGTGTAGGATGCACTTTTCGTGACAAAATTATTTTTGGGAATTTCAGTGGTAAGGATGCAGGTTAATGCCCCTTGAGGCTGCAAATGTTTTTGGGACATTTAGAGCTCTCTGACCCCCTTTTTAGGCTACTGTCATTTTCTGGCCTTTAGGGGGTCTAGGATGCCTGTAAACCCCTTTTTTGGGCCTCCAAAGTTTTCTACATTTTTGCAGGCCTAAGATGCAGTTAAAGCCTTTTTTGGACTGCTAACATATTCTGAACTTTCAGGGTTGTAGGATGCATTTTTTGTGCCAAAATTATTTTTTTGGATTTCAGTGGTCTAGGATGCAGGTTAATGCCCTTTGAGGCTGCAAATGTTTTTGGGACATTCAGAGCTCTCTAACCCCGTTTTTAGGCTACCGTCGTTTTCTGGTCTTTAGGGTGTCTAGGATGCCTGTAAACCCCTTTTTTGGGCCTCCAAAGTTTTCTACATTTTTGCAGGCCTAAGATGCATTTTAAGGCCTTTTTCGGCTGCTAACATATTCTGAACTTTCAGGGTTGTAGGATGCACTTTTCGTGTCAAAATTATTTTTTTGAATTTCACTGGTCTAGGATGCGGGTTAATGCCCCTTTGAGGCTGCAAATGTTTTTGGGACATTTAGAGCGCTCTGACCCCATTTTTAGGCTACTCTCATTTTCTGGACTTTAGGGGGTCTAGGATGCCTGTAAACCCCTTATTTGGGCCTCCAAAGTTTTCTACATTTTGCAGTCCTAAGATGCGGTTAAGGCCTTATTTGGACTGCTAACATATTCTGAACTTTCAGGGGTGTAGGATGCACTTTTCGTGACAAAATTATTTTTGTGAATTTCAGTCGTCTAGGATGTGGGATAATGCCTCTTTGAGGCTGCAAATGTTTTTGGGACATACAGAGCTCTCTTACCCCGTTTTAGGCCACCATCATTTTCTGGACTTTAGGGGGGTCTAGGATGCCTGTAAACCTCTTTTTTGGGCCTCCATAGTTTTCTACATTTTTGCAGGCCTAAGATGCATTTTAAGGCTTTTTTTGGCTAACATATTCTGAACGTTCACGGATGTAAGATACATTTTTCGGTGAAAAAATATTTTTGGGATTTTCAGTGGTCTAGGATGCGGGTTAATGCCCCTTTCAGGCTG
This sequence comes from Ambystoma mexicanum, assembly GCF_040938575.1. Lineage (NCBI taxonomy): Eukaryota > Metazoa > Chordata > Amphibia > Caudata > Ambystomatidae > Ambystoma > Ambystoma mexicanum. The sequence continues at coordinate 111,261,411 of NC_090936.1, read as the reverse complement.
CAAATGTTTTTGGGACATTCAGAGCTATTTGACCCTGTTTCTGGGCCACCAATTTTTTCTGGACTTTAGGGGGTCTAGTATGCCTGTAAACCCCTTTTTTGGGCATCTCAAGTTTTCAACATTTTAGCAGGCCTAAGATGCATTTTAAGGCCTTTTTTGGGCTGCTAACATATTCTTAACTTTCAGGGGTGTAGGATGCACTTTTCGTGACAAAATTATTTTTGGGAATTTCAGTGGTCTAGGATGCGGGTTAATGCCCCTTTGAGGCTGGACATGTTTTTGAGACATTCAGAGCTCTCTGACGCAGTTTTTGGCCCACCAACTTTTTCTGGACTTTAGAGGGTCTAGGATGCCTGTAAACACCTTTTTTGGGCCTGCAAAGTATACTACATTTTTCCAGGCAAAAGATGCATTTTAAGGCCTTTTTTGGACTGCTAACATATTCTGAACTTCAGGGCTGTTGGATGCATTTTTCGTGTCAAAATTACTTTTTTGAATTTCAATGGTCTAGGATGCGGGTTAATGCCCCTTTGAGGCTGCAAATGTTTTTGGGACATTCAGAGCTCTTACCCTGTTTTTAGGCCACCATCATTTTCTGGACTTTAGGGAGTCTAGAATGCCTGTAAACCCCTTTTTTGGGCTACTAAAGTTTTCAACATTTTTGCAGGCCTAAGATGCATTTTAAGGCCTTTTTTTGGGCTGCTAACATATCCTTAACTTTCAGGGGTGTAGGATGCACTTTTCGTGACAAAATTATTTTTGGGAATTTCAGTGGTAAGGATGCAGGTTAATGCCCCTTGAGGCTGCAAATGTTTTTGGGACATTTAGAGCTCTCTGACCCCCTTTTTAGGCTACTGTCATTTTCTGGCCTTTAGGGGGTCTAGGATGCCTGTAAACCCCTTTTTTGGGCCTCCAAAGTTTTCTACATTTTTGCAGGCCTAAGATGCATTTTAAGGCCTTTTTGGGCTGCTAACATATTCTGAACTTTCAGGGCTGTAGGATGCATTTTTTGTGCCAAAATTATTCTTTGGAATTTCAGTGGTCTAGGATGGGGTTATTGCCCATTTGAGGCTGGACATGTTTTTCAGACATTCAGAGCTCTCTGACGCAGTTTTTGGCTCACCAACTTTTTCTGGACTTTAGGGGGTCTAGGATGCCTGTAAACACCTTTTTTGGGCCTCCAAAGTTTTCTACATTTTTGCAGGCATAAGATGCATTTTAAGGCCTTTTTTGGACTGCTAACATATTCTGAACTTCAGGGCTGTTGGATGCATTTTTCGTGTCAAAATTACTTTTTTGAATTTCAATGGTCTAGGATGCGGGTTAATGCCCCTTTGAGGCTGCAAATGTTTTTGGGACATTCAGAGCTCTTACCCCGTTTTTAGGCCACCATCATTTTCTGGACTTTAGGGGGTCTAGAATGCCTGTAAACCCCTTTTTTGGGCTACCAAAGTTTTCAACATTTTTGCAGGCCTAAGATGCATTTTAAGGCCTTTTTTGGGCTGCTAACATATTCTTAACTTTCAGTGGTGTAGGATGCGGGTTAATGCCCCTTTGAGGCTGCAAATGTGTTTGAGACATTTAGAGCTCTCTTACCCTGTTTTTAGGCTACTGTCATTTTCTGGACTTTAGGGGGTCTAGGATGCCTGTAAACCCCTTTTTTGGGCCTCCAAAGTTTTCTACATTTTTGCAGGCATAAAATGCATTTTAAGGCCTTTTTTGGGCTAACATATTCTGAACGTTCACGGATGTAAGATGCATTTTTCATGGAAAAATTATTTTTGGGAATTTTAGTGGTCTAGGATGCGGGTTAATGCCCCTTTGAGGCTGCCCATGTTTTTGGGACATTCAGAGCTCTCTGACCCCATTTTTAGGCCACCATCATTTTCTGGACTTTAGGGGGTCTAGGATGCCTGTAAACCCCTTTTTTGGGCATCCAAAGTTTTCAACATTTCTGCAGGCCTAAGATGCATTTTAAGGCCCTTTTTGGGCTGCTAACATATTCTGAACTTTCAGGGCTGTAGGTTGCATTTTTCATGCCAATATTATTTTTTTGAATTTCAGTGGTCTAGGGTGTGGGTTAATGCCTGTTTCAGGCTGCAAATGTTTTTGGGACATTCAGAGTTATTTGACCCTGTTTCTGGGCCACCAACTTTTTCTGGACTTTAGGGGGTCTAGTATGCCTGTAAACCCCTTTTTTGGGCATCCAAAGTTTTCAACATTTTAGCAGGCCTAAGATGCATTTTAAGGCCTTTTTTGGGCTGCTAACATATTCTTAACTTTCAGGGGTATAGGATGCACTTTTCGTGACAAAATTATTTTTGGGAATTTCAGTGGTCTAGGATGCGGGTTAATGCCCCTTTGAGGCTGCAAATGTGTTTGGGACATTTAGAGCTCTCTTACCCCGTTTTTAGGCTACTGTCATTTTCTGGACTTTAGGGGGTCTAGGATGCCTGTAAACCCCTTTTTTGGGCCTCCAAAGTTTTCTACATTTTTGCAGGCATAAGATGCATTTTAAGGCCTTTTTTGGGCTAACATATTCTGAACGTTCACGGATGTAAGATGCATTTTTCATGGAAAAATTATTTTTTGGGAATTTCAGTGGTCTAGGATGCGGGTTAATGCCCCTTTGAGGCTGCACATGTTTTTGGGACATTCAGAGCTCTCTGACCCCATTTTTAGGCCACCATCATTTTCTGGACTTTAGGGGGTCTAGGATGCCTGTAAACCCCTTTTTTGGGCCTCCAAAGTTTTCAACATTTTTGCAGGCCTAAGATGCATTTTAAGGCCCTTTTTGGGCTGCTAACATATACTGAACTTTCAGGGCTGTAGGATGCATTTTTCGTGCCAAAATTATTTCTTTGAATTTCAGTGGTCTAGGGTGCGGTTTAATGCCCCTTTCAGGCTACACGTGTTTTTGGGACATTCAGAGCTCTCTGATGCCGTTTTTGGGCCACCAACATTTTCTGGACTTTAGGGGGTCTAGGATGCCTGTAAACCCCTTTTTTGGGCCTCCAAAGTTTTCAACATTTTTGCAGGCCTAAGATGCGGTTAGAGCCTTTTTTGGACTGCTAACATATTCTGAACTTTCAGGGTTGTAGGATGCATTTTTTGTGTCTAAATTATTTTTTTGAATTTCACTGGTCTAGGATGCGGGTTAATGCCCCTTTGAGGCTGCAAATGTTTTTGGGACATTCAGAGCTCTCTAACCCCGTTTTTAGGCTACCGTAATTTTCTGGACTTTAGGGGGTCTAGGATGCCTGTAAACCCCTTTTTTGGGCCTCCAAAGTTTTCAACATTTTTGCAGGCCTAAGATGCATTTTAAGGCCCTTTTTGGGCTGCTAACATATACTGAACTTTCAGGGCTGTAGGATGCATTTTTCGTGCCAAAATTATTTCTTTGAATTTCAGTGGTCTAGGATGCGGTTTAATGCCCCTTTCAGGCTACACGTGTTTTTGGGACATTCAGAGCTCTCTGACGCAGTTTTTGGGCCACCAACATTTTCTGGACTTTAGGGGGTCTAGGATGCCTGTAAACACCTTTTTTGGGCCTCCAAAGTTTTCTACATTTTTGCAGGCCTAAGATGCGGTTAAAGCCTTTTTTGGACTGCTAACATATTCTGAACTTCAGGGTTGTAGGATGCATTTTTTGTGTCAAAATTATTTTTTTGAATTTCACTGGTCTAGGATGCGGGTTAATGCCCCTTTGAGGCTGCAAATGTTTTTGGGACATTTAGAGCGCCCTGACCCCATTTTTAGGCTACTCTCATTTTCTGGACTTTAGGGGGTCTAGGATGCCTGTAAATCCCTTATTTGGGCCTCCAAAGTTTTCTACATTTTGCAGGCCTAAGATGCGGTTAAGGCCTTATTTGGACTGCTAACATATTCTGAACTTTCAGGGGTGTAGGATGCACTTTTCGTGACAAAATTATTTTTGGGAATTTCATTTGTCTAGGATGTGGGATAATGCCTCTTTGAGGCTGCAAATGTTTTTGGGACATACAGAGATCTCTTACCCCGTTTTAGGACACCATCATTTTCTGGACTTTAGGGGGGTCTAGGATGCCTGTAAACCTCTTTTTTGGGCCTCCAAAGTTTTCTACATTTTTGCAGGCCTAGGATGCATTTTAAGGCTTTTTTTGGCTAACATATTCTGAACGTTCACGGATGTAAGATGCATTTTTCATGGAAACATTATTTTTGGGAATTTCAGTGGTCTAGGATGCGGGTTAATGCCCCTTTGAGGCAGCACATGTTTTTGGGACATTCAGAGCTCTCTGACCCCATTTTTAGGCCACCATCATTTTCTGGACTTTAGGGGGTCTAGGATGCCTGTAAACCCCTTTTTTGGGCCTCCAAAGTTTTCTACATTTTTGCAGGCATAAGATGCATTTTAAGGCCTTTTTTGGGCTAACATATTCTGAACGTTCACGGATGTAAGATGCATTTTTCATGGAAAAATTATTTTTGGGAATTTTAGTGGTCTAGGATGCGGGTTAATGCCCCTTTGAGGCTGCACATGTTTTTGGGACATTCAGAGCTCTCTGACCCCATTTTTAGGCCACCATCATTTTCTGGACTTTAGGGGGTCTAGGATGCCTGTAAACCCCTTTTTTGGGCATCCAAAGTTTTCAACATTTCTGCAGGCCTAAGATGCATTTTAAGGCCCTTTTTGGGCTGCTAACATATTCTGAACTTTCATGGCTGTAGGTTGCATTTTTCATGCCAAAATTATTTTTTTGAATTTCAGTGGTCTAGGGTGTGGGTTAATGCCTGTTTCAGGCTGCAAATGTTTTTGGGACATTCAGAGTTATTTGACCCTGTTTCTGGGCCACCAACTTTTTCTGGACTTTAGGGGGTCTAGTATGCCTGTAAACCCCTTTTTTGGGCATCCAAAGTTTTCAACATTTTAGCAGGCCTAAGATGCATTTTAAGGCCTTTTTTGGGCTGCTAACATATTCTTAACTTTCAGGGGTATAGGATGCACTTTTCGTGACAAAATTATTTTTGGGAATTTCAGTGGTCTAGGATGCGGGTTAATGCCCCTTTGAGGCTGCAAATGTGTTTGGGACATTTAGAGCTCTCTTACCCCGTTTTTAGGCTACTGTCATTTTCTGGACTTTAGGGGGTCTAGGATGCCTGTAAACCCCTTTTTTGGGCCTCCAAAGTTTTCTACATTTTTGCAGGCATAAGATGCATTTTAAGGCCTTTTTTGGGCTAACATATTCTGAACGTTCACAGATGTAAGATGCATTTTTCATGGAAACATTCTTTTTGGGAATTTCAGTGGTCTAGGATGCGGGTTAATGCCCCTTTGAGGCAGCACATGTTTTTGGGACATTCAGAGCTCTCTGACCCCATTTTTAGGCCACCATCATTTTCTGGACTTTAGGGGGTCTAGGATGCCTGTAAACACCTTTTTTGGGCCTCCAAAGTTTTCTACATTTTTGCAGGCAAAAGATGCATTTTAAGGCCTTTTTTGGACTGCTAACATATTCTGAACTTCAGGGCTGTTGGATGCATTTTTCGTGTCAAAATTGCTTTTTTGAATTTCAATGGTCTGGGATGCGGGTTAATGCCCCTTTGAGGCTGCAAATGTTTTTGGGACATTCAGAGCTCTTACCCCGTTTTTAGGCCACCATCATTTTCTGGACTTTAGGGAGTCTAGAATGCCTGTAAACCCCTTTTTTGGGCTACTAAAGTTTTCAACATTTTTGCAGGCCTAAGATGCATTTTAAGGCCTTTTTTGGGCTGCTAACATATTCTTAACTTTCAGGGGTGTAGGATGCACTTTTCGTGACAAAATTATTTTTGGGAATTTCAGTGGTCTAGGATGCGGGTTAATGCCCCTTTGAGGCAGCACATGTTTTTGGGACATTCAGAGCTCTCTGACCCCATTTTTAGGCCACCATCATTTTCTGGACTTTAGGGGGTCTAGGATGCCTGTAAACCCCTTTTTTGGGCATCCAAAGTTTTCAACATTTTTGCAGGCCTAAGATGCATTTTAAGGCCCTTTTTGGGCTGCTAACATATTCTGAACTTTCAGGGCTGTAGGATGCACTTTTCGTGACAAAATTATTTTTGGGAATTTCAGTGGTCTAGGATGCGAGTTAATGCCCCTTTGAGGCTGGACATGTTTTTGAGACATTCAGAGCTCTCTGACGCAGTTTTTGGCCCACCAACTTTTTCTGGACTTTAGGGGGTCTAGGATGCCTGTAAACACCTTTTTTGAGCCTCCAAAGTTTACTACATTTTTGCAGGCAAAAGATGCATTTTAAGGCCTTTTTTGGACTGCTAACATATTCTGAACTTCAGGGCTGTTGGATGCATTTTTCGTGTCAAAATTACTTTTTTGAATTTCAATGGTCTAGGGTGCGGGTTAATGCCCCTTTGAGGCTGCAAATGTTTTTGGGACATTCAGAGCTCTTACCCCGTTTTTAGGCCACCATCATTTTCTGGACTTTAGGGAGTCTAGAATGCCTGCAAACCCCTTTTTTGGGCTACTAAAGTTTTCAACATTTTTGCAGGCCTAAGATGCATTTTAAGGCCTTTTTTGGGCTGGTAACATATTCTTAACTTTCAGTGGTGTAGGATGCACTTTTCGTGACAAAATCATTTTTTGGAATTTCAGTGGTCTAGGATGCGGGTTAATGCCCCTTTGAGGCTGCAAATGTGTTTGGGACATTTAGAGCTCTCTTACCCCGTTTTTAGGCTACTGTCATTTTCTGGACTTTAGGGGGTCTAGGATGCCTGTAAACCCCTTTTTTGGGCCTCCAAAGTTTTCTACATTTTAGCAGGCATAAGATGCATTTTAAGGCCTTTTTTGGGCTAACATATTCTGAACGTTCACGGATGTAAGATGCATTTTTCATGGAAAAATTATTTTTGGGAATTTCAGTGGTCTAGGATGCGGGTTAATGCCCCTTTGAGGCTGCACATGTTTTTGGGACATTCAGAGCTCTCTGACCCCATTTTTAGGCCACCATCATTTTCTGGACTTTAGGGGGTCAAGGATGCCTGTAAACCCCTTTTTTGGGCATCCAAAGTTTTCAACATTTTTGCAGGCCTAAGATGCATTTTAAGGCCTTTTTTGGGCTGCTAACATATTCTGAACTTTCAGGGCTGTAGGATGCACTTTTCGTGACAAAATTATTTTTGGGAATTTCAGTGGTCTAGGATGCGGGTTAATGCCCCTTTGAGGCTGCAAATGTTTTTGGGACATTCAGAGCTCTTACCCCGTTTTTAGGCCACCATCATTTTCTGGACTTTAGGGGGTCAAGGATGCCTGTAAACCCCTTTTTTGGGCATCCAAAGTTTTCAACATTTTTGCAGGCCTAAGATGCATTTTAAGGCCCTTTTTGGGCTGCTAACATATTCTGAACTTTCAGGGCTGTAGGATGCACTTTTCGTGACAAAATTATTTTTGGGAATTTCAGTGGTCTAGGATACGGGTTAATGCCCCTTTGAGGCTGGACATGTCTTTGAGACATTCAGAGCTCTCTGACGCAGTTTTTGGCCCACCATCTTTTTCTGGACTTTAGGGGGTCTAGGATGCCTGTAAACACCTTTTTTGGGCCTCCAAAGTTTTCTACATTTTTGCAGGCATAAAATGCATTTTAAGGCCTTTTTTGGACTGCTAACATATTCTGAACTTCAGGGCTGTTGGATGCATTTTTCGTGTCAAAATTACTTTTTTGAATTTCAATGGTCTAGAATGCGGGTTAATGCCCCTTTGAGGCTGAAAATGGTTTTGGGACATTCAGAGCTCTTACCCCGTTTTTAGGCCACCATCATTTTCTGGACTTTAGGGGGTCTAGAATGCCTGTAAACCCCTTTTTTGGACTACCAAAGTTTTCAACATTTTTGCAGGCCTAAGATGCATTTTAAGGCCTTTTTTGGGCTGATAACATATTCTTAACTTTCAGTGGTGTAGGATGCACTTTTCGTGACAAAATTATTTTTGGGAATTTCAGTGGTCTAGGATGCGGGTTAATGCCCCTTTGAGGCTGCAAATGTGTTTGGGACATTTAGAGCTCTCTTACCCTGTTTTTAGGCTACTGTCATTTTCTGGACTTTAGGGGGTCTAGGATGCCTGTAAACCCCTTTTTTGGGACTCCAAAGTTTTCTACATTTTAGCAGACATAAGATGCATTTTAAGGCCTTTTTTGGGCTAAAATATTCTGAACGTTCACGGATGTAAGATGCATTTTTCATGGAAAAATTATTTTTGGGAATTTCAGTGGTCTAGGATGCGGGTTAATGCCCCTTTGAGGCTGCACATGTTTTTGGGACATTCAGAGCTCTCTGACCCCATTTTTAGGCCACCATCATTTTCTGGACTTTAGGGGGTCTAGGATGCCTGTAAACCCCTTTTTTGGGCATCCAAAGTTTTCAACATTTTTGCAGGCCTAAAATGCATTTTAAGGCCTTTTTTGGGCTGCTAACATATTCTGAACTTTCAGGGCTGTAGGATGCACTTTTCGTGACAAAATTATTTTTGGGAATTTCAGTGGTCTAGGATGCGGGTTAATGCCCCTTTGAGGCTGCAAATGTTTTTGGGACATTCAGAGCTCTTACCCCGTTTTTAGGCCACCCTCATTTTCTGGACTTTAGGGGGTCTAGGATGCCTGTAAACCCCTTTTTTGGGCCTCCAAAGTTTTCTACATTTTTGCAGGCATAAGATGCATTTTAAGGCCTTTTTTGGGCTAACATATTCTGAACGTTCACAGATGTAAGATGCATTTTTCATGGAAACATTCTTTTTGGGAATTTCAGTGGTCTAGGATGCGGGTTAATGCCCCTTTGAGGCAGCACATGTTTTTGGGACATTCAGAGCTCTCTGACCCCATTTTTAGGCCACCATCATTTTCTGGACTTTAGGGGGTCTAGGATGCCTGTAAACACCTTTTTTGGGCCTCCAAAGTTTTCTACATTTTTGCAGGCAAAAGATGCATTTTAAGGCCTTTTTTGGACTGCTAACATATTCTGAACTTCAGGGCTGTTGGATGCATTTTTCGTGTCAAAATTGCTTTTTTGAATTTCAATGGTCTGGGATGCGGGTTAATGCCCCTTTGAGGCTGCAAATGTTTTTGGGACATTCAGAGCTCTTACCCCGTTTTTAGGCCACCATCATTTTCTGGACTTTAGGGAGTCTAGAATGCCTGTAAACCCCTTTTTTGGGCTACTAAAGTTTTCAACATTTTTGCAGGCCTAAGATGCATTTTAAGGCCTTTTTTGGGCTGCTAACATATTCTTAACTTTCAGGGGTGTAGGATGCACTTTTCGTGACAAAATTATTTTTGGGAATTTCAGTGGTCTAGGATGCGGGTTAATGCCCCTTTGAGGCAGCACATGTTTTTGGGACATTCAGAGCTCTCTGACCCCATTTTTAGGCCACCATCATTTTCTGGACTTTAGGGGGTCTAGGATGCCTGTAAACCCCTTTTTTGGGCATCCAAAGTTTTCAACATTTTTGCAGGCCTAAGATGCATTTTAAGGCCCTTTTTGGGCTGCTAACATATTCTGAACTTTCAGGGCTGTAGGATGCACTTTTCGTGACAAAATTATTTTTGGGAATTTCAGTGGTCTAGGATGCGAGTTAATGCCCCTTTGAGGCTGGACATGTTTTTGAGACATTCAGAGCTCTCTGACGCAGTTTTTGGCCCACCAACTTTTTCTGGACTTTAGGGGGTCTAGGATGCCTGTAAACACCTTTTTTGAGCCTCCAAAGTTTACTACATTTTTGCAGGCAAAAGATGCATTTTAAGGCCTTTTTTGGACTGCTAACATATTCTGAACTTCAGGGCTGTTGGATGCATTTTTCGTGTCAAAATTACTTTTTTGAATTTCAATGGTCTAGGGTGCGGGTTAATGCCCCTTTGAGGCTGCAAATGTTTTTGGGACATTCAGAGCTCTTACCCCGTTTTTAGGCCACCATCATTTTCTGGACTTTAGGGAGTCTAGAATGCCTGCAAACCCCTTTTTTGGGCTACTAAAGTTTTCAACATTTTTGCAGGCCTAAGATGCATTTTAAGGCCTTTTTTGGGCTGGTAACATATTCTTAACTTTCAGTGGTGTAGGATGCACTTTTCGTGACAAAATCATTTTTTGGAATTTCAGTGGTCTAGGATGCGGGTTAATGCCCCTTTGAGGCTGCAAATGTGTTTGGGACATTTAGAGCTCTCTTACCCCGTTTTTAGGCTACTGTCATTTTCTGGACTTTAGGGGGTCTAGGATGCCTGTAAACCCCTTTTTTGGGCCTCCAAAGTTTTCTACATTTTAGCAGGCATAAGATGCATTTTAAGGCCTTTTTTGGGCTAACATATTCTGAACGTTCACGGATGTAAGATGCATTTTTCATGGAAAAATTATTTTTGGGAATTTCAGTGGTCTAGGATGCGGGTTAATGCCCCTTTGAGGCTGCACATGTTTTTGGGACATTCAGAGCTCTCTGACCCCATTTTTAGGCCACCATCATTTTCTGGACTTTAGGGGGTCAAGGATGCCTGTAAACCCCTTTTTTGGGCATCCAAAGTTTTCAACATTTTTGCAGGCCTAAGATGCATTTTAAGGCCTTTTTTGGGCTGCTAACATATTCTGAACTTTCAGGGCTGTAGGATGCACTTTTCGTGACAAAATTATTTTTGGGAATTTCAGTGGTCTAGGATGCGGGTTAATGCCCCTTTGAGGCTGCAAATGTTTTTGGGACATTCAGAGCTCTTACCCCGTTTTTAGGCCACCATCATTTTCTGGACTTTAGGGGGTCAAGGATGCCTGTAAACCCCTTTTTTGGGCATCCAAAGTTTTCAACATTTTTGCAGGCCTAAGATGCATTTTAAGGCCCTTTTTGGGCTGCTAACATATTCTGAACTTTCAGGGCTGTAGGATGCACTTTTCGTGACAAAATTATTTTTGGGAATTTCAGTGGTCTAGGATACGGGTTAATGCCCCTTTGAGGCTGGACATGTCTTTGAGACATTCAGAGCTCTCTGACGCAGTTTTTGGCCCACCATCTTTTTCTGGACTTTAGGGGGTCTAGGATGCCTGTAAACACCTTTTTTGGGCCTCCAAAGTTTTCTACATTTTTGCAGGCATAAAATGCATTTTAAGGCCTTTTTTGGACTGCTAACATATTCTGAACTTCAGGGCTGTTGGATGCATTTTTCGTGTCAAAATTACTTTTTTGAATTTCAATGGTCTAGAATGCGGGTTAATGCCCCTTTGAGGCTGAAAATGGTTTTGGGACATTCAGAGCTCTTACCCCGTTTTTAGGCCACCATCATTTTCTGGACTTTAGGGGGTCTAGAATGCCTGTAAACCCCTTTTTTGGGCTACCAAAGTTTTCAACATTTTTGCAGGCCTAAGATGCATTTTAAGGCCTTTTTTGGGCTGATAACATATTCTTAACTTTCAGTGGTGTAGGATGCACTTTTCGTGACAAAATTATTTTTGGGAATTTCAGTGGTCTAGGATGCGGGTTAATGCCCCTTTGAGGCTGCAAATGTGTTTGGGACATTTAGAGCTCTCTTACCCTGTTTTTAGGCTACTGTCATTTTCTGGACTTTAGGGGGTCTAGGATGCCTGTAAACCCCTTTTTTGGGACTCCAAAGTTTTCTACATTTTAGCAGACATAAGATGCATTTTAAGGCCTTTTTTGGGCTAAAATATTCTGAACGTTCACGGATGTAAGATGCATTTTTCATGGAAAAATTATTTTTGGGAATTTCAGTGGTCTAGGATGCGGGTTAATGCCCCTTTGAGGCTGCACATGTTTTTGGGACATTCAGAGCTCTCTGACCCCATTTTTAGGCCACCATCATTTTCTGGACTTTAGGGGGTCTAGGATGCCTGTAAACCCCTTTTTTGGGCATCCAAAGTTTTCAACATTTTTGCAGGCCTAAAATGCATTTTAAGGCCTTTTTTGGGCTGCTAACATATTCTGAACTTTCAGGGCTGTAGGATGCACTTTTCGTGACAAAATTATTTTTGGGAATTTCAGTGGTCTAGGATGCGGGTTAATGCCCCTTTGAGGCTGCAAATGTTTTTGGGACATTCAGAGCTCTTACCCCGTTTTTAGGCCACCCTCATTTTCTGGACTTTAGGGGGTCTAGGATGCCTGTAAACCCCTTTTTTGGGTATCCAAAGTTTTCAACATTTTTGCAGGCCTAAGATGCATTTTAAGGCCCTTTTTGGGCTGCTAACATATTCTGAACTTTCAGGGCTGTAGGATGCACTTTTCGTGACAAAATTATTTTTGGGAATTTCAGTGGTCTAGGATGCGGGTTAATGCCCCTTTCAGGCTGCACATGTTTTTGGGACATTCAGAGCTCTCTGATGCAATTTTTGGGCCACCAACATTTTCTGGACTTTAAGGGGTCTAGGATGCCTGTAAACCCCTTTTTTGGGCCTCCAAAGTTTTCTACATTTTTGCAGGCATAAGATGCATTTTAAGGCCTTTTTTGGACTGCTAACATATTCTGAACTTCAGGGCTGTTGGATGCATTTTTCGTGTCAAAATTACTTTTTTGAATTTCAATGGTCTAGGATGCGGGTTAATGCCCCTTTGAGGCTGCAAATGTTTTTGGGACATTCAGAGTTCTTACCCCGTTTTTAGGCCACCATCATTTTCTGGACATTAGGGGGTCTAGAATGCCTGTAAACCCCTTTTTTGGGCTACCAAAGTTTTCAACATTTTTGCAGGCCTAAGATGCATTTTAAGGCCTTTTTTGGGCTGATAACATATTCTTAACTTTCAGTGGTGTAGGATGCACTTTTCGTGACAAAATTATTTTTGGGAATTTCAGTGGTCTAGGATGCGGGTTAATTCCCCTTTGAGGCTGCAAATGTGTTTGGGACATTTAGAGCTCTCTTACCCCGTTTTTAGGCTACTGTCATTTTCTGGACTTTAGGGGGTCTAGGATGCCTGTAAACCCCTTTTTTGGGCCTCCAAATCTTTCAACATTTTTGCAGGCCTAAAATGCATTTTAAGGCCTTTTTTGGTCTGATAACATATTCTTAACTTTCAGTGGTGTAGGATGCACTTTTCGTGTCAAAATTATTTTTTTGAATTTCACTGGTCTAGGATGCGGGTTAATGCCCCTTTGAGGCTGCAAATGTTTTTGGGACATTTAGAGCGCTCTGACCCCATTTTTAGGCTACTCTCATTTTCTGGACTTTAGGGGGTCTAGGATGCCTGTAAACCCCTTATTTGGGCCTCCAAAGTTTTCTACATTTTGCAGTCCTAAGATGCGGTTAAGGCCTTATTTGGACTGCTAACATATTCTGAACTTTCAGGGGTGTAGGATGCACTTTTCGTGACAAAATTATTTTTGTGAATTTCAGTCGTCTAGGATGTGGGATAATGCCTCTTTGAGGCTGCAAATGTTTTTGGGACATACAGAGCTCTCTTACCCCGTTTTAGGCCACCATCATTTTCTGGACTTTAGGGGGGTCTAGGATGCCTGTAAACCTCTTTTTTGGGCCTCCAAAGTTTTCTACATTTTTGCAGGCCTAAGATGCATTTTAAGGCTTTTTTTGGCTAACATATTCTGAACGTTCACGGATGTAAGATACATTTTTCGGTGAAAAAATATTTTTGGGATTTTCAGTGGTCTAGGATGCGGGTTAATGCCCCTTTCAGGCTGCAAATGTTTTTGGGACATTCAGAGCTATTTGACCCTGTTTCTGGGCCACCAATTTTTTCTGGACTTTAGGGGGTCTAGTATGCCTGTAAACCCCTTTTTTGGGCATCTCAAGTTTTCAACATTTTAGCAGGCCTAAGATGCATTTTAAGGCCTTTTTTGGGCTGCTAACATATTCTTAACTTTCAGGGGTGTAGGATGCATTTTTCATGGAAACATTATTTTTGGGAATTTCAGTGGTCTAGGATGTGGGTTATTGCCCCTTTGAGGCTGCAAATGTGTTTGGGACATTTAGAGCTCTCTTACCCCGTTTTTAGGCTACTGTCATTTTCTGGACTTTAGGGGGTCTAGGATGCCTGTAAACCCCTTTTTTGGGCCTCCAAAGTTTTCTACATTTTAGCAGGCATAAGATGCATTTTAAGGCCTTTTTTGGGCTAACATATTCTGAACGTTCACGGATGTAAGATGCATTTTTCATGGAAAAATTATTTTTGAGAATTTCAGTGGTCTAGGGTGCGGGTTAATGCCCCTTTGAGGCTGCACATGTTTTTGGGACATTCAGAGCTCTCTGACCCCATTTTTAGGCCACCATCATTTTCTGGACTTTAGGGGGTCTAGGATGCCTGTAAACCTCTTTTTTGGGCCTCCAAAGTTTTCAACATTTTTGCAGGCCTAAGATGCATTTTAAAGCCTTTTTTGGGCTGATAACATATTCTTAACTTTCAGTGGTGTAGGATGCACTTTTCGTGACAAAATTATTTTTGGGAATTTCAGTGGTCTAGGATGCGGGTTAATGCCCCTTTGAGGCTGCAAATGTGTTTGGGACATTTAGAGCTCTTTTACCCCGTTTTTAGGCTACTGTCATTTTCTGGACTTTAGGGGGTCTAGGATGCCTGTAAACCCCTTTTTTGGGCCTCCAAATCTTTCAACATTTTTGCAGGCCTAAGATGCATATTAAGGCCTTTTTTGGGCTGCTAACATATTCTGAACTTCAGGGCTGTTGGATGCATTTTTCGTGTCAAAATTGCTTTTTTGAATTTCAATGGTCTGGGATGCGGGTTAATGCCCCTTTGAGGCTGCAAATGTTTTTGGGACATTCAGAGCTCTTACCCCGTTTTTAGACCACCATCATTTTCTGGACTTTGGGGAGTCTAGAATGCCTGTAAACCCCTTTTTTGGGCTACTAAAGTTTTCAACATTTTTGCAGGCCTAAGATGCATTTTAAGGCCTTTTTTGGGCTGCTAACATATTCTTAACTTTCAGGGGTGTAGGATGCACTTTTCGTGACAAAATTATTTTTGGGAATTTCAGTGGTCTAGGATGCGGGTTAATGCCCCTTTGAGGCAGCACATGTTTTTGGGACATTCAGAGCTCTCTGACCCCATTTTTAGGCCACCATCATTTTCTGGACTTTAGGGGGTCTAGGATGCCTGTAAACCCCTTTTTTGGGCATCCAAAGTTTTCAACATTTTTGCAGGCCTAAGATGCATTTTAAGGCCCTTTTTGGGCTGCTAACATATTCTGAACTTTCAGGGCTGTAGGATGCACTTTTCGTGACAAAATTATTTTTGGGAATTTCAGTGGTCTAGGATGCGGGTTAATGCCCCTTTGAGGCTGGACATGTTTTTGAGACATTCAGAGCTCTCTGACGCAGTTTTTGGCCCACCAACTTTTTCTGGACTTTAGGGGGTCTAGGATGCCTGTAAACACCTTTTTTGGGCCTCCAAAGTTTAATACATTTTTGCAGGCAAAAGATGCATTTTAAGGCCTTTTTTGGACTGCTAACATATTCTGAACTTCAGGGCTGTTGGATGCGTTTTTCGTGTCAAAATTACTTTTTTGAATTTCAATGGTCTAGGATGCGGGTTAATGCCCCTTTGAGGCTGCAAATGTTTTTGGGACATTCAGAGCTCTTACCCCGTTTTTAGGCCACCATCATTTTCTGGACTTTAGGGAGTCTAGAATGCCTGCAAACCCCTTTTTTGGGCTACTAAAGTTTTCAACATTTTTGCAGGCCTAAGATGCATTTTAAGGCCTTTTTTGGGCTGGTAACATATTCTTAACTTTCAGTGGTGTAGGATGCACTTTTCGTGACAAAATTATTTTTTGGAATTTCAGTGGTCTAGGATGCGGGTTAATGCCCCTTTGAGGCTGCAAATGTGTTTGGGACATTTAGAGCTCTCTTTCCCCGTTTTTAGGCTACTGTCATTTTCTGGACTTTAGGGGGTCTAGGATGCCTGTAAACCCCTTTTTTGGGCCTCCAAAGTTTTCTACATTTTAGCAGGCATAAGATGCATTTTAAGGCCTTTTTTGGGCTAACATATTCTGAACGTTCACGGATGTAAGATGCATTTTTCATGGAAAAATTATTTTTGGGAATTTCAGTGGTCTAGGATGCGGGTTAATGCCCCTTTGAGGCTGCACATGTTTTTGGGACATTCAGAGCTCTCTGACCCCATTTTTAGGCCACCATCATTTTCTGGACTTTAGGGGGTCAAGGATGCCTGTAAACCCCTTTTTTGGGCATCCAAAGTTTTCAACATTTTTGCAGGCCTAAGATGCATTTTAAGGCCTTTTTTGGGCTGCTAACATATTCTGAACTTTCAGGGCTGTAGGATGCACTTTTCGTGACAAAATTATTTTTGGGAATTTCAGTGGTCTAGGATGCGGGTTAATGCCCCTTTGAGGCTGCAAATGTTTTTGGGACATTCAGAGCTCTTACCCCGTTTTTAGGCCACCATCATTTTCTGGACTTTAGGGGGTCTAGGATGCCTGTAAACCCCTTTTTTAGGCATCCAAAGTTTTCAACATTTTTGCAGGCCTAAGATGCATTTTAAGGCCCTTTTTGGGCTGCTAACATATTCTGAACTTTCAGGGCTGTAGGATGCACTTTTCGTGACAAAATTATTTTTGGGAATTTCAGTGGTCTAGGATACGGGTTAATGCCCCTTTGAGGCTGGACATGTTTTTGAGACATTCAGAGCTCTCTGACGCAGTTTTTGGCCCACCATCTTTTTCTGGACTTTAGGGGGTCTAGGATGCCTGTAAACATCTTTTTTGGGCCTCCAAAGTTTTCTACATTTTTGCAGGCATAAAATGCATTTTAAGGCCTTTTTTGGACTGCTAACATATTCTGAACTTCAGGGCTGTTGGATGCATTTTTCGTGTCAAAATTACTTTTTTGAATTTCAATGGTCTAGAATGCGGGTTAATGCCCCTTTGAGGCTGAAAATGGTTTTGGGACATTCGAAGCTCTTACCCCGTTTTTAGGCCACCATCATTTTCTGGACTTTAGGGGGTCTAGAATGCCTGTAAACCCCTTTTTTGGGCTACCAAAGTTTTCAACATTTTTGCAGGCCTAAGATGCATTTTAAGGCCTTTTTTGGGCTGATAACATATTCTTAACTTTCAGTGGTGTAGGATGCACTTTTCGTGACAAAATTATTTTTGGGAATTTCAGTGGTCTAGGATGCGGGTTAATGCCCCTTTGAGGCTGCAAATGTGTTTGGGACATTTAGAGCTCTCTTACCCTGTTTTTAGGCTACTGTCATTTTCTGGACTTTAGGGGGTCTAGGATGCCTGTAAACCCCTTTTTTGGGCATCCAAAGTTTTCAACATTTTTGCAGGCCTAAGATGCATTTTAAGGCCTTTTTTGGGCTGCTAACATATTCTGAACTTTCAGGGCTGTAGGATGCACTTTTCGTGACAAAATTATTTTTGGGAATTTCAGTGGTCTAGGATGCGGGTTAATGCCCCTTTGAGGCTGCAAATGTTTTTGGGACATTCAGAGCTCTTACCCCGTTTTTAGGCCACCCTCATTTTCTGGACTTTAGGGGGTCTAGGATGCCTGTAAACCCCTTTTTTGGGTATCCAAAGTTTTCAACATTTTTGCAGGCCTAAGATGCATTTTAAGGCCCTTTTTGGGCTGCTAACATATTCTGAACTTTCAGGGCTGTAGGATGCACTTTTCGTGACAAAATTATTTTTGGGAATTTCAGTGGTCTAGGATGCGGGTTAATGCCCCTTTCAGGCTGCACATGTTTTTGGGACATTCAGAGCTCTCTGATGCAATTTTTGGGCCACCAACATTTTCTGGACTTTAAGGGGTCTAGGATGCCTGTAAACCCCTTTTTTGGGCCTCCAAAGTTTTCTACATTTTTGCAGGCATAAGATTCATTTTAAGGCCTTTTTTGGACTGCTAACATATTCTGAACTTCAGGGCTGTTGGATGCATTTTTCGTGTCAAAATTACTTTTTTGAATTTCAATGGTCTAGGATGCGGGTTAATGCCCCTTTGAGGCTGCAAATGTTTTTGGGACATTCAGAGTTCTTACCCCGTTTTTAGGCCACCATCATTTTCTGGACTTTAGGGGGTCTAGAATGCCTGTAAACCCCTTTTTTGGGCTACCAAAGTTTTCAACATTTTTGCAGGCCTAAGATGCATTTTAAGGCCTTTTTTGGGCTGATAACATATTCTTAACTTTCAGTGGTGTAGGATGCACTTTTCGTGACAAAATTATTTTTGGGAATTTCAGTGGTCTAGGATGCGGGTTAATTCCCCTTTGAGGCTGCAAATGTGTTTGGGACATTTAGAGCTCTCTTACCCCGTTTTTAGGCTACTGTCATTTTCTGGACTTTAGGGGGTCTAGGATGCCTGTAAACCCCTTTTTTGGGCCTCCAAATCTTTCAACATTTTTGCAGGCCTAAGATGCATTTTAAGGCCTTTTTTGGTCTGATAACATATTCTTAACTTTCAGTGGTGTAGGATGCACTTTTCGTGTCAAAATTATTTTTTTGAATTTCACTGGTCTAGGATGCGGGTTAATGCCCCTTTGAGGCTGCAAATGTTTTTGGGACATTTAGAGCGCTCTGACCCCATTTTTAGGCTACTCTCATTTTCTGGACTTTAGGGGGTCTAGGATGCCTGTAAACCCCTTATTTGGGCCTCCAAAGTTTTCTACATTTTGCAGTCCTAAGATGCGGTTAAGGCCTTATTTGGACTGCTAACATATTCTGAACTTTCAGGGGTGTAGGATGCACTTTTCGTGACAAAATTATTTTTGTGAATTTCAGTCGTCTAGGATGTGGGATAATGCCTCTTTGAGGCTGCAAATGTTTTTGGGACATACAGAGCTCTCTTACCCCGTTTTAGGCCACCATCATTTTCTGGACTTTAGGGGGGTCTAGGATGCCTGTAAACCTCTTTTTTGGGCCTCCAAAGTTTTCTACATTTTTGCAGGCCTAAGATGCATTTTAAGGCTTTTTTTGGCTAACATATTCTGAACGTTCACGGATGTAAGATACATTTTTCGGTGAAAAAATATTTTTGGGATTTTCAGTGGTCTAGGATGCGGGTTAATGCCCCTTTCAGGCTGCAAATGTTTTTGGGACATTCAGAGCTATTTGACCCTGTTTCTGGGCCACCAATTTTTTCTGGACTTTAGGGGGTCTAGTATGCCTGTAAACCCCTTTTTTGGGCATCTCAAGTTTTCAACATTTTAGCAGGCCTAAGATGCATTTTAAGGCCTTTTTTGGGCTGCTAACATATTCTTAACTTTCAGGGGTGTAGGATGCATTTTTCATGGAAACATTATTTTTGGGAATTTCAGTGGTCTAGGATGTGGGTTATTGCCCCTTTGAGGCTGCAAATGTGTTTGGGACATTTAGAGCTCTCTTACCCCGTTTTTAGGCTACTGTCATTTTCTGGACTTTAGGGGGTCTAGGATGCCTGTAAACCCCTTTTTTGGGCCTCCAAAGTTTTCTACATTTTAGCAGGCATAAGATGCATTTTAAGGCCTTTTTTGGGCTAACATATTCTGAACGTTCACGGATGTAAGATGCATTTTTCATGGAAAAATTATTTTTGAGAATTTCAGTGGTCTAGGATGCGGGTTAATGCCCCTTTGAGGCTGCACATGTTTTTGGGACATTCAGAGCTCTCTGACCCCATTTTTAGGCCACCATCATTTTCTGGACTTTAGGGGGTCTAGGATGCCTGTAAACCTCTTTTTTGGGCCTCCAAAGTTTTCAACATTTTTGCAGGCCTAAGATGCATTTTAAGGCCTTTTTTGGGCTGATAACATATTCTTAACTTTCAGTGGTGTAGGATGCACTTTTCGTGACAAAATTATTTTTGGGAATTTCAGTGGTCTAGGATGCGGGTTAATGCCCCTTTGAGGCTGCAAATGTGTTTGGGACATTTAGAGCTCTTTTACCCCGTTTTTAGGCTACTGTCATTTTCTGGACTTTAGGGGGTCTAGGATGCCTGTAAACCCCTTTTTTGGGCCTCCAAATCTTTCAACATTTTTGCAGGCCTAAGATGCATATTAAGGCCTTTTTTGGGCTGCTAACATATTCTGAACTTTCAGGGCTGTAGGATGCATTTTTCGTGCCAAAATTATTTTTTTGAATTTCAGTGGTCTAGGATGCGGGTTAATGCCCCTTTGAGGCTGCAAATGTTTTTGGGACATTTAGAGCGCTCTGACCCCATTTTTAGGCTACTCTCATTTTCTGGACTTTAGGGGGTCTAGGATGAATGTAAACCCCTTATTTGGGCCTCCAAAGATTTCTATATTTTAGCAGGCATAAGATGCATTTTAAGGCCTTTTTTGGGCTAACATATTCTGAACGTTCATGGATGTAAGATGCATTTTTCATGGAAAAAATATTTTTGGGAATTTCAGTGGTCTAGGATGCGGGTTAATGCCCCTATCATGCTGCAAATGTTTTTGGGACATTCAGAGCTCTCTGACCCTGTTTGTGGACCACCAACATTTTCTGGACTATAGGGGGTCTAGGATGCCTGTAAACCCCTTTTTTGGACATCCAAAGTTTTCAACATTTTTGCAGACCTAAAATGCATTTTAAGGCCTTTTTTTGGGCTGCTAACATATCCTTAACTTTCAGGGGTGTAGGATGCACTTTTCGTGACAAAATTATTTTTGGGAATTTCAGTGGTAAGGATGCAGGTTAATGCCCCTTGAGGCTGCAAATGTTTTTGGGACATTTAGAGCTCTCTGACCCCCTTTTTAGGCTACTGTCATTTTCTGGCCTTTAGGGGGTCTAGGATGCCTGTAAACCCCTTTTTTGGGCCTCCAAAGTTTTCTACATTTTTGCAGGCCTAAGATGCAGTTAAAGCCTTTTTTGGACTGCTAACATATTCTGAACTTTCAGGGTTGTAGGATGCATTTTTTGTGCCAAAATTATTTTTTTGGATTTCAGTGGTCTAGGATGCAGGTTAATGCCGTTTGAGGCTGCAAATGTTTTTGGGACATTCAGAGCTCTCTAACCCCGTTTTTAGGCTACCGTCGTTTTCTGGTCTTTAGGGTGTCTAGGATGCCTGTAAACCCCTTTTTTGGGCCTCCAAAGTTTTCTACATTTTTGCAGGCCTAAGATGCATTTTAAGGCCTTTTTGGGCTGCTAACATATTCTGAACTTTCAGGGTTGTAGGATGCATTTTTCGTGCCAAAATTATTTTTGGGAATTTCAGGGGTCTAGGATGCAGGTTAATGAACCTTTGAGGCTGCAAATGTTTTTGGGACATTCAGAGCTCTCTGACCCCGTTTTTAGGCCACCATCATTTTCTGGCCTTTAGGGGGTCTAGTATGCCTGTAAACCCCTTTTTTGGGCCTCCAAAGTTTTCAACATTTTTGCAGGCCTAAGATGCGGTTAAAGCCTTTTTTGGACTGCTAACATATTCTGAACTTTCAGGGTTGTAGGATGCATTTTTTGTGTCAAAATTATTTTTTTGAATTTCACTGGTCTAGGATGCGGGTTAATGCCCCTTTGAGGCTGCAAATGTTTTTGGGACATTTAGAGCGCTCTGACCCCATTTTTAGGCTACTCTCATTTTCTGGACTTTAGGGGGTCTAGGATGCCTGTAAACCCCTTATTTGGGCCTCCAAAGTTTTCTACATTTTGCAGGCCTAAGATGCGGTTAAGGCCTTATTTGGATTGCTAACATATTCTGAACTTTCAGGGGTGTAGGATGCACTTTTCGTGACAAAATTATTTTTGGGAATTTCAGTCGTCTAGGATGTGGGATAATGCCTCTTTGAGGCTGCAAATGTTTTTGGGACATACAGAGCTCTCTTACCCCGTTTTAGGCCACCATCATTTTCTGGACTTTAGGGGGGTCTAGGATGCCTGTAAACCTCTTTTTTGGGCCTCCAAAGTTTTCTACATTTTTGCAGGCCTAAGATGCATTTTAAGGCTTTTTTTGGCTAACATATTCTGAACGTTCATGGATGTAAGATACATTTTTCGGTGAAAAAATATTTTTGGGATTTTCAGTGGTCTAGGATGCGGGTTAATGCCCCTTTCAGGCTGCAAATGTTTTTGGGACATTCAGAGCTATTTGACCCTGTTTCTGGGCCACCAACTTTTTCTGGACTTTAGGGGGTCTAGTATGCCTGTAAACCCCTTTTTTGGGCATCTAAAGTTTTCAACATTTTTGCAGGCCTAAGATGCATTTTAAGGCCTTTTTTGGGCTGCTAACATATTCTTAACTTTCAGGGGTGTAGGATGCATTTTTCATGGAAACATTATTTTTGGGAATTTCAGTGGTCTAGGATGTGGGTTATTGCCCCTTTGAGGCTGCAAATGTGTTTGGGACATTTAGAGCTCTCTTACCCCGTTTTTAGGCTACTGTCATTTTCTGGACTTTAGGGGGTCTAGGATGCCTGTAAACCCCTTTTTTGGGCCTCCAAAGTTTTCTACATTTTAGCAGGCATAAGATGCATTTTAAGGCCTTTTTTGGGCTAACATATTCTGAACGTTCACGGATGTAAGATGCATTTTTCATGGAAAAATTATTTTTGAGAATTTCAGTGGTCTAGGATGCGGGTTAATGCCCCTTTGAGGCTGCACATGTTTTTGGGACATTCAGAGCTCTCTGACCCCATTTTTAGGCCACCATCATTTTCTGGACTTTAGGGGGTCTAGGATGCCTGTAAACCTCTTTTTTGGGCCTCCAAAGTTTTCAACATTTTTGCAGGCCTAAGATGCATTTTAAGGCCTTTTTTGGGCTGATAACATATTCTTAACTTTCAGTGGTGTAGGATGCACTTTTCGTGACAAAATTATTTTTTGGAATTTCAGTGGTCTAGGATGCGGGTTAATGCCCCTTTGAGGCTGCAAATGTGTTTGGGACATTTAGAGCTCTCTTACCCCGTTTTTAGGCTACTGTCATTTTCTGGACTTTAGGGGGTCTAGGATGCCTGTAAACCCCTTTTTTGGGACTCCAAAGTTTTCTACATTTTTGCAGGCTTAAGATGCATTTTAAGGCCCTTTTTGGGCTGCTAACATATACTGAACGTTCACGGGTGTAGGATGCATTTTCCCTGCCCAAAATATTTTTGGGAAATTCAGTTGTCTAGGATGCGGGTTAATGCCCCTTTGAGGCTGCAAATGTTTTTGGGACATTCAGAGCTCTCTAACCCCGTTTTTAGGCTACCGTCGTTTTCTGGACTTTAGGGTGTCTAGTATGCCTGTAAACCCCTTTTTTGGGCCTCCAAATTTTCTACATTTTTACAGGCCTAAGATGCGGTTAGGGCCTTTTCTGGACTGCTAACATATTCTGAACGTTCAGGGCTGTAGGATGCATTTTTCGTGCCAAAATTATTTTTTGGAATTTCAGTGGTCTAGGATGCAGGTTAATTAACCTTTCAGGCTGCAAATGTTTTTGGGACATTCAGAGCTATTTGACCCTGTTTCTGGGCCACCAACTTTTTCTGGACGTTAGGGGGTCTAGGATGCCTGTAAAGCCCTTTTTTGTGTATCGAAAGTTTTCAACATTTTTGCAGGCCTAAGATGCAGTTTAAGGCCTTTTTTGGGCTGCTAACATATTCTGAACTTTCAGGGCTGTGGGATGCATTTTTCGTGCCAAAATTATTTTTTTGAATTTCAGTGGTCTAGGATGCGGGTTAATGCCCCTTTCAGGCTGCACATGTTTTTGGGACATTCAGAGCTCTCTGATGCAATTTTTGGGCCACCAACATTTTCTGGACTTTAAGGGGTCTAGGATGCCTGTAAACCCCTTTTTTGGGCCTCCAAAGTTTTCTACATTTTTGCAGGCATAAGATGCATTTTAAGGCCTTTTTTGGACTGCTAACATATTCTGAACTTCAGGGCTGTTGGATGCATTTTTCGTGTCAAAATTACTTTTTTGAATTTCAATGGTCTAGGATGCGGGTTAATGCCCCTTTGAGGCTGCAAATGTTTTTGGGACATTCAGAGTTCTTACCCCGTTTTTAGGCCACCATCATTTTCTGGACTTTAGGGGGTCTAGGATGCCTGTAAACACCTTTTTTGGGCCTCCAAAGTTTTCTACATTTTTGCAGGCAAAAGATGCATTTTAAGGCCTTTTTTGGACTGCTAACATATTCTGAACTTCAGGGCTGTTGGATGCATTTTTCGTGTCAAAATTGCTTTTTTGAATTTCAATGGTCTGGGATGCGGGTTAATGCCCCTTTGAGGCTGCAAATGTTTTTGGGACATTCAGAGCTCTTACCCCGTTTTTAGGCCACCATCATTTTCTGGACTTTAGGGAGTCTAGAATGCCTGTAAACCCCTTTTTTGGGCTACTAAAGTTTTCAACATTTTTGCAGGCCTAAGATGCATTTTAAGGCCTTTTTTGGGCTGCTAACATATTCTTAACTTTCAGGGGTGTAGGATGCACTTTTCGTGACAAAATTATTTTTGGGAATTTCAGTGGTCTAGGATGCGGGTTAATGCCCCTTTGAGGCAGCACATGTTTTTGGGACATTCAGAGCTCTCTGACCCCATTTTTAGGCCACCATCATTTTCTGGACTTTAGGGGGTCTAGGATGCCTGTAAACCCCTTTTTTGGGCATCCAAAGTTTTCAACATTTTTGCAGGCCTAAGATGCATTTTAAGGCCCTTTTTGGGCTGCTAACATATTCTGAACTTTCAGGGCTGTAGGATGCACTTTTCGTGACAAAATTATTTTTGGGAATTTCAGTGGTCTAGGATGCGAGTTAATGCCCCTTTGAGGCTGGACATGTTTTTGAGACATTCAGAGCTCTCTGACGCAGTTTTTGGCCCACCAACTTTTTCTGGACTTTAGGGGGTCTAGGATGCCTGTAAACACCTTTTTTGAGCCTCCAAAGTTTACTACATTTTTGCAGGCAAAAGATGCATTTTAAGGCCTTTTTTGGACTGCTAACATATTCTGAACTTCAGGGCTGTTGGATGCATTTTTCGTGTCAAAATTACTTTTTTGAATTTCAATGGTCTAGGGTGCGGGTTAATGCCCCTTTGAGGCTGCAAATGTTTTTGGGACATTCAGAGCTCTTACCCCGTTTTTAGGCCACCATCATTTTCTGGACTTTAGGGAGTCTAGAATGCCTGCAAACCCCTTTTTTGGGCTACTAAAGTTTTCAACATTTTTGCAGGCCTAAGATGCATTTTAAGGCCTTTTTTGGGCTGGTAACATATTCTTAACTTTCAGTGGTGTAGGATGCACTTTTCGTGACAAAATCATTTTTTGGAATTTCAGTGGTCTAGGATGCGGGTTAATGCCCCTTTGAGGCTGCAAATGTGTTTGGGACATTTAGAGCTCTCTTACCCCGTTTTTAGGCTACTGTCATTTTCTGGACTTTAGGGGGTCTAGGATGCCTGTAAACCCCTTTTTTGGGCCTCCAAAGTTTTCTACATTTTAGCAGGCATAAGATGCATTTTAAGGCCTTTTTTGGGCTAACATATTCTGAACGTTCACGGATGTAAGATGCATTTTTCATGGAAAAATTATTTTTGGGAATTTCAGTGGTCTAGGATGCGGGTTAATGCCCCTTTGAGGCTGCACATGTTTTTGGGACATTCAGAGCTCTCTGACCCCATTTTTAGGCCACCATCATTTTCTGGACTTTAGGGGGTCAAGGATGCCTGTAAACCCCTTTTTTGGGCATCCAAAGTTTTCAACATTTTTGCAGGCCTAAGATGCATTTTAAGGCCTTTTTTGGGCTGCTAACATATTCTGAACTTTCAGGGCTGTAGGATGCACTTTTCGTGACAAAATTATTTTTGGGAATTTCAGTGGTCTAGGATGCGGGTTAATGCCCCTTTGAGGCTGCAAATGTTTTTGGGACATTCAGAGCTCTTACCCCGTTTTTAGGCCACCATCATTTTCTGGACTTTAGGGGGTCAAGGATGCCTGTAAACCCCTTTTTTGGGCATCCAAAGTTTTCAACATTTTTGCAGGCCTAAGATGCATTTTAAGGCCCTTTTTGGGCTGCTAACATATTCTGAACTTTCAGGGCTGTAGGATGCACTTTTCGTGACAAAATTATTTTTGGGAATTTCAGTGGTCTAGGATACGGGTTAATGCCCCTTTGAGGCTGGACATGTCTTTGAGACATTCAGAGCTCTCTGACGCAGTTTTTGGCCCACCATCTTTTTCTGGACTTTAGGGGGTCTAGGATGCCTGTAAACACCTTTTTTGGGCCTCCAAAGTTTTCTACATTTTTGCAGGCATAAAATGCATTTTAAGGCCTTTTTTGGACTGCTAACATATTCTGAACTTCAGGGCTGTTGGATGCATTTTTCGTGTCAAAATTACTTTTTTGAATTTCAATGGTCTAGAATGCGGGTTAATGCCCCTTTGAGGCTGAAAATGGTTTTGGGACATTCAGAGCTCTTACCCCGTTTTTAGGCCACCATCATTTTCTGGACTTTAGGGGGTCTAGAATGCCTGTAAACCCCTTTTTTGGACTACCAAAGTTTTCAACATTTTTGCAGGCCTAAGATGCATTTTAAGGCCTTTTTTGGGCTGATAACATATTCTTAACTTTCAGTGGTGTAGGATGCACTTTTCGTGACAAAATTATTTTTGGGAATTTCAGTGGTCTAGGATGCGGGTTAATGCCCCTTTGAGGCTGCAAATGTGTTTGGGACATTTAGAGCTCTCTTACCCTGTTTTTAGGCTACTGTCATTTTCTGGACTTTAGGGGGTCTAGGATGCCTGTAAACCCCTTTTTTGGGACTCCAAAGTTTTCTACATTTTAGCAGACATAAGATGCATTTTAAGGCCTTTTTTGGGCTAAAATATTCTGAACGTTCACGGATGTAAGATGCATTTTTCATGGAAAAATTATTTTTGGGAATTTCAGTGGTCTAGGATGCGGGTTAATGCCCCTTTGAGGCTGCACATGTTTTTGGGACATTCAGAGCTCTCTGACCCCATTTTTAGGCCACCATCATTTTCTGGACTTTAGGGGGTCTAGGATGCCTGTAAACCCCTTTTTTGGGCATCCAAAGTTTTCAACATTTTTGCAGGCCTAAAATGCATTTTAAGGCCTTTTTTGGGCTGCTAACATATTCTGAACTTTCAGGGCTGTAGGATGCACTTTTCGTGACAAAATTATTTTTGGGAATTTCAGTGGTCTAGGATGCGGGTTAATGCCCCTTTGAGGCTGCAAATGTTTTTGGGACATTCAGAGCTCTTACCCCGTTTTTAGGCCACCCTCATTTTCTGGACTTTAGGGGGTCTAGGATGCCTGTAAACCCCTTTTTTGGGCCTCCAAAGTTTTCTACATTTTTGCAGGCATAAGATGCATTTTAAGGCCTTTTTTGGGCTAACATATTCTGAACGTTCACAGATGTAAGATGCATTTTTCATGGAAACATTCTTTTTGGGAATTTCAGTGGTCTAGGATGCGGGTTAATGCCCCTTTGAGGCAGCACATGTTTTTGGGACATTCAGAGCTCTCTGACCCCATTTTTAGGCCACCATCATTTTCTGGACTTTAGGGGGTCTAGGATGCCTGTAAACACCTTTTTTGGGCCTCCAAAGTTTTCTACATTTTTGCAGGCAAAAGATGCATTTTAAGGCCTTTTTTGGACTGCTAACATATTCTGAACTTCAGGGCTGTTGGATGCATTTTTCGTGTCAAAATTGCTTTTTTGAATTTCAATGGTCTGGGATGCGGGTTAATGCCCCTTTGAGGCTGCAAATGTTTTTGGGACATTCAGAGCTCTTACCCCGTTTTTAGGCCACCATCATTTTCTGGACTTTAGGGAGTCTAGAATGCCTGTAAACCCCTTTTTTGGGCTACTAAAGTTTTCAACATTTTTGCAGGCCTAAGATGCATTTTAAGGCCTTTTTTGGGCTGCTAACATATTCTTAACTTTCAGGGGTGTAGGATGCACTTTTCGTGACAAAATTATTTTTGGGAATTTCAGTGGTCTAGGATGCGGGTTAATGCCCCTTTGAGGCAGCACATGTTTTTGGGACATTCAGAGCTCTCTGACCCCATTTTTAGGCCACCATCATTTTCTGGACTTTAGGGGGTCTAGGATGCCTGTAAACACCTTTTTTGGGCCTCCAAAGTTTTCTACATTTTTGCAGGCAAAAGATGCATTTTAAGGCCTTTTTTGGACTGCTAACATATTCTGAACTTCAGGGCTGTTGGATGCATTTTTCGTGTCAAAATTGCTTTTTTGAATTTCAATGGTCTGGGATGCGGGTTAATGCCCCTTTGAGGCTGCAAATGTTTTTGGGACATTCAGAGCTCTTACCCCGTTTTTAGGCCACCATCATTTTCTGGACTTTAGGGAGTCTAGAATGCCTGTAAACCCCTTTTTTGGGCTACTAAAGTTTTCAACATTTTTGCAGGCCTAAGATGCATTTTAAGGCCTTTTTTGGGCTGCTAACATATTCTTAACTTTCAGGGGTGTAGGATGCACTTTTCGTGACAAAATTATTTTTGGGAATTTCAGTGGTCTAGGATGCGGGTTAATGCCCCTTTCAGGCTGCACATGTTTTTGGGACATTCAGAGCTCTCTGATGCAATTTTTGGGCCACCAACATTTTCTGGACTTTAAGGGGTCTAGGATGCCTGTAAACCCCTTTTTTGGGCCTCCAAAGTTTTCTACATTTTTGCAGGCATAAGATTCATTTTAAGGCCTTTTTTGGACTGCTAACATATTCTGAACTTCAGGGCTGTTGGATGCATTTTTCGTGTCAAAATTACTTTTTTGAATTTCAATGGTCTAGGATGCGGGTTAATGCCCCTTTGAGGCTGCAAATGTTTTTGGGACATTCAGAGTTCTTACCCCGTTTTTAGGCCACCATCATTTTCTGGACTTTAGGGGGTCTAGAATGCCTGTAAACCCCTTTTTTGGGCTACCAAAGTTTTCAACATTTTTGCAGGCCTAAGATGCATTTTAAGGCCTTTTTTGGGCTGATAACATATTCTTAACTTTCAGTGGTGTAGGATGCACTTTTCGTGACAAAATTATTTTTGGGAATTTCAGTGGTCTAGGATGCGGGTTAATTCCCCTTTGAGGCTGCAAATGTGTTTGGGACATTTAGAGCTCTCTTACCCCGTTTTTAGGCTACTGTCATTTTCTGGACTTTAGGGGGTCTAGGATGCCTGTAAACCCCTTTTTTGGGCCTCCAAATCTTTCAACATTTTTGCAGGCCTAAGATGCATTTTAAGGCCTTTTTTGGTCTGATAACATATTCTTAACTTTCAGTGGTGTAGGATGCACTTTTCGTGTCAAAATTATTTTTTTGAATTTCACTGGTCTAGGATGCGGGTTAATGCCCCTTTGAGGCTGCAAATGTTTTTGGGACATTTAGAGCGCTCTGACCCCATTTTTAGGCTACTCTCATTTTCTGGACTTTAGGGGGTCTAGGATGCCTGTAAACCCCTTATTTGGGCCTCCAAAGTTTTCTACATTTTGCAGTCCTAAGATGCGGTTAAGGCCTTATTTGGACTGCTAACATATTCTGAACTTTCAGGGGTGTAGGATGCACTTTTCGTGACAAAATTATTTTTGTGAATTTCAGTCGTCTAGGATGTGGGATAATGCCTCTTTGAGGCTGCAAATGTTTTTGGGACATACAGAGCTCTCTTACCCCGTTTTAGGCCACCATCATTTTCTGGACTTTAGGGGGGTCTAGGATGCCTGTAAACCTCTTTTTTGGGCCTCCAAAGTTTTCTACATTTTTGCAGGCCTAAGATGCATTTTAAGGCTTTTTTTGGCTAACATATTCTGAACGTTCACGGATGTAAGATACATTTTTCGGTGAAAAAATATTTTTGGGATTTTCAGTGGTCTAGGATGCGGGTTAATGCCCCTTTCAGGCTGCAAATGTTTTTGGGACATTCAGAGCTATTTGACCCTGTTTCTGGGCCACCAATTTTTTCTGGACTTTAGGGGGTCTAGTATGCCTGTAAACCCCTTTTTTGGGCATCTCAAGTTTTCAACATTTTAGCAGGCCTAAGATGCATTTTAAGGCCTTTTTTGGGCTGCTAACATATTCTTAACTTTCAGGGGTGTAGGATGCATTTTTCATGGAAACATTATTTTTGGGAATTTCAGTGGTCTAGGATGTGGGTTATTGCCCCTTTGAGGCTGCAAATGTGTTTGGGACATTTAGAGCTCTCTTACCCCGTTTTTAGGCTACTGTCATTTTCTGGACTTTAGGGGGTCTAGGATGCCTGTAAACCCCTTTTTTGGGCCTCCAAAGTTTTCTACATTTTAGCAGGCATAAGATGCATTTTAAGGCCTTTTTTGGGCTAACATATTCTGAACGTTCACGGATGTAAGATGCATTTTTCATGGAAAAATTATTTTTGAGAATTTCAGTGGTCTAGGATGCGGGTTAATGCCCCTTTGAGGCTGCACATGTTTTTGGGACATTCAGAGCTCTCTGACCCCATTTTTAGGCCACCATCATTTTCTGGACTTTAGGGGGTCTAGGATGCCTGTAAACCTCTTTTTTGGGCCTCCAAAGTTTTCAACATTTTTGCAGGCCTAAGATGCATTTTAAGGCCTTTTTTGGGCTGATAACATATTCTTAACTTTCAGTGGTGTAGGATGCACTTTTCGTGACAAAATTATTTTTGGGAATTTCAGTGGTCTAGGATGCGGGTTAATGCCCCTTTGAGGCTGCAAATGTGTTTGGGACATTTAGAGCTCTTTTACCCCGTTTTTAGGCTACTGTCATTTTCTGGACTTTAGGGGGTCTAGGATGCCTGTAAACCCCTTTTTTGGGCCTCCAAATCTTTCAACATTTTTGCAGGCCTAAGATGCATATTAAGGCCTTTTTTGGGCTGCTAACATATTCTGAACTTTCAGGGCTGTAGGATGCATTTTTCGTGCCAAAATTATTTTTTTGAATTTCAGTGGTCTAGGATGCGGGTTAATGCCCCTTTGAGGCTGCAAATGTTTTTGGGACATTTAGAGCGCTCTGACCCCATTTTTAGGCTACTCTCATTTTCTGGACTTTAGGGGGTCTAGGATGAATGTAAACCCCTTATTTGGGCCTCCAAAGATTTCTATATTTTAGCAGGCATAAGATGCATTTTAAGGCCTTTTTTGGGCTAACATATTCTGAACGTTCATGGATGTAAGATGCATTTTTCATGGAAAAAATATTTTTGGGAATTTCAGTGGTCTAGGATGCGGGTTAATGCCCCTATCATGCTGCAAATGTTTTTGGGACATTCAGAGCTCTCTGACCCTGTTTGTGGACCACCAACATTTTCTGGACTATAGGGGGTCTAGGATGCCTGTAAACCCCTTTTTTGGACATCCAAAGTTTTCAACATTTTTGCAGACCTAAAATGCATTTTAAGGCCTTTTTTTGGGCTGCTAACATATCCTTAACTTTCAGGGGTGTAGGATGCACTTTTCGTGACAAAATTATTTTTGGGAATTTCAGTGGTAAGGATGCAGGTTAATGCCCCTTGAGGCTGCAAATGTTTTTGGGACATTTAGAGCTCTCTGACCCCCTTTTTAGGCTACTGTCATTTTCTGGCCTTTAGGGGGTCTAGGATGCCTGTAAACCCCTTTTTTGGGCCTCCAAAGTTTTCTACATTTTTGCAGGCCTAAGATGCAGTTAAAGCCTTTTTTGGACTGCTAACATATTCTGAACTTTCAGGGTTGTAGGATGCATTTTTTGTGCCAAAATTATTTTTTTGGATTTCAGTGGTCTAGGATGCAGGTTAATGCCGTTTGAGGCTGCAAATGTTTTTGGGACATTCAGAGCTCTCTAACCCCGTTTTTAGGCTACCGTCGTTTTCTGGTCTTTAGGGTGTCTAGGATGCCTGTAAACCCCTTTTTTGGGCCTCCAAAGTTTTCTACATTTTTGCAGGCCTAAGATGCATTTTAAGGCCTTTTTGGGCTGCTAACATATTCTGAACTTTCAGGGTTGTAGGATGCATTTTTCGTGCCAAAATTATTTTTGGGAATTTCAGGGGTCTAGGATGCAGGTTAATGAACCTTTGAGGCTGCAAATGTTTTTGGGACATTCAGAGCTCTCTGACCCCGTTTTTAGGCCACCATCATTTTCTGGCCTTTAGGGGGTCTAGTATGCCTGTAAACCCCTTTTTTGGGCCTCCAAAGTTTTCAACATTTTTGCAGGCCTAAGATGCGGTTAAAGCCTTTTTTGGACTGCTAACATATTCTGAACTTTCAGGGTTGTAGGATGCATTTTTTGTGTCAAAATTATTTTTTTGAATTTCACTGGTCTAGGATGCGGGTTAATGCCCCTTTGAGGCTGCAAATGTTTTTGGGACATTTAGAGCGCTCTGACCCCATTTTTAGGCTACTCTCATTTTCTGGACTTTAGGGGGTCTAGGATGCCTGTAAACCCCTTATTTGGGCCTCCAAAGTTTTCTACATTTTGCAGGCCTAAGATGCGGTTAAGGCCTTATTTGGATTGCTAACATATTCTGAACTTTCAGGGGTGTAGGATGCACTTTTCGTGACAAAATTATTTTTGGGAATTTCAGTCGTCTAGGATGTGGGATAATGCCTCTTTGAGGCTGCAAATGTTTTTGGGACATACAGAGCTCTCTTACCCCGTTTTAGGCCACCATCATTTTCTGGACTTTAGGGGGGTCTAGGATGCCTGTAAACCTCTTTTTTGGGCCTCCAAAGTTTTCTACATTTTTGCAGGCCTAAGATGCATTTTAAGGCTTTTTTTGGCTAACATATTCTGAACGTTCATGGATGTAAGATACATTTTTCGGTGAAAAAATATTTTTGGGATTTTCAGTGGTCTAGGATGCGGGTTAATGCCCCTTTCAGGCTGCAAATGTTTTTGGGACATTCAGAGCTATTTGACCCTGTTTCTGGGCCACCAACTTTTTCTGGACTTTAGGGGGTCTAGTATGCCTGTAAACCCCTTTTTTGGGCATCTAAAGTTTTCAACATTTTTGCAGGCCTAAGATGCATTTTAAGGCCTTTTTTGGGCTGCTAACATATTCTTAACTTTCAGGGGTGTAGGATGCATTTTTCATGGAAACATTATTTTTGGGAATTTCAGTGGTCTAGGATGTGGGTTATTGCCCCTTTGAGGCTGCAAATGTGTTTGGGACATTTAGAGCTCTCTTACCCCGTTTTTAGGCTACTGTCATTTTCTGGACTTTAGGGGGTCTAGGATGCCTGTAAACCCCTTTTTTGGGCCTCCAAAGTTTTCTACATTTTAGCAGGCATAAGATGCATTTTAAGGCCTTTTTTGGGCTAACATATTCTGAACGTTCACGGATGTAAGATGCATTTTTCATGGAAAAATTATTTTTGAGAATTTCAGTGGTCTAGGATGCGGGTTAATGCCCCTTTGAGGCTGCACATGTTTTTGGGACATTCAGAGCTCTCTGACCCCATTTTTAGGCCACCATCATTTTCTGGACTTTAGGGGGTCTAGGATGCCTGTAAACCTCTTTTTTGGGCCTCCAAAGTTTTCAACATTTTTGCAGGCCTAAGATGCATTTTAAGGCCTTTTTTGGGCTGATAACATATTCTTAACTTTCAGTGGTGTAGGATGCACTTTTCGTGACAAAATTATTTTTTGGAATTTCAGTGGTCTAGGATGCGGGTTAATGCCCCTTTGAGGCTGCAAATGTGTTTGGGACATTTAGAGCTCTCTTACCCCGTTTTTAGGCTACTGTCATTTTCTGGACTTTAGGGGGTCTAGGATGCCTGTAAACCCCTTTTTTGGGACTCCAAAGTTTTCTACATTTTTGCAGGCTTAAGATGCATTTTAAGGCCCTTTTTGGGCTGCTAACATATACTGAACGTTCACGGGTGTAGGATGCATTTTCCCTGCCCAAAATATTTTTGGGAAATTCAGTTGTCTAGGATGCGGGTTAATGCCCCTTTGAGGCTGCAAATGTTTTTGGGACATTCAGAGCTCTCTAACCCCGTTTTTAGGCTACCGTCGTTTTCTGGACTTTAGGGTGTCTAGTATGCCTGTAAACCCCTTTTTTGGGCCTCCAAATTTTCTACATTTTTACAGGCCTAAGATGCGGTTAGGGCCTTTTCTGGACTGCTAACATATTCTGAACGTTCAGGGCTGTAGGATGCATTTTTCGTGCCAAAATTATTTTTTGGAATTTCAGTGGTCTAGGATGCAGGTTAATTAACCTTTCAGGCTGCAAATGTTTTTGGGACATTCAGAGCTATTTGACCCTGTTTCTGGGCCACCAACTTTTTCTGGACGTTAGGGGGTCTAGGATGCCTGTAAAGCCCTTTTTTGTGTATCGAAAGTTTTCAACATTTTTGCAGGCCTAAGATGCAGTTTAAGGCCTTTTTTGGGCTGCTAACATATTCTGAACTTTCAGGGCTGTGGGATGCATTTTTCGTGCCAAAATTATTTTTTTGAATTTCAGTGGTCTAGGATGCGGGTTAATGCCCCTTTCAGGCTGCACATGTTTTTGGGACATTCAGAGCTCTCTGATGCAATTTTTGGGCCACCAACATTTTCTGGACTTTAAGGGGTCTAGGATGCCTGTAAACCCCTTTTTTGGGCCTCCAAAGTTTTCTACATTTTTGCAGGCATAAGATGCATTTTAAGGCCTTTTTTGGACTGCTAACATATTCTGAACTTCAGGGCTGTTGGATGCATTTTTCGTGTCAAAATTACTTTTTTGAATTTCAATGGTCTAGGATGCGGGTTAATGCCCCTTTGAGGCTGCAAATGTTTTTGGGACATTCAGAGTTCTTACCCCGTTTTTAGGCCACCATCATTTTCTGGACTTTAGGGGGTCTAGGATGCCTGTAAACACCTTTTTTGGGCCTCCAAAGTTTTCTACATTTTTGCAGGCAAAAGATGCATTTTAAGGCCTTTTTTGGACTGCTAACATATTCTGAACTTCAGGGCTGTTGGATGCATTTTTCGTGTCAAAATTGCTTTTTTGAATTTCAATGGTCTGGGATGCGGGTTAATGCCCCTTTGAGGCTGCAAATGTTTTTGGGACATTCAGAGCTCTTACCCCGTTTTTAGGCCACCATCATTTTCTGGACTTTAGGGAGTCTAGAATGCCTGTAAACCCCTTTTTTGGGCTACTAAAGTTTTCAACATTTTTGCAGGCCTAAGATGCATTTTAAGGCCTTTTTTGGGCTGCTAACATATTCTTAACTTTCAGGGGTGTAGGATGCACTTTTCGTGACAAAATTATTTTTGGGAATTTCAGTGGTCTAGGATGCGGGTTAATGCCCCTTTGAGGCAGCACATGTTTTTGGGACATTCAGAGCTCTCTGACCCCATTTTTAGGCCACCATCATTTTCTGGACTTTAGGGGGTCTAGGATGCCTGTAAACCCCTTTTTTGGGCATCCAAAGTTTTCAACATTTTTGCAGGCCTAAGATGCATTTTAAGGCCCTTTTTGGGCTGCTAACATATTCTGAACTTTCAGGGCTGTAGGATGCACTTTTCGTGACAAAATTATTTTTGGGAATTTCAGTGGTCTAGGATGCGAGTTAATGCCCCTTTGAGGCTGGACATGTTTTTGAGACATTCAGAGCTCTCTGACGCAGTTTTTGGCCCACCAACTTTTTCTGGACTTTAGGGGGTCTAGGATGCCTGTAAACACCTTTTTTGAGCCTCCAAAGTTTACTACATTTTTGCAGGCAAAAGATGCATTTTAAGGCCTTTTTTGGACTGCTAACATATTCTGAACTTCAGGGCTGTTGGATGCATTTTTCGTGTCAAAATTACTTTTTTGAATTTCAATGGTCTAGGGTGCGGGTTAATGCCCCTTTGAGGCTGCAAATGTTTTTGGGACATTCAGAGCTCTTACCCCGTTTTTAGGCCACCATCATTTTCTGGACTTTAGGGAGTCTAGAATGCCTGCAAACCCCTTTTTTGGGCTACTAAAGTTTTCAACATTTTTGCAGGCCTAAGATGCATTTTAAGGCCTTTTTTGGGCTGGTAACATATTCTTAACTTTCAGTGGTGTAGGATGCACTTTTCGTGACAAAATCATTTTTTGGAATTTCAGTGGTCTAGGATGCGGGTTAATGCCCCTTTGAGGCTGCAAATGTGTTTGGGACATTTAGAGCTCTCTTACCCCGTTTTTAGGCTACTGTCATTTTCTGGACTTTAGGGGGTCTAGGATGCCTGTAAACCCCTTTTTTGGGCCTCCAAAGTTTTCTACATTTTAGCAGGCATAAGATGCATTTTAAGGCCTTTTTTGGGCTAACATATTCTGAACGTTCACGGATGTAAGATGCATTTTTCATGGAAAAATTATTTTTGGGAATTTCAGTGGTCTAGGATGCGGGTTAATGCCCCTTTGAGGCTGCACATGTTTTTGGGACATTCAGAGCTCTCTGACCCCATTTTTAGGCCACCATCATTTTCTGGACTTTAGGGGGTCAAGGATGCCTGTAAACCCCTTTTTTGGGCATCCAAAGTTTTCAACATTTTTGCAGGCCTAAGATGCATTTTAAGGCCTTTTTTGGGCTGCTAACATATTCTGAACTTTCAGGGCTGTAGGATGCACTTTTCGTGACAAAATTATTTTTGGGAATTTCAGTGGTCTAGGATGCGGGTTAATGCCCCTTTGAGGCTGCAAATGTTTTTGGGACATTCAGAGCTCTTACCCCGTTTTTAGGCCACCATCATTTTCTGGACTTTAGGGGGTCAAGGATGCCTGTAAACCCCTTTTTTGGGCATCCAAAGTTTTCAACATTTTTGCAGGCCTAAGATGCATTTTAAGGCCCTTTTTGGGCTGCTAACATATTCTGAACTTTCAGGGCTGTAGGATGCACTTTTCGTGACAAAATTATTTTTGGGAATTTCAGTGGTCTAGGATACGGGTTAATGCCCCTTTGAGGCTGGACATGTCTTTGAGACATTCAGAGCTCTCTGACGCAGTTTTTGGCCCACCATCTTTTTCTGGACTTTAGGGGGTCTAGGATGCCTGTAAACACCTTTTTTGGGCCTCCAAAGTTTTCTACATTTTTGCAGGCATAAAATGCATTTTAAGGCCTTTTTTGGACTGCTAACATATTCTGAACTTCAGGGCTGTTGGATGCATTTTTCGTGTCAAAATTACTTTTTTGAATTTCAATGGTCTAGAATGCGGGTTAATGCCCCTTTGAGGCTGAAAATGGTTTTGGGACATTCAGAGCTCTTACCCCGTTTTTAGGCCACCATCATTTTCTGGACTTTAGGGGGTCTAGAATGCCTGTAAACCCCTTTTTTGGACTACCAAAGTTTTCAACATTTTTGCAGGCCTAAGATGCATTTTAAGGCCTTTTTTGGGCTGATAACATATTCTTAACTTTCAGTGGTGTAGGATGCACTTTTCGTGACAAAATTATTTTTGGGAATTTCAGTGGTCTAGGATGCGGGTTAATGCCCCTTTGAGGCTGCAAATGTGTTTGGGACATTTAGAGCTCTCTTACCCTGTTTTTAGGCTACTGTCATTTTCTGGACTTTAGGGGGTCTAGGATGCCTGTAAACCCCTTTTTTGGGACTCCAAAGTTTTCTACATTTTAGCAGACATAAGATGCATTTTAAGGCCTTTTTTGGGCTAAAATATTCTGAACGTTCACGGATGTAAGATGCATTTTTCATGGAAAAATTATTTTTGGGAATTTCAGTGGTCTAGGATGCGGGTTAATGCCCCTTTGAGGCTGCACATGTTTTTGGGACATTCAGAGCTCTCTGACCCCATTTTTAGGCCACCATCATTTTCTGGACTTTAGGGGGTCTAGGATGCCTGTAAACCCCTTTTTTGGGCATCCAAAGTTTTCAACATTTTTGCAGGCCTAAAATGCATTTTAAGGCCTTTTTTGGGCTGCTAACATATTCTGAACTTTCAGGGCTGTAGGATGCACTTTTCGTGACAAAATTATTTTTGGGAATTTCAGTGGTCTAGGATGCGGGTTAATGCCCCTTTGAGGCTGCAAATGTTTTTGGGACATTCAGAGCTCTTACCCCGTTTTTAGGCCACCCTCATTTTCTGGACTTTAGGGGGTCTAGGATGCCTGTAAACCCCTTTTTTGGGCCTCCAAAGTTTTCTACATTTTTGCAGGCATAAGATGCATTTTAAGGCCTTTTTTGGGCTAACATATTCTGAACGTTCACAGATGTAAGATGCATTTTTCATGGAAACATTCTTTTTGGGAATTTCAGTGGTCTAGGATGCGGGTTAATGCCCCTTTGAGGCAGCACATGTTTTTGGGACATTCAGAGCTCTCTGACCCCATTTTTAGGCCACCATCATTTTCTGGACTTTAGGGGGTCTAGGATGCCTGTAAACACCTTTTTTGGGCCTCCAAAGTTTTCTACATTTTTGCAGGCAAAAGATGCATTTTAAGGCCTTTTTTGGACTGCTAACATATTCTGAACTTCAGGGCTGTTGGATGCATTTTTCGTGTCAAAATTGCTTTTTTGAATTTCAATGGTCTGGGATGCGGGTTAATGCCCCTTTGAGGCTGCAAATGTTTTTGGGACATTCAGAGCTCTTACCCCGTTTTTAGGCCACCATCATTTTCTGGACTTTAGGGAGTCTAGAATGCCTGTAAACCCCTTTTTTGGGCTACTAAAGTTTTCAACATTTTTGCAGGCCTAAGATGCATTTTAAGGCCTTTTTTGGGCTGCTAACATATTCTTAACTTTCAGGGGTGTAGGATGCACTTTTCGTGACAAAATTATTTTTGGGAATTTCAGTGGTCTAGGATGCGGGTTAATGCCCCTTTGAGGCAGCACATGTTTTTGGGACATTCAGAGCTCTCTGACCCCATTTTTAGGCCACCATCATTTTCTGGACTTTAGGGGGTCTAGGATGCCTGTAAACACCTTTTTTGGGCCTCCAAAGTTTTCTACATTTTTGCAGGCAAAAGATGCATTTTAAGGCCTTTTTTGGACTGCTAACATATTCTGAACTTCAGGGCTGTTGGATGCATTTTTCGTGTCAAAATTGCTTTTTTGAATTTCAATGGTCTGGGATGCGGGTTAATGCCCCTTTGAGGCTGCAAATGTTTTTGGGACATTCAGAGCTCTTACCCCGTTTTTAGGCCACCATCATTTTCTGGACTTTAGGGAGTCTAGAATGCCTGTAAACCCCTTTTTTGGGCTACTAAAGTTTTCAACATTTTTGCAGGCCTAAGATGCATTTTAAGGCCTTTTTTGGGCTGCTAACATATTCTTAACTTTCAGGGGTGTAGGATGCACTTTTCGTGACAAAATTATTTTTGGGAATTTCAGTGGTCTAGGATGCGGGTTAATGCCCCTTTCAGGCTGCACATGTTTTTGGGACATTCAGAGCTCTCTGATGCAATTTTTGGGCCACCAACATTTTCTGGACTTTAAGGGGTCTAGGATGCCTGTAAACCCCTTTTTTGGGCCTCCAAAGTTTTCTACATTTTTGCAGGCATAAGATTCATTTTAAGGCCTTTTTTGGACTGCTAACATATTCTGAACTTCAGGGCTGTTGGATGCATTTTTCGTGTCAAAATTACTTTTTTGAATTTCAATGGTCTAGGATGCGGGTTAATGCCCCTTTGAGGCTGCAAATGTTTTTGGGACATTCAGAGTTCTTACCCCGTTTTTAGGCCACCATCATTTTCTGGACTTTAGGGGGTCTAGAATGCCTGTAAACCCCTTTTTTGGGCTACCAAAGTTTTCAACATTTTTGCAGGCCTAAGATGCATTTTAAGGCCTTTTTTGGGCTGATAACATATTCTTAACTTTCAGTGGTGTAGGATGCACTTTTCGTGACAAAATTATTTTTGGGAATTTCAGTGGTCTAGGATGCGGGTTAATTCCCCTTTGAGGCTGCAAATGTGTTTGGGACATTTAGAGCTCTCTTACCCCGTTTTTAGGCTACTGTCATTTTCTGGACTTTAGGGGGTCTAGGATGCCTGTAAACCCCTTTTTTGGGCCTCCAAATCTTTCAACATTTTTGCAGGCCTAAGATGCATTTTAAGGCCTTTTTTGGTCTGATAACATATTCTTAACTTTCAGTGGTGTAGGATGCACTTTTCGTGTCAAAATTATTTTTTTGAATTTCACTGGTCTAGGATGCGGGTTAATGCCCCTTTGAGGCTGCAAATGTTTTTGGGACATTTAGAGCGCTCTGACCCCATTTTTAGGCTACTCTCATTTTCTGGACTTTAGGGGGTCTAGGATGCCTGTAAACCCCTTATTTGGGCCTCCAAAGTTTTCTACATTTTGCAGTCCTAAGATGCGGTTAAGGCCTTATTTGGACTGCTAACATATTCTGAACTTTCAGGGGTGTAGGATGCACTTTTCGTGACAAAATTATTTTTGTGAATTTCAGTCGTCTAGGATGTGGGATAATGCCTCTTTGAGGCTGCAAATGTTTTTGGGACATACAGAGCTCTCTTACCCCGTTTTAGGCCACCATCATTTTCTGGACTTTAGGGGGGTCTAGGATGCCTGTAAACCTCTTTTTTGGGCCTCCAAAGTTTTCTACATTTTTGCAGGCCTAAGATGCATTTTAAGGCTTTTTTTGGCTAACATATTCTGAACGTTCACGGATGTAAGATACATTTTTCGGTGAAAAAATATTTTTGGGATTTTCAGTGGTCTAGGATGCGGGTTAATGCCCCTTTCAGGCTGCAAATGTTTTTGGGACATTCAGAGCTATTTGACCCTGTTTCTGGGCCACCAATTTTTTCTGGACTTTAGGGGGTCTAGTATGCCTGTAAACCCCTTTTTTGGGCATCTCAAGTTTTCAACATTTTAGCAGGCCTAAGATGCATTTTAAGGCCTTTTTTGGGCTGCTAACATATTCTTAACTTTCAGGGGTGTAGGATGCATTTTTCATGGAAACATTATTTTTGGGAATTTCAGTGGTCTAGGATGTGGGTTATTGCCCCTTTGAGGCTGCAAATGTGTTTGGGACATTTAGAGCTCTCTTACCCCGTTTTTAGGCTACTGTCATTTTCTGGACTTTAGGGGGTCTAGGATGCCTGTAAACCCCTTTTTTGGGCCTCCAAAGTTTTCTACATTTTAGCAGGCATAAGATGCATTTTAAGGCCTTTTTTGGGCTAACATATTCTGAACGTTCACGGATGTAAGATGCATTTTTCATGGAAAAATTATTTTTGAGAATTTCAGTGGTCTAGGATGCGGGTTAATGCCCCTTTGAGGCTGCACATGTTTTTGGGACATTCAGAGCTCTCTGACCCCATTTTTAGGCCACCATCATTTTCTGGACTTTAGGGGGTCTAGGATGCCTGTAAACCTCTTTTTTGGGCCTCCAAAGTTTTCAACATTTTTGCAGGCCTAAGATGCATTTTAAGGCCTTTTTTGGGCTGATAACATATTCTTAACTTTCAGTGGTGTAGGATGCACTTTTCGTGACAAAATTATTTTTGGGAATTTCAGTGGTCTAGGATGCGGGTTAATGCCCCTTTGAGGCTGCAAATGTGTTTGGGACATTTAGAGCTCTTTTACCCCGTTTTTAGGCTACTGTCATTTTCTGGACTTTAGGGGGTCTAGGATGCCTGTAAACCCCTTTTTTGGGCCTCCAAATCTTTCAACATTTTTGCAGGCCTAAGATGCATATTAAGGCCTTTTTTGGGCTGCTAACATATTCTGAACTTTCAGGGCTGTAGGATGCATTTTTCGTGCCAAAATTATTTTTTTGAATTTCAGTGGTCTAGGATGCGGGTTAATGCCCCTTTGAGGCTGCAAATGTTTTTGGGACATTTAGAGCGCTCTGACCCCATTTTTAGGCTACTCTCATTTTCTGGACTTTAGGGGGTCTAGGATGAATGTAAACCCCTTATTTGGGCCTCCAAAGATTTCTATATTTTAGCAGGCATAAGATGCATTTTAAGGCCTTTTTTGGGCTAACATATTCTGAACGTTCATGGATGTAAGATGCATTTTTCATGGAAAAAATATTTTTGGGAATTTCAGTGGTCTAGGATGCGGGTTAATGCCCCTATCATGCTGCAAATGTTTTTGGGACATTCAGAGCTCTCTGACCCTGTTTGTGGACCACCAACATTTTCTGGACTATAGGGGGTCTAGGATGCCTGTAAACCCCTTTTTTGGACATCCAAAGTTTTCAACATTTTTGCAGACCTAAAATGCATTTTAAGGCCTTTTTTTGGGCTGCTAACATATCCTTAACTTTCAGGGGTGTAGGATGCACTTTTCGTGACAAAATTATTTTTGGGAATTTCAGTGGTAAGGATGCAGGTTAATGCCCCTTGAGGCTGCAAATGTTTTTGGGACATTTAGAGCTCTCTGACCCCCTTTTTAGGCTACTGTCATTTTCTGGCCTTTAGGGGGTCTAGGATGCCTGTAAACCCCTTTTTTGGGCCTCCAAAGTTTTCTACATTTTTGCAGGCCTAAGATGCAGTTAAAGCCTTTTTTGGACTGCTAACATATTCTGAACTTTCAGGGTTGTAGGATGCATTTTTTGTGCCAAAATTATTTTTTTGGATTTCAGTGGTCTAGGATGCAGGTTAATGCCGTTTGAGGCTGCAAATGTTTTTGGGACATTCAGAGCTCTCTAACCCCGTTTTTAGGCTACCGTCGTTTTCTGGTCTTTAGGGTGTCTAGGATGCCTGTAAACCCCTTTTTTGGGCCTCCAAAGTTTTCTACATTTTTGCAGGCCTAAGATGCATTTTAAGGCCTTTTTGGGCTGCTAACATATTCTGAACTTTCAGGGTTGTAGGATGCATTTTTCGTGCCAAAATTATTTTTGGGAATTTCAGGGGTCTAGGATGCAGGTTAATGAACCTTTGAGGCTGCAAATGTTTTTGGGACATTCAGAGCTCTCTGACCCCGTTTTTAGGCCACCATCATTTTCTGGCCTTTAGGGGGTCTAGTATGCCTGTAAACCCCTTTTTTGGGCCTCCAAAGTTTTCAACATTTTTGCAGGCCTAAGATGCGGTTAAAGCCTTTTTTGGACTGCTAACATATTCTGAACTTTCAGGGTTGTAGGATGCATTTTTTGTGTCAAAATTATTTTTTTGAATTTCACTGGTCTAGGATGCGGGTTAATGCCCCTTTGAGGCTGCAAATGTTTTTGGGACATTTAGAGCGCTCTGACCCCATTTTTAGGCTACTCTCATTTTCTGGACTTTAGGGGGTCTAGGATGCCTGTAAACCCCTTATTTGGGCCTCCAAAGTTTTCTACATTTTGCAGGCCTAAGATGCGGTTAAGGCCTTATTTGGATTGCTAACATATTCTGAACTTTCAGGGGTGTAGGATGCACTTTTCGTGACAAAATTATTTTTGGGAATTTCAGTCGTCTAGGATGTGGGATAATGCCTCTTTGAGGCTGCAAATGTTTTTGGGACATACAGAGCTCTCTTACCCCGTTTTAGGCCACCATCATTTTCTGGACTTTAGGGGGGTCTAGGATGCCTGTAAACCTCTTTTTTGGGCCTCCAAAGTTTTCTACATTTTTGCAGGCCTAAGATGCATTTTAAGGCTTTTTTTGGCTAACATATTCTGAACGTTCATGGATGTAAGATACATTTTTCGGTGAAAAAATATTTTTGGGATTTTCAGTGGTCTAGGATGCGGGTTAATGCCCCTTTCAGGCTGCAAATGTTTTTGGGACATTCAGAGCTATTTGACCCTGTTTCTGGGCCACCAACTTTTTCTGGACTTTAGGGGGTCTAGTATGCCTGTAAACCCCTTTTTTGGGCATCTAAAGTTTTCAACATTTTTGCAGGCCTAAGATGCATTTTAAGGCCTTTTTTGGGCTGCTAACATATTCTTAACTTTCAGGGGTGTAGGATGCATTTTTCATGGAAACATTATTTTTGGGAATTTCAGTGGTCTAGGATGTGGGTTATTGCCCCTTTGAGGCTGCAAATGTGTTTGGGACATTTAGAGCTCTCTTACCCCGTTTTTAGGCTACTGTCATTTTCTGGACTTTAGGGGGTCTAGGATGCCTGTAAACCCCTTTTTTGGGCCTCCAAAGTTTTCTACATTTTAGCAGGCATAAGATGCATTTTAAGGCCTTTTTTGGGCTAACATATTCTGAACGTTCACGGATGTAAGATGCATTTTTCATGGAAAAATTATTTTTGAGAATTTCAGTGGTCTAGGATGCGGGTTAATGCCCCTTTGAGGCTGCACATGTTTTTGGGACATTCAGAGCTCTCTGACCCCATTTTTAGGCCACCATCATTTTCTGGACTTTAGGGGGTCTAGGATGCCTGTAAACCTCTTTTTTGGGCCTCCAAAGTTTTCAACATTTTTGCAGGCCTAAGATGCATTTTAAGGCCTTTTTTGGGCTGATAACATATTCTTAACTTTCAGTGGTGTAGGATGCACTTTTCGTGACAAAATTATTTTTTGGAATTTCAGTGGTCTAGGATGCGGGTTAATGCCCCTTTGAGGCTGCAAATGTTTTTGGGACATTCAGAGCTCTTACCCCGTTTTTAGGCCACCATCATTTTCTGGACTTTAGGGGGTCAAGGATGCCTGTAAACCCCTTTTTTGGGCATCCAAAGTTTTCAACATTTTTGCAGGCCTAAGATGCATTTTAAGGCCCTTTTTGGGCTGCTAACATATTCTGAACTTTCAGGGGTGTAGGATGCACTTTTCGTGACAAAATTATTTTTGGGAATTTCAGTGGTCTAGGATGCGGGTTAATGCCCCTTTGAGGCTGGACATGTTTTTGAGACATTCAGAGCTCTCTGACGCAGTTTTTGGCCCACCAACTTTTTCTGGACTTTAGGGGGTCTAGGATGCCTGTAAACACCTTTTTTGGGCCTCCAAAGTATACTACATTTTTGCAGGCAAAAGATGCATTTTAAGGCCTTTTTTGGACTGCTAACATATTCTGAACTTCAGGGCTGTTGGATGCATTTTTCGTGTCAAAATTAC
The DNA here is from genome assembly GCF_040938575.1 of Ambystoma mexicanum. Lineage (NCBI taxonomy): Eukaryota > Metazoa > Chordata > Amphibia > Caudata > Ambystomatidae > Ambystoma > Ambystoma mexicanum. Next base: position 111,216,674 of record NC_090936.1, on the reverse strand, counting down.
TTTTTTGAATTTCAATGGTCTAGGATGCGGGTTAATGCCCCTTTGAGGCTGCAAATGTTTTTGGGACATTCAGAGCTCTTACCCCGTTTTTAGGCCACCATCATTTTCTGGACTTTAGGGAGTCTAGAATGCCTGTAAACCCCTTTTTTGGGCTACTAAAGTTTTCAACATTTTTGCAGGCCTAAGATGCATTTTAAGGCCTTTTTTGGGCTGGTAACATATTCTTAACTTTCAGTGGTGTAGGATGCACTTTTCGTGACAAAATTATTTCATGGAATTTCAGTGGTCTAGGATGTGGGTTATTGCCCCTTTGAGGCTGCAAATGTGTTTGGGACATTTAAAGCTCTCTTACCCCGTTTTTAGGCTACTGTCATTTTCTGGACTTTAGGGGGTCTAGGATGCCTGTAAACCCCTTTTTTGGGCCTCCAAAGTTTTCTACATTTTAGCAGGCATAAAATGCATTTTAAGGCCTTTTTTGGGCTAACATATTCTGAACGTTCACGGATGTAAGATGCATTTTTCATGGAAAAATTATTTTTGGGAATTTCAGTGGTCTAGGATGCGGGTTAATGCCCCTTTGAGGCTGCACATGTTTTTGGGACATTCAGAGCTCTCTGACCCCATTTTTAGGCCACCATCATTTTCTGGACTTTAGGGGGTCTAGGATGCCTGTAAACCCCTTTTTTGGGCATCCAAAGTTTTCAACATTTTTGCAGGCCTAAGATGCATTTTAAGGCCCTTTTTGGGCTGCTAACATATTCTGAACTTTCAGGGCTGTAGGATGCACTTTTCGTGACAAAATTATTTTTGGGAATTTCAGTGGTCTAGGATGCGGGTTAATGTCCCTTTGAGGCTGGACATGTTTTTGAGACATTCAGAGCTCTCTGACGCAGTTTTTGGCCCACCAACTTTTTCTGGACTTTAGGGGGTCTAGGATGCCTGTAAACACATTTTTTGGGCCTCCAAAGTTTTCTACATTTTTGAAGGCATAAGATGCATTTTAAGGCCTTTTTTGGACTGCTAACATATTCTGAACTTCAGGGCTGTTGGATGCATTTTTCGTGTCAAAATTACTTTTTTGAATTTCAATGGTCTAAAATGCGGGTTAATGCCCCTTTGAGGCTGCAAATGTTTTTGGGACATTCAGAGCTCTTACCCCGTTTTTAGGCCACCATCATTTTCTGGACTTTAGGGGGTCTAGAATGCCTGTAAACCCCTTTTTTGGGCTACCAAAGTTTTCAACATTTTTGCAGGCCTAAGATGCATTTTAAGGCCTTTTTTGGGCTGATAACATATTCTTAACTTTCAGTGGTGTAGGATGCACTTTTCGTGACAAAATTATTTTTGGGAATTTCAGTGGTCTAGGATGCGGGTTAATGCCCCTTTGAGGCTGCAAATGTGTTTGGGACATTTAGAGCTCTCTTACCCCGTTTTTAGGCTACTGTCATTTTCTGGACTTTAGGGGCTCTAGGATGCCTGTAAACCCCTTTTTTGGGCATCCAAAGTTTTCAACATTTTTGCAGGCCTAAGATGCATATTAAGGCCTTTTTTGGGCTGCTAACATATTCTGAACTTTCAGGGCTGTATGATGCATTTTTCGTGCCAAAATTATTTTTGGGAATTTCAGTGGTCTAGGATGCGGGTTAATGCCCCTTTGAGGCTGCACATGTTTTTGGGACATTCAGAGCTCTCTGACCCCATTTTTAGGCCCCCATCATTTTCTGGACTTTAGGGGGTCTAGTATGAATGTAAACCCCTTATTTGGGCCTCCAAAGTTTTCTACATTTTAGCAGGCATAAGATGCATTTTAAGGCCTTTTTTGGGCTAACATATTCTGAACGTTCACGGATGTAAGATGCATTTTTCATGGAAAAAATATTTTTGGGAATTTCAGTGGTCTAGGATGCGGGTTAATGCCCCTTTGAGGCTGCACATGTTTTTGGGACATTCAGAGCTCTCTGACCCCATTTTTAGGCTACCATCATTTTCTGGACTTTAGGGGGTCTAGGATGCCTGTAAACCCCTTTTTTGGGCATCCAAAGTTTTCAACATTTTTGCAGGCCTAAGATGCATTTTAAGGCCTTTTTTGGGCTGCTAACATATTCTGAACTTTCAGGGCTGTAGGATGCACTTTTCGTGACAAAAATATTTTTGGGAATTTCAGTGGTCTAGGATGCGGGTTAATGCCCCTTTGAGGCTGCAAATGTTTTTGGGACATTCAGAGCTCTTACCCCGTTTTTAGGCCACCATCATTTTCTGGACTTTAGGGTGTCTAGGATGCCTGTAAACCCCTTTTTTGGGCATCCAATGTTTTCAACATTTTTGCAGGCCTAAGATGCATTTTAAGGCCCTTTTTGGGCTGCTAACATATTCTGAACTTTCAGGGCTGTAGGATGCACTTTTCGTGACAAAATTATTTTTGGGAATTTCAGTGGTCTAGGATGCGGGTTAATGCCCCTTTGAGGCTGGACATGTTTTTGAGACATTCAGAGCTCTCTGACGCAGTTTTTGGCCCACCAACTTTTTCTGGACTTTAGGGGGTCTAGGATGCCTGTAAACACCTTTTTTGGGCCTCCAAAGTTTTCTACATTTTTGCAGGCATAAGATGCATTTTAAGGCCTTTTTTGGACTGCTAACATATTCTGAACTTCAGGGCTGTTGGATGCATTTTTCGTGTCAAAATTACTTTTTTGAATTTCAATGGTCTAGGATGCGGGTTAATGCCCCTTTGAGGCTGCAAATGTTTTTGGGACATTCAGAGCTCTTACCCCGTTTTTAGGCCACCATCATTTTCTGGACTTTAGGGGGTCTAGAATGCCTGTAAACCCCTTTTTTGGGCTACCAAAGTTTTCAACATTTTTGCAGGCCTAAAATGCATTTTAAGGCCTTTTTTGGGCTGATAACATATTCTTAACTTTCAGTGGTGTAGGATGCACTTTTCGTGACAAAATTATTTTTGGGAATTTCAGTGGTCTAGGATGCGGGTTAATGCCCCTTTGAGGCTGCAAATGTGTTTGGGACATTTAGAGCTCTCTTTCCCCGTTTTTAGGCTACTGTCATTTTCTGGACTTTAGGGGGTCTAGGATGCCTGTAAACCCCTTTTTTGGGACTCCAAAGTTTTCTACATTTTAGCAGGCATAAGATGCATTTTAAGGCCTTTTTTGGGCTAACATATTCTGAACGTTCACGGATGTAAGATTCATTTTTCATGGAAAAAAAATTTTTGGGGAATTTCAGTGGTCTAGGATGCGGGTTAATGCCCCTTTGAGGCTGCAAATGTTTTTGGGACATTCAGAGCTCTCTGACCCCATTTTTAGGCCCCCATCATTTTCTGGACTTTAGGGGGTCTAGGATGCCTGTAAACCCCTTTTTTGGGCATCCAAAGTTTTCAACATTTTTGCAGGCCTAAGATGCATATTAAGGCCTTTTTTGGGCTGCTAACATATTCTGAACTTTCAGGGCTGTAGGATGCATTTTTCGTGCCAAAATTATTTTTTTGAATTTCAGTGGTCTAGGATGCGGGTTAATGCCCCTTTGAGGCTGCAAATGTTTTTGGGACATTTAGAGCGCTCTGACCCCATTTTTAGGCTACTCTCATTTTCTGGACTTTAGGGGGTCTAGGATGCCTGTAAACCCCTTTCTTGGACATCCAAAGTTTTCAACATTTTTGCAGACCTAAAATGCATTTTAAGGCCTTTTTTTGGGCTGCTAACATATCCTTAACTTTCAGGGGTGTAGGATGCACTTTTCGTGACAAAATTATTTTTGGGAATTTCAGTGGTAAGGATGCAGGTTAATGCCCCTTGAGGCTGCAAATGTTTTTGGGACATTTAGAGCTCTCTGACCCCCTTTTTAGGCTACTGTCACTTTCTGGCCTTTAGGGGGTCTAGGATGCCTGTAAACCCCTTTTTTGGGCCTCCAAAGTTTTCTACATTTTTGCAGGCCTAAGATGCAGTTAAAGCCTTTTTTGGACTGCTAACATATTCTGAACTTTCAGGGTTGTAGGATGCATTTTTTGTGCCAAAATTATTTTTTTGAATTTCAGTGGTCTAGGATGCAGGTTAATGCCCCTTTGAGGCTGCAAATGTTTTTGGGACATTCAGAGCTCTCTAACCCCGTTTTTAGGCTACCGTCGTTTTCTGGACTTTAGGGTGTCTAGTATGCCTGTAAACCCCTTTTTTGGGCCTCCAAATTTTCTACATTTTTACAGGCCTAAGATGCGGTTAGGGCCTTTTCTGGACTGCTAACATATTCTGAACGTTCAGGGCGGTAGGATGCATTTTTCGTGCCAAAATTATTTTTTGGAATTTCAGTGGTCTAGGATGCAGGTTAATTAACCTTTCAGGCTGCAAATGTTTTTGGGACATTCAGAGCTATTTGACCCTGTTTCTGGGCCACCAACTTTTTCTGGACGTTAGGGGGTCTAGGATGCCTGTAAAGCCCTTTTTTGTGTATCGAAAGTTTTCAACATTTTTGCAGGCCTAAGATGCAGTTTAAGGCCTTTTTTGGGCTGCTAACATATTCTGAACTTTCAGGGCTGTGGGATGCATTTTTCGTGCCAAAATTATTTTTTTGAATTTCAGTGGTCTAGGATGCGGGTTAATGCCCCTTTCAGGCTGCACATGTTTTTGGGACATTCAGAGCTCTCTGATGCAATTTTTGGGCCACCAACATTTTCTGGACTTTAAGGGGTCTAGGATGCCTGTAAACCCCTTTTTTGGGCCTCCAAAGTTTTCTACATTTTTGCAGGCATAAGATGCATTTTAAGGCCTTTTTTGGGCTGATAACATATTCTTAACTTTCAGTGGTGTAGGATGCACTTTTCGTGACAAAATTATTTTTGGGAATTTCAGTGGTCTAGGATGCGGGTTAATTCCCCTTTGAGGCTGCAAATGTGTTTGGGACATTTAGAGCTCTCTTACCCCGTTTTTAGGCTACTGTCATTTTCTGGACTTTAGGGGGTCTAGGATGCATGTAAACCCCTTTTTTGGGCCTCCAAATCTTTCAACATTTTTGCAGGCCTAAGATGCATTTTAAGGCCTTTTTTGGTCTGATAACATATTCTTAACTTTCAGTGGTGTAGGATGCACTTTTCGTGTCAAAATTATTTTTTTGAATTTCACTGGTCTAGGATGCGGGTTAATGCCCCTTTGAGGCTGCAAATGTTTTTGGGACATTTAGAGCGCTCTGACCCCATTTTTAGGCTACTCTCATTTTCTGGACTTTAGGGGGTCTAGGATGCCTGTAAACCCCTTATTTGGGCCTCCAAAGTTTTCTACATTTTGCAGTCCTAAGATGCGGTTAAGGCCTTATTTGGACTGCTAACATATTCTGAACTTTCAGGGGTGTAGGATGCACTTTTCGTGACAAAATTATTTTTGTGAATTTCAGTCGTCTAGGATGTGGGATAATGCCTCTTTGAGGCTGCAAATGTTTTTGGGACATACAGAGCTCTCTTACCCCGTTTTAGGCCACCATCATTTTCTGGACTTTAGGGGGGTCTAAGATGCCTGTAAACCTCTTTTTTGGGCCTCCAAAGTTTTCTACATTTTTGCAGGCCTAAGATGCATTTTAAGGCTTTTTTTGGCTAACATATTCTGAACGTTCACGGATGTAAGATACATTTTTCGGTGAAAAAATATTTTTGGGATTTTCAGTGGTCTAGGATGCCGGTTAATGCCCCTTTCAGGCTGCAAATGTTTTTGGGACATTCAGAGCTATTTGACCCTGTTTCTGGGCCACCAATTTTTTCTGGACTTTAGGGGGTCTAGTATGCCTGTAAACCCCTTTTTTGGGCATCTCAAGTTTTCAACATTTTAGCAGGCCTAAGATGCATTTTAAGGCCTTTTTTGGGCTGCTAACATATTCTTAACTTTCAGGGGTGTAGGATGCACTTTTCGTGCCAAAATTATTTTTGGGGATTTTAGTGGTCTAGGATGCATGTTAATGAACCTTTCAGGCTACAAATGTTTCTGGGACATTCAGAGCTCTCTGACACAGTTTTTGGGCCACCAACTTTTTCTGCACTTTAGGGGGTCTAGGATGCCTGTAAACCTCTTTTTTGGGCCTCCAATTTTTTTTTACATTTTTGCAGGCCTAAGATGCATTTTAAGGCTTTTTTTGGGCTAACATATTCTGAACGTTCACGGATGTAAGATGCATTTTTCATGGAAAAAATATTTTGGGAATTTCAGTGGTCTAGGATGCGGGTTAATGCCCCTTTGAGGCTGGACATGTTTTTGAGACATTCAGAGCTCTCTGACGCAGTTTTTGGCCCACCAACTTTTTCTGGACTTTAGGGGGCCTAGGATGCCTGTAAACACCTGTTTTGGGCCTCCAAATTTTTCTACATTTTTGCAGGCATAAGATGCATTTTAAGGCCTTTTTTGGACTGCTAACATATTCTGAACTTCCGGGCTGTTGGATGCATTTTTCGTGTCAAAATTACTTTTTTGAATTTCAATGGTCTAGGATGCGGGTTAATGCCCCTTTGAGGCTGCAAATGTTTTTGGGACATTTGAAGATCTTACCGCGTTTTTAGGCCTCCATCATTTTCTGGACTTTAGGGGGTCTAGAATGCCTGTAAACCCCTTTTTTGGGCTACAAAAGTTTTCAACATTTTTGCAGGCCTAAGATGCATTTTAAGGCCTTTTTTGGGCTGCTAACATATTCTTAACTTTCAGTGGTGTAGGATGCACTTTTCGTGACAAAATTATTTTTGGGAATTTCAGTGGTCTAGGATGCAGGTTAATTCCACTTTGAGGCTGCAAATGTGTTTGAGACATTTAGAGCTCTCTTACCCCGTTTTTAGGCTACTGTCATTTTCTGGACTTTAGGGGGTCTAGGATGCCTGTAAACCCCTTTTGTGGGCCTCCAAAGTTTTCAACATTTTTGCAGGCCTAAGATGCATTTTAAGGCCCTTTTTGGGCTGCTAACATATTCTGAACTTTCAGGGCTGTAGGATGCATTTTTTGTGCCAAAATTATTCTTTGGAATTTCAGTGGTCTAGGATGGGGTTAATGCCCATTTGAGGCTGGACATGTTTTTCAGACATTCAGAGCTCTCTGACGCAGTTTTTGGCTCACCAACTTTTTCTGGACTTTAGGGGGTCTAGGATGCCTGTAAACACCTTTTTTGGGCCTCCAAAGTTTTCTACATTTTTGCAGGCATAAGATGCATTTTAAGGCCTTTTTTGGACTGCTAACATATTCTGAACTTCAGGGCTGTTGGATGCATTTTTCGTGTCAAAATTACTTTTTTGAATTTCAATGGTCTAGGATGCGGGTTAATGCCCCTTTGAGGCTGCAAATGTTTTTGGGACATTCAGAGCTCTTACCCCGTTTTTAGGCCACCATCATTTTCTGGACTTTAGGGGGTCTAGAATGCCTGTAAACCCCTTTTTTGGGCTACCAAAGTTTTCACCATTTTTGCAGGCCTAAGATGCATTTTAAGGCCTTTTTTGGGCTGCTAACATATTCTTAACTTTCAGTGGTGTAGGATGCACTTTTCTTGACAAAATTATTTTTGGGAATTTCAGTGCTCTAGGATGCGGGTTAATGCCCCTTTGAGGCTGCAAATGTTTTTGGGACATTCAGAGCTCTCTAACCCCGTTTTTAGGCTACCATCGTTTTCTGGACTTTAGGGGGTCTAGGATGCCTGTAAACCCCTTTTTTGGGCCTCCAAAGTTTTCTACATTTTTGCAGGCCTAAGATGCATTTTAAGGCCTTTTTTGGGCTGCTAACATATTCTTAACTTTCAGTGGTGTAGGATGCACTTTTCTTGACAAAATTATTTTTGGGAATTTTAGTGGTCTAGGATGCGGGTTAATGCCCCTTTGAGGCTGCACATGTTTTTGGGACATTCAGAGCTCTCTGACCCCATTTTTAGGCCACCATCATTTTCCGGACTTTAGGGGGTCTAGGATGCCTGTAAACCCCTTTTTTGGGCATCCAAAGTTTTCAACATTTCTGCAGGCCTAAGATGCATTTTAAGGCCCTTTTTGGGCTGCTAACATATTCTGAACTTTCAGGGCTGTAGGTTGCATTTTTCATGCCAATATTATTTTTTTGAATTTCAGTGGTCTAGGGTGTGGGTTAATGCCTGTTTCAGGCTGCAAATGTTTTTGGGACATTCAGAGTTATTTGACCGTGTTTCTGGGCCACCAACTTTTTCTGGACTTTAGGGGGTCTAGTATGCCTGTAAACCCCTTTTTTGGGCATCCAAAGTTTTCAACATTTTAGCAGGCCTAAGATGCCTTTTAAGGCCTTTTTTGGGCTGCTAACATATTCTTAACTTTCAGGGGTATAGGATGCACTTTTCGTGACAAAATTATTTTTGGGAATTTCAGTGGTCTAGGATGCGGGTTAATGCCCCTTTGAGGCTGCAAATGTGTTTGGGACATTTAGAGCTCTCTTACCCCGTTTTTAGGCTACTGTCATTTTCTGGACTTTAGGGGGTCTAGGATGCCTGTAAACCCCTTTTTTGGGCCTCCAAAGTTTTCTACATTTTTGCAGGCATAAGATGCATTTTAAGGCCTTTTTTGGGCTAACATATTCTGAACGTTCACGGATGTAAGATGCATTTTTCATGGAAAAATTATTTTTTGGGAATTTCAGTGGTCTAGGATGCGGGTTAATGCCCCTTTGAGGCTGCACATGTTTTTGGGACATTCAGAGCTCTCTGACCCCATTTTTAGGCCACCATCATTTTCTGGACTTTAGGGGGTCTAGGATGCCTGTAAACCCCTTTTTTGGGTCTCCAAAGTTTTCCACATTTTTGCAGAACTAAGATGCATTTTAAGGCCTTTTTTGGACTGCTAACATATTCTGAACTTCAGGGCTGTTGGATGCATTTTTCGTGCCAAAATTATTTTTTTGAATTTCAGTGGTCTAGGATGCCGGTTAATGCCCGTTTCAGGCTACAAATGTTTTTGGGACATTCAGAGCTCTCTGACGCAGTTTTTGTCCCACCAACATTTTCTGGACTTTAGGGGGTCTAGGATGCCTGTAAACCCCTTTTTTGGGCCTCCAAAGTTTTCAAAATTTTTGCAGGCCTAAGATGCATTTTAAGGCCCTTTTTGGGCTGCTAACATATACTGAACTTTCAGGGCTGTAGGATGCATTTTTCGTGCCAAAATTATTTCTTTGAATTTCAGTGGTCTAGGGTGCGGTTTAATGCCCCTTTCAGGCTACACGTGTTTTTGGGACATTCAGAGCTCTCTGACGCCGTTTTTGGGCCACCAACATTTTCTGGACTTTAGGGGGTCTAGGATGCCTGTAAACCCCTTTTTTGGGCCTCCAAAGTTTTCAACATTTTTGCAGGCCTAAGATGCGGTTAAAGCCTTTTTTGGACTGCTAACATATTCTGAACTTTCAGGGTTGTAGGATGCATTTTTTGTGTCTAAATTATTTTTTTGAATTTCACTGGTCTAGGATGCGGGTTAATGCCCCTTTGAGGCTGCAAATGTTTTTGGGACATTCAGAGCTCTCTAACCCCGTTTTTAGGCTACCGTCATTTTCTGGACTTTAGGGGGTCTAGGATGCCTGTAAACCCCTTTTTTGGGCCTCCAAAGTTTTCAACATTTTTGCAGGCCTAAGATGCATTTTAAGGCCCTTTTTGGGCTGCTAACATATACTGAACTTTCAGGGCTGTAGGATGCATTTTTCGTGCCAAAATTATTTCTTTGAATTTCAGTGGTCTAGGATGCGGTTTAATGCCCCTTTCAGGCTACACGTGTTTTTGGGACATTCAGAGCTCTCTGACGCAGTTTTTGGGCCACCAACATTTTCTGGACTTTAGGGGGTCTAGGATGCCTGTAAACACCTTTTTTGGGCCTCCAAAGTTTTCTACATTTTTGCAGGCCTAAGATGCGGTTAAAGCCTTTTTTGGACTGCTAACATATTCTGAACTTCAGGGTTGTAGGATGCATTTTTTGTGTCAAAATTATTTTTTTGAATTTCACTGGTCTAGGATGCGGGTTAATGCCCCTTTGAGGCTGCAAATGTTTTTGGGACATTTAGAGCGCTCTGACCCCATTTTTAGGCTACTCTCATTTTCTGGACTTTAGGGGGTCTAGGATGCCTGTAAATCCCTTATTTGGGCCTCCAAAGTTTTCTACATTTTGCAGGCCTAAGATGCGGTTAAGGCCTTATTTGGACTGCTAACATATTCTGAACTTTCAGGGGTGTAGGATGCACTTTTCGTGACAAAATTATTTTTGGGAATTTCATTCGTCTAGGATGTGGGATAATGCCTCTTTGAGGCTGCAAATGTTTTTGGGACATACAGAGATCTCTTACCCCGTTTTAGGACACCATCATTTTCTGGACTTTAGGGGGGTCTAGGATGCCTGTAAACCTCTTTTTTGGGCCTCCAAAGTTTTCTACATTTTTGCAGGCCTAGGATGCATTTTAAGGCTTTTTTTGGCTAACATATTCTGAACGTTCACGGATGTAAGATACATTTTTCGGTGAAAAAATATTTTTGGGATTTTCAGTGGTCTAGGATGCGGGTTAATGCCCCTTTCAGGCTGCAAATGTTTTTGGGACATTCAGAGCTATTTGACCCTGTTTCTGGGCCACCAACTTTTTCTGGACTTTAGGGGGTCTAGTATGCCTGTAAACCCCTTTTTTGGGCATCTAAAGTTTTCAACATTTTAGCAGGCCTAAGATGCATTTTAAGGCCTTTTTTGGGCTGCTAACATATTCTTAACTTTCAGGGGTGTAGGATGCACTTTTCGTGACAAAATTATTTTTGGGAATTTCAGTGGTCTAGGATGCGGGTTAATGCCCCTTTGAGGCTGCAAATGTGTTTGGGACATTTAGAGCTCTCTTACCCCGTTTTTAGGCTACTGTCATTTTCTGGACTTTAGGGGGTCTAGGATGCCTGTAAACCCCTTTTTTGGGCCTCCAAAGTTTTCTACATTTTTGCAGGCATAAGATGCATTTTAAGGCCTTTTTTGGGCTAACATATTCTGAACGTTCACGGATGTAAGATGCATTTTTCATGGAAACATTATTTTTGGGAATTTCAGTGGTCTAGGATGCGGGTTAATGCCCCTTTGAGGCAGCACATGTTTTTGGGACATTCAGAGCTCTCTGACCCCATTTTTAGGCCACCATCATTTTCTGGACTTTAGGGGGTCTATGATGCCTGTAAACACCTTTTTTGGGCCTCCAAAGTTTTCTACATTTTTGCAGGCATAAGATGCATTTTAAGGCCTTTTTTGGGCTAACATATTCTGAACGTTCACGGATGTAAGATGCATTTTTCATGGAAAAATTATTTTTGGGAATTTTAGTGGTCTAGGATGCGGGTTAATGCCCCTTTGAGGCTGCACATGTTTTTGGGACATTCAGAGCTCTCTGACCCCATTTTTAGGCCACCATCATTTTCTGGACTTTAGGGGGTCTAGGATGCCTGTAAACCCCTTTTTTGGGCATCCAAAGTTTTCAACATTTCTGCAGGCCTAAGATGCATTTTAAGGCCCTTTTTGGGCTGCTAACATATTCTGAACTTTCAGGGCTGTAGGTTGCATTTTTCATGCCAAAATAATTTTTTTGAATTTCAGTGGTCTAGGGTGTGGGTTAATGCCCGTTTCAGGCTGCAAATGTTTTTGGGACATTCAGAGTTATTTGACCCTGTTTCTGGGCCACCAACTTTTTCTGGACTTTAGGGGGTCTAGTATGCCTCTAAACCCCTTTTTTGGGCATCCAAAGTTTTCAACATTTTAGCAGGCCTAAGATGCATTTTAAGGCCTTTTTTGGGCTGCTAACATATTCTGAACTTTTAGGGCTGTAGGATGCACTTTTCGTGACAAAATTATTTTTGGGAATTTCAGTGGTCTAGGATGCGGGTTAATGCCCCTTTGAGGCTGCAAATGTTTTTGGGACATTCAGAGCTCTTACCCCGTTTTTAGGCCACCCTCATTTTCTGGACTTTAGGGGGTCTAGGATGCCTGTAAACCCCTTTTTTGGGCATCCAAAGTTTTCAACATTTTTGCAGGCCTAAGATGCATTTTAAGGCCCTTTTTGGGCTGCTAACATATTCTGAACTTTCAGGGCTGTAGGATGCACTTTTCGTGACAACATTATTTTTGGGAATTTCAGTGGTCTAGGATGCGGGTTAATGCCCCTTTCAGGCTGCACATGTTTTTGGGACATTCAGAGCTCTCTGATGCAATTTTTGGGCCACCAACATTTTCTGGACTTTAAGGGGTCTAGGATGCCTGTAAACACCTTTTTTGGGCCTCCAAAGTTTACTACATTTTTGCAGGCAAAAGATGCATTTTAAGGCCTTTTTTGGACTGCTAACATATTCTGAACTTCAGGGCTGTTGGATGCATTTTTCGTGTCAAAATTACTTTTTTGAATTTCAATGGTCTAGGGTGCGGGTTAATGCTCCTTTGAGGCTGCAAATGTTTTTGGGACATTCAGAGCTCTTACCCCGTTTTTAGGCCACCATCATTTTCTGGACTTTAGGGAGTCTAGAATGCCTGTAAACCCCTTTTTTGGGCTACTAAAGTTTTCAACATTTTTGCAGGCCTAAGATGCATTTTAAGGCCTTTTTTGGGCTGGTAACATATTCTTAACTTTCAGTGGTGTAGGATGCACTTTTCGTGACAAAATTATTTTTTGGAATTTCAGTGGTCTAGGATGTGGATTATTGCCCCTTTGAGGCTGCAAATGTGTTTGGGACATTTAGAGCTCTCTTACCCCGTTTTTAGGCTACTGTCATTTTCTGGACTTTAGGGGGTCTAGGATGCCTGTAAACCCCTTTTTTGGGCCTCCAAAGTTTTCTACATTTTAGCAGGCATAAGATGCATTTTAAGGCCTTTTTTGGGCTAACATATTCTGAACGTTCACGGATGTAAGATGCATTTTTCATGGAAAAATTATTTTTGGGAATTTCAGTGGTCTAGGATGCGGGTTAATGCCCCTTTGAGGCTGCACATGTTTTTGGGACATTCAGAGCTCTCTGACCCCATTTTTAGGCCACCATCATTTTCTGGACTTTAGGGAGTCTAGAATGCCTGTAAACCCCTTTTTTGGGCTACTAAAGTTTTCAACATTTTTGCAGGCCTAAGATGCATTTTAAGGCCTTTTTTGGGCTGGTAACATATTCTTAACTTTCAGTGGTGTAGGATGCACTTTTCGTGACAAAATTATTTTTTGGAATTTCAGTGGTCTAGGATGTGGATTATTGCCCCTTTGAGGCTGCAAATGTGTTTGGGACATTTAGAGCTCTCTTACCCCGTTTTTAGGCTACTGTCATTTTCTGGACTTTAGGGGGTCTAGGATGCCTGTAAACCCCTTTTTTGGGCCTCCAAAGTTTTCTACATTTTAGCAGGCATAAGATGCATTTTAAGGCCTTTTTTGGGCTAACATATTCTGAACGTTCACGGATGTAAGATGCATTTTTCATGGAAAAATTATTTTTGGGAATTTCAGTGGTCTAGGATGCGGGTTAATGCCCCTTTGAGGCTGCACATGTTTTTGGGACATTCAGAGCTCTCTGACCCCATTTTTAGGCCACCATCATTTTCTGGACTTTAGGGGGTCTAGGATGCCTGTAAACCCCTTTTTTGGGCATCCAAAGTTTTCAACATTTTTGCAGGCCTAAGATGCATTTTAAGGCCTTTTTTGGGCTGCTAACATATTCTGAACTTTCAGGGCTGTAGGATGCACTTTTCGTGACAAAATTATTTTTGGGAATTTCAGTGGTCTAGGATGCGGGTTAATGCCCCTTTGAGGCTGCACATGTTTTTGGGACATTCAGAGCTCTTACCCCGTTTTTAGGCCACCATCATTTTCTGGACTTTAGGGTGTCTAGGATGCCTGTAAACCCCTTTTTCGGGCATCCAAAGTTTTCAACATTTTTGCAGGCCTAAGATGCATTTTAAGGCCCTTTTTGGGCTGCTAACATATTCTGAACTTTCAGGGCTGTAGGATGCACTTTTCGTGACAAAATTATTTTTGGGAATTTCAGTGGTCTAGGATGCGGGTTAATGCCCCTTTGAGGCTGGACATGTTTTTGAGACATTCAGAGCTCTCTGACGCAGTTTTTGGCCCACCAACTTTTTCTGGACTTTAGGGGGTCTAGGATGCCTGTAAACACCTTTTTTGGGCCTCCAAAGTTTTCAACATTTCTGCAGGCCTAAGATGCATTTTAAGGCCCTTTTTGGGCTGCTAACATATTCTGAACTTTCAGGGCTGTAGGTTGCATTTTTCATGCCAAAATAATTTTTTTGAATTTCAGTGGTCTAGGGTGTGGGTTAATGCCCGTTTCAGGCTGCAAATGTTTTTGGGACATTCAGAGTTATTTGACCCTGTTTCTGGGCCACCAACTTTTTCTGGACTTTAGGGGGTCTAGTATGCCTCTAAACCCCTTTTTTGGGCATCCAAAGTTTTCAACATTTTAGCAGGCCTAAGATGCATTTTAAGGCCTTTTTTGGGCTGCTAACATATTCTGAACTTTTAGGGCTGTAGGATGCACTTTTCGTGACAAAATTATTTTTGGGAATTTCAGTGGTCTAGGATGCGGGTTAATGCCCCTTTGAGGCTGCAAATGTTTTTGGGACATTCAGAGCTCTTACCCCGTTTTTAGGCCACCCTCATTTTCTGGACTTTAGGGGGTCTAGGATGCCTGTAAACCCCTTTTTTGGGCATCCAAAGTTTTCAACATTTTTGCAGGCCTAAGATGCATTTTAAGGCCCTTTTTGGGCTGCTAACATATTCTGAACTTTCAGGGCTGTAGGATGCACTTTTCGTGACAACATTATTTTTGGGAATTTCAGTGGTCTAGGATGCGGGTTAATGCCCCTTTCAGGCTGCACATGTTTTTGGGACATTCAGAGCTCTCTGATGCAATTTTTGGGCCACCAACATTTTCTGGACTTTAAGGGGTCTAGGATGCCTGTAAACACCTTTTTTGGGCCTCCAAAGTTTACTACATTTTTGCAGGCAAAAGATGCATTTTAAGGCCTTTTTTGGACTGCTAACATATTCTGAACTTCAGGGCTGTTGGATGCATTTTTCGTGTCAAAATTACTTTTTTGAATTTCAATGGTCTAGGGTGCGGGTTAATGCTCCTTTGAGGCTGCAAATGTTTTTGGGACATTCAGAGCTCTTACCCCGTTTTTAGGCCACCATCATTTTCTGGACTTTAGGGAGTCTAGAATGCCTGTAAACCCCTTTTTTGGGCTACTAAAGTTTTCAACATTTTTGCAGGCCTAAGATGCATTTTAAGGCCTTTTTTGGGCTGGTAACATATTCTTAACTTTCAGTGGTGTAGGATGCACTTTTCGTGACAAAATTATTTTTTGGAATTTCAGTGGTCTAGGATGTGGATTATTGCCCCTTTGAGGCTGCAAATGTGTTTGGGACATTTAGAGCTCTCTTACCCCGTTTTTAGGCTACTGTCATTTTCTGGACTTTAGGGGGTCTAGGATGCCTGTAAACCCCTTTTTTGGGCCTCCAAAGTTTTCTACATTTTAGCAGGCATAAGATGCATTTTAAGGCCTTTTTTGGGCTAACATATTCTGAACGTTCACGGATGTAAGATGCATTTTTCATGGAAAAATTATTTTTGGGAATTTCAGTGGTCTAGGATGCGGGTTAATGCCCCTTTGAGGCTGCACATGTTTTTGGGACATTCAGAGCTCTCTGACCCCATTTTTAGGCCACCATCATTTTCTGGACTTTAGGGAGTCTAGAATGCCTGTAAACCCCTTTTTTGGGCTACTAAAGTTTTCAACATTTTTGCAGGCCTAAGATGCATTTTAAGGCCTTTTTTGGGCTGGTAACATATTCTTAACTTTCAGTGGTGTAGGATGCACTTTTCGTGACAAAATTATTTTTTGGAATTTCAGTGGTCTAGGATGTGGATTATTGCCCCTTTGAGGCTGCAAATGTGTTTGGGACATTTAGAGCTCTCTTACCCCGTTTTTAGGCTACTGTCATTTTCTGGACTTTAGGGGGTCTAGGATGCCTGTAAACCCCTTTTTTGGGCCTCCAAAGTTTTCTACATTTTAGCAGGCATAAGATGCATTTTAAGGCCTTTTTTGGGCTAACATATTCTGAACGTTCACGGATGTAAGATGCATTTTTCATGGAAAAATTATTTTTGGGAATTTCAGTGGTCTAGGATGCGGGTTAATGCCCCTTTGAGGCTGCACATGTTTTTGGGACATTCAGAGCTCTCTGACCCCATTTTTAGGCCACCATCATTTTCTGGACTTTAGGGGGTCTAGGATGCCTGTAAACCCCTTTTTTGGGCATCCAAAGTTTTCAACATTTTTGCAGGCCTAAGATGCATTTTAAGGCCTTTTTTGGGCTGCTAACATATTCTGAACTTTCAGGGCTGTAGGATGCACTTTTCGTGACAAAATTATTTTTGGGAATTTCAGTGGTCTAGGATGCGGGTTAATGCCCCTTTGAGGCTGCAAATGTTTTTGGGACATTCAGAGCTCTTACCCCGTTTTTAGGCCACCATCATTTTCTGGACTTTAGGGTGTCTAGGATGCCTGTAAACCCCTTTTTTGGGCATCCAAAGTTTTCAACATTTTTGCAGGCCTAAGATGCATTTTAAGGCCCTTTTTGGGCTGCTAACATATTCTGAACTTTCAGGGCTGTAGGATGCACTTTTCGTGACAAAATTATTTTTGGGAATTTCAGTGGTCTAGGATGAGGGTTAATGCCCCTTTGAGGCTGGACATGTTTTTGAGACATTCAGAGCTCTCTGACGCAGTTTTTGGCCCACCAACTTTTTCTGGACTTTAGGGGGTCTAGGATGCCTGTAAACACCTTTTTTGGGCCTCCAAAGTTTTCTACATTTTTGCAGGCATAAGATGCATTTTAAGGCCTTTTTTGGACTGCTAACATATTCTGAACTTCAGGGCTGTTGGATGCATTTTTCGTGTCAAAATTACTTTTTTGAATTTCAATGGTCTAGGATGCGGGTTAATGCCCCTTTGAGGCTGCAAATGTTTTTGGGACATTCAGAGCTCTTACCCCGTTTTTAGGCCACCATCATTTTCTGGACTTTAGGGGGTCTAGAATGCCTGTAAACCCCTTTTTTGGGCTACCAAAGTTTTCAACATTTTTGCAGGCCTAAGATGCATTTTAAGGTCTTTTTTGGGCTGATAACATATTCTTAACTTTCAGTGGTGTAGGATGCACTTTTCGTGACAAAATTATTTTTGGGAATTTCAGTGGTCTAGGATGCGGGTTAATGCCCCTTTGAGGCTGCAAATGTGTTTGGGACATTTAGAGCTCTCTTTCCCCGTTTTTAGGCTACTGTCATTTTCTGGACTTTAGGGGCTCTAGGATGCCTGTAAACCCCTTTTTTGGGACTCCAAAGTTTTCTACATTTTAGCAGGCATAAGATGCATTTTAAGGCCTTTTTTGGGCTAACATATTCTGAACGTTCACGGATGTAAGATGCATTTTTCATGGAAAAATTATTTTTGGGAATTTCAGTGGTCTAGGATGCGGGTTAATGCCCCTTTGAGGCTGCAAATGTTTTTGGGACATTCAGAGCTCTCTGACCCCATTTTTAGGCCCCCATCATTTTCTGGTCTTTAGGGGGTCTAGGATGCCTGTAAACCCCTTTTTTGGGCATCCAAAGTTTTCAACATTTTTGCAGGCCTAAGATGCATATTAAGGCCTTTTTTGGGCTGCTAACATATTCTGAACTTTCAGGGCTGTAGGATGCATTTTTCGTGCCAAAATTATTTTTTTGAATTTCAGTGGTCTAGGATGTGGGTTAATGCCCCTTTGAGGCTGCAAATGTTTTTGGGACATTTAGAGTGCTCTGACCCCATTTTTAGGCTACTCTCATTTTCTGGACTTTAGGGGGTCTAGGATGAATGTAAACCCCTTATTTGGGCCTCCAAAGATTTCTACATTTTAGCAGGCATAAGATGCATTTTAAGGCCTTTTTTGGGCTAACATATTCTGAACGTTCACGGATGTAAGATGCATTTTTCATGGAAAAAATATTTTTGGGAATTTCAGTGGTCTAGGATGCGGGTTAATGCCCCTATCATGCTGCAAATGTTTTTGGGACATTCAGAGCTCTCTGACCCTGTTTGTGGACCACCAACATTTTCTGGACTATAGGGGGTCTAGGATGCCTGTAAACCCCTTTCTTGGACATCCAAAGTTTTCAACATTTTTGCAGACCTAAAATGCATTTTAAGGCCTTTTTTTGGGCTGCTAACATATCCTTAACTTTCAGGGGTGTAGGATGCACTTTTCGTAACAAATTTATTTTTGGGAATTTCAGTGGTAAGGATGCAGGTTAATGCCCCTTGAGGCTGCAAATGTTTTTGGGACATTTAGAGCTCTCTGACCCCCTTTTTAGGCTACTGTCATTTTCTGGCCTTTAGGGGGTCTAGGATGCCTGTAAACCCCTTTTTTGGGCCTCCAAAGTTTTCTACATTTTTGCAGGCCTAAGATGCAGTTAAAGCCTTTTTTGGACTGCTAACATATTCTGAACTTTCAGGGTTGTAGGATGCATTTTTTGTGCCAAAATTATTTTTTTGAATTTCAGTGGTCTAGGATGCAGGTTAATGCCCCTTTGAGGCTGCAAATGTTTTTGGGACATTCAGAGCTCTCTAACCCCGTTTTTAGGCTACCGTCGTTTTCTGGACTTTAGGGTGTCTAGGATGCCTGTAAACCCCTTTTTTGGGCCTCCAAATTTTCTACATTTTTACAGGCCTAAGATGCATATTAAGGCCTTTTTTGGGCTGCTAACATATTCTGAACTTTCAGGGCTGTAGGATGCATTTTTCGTGCCAAAATTATTTTTTTGAATTTCAGTGGTCTAGGATGCGGGTTAATGCCCCTTTGAGGCTGCAAATGTTTTTGGGACATTTAGAGCGCTCTGACCCCATTTTTAGGCTACTCTCATTTTCTGGACTTTAGGGGGTCTAGGATGAATGTAAACCCCTTATTTGGGCCTCCAAAGTTTTCTACATTTTAGCAGGCATAAGATGCATTTTAAGGCCTTTTTTGGGCTAACATATTCTGAACGTTCACGGATGTAAGATGCATTTTTCATGGAAAAAATATTTTTGGGAATTTCAGTGGTCTAGGATGCGGGTTAATGCCCCTATCATGCTGCAAATGTTTTTGGGACATTCAGAGCTCTCTGACCCTGTTTGTGGACCACCAACATTTTCTGGACTATAGGGGGTCTAGGATGCCTGTAAACCCCTTTTTTGGACATCCAAAGTTTTCAACATTTTTGCAGACCTAAAATGCATTTTAAGGCCTTTTTTTTGGGCTGCTAACATATCCTTAACTTTCAGGGGTGTAGGATGCACTTTTCGTGACAAAATTATTTTTGGGAATTTCAGTGGTAAGGATGCAGGTTAATGCCCCTTGAGGCTGCAAATGTTTTTGGGACATTTAGAGGTCTCTGACACCGTTTTTAGGCTACTGTCATTTTCTGGCCTTTAGGGGGTCTAGGATGCCTGTAAACCCCTTTTTTGGGCCTCCAAAGTTTCCTACATTTTTGCAGGCCTAAGATGCAGTTAAAGCCTTTTTTGGACTGCTAACATATTCTGAACTTTCAGGGTTGTAGGATGCATTTTTTGTGCCAAAATTATTTTTTTGAATTTCAGTGGTCTAGGATGCAGGTTAATGCCCCTTTGAGGCTGCAAATGTTTTTGGGACATTCAGAGCTCTCTAACCCCGTTTTTAGGCTACCGTCGTTTTCTGGACTTTAGGGTGTCTAGTATGCCTGTAAACCCCTTTTTTGGGCCTCCAAATTTTCTACATTTTTACAGGCCTAAGATGCGGTTAGGGCCTTTTCTGGACTGCTAACATATTCTGAACGTTCAGGGCTGTAGGATGCATTTTTCGTGCCAAAATTATTTTTTGGAATTTCAGTGGTCTAGGATGCAGGTTAATTAACCTTTCAGGCTGCAAATGTTTTTGGGACATTCAGAGCTATTTGACCCTGTTTCTGGGCCAGCAACGTTTTCTGGACGTTAGGGGGTCTAGGATGCCTGTAAAGCCCTTTTTTGTGTATCGAAAGTTTTCAACATTTTTGCAGGCCTAAGATGCAGTTTAAGGCCTTTTTTGGGCTGCTAACATATTCTGAACTTTCAGGGCTGTGGGATGCATTTTTCGTGCCAAAATTATTTGTTTGAATTTCAGTGGTCTAGGATGCGGGTTAATGCCCCTTTCAGGCTGCACATGTTTTTGGGACATTCAGAGCTCTCTGATGCAATTTTTGGGCCACCAACATTTTCTGGACTTTAAGGGGTCTAGGATGCCTGTAAACCCCTTTTTTGGGCCTCCAAAGTTTTCTACATTTTTGCAGGCCTAAGATGCATTTTAAGGCCTTTTTGGGCTGCTAACATATTCTGAACTTTCAGGGTTGTAGGATGCATTTTTGTGCCAAAATTATTTTTTTGAATTTCAGTGGTCTAGGATGCCGGTTAATGCCCCTTTGAGGCTGCAAATGTTTTGGGACATTTAGAGCGCTCTGACCCCGTTTTTAGGCTACTCTCATTTTCTGGACTTTAGGGGGTCTAGGATGAATGTAAACCCCTTATTTGGGCCTCCAAAGATTTCTACATTTTAGCAGGCATAAGATGCATTTTAAGGCCTTTTTTGGGCTAACATATTCTGAACGTTCACGGATGTAAGATGCATTTTTCATGGAAAAATTATTTTTGGGAATTTCAGTGGTCTAGGATGCGGGTTAATGCCCCTATCATGCTGCAAATGTTTTTGGGACATTTAGAGCTCTCTTTCCCCGTTTTTAGGCTACTGTCATTTTCTGGACTTTAGGGGGTCTAGGATGCCTGTAAACCCCTTTTTTGGACATCCAAAGTTTTCAACATTTTTGCAGACCTAAAATGCATTTTAAGGCCTTTTTTTGGGCTGCTAACATATCCTTAACTTTCAGGGGTGTAGGATGCACTTTTCGTGACAAAATTATTTTTGGGAATTTCAGTGGTAAGGATGCAGGTTAATGCCCCTTGAGGCTGCAAATGTTTTTGGGACATTTAGAGCTCTCTGACCCCCTTTTTAGGCTACTGTCATTTTCTGGCCTTTAGGGGGTCTAGGATGCCTGTAAACCCCTTTTTTGGGCCTCCAAAGTTTTCTACATTTTTGCAGGCCTAAGATGCAGTTAAAGCCTTTTTTGGACTGCTAACATATTCTGAACTTTCAGGGTTGTAGGATGCATTTTTTGTGCCAAAATTATTTTTTTGAATTTCAGTGGTCTAGGATGCAGGTTAATGCCCCTTTGAGGCTGCAAATGTTTTTGGGACATTCAGAGCTCTCTAACCCCGTTTTTAGGCTACCGTCGTTTTCTGGACTTTAGGGGGTCTAGAATGCCTGTAAACCCCTTTTTTGGGCTACCAAAGTTTTCAACATTTTTGCAGGCCTAAGATGCATTTTAAGGCCTTTTTTGGGCTAACATATTCTGAACTTTCAGGGTTGTAGGATGCATTTTTTGTGCCAAAATTATTTTTTTGAATTTCAGTGGTCTAGGATGCAGGTTAATGCCCCTTTGAGGCTGCAAATGTTTTTGGGACATTCAGAGCTCTCTAACCCCGTTTTTAGGCTACCGTCGTTTTCTGGACTTTAGGGTGTCTAGTATGCCTGTAAACCCCTTTTTTGGGCCTCCAAATTTTCTACATTTTTACAGGCCTAAGATGCGGTTAGGGCCTTTTCTGGACTGCTAACATATTCTGAACGTTCAGGGCTGTAGGATGCATTTTTCGTGCCAAAATTATTTTTTGGAATTTCAGTGGTCTAGGATGCAGGTTAATTAACCTTTCAGGCTGCAAATGTTTTTGGGACATTCAGAGCTATTTGACCCTGTTTCTGGGCCACCAACTTTTTCTGGACGTTAGGGGGTCTAGGATGCCTGTAAAGCCCTTTTTTGTGTATCGAAAGTTTTCAACATTTTTGCAGGCCTAAGATGCAGTTTAAGGCCTTTTTTGGGCTGCTAACATATTCTGAACTTTCAGGGCTGTGGGATGCATTTTTCGTGCCAAAATTATTTTTTTGAATTTCAGTGGTCTAGCATGCGGGTTAATGCCCCTTTCAGGCTGCACATGTTTTTGGGACATTCAGAGCTCTCTGATGCAATTTTTGGGCCACCAACATTTTCTGGACTTTAAGGGGTCTAGGATGCCTGTAAACCCCTTTTTTGGGCCTCCAAAGTTTTCTACATTTTTGCAGGCCTAAGATGCATTTTAAGGCCTTTTTGGGCTGCTAACATATTCTGAACTTTCAGGGTTGTAGGATGCATTTTTGTGCCAAAATTATTTTTTTGAATTTCAGTGGTCTAGGATGCCGGTTAATGCCCCTTTGAGGGTGCAAATGTTTTTGGGACATTTAGAGCTCTCTGACCCCGTTTTTAGGCTACTGTCATTTTCTGGCTTTTAGGGGGTCTAGGATGCCTGTAAACCCCTTTTTTGGGCCTCCAAATCTTTCAACATTTTTGCAGGCCTAAGATGCATTTTAAGGCCTTTTTTGGGCTGATAACATATTCTTAACTTTCAGTGGTGTAGGATGCACTTTTCGTGACAAAATTATTTTTGGGAATTTCAGTGGTCTAGGATGCGGGTTAATGCCCCTTTGAGGCTGCAAATGTGTTTGGGACATTTAGAGCTCTCTTTCCCCGTTTTTAGGCTACTGTCATTTTCTGGACTTTAGGGGGTCTAGGATGCCTGTAAACCCCTTTTTTGGGACTCCAAAGTTTTCTACATTTTAGCAGGCATAAGATGCATTTTAAGGCCTTTTTTGGGCTAACATATTCTGAACGTTCACGGATGTAAGATGCATTTTTCATGGAAAAATTATTTTTGGGAATTTCAGTGGTCTAGGATGCGGGTTAATGCCCCTTTGAGGCTGCAAATGTTTTTGGGACATTCAGAGCTCTCTGACCCCATTTTTAGGCCCCCATCATTTTCTGGACTTTAGGGGGTCTAGGATGCCTGTAAACCCCTTTTTTGGGCATCCAAAGTTTTCAACATTTTTGCAGGCCTAAGATGCATATTAAGGCCTTTTTTGGGCTGCTAACATATTCTGAACTTTCAGGGTTGTAGGATGCATTTTTTGTGCCAAAATTATTTTTTTGAATTTCAGTGGTCTAGGATGCAGGTTAATGCCCCTTTGAGGCTGCAAATGTTTTTGGGACATTCAGAGCTCTCTAACCCCGTTTTTAGGCTACCGTCGTTTTCTGGACTTTAGGGTGTCTAGGATGCCTGTAAACCCCTTTTTTGGGCCTCCAAAGTTTTCTACATTTTTGCAGGCCTAAGATGCATTTTAAGGCCTTTTTGGGCTGCTAGCATATTCTGAACTTTCAGGGTTGTAGGATGCATTTTTCGTGCCAAAATTATTTTTTGGAATTTCAGGGGTCTAGGATGCAGGTTAATGAACCTTTGAGGCTGCAAATGTTTTTGGGACATTCAGAGCTATTTGACCCTGTTTCTGGGCCACCAACATTTTCTGGACTTTAGGGGGTCTAGGATGCCTGTAAACCCCTTTTTTGGGCCTCCAAATTTTCTACATTTTTACAGGCCTAAGATGCGGTTAGGGCCTTTTCTGGACTGCTAACATATTCTGAACGTTCAGGGCTGTAGGATGCATTTTTCGTGCCAAAATTATTTTTTGGAATTTCAGTGGTCTAGGATGCAGGTTAATTAACCTTTCAGGCTGCAAATGTTTTTGGGACATTCAGAGCTATTTGACCCTGTTTCTGGGCCACCAACTTTTTCTGGACGTTAGGGGGTCTAGGATGCCTGTAAAGCCCTTTTTTGTGTATCGAAAGTTTTCAACATTTTTGCAGGCCTAAGATGCAGTTTAAGGCCTTTTTTGGGCTGCTAACATATTCTGAACTTTCAGGGCTGTGGGATGCATTTTTCGTGCCAAAATTATTTTTTTGAATTTCAGTGGTCTAGCATGCGGGTTAATGCCCCTTTCAGGCTGCACATGTTTTTGGGACATTCAGAGCTCTCTGATGCAATTTTTGGGCCACCAACATTTTCTGGACTTTAAGGGGTCTAGGATGCCTGTAAACCCCTTTTTTGGGCCTCCAAAGTTTTCTACATTTTTGCAGGCCTAAGATGCATTTTAAGGCCTTTTTGGGCTGCTAACATATTCTGAACTTTCAGGGTTGTAGGATGCATTTTTGTGCCAAAATTATTTTTTTGAATTTCAGTGGTCTAGGATGCCGGTTAATGCCCCTTTGAGGGTGCAAATGTTTTTGGGACATTTAGAGCTCTCTGACCCCGTTTTTAGGCTACTGTCATTTTCTGGCTTTTAGGGGGTCTAGGATGCCTGTAAACCCCTTTTTTGGGCCTCCAAATCTTTCAACATTTTTGCAGGCCTAAGATGCATTTTAAGGCCTTTTTTGGGCTGATAACATATTCTTAACTTTCAGTGGTGTAGGATGCACTTTTCGTGACAAAATTATTTTTGGGAATTTCAGTGGTCTAGGATGCGGGTTAATGCCCCTTTGAGGCTGCAAATGTGTTTGGGACATTTAGAGCTCTCTTTCCCCGTTTTTAGGCTACTGTCATTTTCTGGACTTTAGGGGGTCTAGGATGCCTGTAAACCCCTTTTTTGGGACTCCAAAGTTTTCTACATTTTAGCAGGCATAAGATGCATTTTAAGGCCTTTTTTGGGCTAACATATTCTGAACGTTCACGGATGTAAGATGCATTTTTCATGGAAAAATTATTTTTGGGAATTTCAGTGGTCTAGGATGCGGGTTAATGCCCCTTTGAGGCTGCAAATGTTTTTGGGACATTCAGAGCTCTCTGACCCCATTTTTAGGCCCCCATCATTTTCTGGACTTTAGGGGGTCTAGGATGCCTGTAAACCCCTTTTTTGGGCATCCAAAGTTTTCAACATTTTTGCAGGCCTAAGATGCATATTAAGGCCTTTTTTGGGCTGCTAACATATTCTGAACTTTCAGGGTTGTAGGATGCATTTTTTGTGCCAAAATTATTTTTTTGAATTTCAGTGGTCTAGGATGCAGGTTAATGCCCCTTTGAGGCTGCAAATGTTTTTGGGACATTCAGAGCTCTCTAACCCCGTTTTTAGGCTACCGTCGTTTTCTGGACTTTAGGGTGTCTAGGATGCCTGTAAACCCCTTTTTTGGGCCTCCAAAGTTTTCTACATTTTTGCAGGCCTAAGATGCATTTTAAGGCCTTTTTGGGCTGCTAGCATATTCTGAACTTTCAGGGTTGTAGGATGCATTTTTCGTGCCAAAATTATTTTTTGGAATTTCAGGGGTCTAGGATGCAGGTTAATGAACCTTTGAGGCTGCAAATGTTTTTGGGACATTCAGAGCTATTTGACCCTGTTTCTGGGCCACCAACATTTTCTGGACTTTAGGGGGTCTAGGATGCCTGTAAACCCCTTTTTTGGACATCCAAAGTTTTCAACATTTTTGCAGGCCTAAAATGCATTTTAAGGCCTTTTTTTTGGGCGGCTAGCATATCCTTAACTTTCAGGGGTGTAGGATGCACTTTTCGTGACAAAATTATTTTTGGGAATTTCAGTGGTCTAGGATGCGGGTTAATGCCCCTTTGAGGCTGCAAATGTTTTTGGGACATTTAGAGCGCTCTGACCCCATTTTTAGGCTACTCTCATTTTCTGGACTTTAGGGGGTCTAGGATGAATGTAAACCCCTTATTTGGGCCTCCAAAGTTTTCTACATTTTAGCAGGCATAAGATGCATTTTAAGGCCTTTTTTGGGCTAACATATTCTGAACGTTCACGGATGTAAGATGCATTTTTCATGGAAAAAATATTTTTGGGAATTTCAGTGGTCTAGGATGCGGGTTAATGCCCCTATCATGCTGCAAATGTTTTTGGGACATTCAGAGCTCTCTGACCCTGTTTGTGGACCACCAACATTTTCTGGACTATAGGGGGTCTAGGATGCCTGTAAACCCCTTTTTTGGACATCCAAAGTTTTCAACATTTTTGCAGACCTAAAATGCATTTTAAGGCCTTTTTTTTGGGCTGCTAACATATCCTTAACTTTCAGGGGTGTAGGATGCACTTTTCGTGACAAAATTATTTTTGGGAATTTCAGTGGTAAGGATGCAGGTTAATGCCCCTTGAGGCTGCAAATGTTTTTGGGACATTTAGAGGTCTCTGACACCGTTTTTAGGCTACTGTCATTTTCTGGCCTTTAGGGGGTCTAGGATGCCTGTAAACCCCTTTTTTGGGCCTCCAAAGTTTCCTACATTTTTGCAGGCCTAAGATGCAGTTAAAGCCTTTTTTGGACTGCTAACATATTCTGAACTTTCAGGGTTGTAGGATGCATTTTTTGTGCCAAAATTATTTTTTTGAATTTCAGTGGTCTAGGATGCAGGTTAATGCCCCTTTGAGGCTGCAAATGTTTTTGGGACATTCAGAGCT
Source organism: Ambystoma mexicanum (assembly GCF_040938575.1). Lineage (NCBI taxonomy): Eukaryota > Metazoa > Chordata > Amphibia > Caudata > Ambystomatidae > Ambystoma > Ambystoma mexicanum. Next base: position 111,190,266 of record NC_090936.1, on the reverse strand, counting down.
CTCTAACCCCGTTTTTAGGCTACCGTCGTTTTCTGGACTTTAGGGTGTCTAGTATGCCTGTAAACCCCTTTTTTGGGCCTCCAAATTTTCTACATTTTTACAGGCCTAAGATGCGGTTAGGGCCTTTTCTGGACTGCTAACATATTCTGAACGTTCAGGGCTGTAGGATGCATTTTTCGTGCCAAAATTATTTTTTGGAATTTCAGTGGTCTAGGATGCAGGTTAATTAACCTTTCAGGCTGCAAATGTTTTTGGGACATTCAGAGCTATTTGACCCTGTTTCTGGGCCAGCAACGTTTTCTGGACGTTAGGGGGTCTAGGATGCCTGTAAAGCCCTTTTTTGTGTATCGAAAGTTTTCAACATTTTTGCAGGCCTAAGATGCAGTTTAAGGCCTTTTTTGGGCTGCTAACATATTCTGAACTTTCAGGGCTGTGGGATGCATTTTTCGTGCCAAAATTATTTGTTTGAATTTCAGTGGTCTAGGATGCGGGTTAATGCCCCTTTCAGGCTGCACATGTTTTTGGGACATTCAGAGCTCTCTGATGCAATTTTTGGGCCACCAACATTTTCTGGACTTTAAGGGGTCTAGGATGCCTGTAAACCCCTTTTTTGGGCCTCCAAAGTTTTCTACATTTTTGCAGGCCTAAGATGCATTTCAAGGCCTTTTTGGGCTGCTAACATATTCTGAACTTTCAGGGTTGTAGGATGCATTTTTGTGCCAAAATTATTTTTTTGAATTTCAGTGGTCTAGGATGCCGGTTAATGCCCCTTTGAGGCTGCAAATGTTTTGGGACATTTAGAGCGCTCTGACCCCGTTTTTAGGCTACTCTCATTTTCTGGACTTTAGGGGGTCTAGGATGAATGTAAACCCCTTATTTGGGCCTCCAAAGATTTGTACATTTTAGCAGGCATAAGATGCATTTTAAGGCCTTTTTTGGGCTAACATATTCTGAACGTTCACGGATGTAAGATGCATTTTTCATGGAAAAATTATTTTTGGGAATTTCAGTGGTCTAGGATGCGGGTTAATGCCCCTATCATGCTGCAAATGTTTTTGGGACATTTAGAGCTCTCTTTCCCCGTTTTTAGGCTACTGTCATTTTCTGGACTTTAGGGGGTCTAGGATGCCTGTAAACCCCTTTTTTGGACATCCAAAGTTTTCAACATTTTTGCAGACCTAAAATGCATTTTAAGGCCTTTTTTTGGGCTGCTAACATATCCTTAACTTTCAGGGGTGTAGGATGCACTTTTCGTGACAAAATTATTTTTGGGAATTTCAGTGGTAAGGATGCAGGTTAATGCCCCTTGAGGCTGCAAATGTTTTTGGGACATTTAGAGCTCTCTGACCCCCTTTTTAGGCTACTGTCATTTTCTGGCCTTTAGGGGGTCTAGGATGCCTGTAAACCCCTTTTTTGGGCCTCCAAAGTTTTCTACATTTTTGCAGGCCTAAGATGCAGTTAAAGCCTTTTTTGGACTGCTAACATATTCTGAACTTTCAGGGTTGTAGGATGCATTTTTTGTGCCAAAATTATTTTTTTGAATTTCAGTGGTCTAGGATGCAGGTTAATGCCCCTTTGAGGCTGCAAATGTTTTTGGGACATTCAGAGCTCTCTAACCCCGTTTTTAGGCTACCGTCGTTTTCTGGACTTTAGGGGGTCTAGAATGCCTGTAAACCCCTTTTTTGGGCTACCAAAGTTTTCAACATTTTTGCAGGCCTAAGATGCATTTTAAGGCCTTTTTTGGGCTAACATATTCTGAACTTTCAGGGTTGTAGGATGCATTTTTTGTGCCAAAATTATTTTTTTGAATTTCAGTGGTCTAGGATGCAGGTTAATGCCCCTTTGAGGCTGCAAATGTTTTTGGGACATTCAGAGCTCTCTAACCCCGTTTTTAGGCTACCGTCGTTTTCTGGACTTTAGGGTGTCTAGTATGCCTGTAAACCCCTTTTTTGGGCCTCCAAATTTTCTACATTTTTACAGGCCTAAGATGCGGTTAGGGCCTTTTCTGGACTGCTAACATATTCTGAACGTTCAGGGCTGTAGGATGCATTTTTCGTGCCAAAATTATTTTTTGGAATTTCAGTGGTCTAGGATGCAGGTTAATTAACCTTTCAGGCTGCAAATGTTTTTGGGACATTCAGAGCTATTTGACCCTGTTTCTGGGCCACCAACTTTTTCTGGACGTTAGGGGGTCTAGGATGCCTGTAAAGCCCTTTTTTGTGTATCGAAAGTTTTCAACATTTTTGCAGGCCTGAGATGCAGTTTAAGGCCTTTTTTGGGCTGCTAACATATTCTGAACTTTCAGGGCTGTGGGATGCATTTTTTGTGCCAAAATTATTTTTTTGAATTTCAGTGGTCTAGCATGCGGGTTAATGCCCCTTTCAGGCTGCACATGTTTTTGGGACATTCAGAGCTCTCTGATGCAATTTTTGGGCCACCAACATTTTCTGGACTTTAAGGGGTCTAGGATGCCTGTAAACCCCTTTTTTGGGCCTCCAAAGTTTTCTACATTTTTGCAGGCCTAAGATGCATTTTAAGGCCTTTTTGGGCTGCTAACATATTCTGAACTTTCAGGGTTGTAGGATGCATTTTTGTGCCAAAATTATTTTTTTGAATTTCAGTGGTCTAGGATGCCGGTTAATGCCCCTTTGAGGGTGCAAATGTTTTTGGGACATTTAGAGCTCTCTGACCCCGTTTTTAGGCTACTGTCATTTTCTGGCTTTTAGGGGGTCTAGGATGCCTGTAAACCCCTTTTTTGGGCCTCCAAATCTTTCAACATTTTTGCAGGCCTAAGATGCATTTTAAGGCCTTTTTTGGGCTGATAACATATTCTTAACTTTCAGTGGTGTAGGATGCACTTTTCGTGACAAAATTATTTTTGGGAATTTCAGTGGTCTAGGATGCGGGTTAATGCCCCTTTGAGGCTGCAAATGTGTTTGGGACATTTAGAGCTCTCTTTCCCCGTTTTTAGGCTACTGTCATTTTCTGGACTTTAGGGGGTCTAGGATGCCTGTAAACCCCTTTTTTGGGACTCCAAAGTTTTCTACATTTTAGCAGGCATAAGATGCATTTTAAGGCCTTTTTTGGGCTAACATATTCTGAACGTTCACGGATGTAAGATGCATTTTTCATGGAAAAATTATTTTTGGGAATTTCAGTGGTCTAGGATGCGGGTTAATGCCCCTTTGAGGCTGCAAATGTTTTTGGGACATTCAGAGCTCTCTGACCCCATTTTTAGGCCCCCATCATTTTCTGGACTTTAGGGGGTCTAGGATGCCTGTAAACCCCTTTTTTGGGCATCCAAAGTTTTCAACATTTTTGCAGGCCTAAGATGCATATTAAGGCCTTTTTTGGGCTGCTAACATATTCTGAACTTTCAGGGTTGTAGGATGCATTTTTTGTGCCAAAATTATTTTTTTGAATTTCAGTGGTCTAGGATGCAGGTTAATGCCCCTTTGAGGCTGCAAATGTTTTTGGGACATTCAGAGCTCTCTAACCCCGTTTTTAGGCTACCGTCGTTTTCTGGACTTTAGGGTGTCTAGGATGCCTGTAAACCCCTTTTTTGGGCCTCCAAAGTTTTCTACATTTTTGCAGGCCTAAGATGCATTTTAAGGCCTTTTTGGGCTGCTAGCATATTCTGAACTTTCAGGGTTGTAGGATGCATTTTTCGTGCCAAAATTATTTTTTGGAATTTCAGGGGTCTAGGATGCAGGTTAATGAACCTTTGAGGCTGCAAATGTTTTTGGGACATTCAGAGCTATTTGACCCTGTTTCTGGGCCACCAACATTTTCTGGACTTTAGGGGGTCTAGGATGCCTGTAAACCCCTTTTTTGGGCCTCCAAATTTTCTACATTTTTACAGGCCTAAGATGCGGTTAGGGCCTTTTCTGGACTGCTAACATATTCTGAACGTTCAGGGCTGTAGGATGCATTTTTCGTGCCAAAATTATTTTTTGGAATTTCAGTGGTCTAGGATGCAGGTTAATTAACCTTTCAGGCTGCAAATGTTTTTGGGACATTCAGAGCTATTTGACCCTGTTTCTGGGCCACCAACTTTTTCTGGACGTTAGGGGGTCTAGGATGCCTGTAAAGCCCTTTTTTGTGTATCGAAAGTTTTCAACATTTTTGCAGGCCTAAGATGCAGTTTAAGGCCTTTTTTGGGCTGCTAACATATTCTGAACTTTCAGGGCTGTGGGATGCATTTTTCGTGCCAAAATTATTTTTTTGAATTTCAGTGGTCTAGCATGCGGGTTAATGCCCCTTTCAGGCTGCACATGTTTTTGGGACATTCAGAGCTCTCTGATGCAATTTTTGGGCCACCAACATTTTCTGGACTTTAAGGGGTCTAGGATGCCTGTAAACCCCTTTTTTGGGCCTCCAAAGTTTTCTACATTTTTGCAGGCCTAAGATGCATTTTAAGGCCTTTTTGGGCTGCTAACATATTCTGAACTTTCAGGGTTGTAGGATGCATTTTTGTGCCAAAATTATTTTTTTGAATTTCAGTGGTCTAGGATGCCGGTTAATGCCCCTTTGAGGGTGCAAATGTTTTTGGGACATTTAGAGCTCTCTGACCCCGTTTTTAGGCTACTGTCATTTTCTGGCTTTTAGGGGGTCTAGGATGCCTGTAAACCCCTTTTTTGGGCCTCCAAATCTTTCAACATTTTTGCAGGCCTAAGATGCATTTTAAGGCCTTTTTTGGGCTGATAACATATTCTTAACTTTCAGTGGTGTAGGATGCACTTTTCGTGACAAAATTATTTTTGGGAATTTCAGTGGTCTAGGATGCGGGTTAATGCCCCTTTGAGGCTGCAAATGTGTTTGGGACATTTAGAGCTCTCTTTCCCCGTTTTTAGGCTACTGTCATTTTCTGGACTTTAGGGGGTCTAGGATGCCTGTAAACCCCTTTTTTGGGACTCCAAAGTTTTCTACATTTTAGCAGGCATAAGATGCATTTTAAGGCCTTTTTTGGGCTAACATATTCTGAACGTTCACGGATGTAAGATGCATTTTTCATGGAAAAATTATTTTTGGGAATTTCAGTGGTCTAGGATGCGGGTTAATGCCCCTTTGAGGCTGCAAATGTTTTTGGGACATTCAGAGCTCTCTGACCCCATTTTTAGGCCCCCATCATTTTCTGGACTTTAGGGGGTCTAGGATGCCTGTAAACCCCTTTTTTGGGCATCCAAAGTTTTCAACATTTTTGCAGGCCTAAGATGCATATTAAGGCCTTTTTTGGGCTGCTAACATATTCTGAACTTTCAGGGTTGTAGGATGCATTTTTTGTGCCAAAATTATTTTTTTGAATTTCAGTGGTCTAGGATGCAGGTTAATGCCCCTTTGAGGCTGCAAATGTTTTTGGGACATTCAGAGCTCTCTAACCCCGTTTTTAGGCCCCCATCATTTTCTGGACTTTAGGGTGTCTAGGATGCCTGTAAACCCCTTTTTTGGGCCTCCAAAGTTTTCTACATTTTTGCAGGCCTAAGATGCATTTTAAGGCCTTTTTGGGCTGCTAGCATATTCTGAACTTTCAGGGTTGTAGGATGCATTTTTCGTGCCAAAATTATTTTTTGGAATTTCAGGGGTCTAGGATGCAGGTTAATGAACCTTTGAGGCTGCAAATGTTTTTGGGACATTCAGAGCTATTTGACCCTGTTTCTGGGCCACCAACATTTTCTGGACTTTAGGGGGTCTAGGATGCCTGTAAACCCCTTTTTTGGACATCCAAAGTTTTCAACATTTTTGCAGGCCTAAAATGCATTTTAAGGCCTTTTTTTTGGGCGGCTAGCATATCCTTAACTTTCAGGGGTGTAGGATGCACTTTTCGTGACAAAATTATTTTTGGGAATTTCAGTGGTCTAGGATGCAGGTTAATGCCCCTTGAAGCTGAAAATGTTTTTGGGACATTCAGAGCTCTCTGACCCCGTTTTTAGGCCACCATCATTTTCTGGGCTTTAGGGGGTCTAGTATGCCTGTAAACCCCTTTTTTGGTCCTCCAAAGTTTTCAACATTTGACAGGCCTAAGATGCATTTTAAGGCCTTTTTTGGGCTGCTAACATATTCTGAACTTTCAGGGCTGTAGGATGCATTTTTGTGCCAAAATAATTTTTTTGAATTTCAGTGGTCTAGGATGCGGGTTAATGCCCCTTTGAGGGTGCAAATGTTTTTGGGACATTTAGAGCTCTCTAACCCCGTTTTTAGACTACTGTCATTTTCTGGCCTTTAGGGGGTCTAAGACCTGTAAACCCCTTTTTTGGGCCTCCAAATTTTTCAACATTTTTGCAGGCCTAAGATGCGGTTAGGGCCTTTTTTGGACTGCTAACATATTCTGAACGTTCAGGGCTGTAGGAAGCATTTTTCGTGCCAAAATTATTTTTGGGAATTTCAGTGGTCTAGGATGCAGGTTAATTAACCTTTCAGGCTGCAAATGTTTTTGGGACATTCAGAGCTCTCTGACGCAGTTTTTGGGTAACCAACTTTTTCTGGACTTTAGGGGGTCTAATGCATGTAAACCCCTTTTTTGGGCATCCAATGTTTTCAACATTTTTGCAGGCCTAAGATGCATTTTAAGGCCTTTTTTGGGCTAACATATCCTTAACTTTCAGGGGTGTAGGATGCACTTTTCGTGACAAAATTATTTTTGGGAATTTCAGTGGTCTAGGATGCAGGTTAATGCCCCTTGAGGCTGCAAATGTTTTTGGGACATTCAGAGCTCTCTGACCCCGTTTTTAGGTCACCATCATTTTCTGGACTTTAGGGGGTCTAGTATGCCTGTAAACCCCTTTTTTGGGCCTCCAAAGTTTTCAACATTTGACAGGCCTAAGATGCATTTTAAGGCCTTTTTTGGGCTGCTAACATATTCTGAACTTTCAGGGCTGTAGGATGCATTTTTCGTGCCAAAATTATTTTTTTGAATTTCAGTGGTCTAGGATGCGGGTTAATGCCCCTTTGAGGGTGCAAATGTTTTTGGGACATTTAGAGCTCTCTGACCCCGTTTTTAGGCTACTGTCATTTTCTGGCCTTTAGGGGGTCTAGGAAGCCTGTAAACCCCTTTTTTGGGCCTCCAAATTTTTCAACATTTTTGCAGGCCTAAGATGCATTTTAAGGCCCTTTTTGGGCTGCTAACATATACTGAACTTTCAGGGCTGTAGGATGCATTTTTCGTGCTAAAATAATTTTTTTGAATTTCAGTGGTCTAGGATGCGGTTTAATGCCCCTTTCAGGCTACACGTGTTTTTGGGACATTCAGAGCTCTCTGACGCAGTTTTTGGGCCACCAACATTTTCTGGACTTTAGGGGGTCTAGGATGCCTGTAAACACCTTTTTTGGGCCTCCAAAGTTTTCAACATTTTTGCAGGCCTAAGATGCATTTTAAGGCCCTTTTTGGGCTGCTAACATATACTGAACTTTCAGGGCTGTAGGATGCATTTTTCGTGCTAAAATAATTTTTTTGAATTTCAGTGGTCTAGGATGCGGTTTAATGCCCCTTTCAGGCTGCACGTGTTTTTGGGACATTCAGAGCTCTCTGACGCAGTTTTTGGGCCACCAACATTTTCTGGACTTTAGGGGGTCTAGGATGCCTGTAAACACCTTTTTTGGGCCTCCAAAGTTTTCTACATTTTTACAGGCCTAAGATGCGGTTAGGGCCTTTTTTGGACTGCTAACATATTCTGAACGTTCAGGGCTGTAGGATGCATTTTTCATGCCAAAATTATTTTTGGGAATTTCAGTGGTCTAGGATGCAGGTTAATTAACCTTTCAGGCTGCAAATGTTTTTGGGACATTCAGAGCTCTCTGACCCTGTTTTTAGGCCACCATCATTTTCTGGACTTTAGGGGGTCTAGTATGCCTGTAAACCCCTTTTTTGGGCCTCCAAAGTTTTCAACATTTGACAGGCCTAAGATGCATTTTAAGGCCTTTTTTGGGCTGCTAACATATTCTGAACTTTCAGGGCTGTAGGATGCATTTTTGGTGCCAAAATTATTTTTTTGAATTTCAGTGGTCTAGGATACGGGTTTATGCCCCTTTGAGGGTGCAAATGTTTTTGGGACATTTAGAGCTCTCTGACCCCGTTTTTAGGCTACTGTCATTTTCTCGCTTTTAGGGGGTCTAGGATGCCTGTAAACCCCTTTTTTGGGCCTCCAAAGTTTTCAACATTTGACAGGCCTAAGATGCATTTCAAGGCCTTTTTTGGGCTGCTAACATATTCTGAACTTTCAGGGCTGTAGGATGCATTTTTCGTGCCTAAATTATTTTTTTGAATTTCAGTGGTCTAGGATGTGGGTTAATGCCCCTTTGAGGCTGCAAATGTTTTTGGGACATTCAGAGCTCTCTAACCCTGTTTTTAGGCTACCGTCGTTTTCTGGACTTTAGGGGGTCTAGGATGCCTGTAAACCCCTTTTTTGGGCCTCCAAAGTTTTCTACATTTTTACAGGCCTAAGATGCGGTTAGGGCCTTTTTTGGACTGCTAACATATTCTGAACGTTCAGGGCTGTAGGATGCATTTTTCGTGACAAAATTATTTTTGGGAATTTCAGTGGTCTAGGATGCGGGTTAATGCCCCTTTCAGGCTACAAATGTTTTTGGGATATTCAGAGCTATTTGACCCTGTTTCTGGGCCATCAACATTTTCTGGACTTTAGGGGGTCTAGGATGCCTGTAAACCCCTTTTCTTGGGCCTCCAAAGTTTTCTACATTTTTGCAGGCATAAGATGCATTTTAAGGCCTTTTTTGGGCTAACATATTCTGAACGTTCACGGATGTAAGATGCATTTTTCATGGAAAAATTATTTTTGGGAATTTCAGTGGTCTAGGATGCGGGTTAATGCCCCTATCATGCTGCAAATGTTTGTGGACCACCAACATTTTCTGGATTTTAGGGGGTCTAGGATGCCTGTAAACCCCTTTTTTGGACATCCAAAGTTTTCAACATTTTTGCAGGCCTAAAATGCATTTTAAGGCCTTTTTTTGGGCTGCTAACATATCCTTAACTTTCAGGGGTGTAGGATGCACTTTTCGTGACAAAATTATTTTTGGGAATTTCAGTGGTCTAGGATGCCCCTTTGAGGGTGCAAATGTTTTTGGGACATTTAGAGCTCTCTGACCCCGTTTTTAGGCTACTGTCATTTTCTGGCCTTTAGGGGGTCTAGGATGCCTGTAAACCCCTTTTTTGGGCCTCCAAAGTTTTCAACATTTTTGCAGGCCTAAGATGCATTTTAAGGCCCTTTTTGGGCTGCTAACATATACTGAACGTTCAGGGCTGTAGGATGCATTTTTCGTGCCAAAATTATTTTTTGGAATTTCAGTGGTCTAGGATGCAGGTTAAATAACCTTTCAGGCTGCAAATGTTTTTGGGACATTCAGAGCTATCTGACCCCGTTTTTAGGCCACCATCATTTTCTGGACTTTAGGGGGTCCTAGGATGCCTGTAAACCCCTTTTTTGGGCCTCCAAAGTTTTCTACATTTTTGCAGGCCTAAGATGCATTTTAAGGCCTTTTTGGGCTGCTAGCATATTCTGAACTTTCAGGGTTGTAGGATGCATTTTTCGTGCCAAAATTATTTTTGGGAATTTCAGGGGTCTAGGATGCAGGTTAATGAACCTTTGAGGCTGCAAATGTTTTTGGGACATTCAGAGCTATTTGACCCTGTTTCTGGGCCACCAACATTTTCTGGACTTTAGGGGGTCTAGGATGCCTGTCCCCTTTTTCGGGCCTACAAAGTTTTCTACATTTTTGCAGGCATAAGATGCATTTTAAGGCCTTTTTTGGGCTAACATATTCTGAACGTTCACGGATGTAAGATGCATTTTTCATGGAAAAAATATTTTTGGGAATTTCAGTGGTCTAGGATGCGGGTTAATGCCCCTATCATGCTGCAAATGTTTTTGGGACATTCAGAGCTCTCTGACCCTGTTTGTGGACCACCAACATTTTCTGGACTTTAGGGGGTCTAGGATGCCTGTAAACCCCTTTTTTGGACATCCAAAGTTTTCAACATTTTTGCAGGCCTAAAATGCATTTTAAGGCCTTTTTTTTGGGCGGCTAGCATATCCTTAACTTTCAGGGATGTAGGATGCACTTTTCGTGACAAAATTATTTTTGGGAATTTCAGTGGTCTAGGATGCAGGTTAATGCCCCTTGAAGCTGCAAATGTTTTTGGGACATTCAGAGCTCTCTGACCCCGTTTTTAGGCCACCATCATTTTCTGGACTTTAGGGGGTCTAGTATGCCTGTAAACCCCTTTTTTGGTCCTCCAAAGTTTTCAACATTTGACAGGCCTAAGATGCATTTTAAGGCCTTTTTTGGGCTGCTAACATATTCTGAACTTTCAGGGCTGTAGGATGCATTTTTCATGCCAAAATAATTTTTTTGAATTTCAGTGGTCTAGGATGCGGGTTAATGCCCCTTTGAGGGTGCAAATGTTTTTGGGACATTTAGAGCTCTCTAACCCCATTTTTAGACTACTGTCATTTTCTGGCCTTTAGGGGGTCTAAGACCTGTAAACCCCTTTTTTGGGCCTCCAAATTTTTCAACATTTTTGCAGGCCTAAGATGCGGTTAGGGCCTTTTTTGGACTGCTAACATATTCTGAACGTTCAGGGCTGTAGGAAGCATTTTTCGTGCCAAAATTATTTTTGGGAATTTCAGTGGTCTAGGATGCAGGTTAATTAACCTTTCAGGCTGCAAATGTTTTTGGGACATTCAGAGCTCTCTGACGCAGTTTTTGGGTAACCAACTTTTTCTGGACTTTAGGGGGTCTAATGCATGTAAACCCCTTTTTTGGGCATCCAATGTTTTCAACATTTTTGCAGGCCTAAGATGCATTTTAAGGCCTTTTTTGGGCTAACATATCCTTAACTTTCAGGGGTGTAGGATGCACTTTTCGTGACAAAATTATTTTTGGGAATTTCAGTGGTCTAGGATGCAGGTTAATGCCCCTTGAGGCTGCAAATGTTTTTGGGACATTCAGAGCTCTCTGACCCCGTTTTTAGGTCACCATCATTTTCTGGACTTTAGGGGGTAAAGTATGCCTGTAAACCCCTTTTTTGGGCCTCCAAAGTTTTCAACATTTGACAGGCCTAAGATGCATTTTAAGGCCTTTTTTGGGCTGCTAACATATTCTGAACTTTCAGGGCTGTAGGATGCATTTTTCGTGCCAAAATTATTTTTTTGAATTTCAGTGGTCTAGGATGCGGGTTAATGCCCCTTTGAGGGTGCAAATGTTTTTGGGACATTTAGAGCTCTCTGACCCCGTTTTTAGGCTACTGTCATTTTCTGGCCTTTAGGGGGTCTAGGAAGCCTGTAAACCCCTTTTTTGGGCCTCCAAATTTTTCAACATTTTTGCAGGCCTAAAATGCATTTTAAGGCCCTTTTTGGGCTGCTAACATATACTGAACTTTCAGGGCTGTAGGATGCATTTTTCGTGCTAAAATAATTTTTTTGAATTTCAGTGGTCTAGGATGCGGTTTAATGCCCCTTTCAGGCTACACGTGTTTTTGGGACATTCAGAGCTCTCTGACGCAGTTTTTGGGCCACCAACATTTTCTGGACTTTAGGGGGTCTAGGATGCCTGTAAACACCTTTTTTGGGCCTCCAAAGTTTTCAACATTTTTGCAGGCCTAAGATGCATTTTAAGGCCCTTTTTGGGCTGCTAACATATACTGAACTTTCAGGGCTGTAGGATGCATTTTTCGTGCTAAAATAATTTTTTTGAATTTCAGTGGTCTAGGATGCGGTTTAATGCCCCTTTCAGGCTGCACGTGTTTTTGGGACATTCAGAGCTCTCTGACGCAGTTTTTGGGCCACCAACATTTTCTGGACTTTAGGGGGTCTAGGATGCCTGTAAACACCTTTTTTGGGCCTCCAAAGTTTTCTACATTTTTACAGGCCTAAGATGCGGTTAGGGCCTTTTTTGGACTGCTAACATATTCTGAACGTTCAGGGCTGTAGGATGCATTTTTCATGCCAAAATTATTTTTGGGAATTTCAGTGGTCTAGGATGCAGGTTAATTAACCTTTCAGGCTGCAAATGTTTTTGGGACATTCAGAGCTCTCTGACCCTGTTTTTAGGCCACCATCATTTTCTGGACTTTAGGGGGTCTAGTATGCCTGTAAACCCCTTTTTTGGGCCTCCAAAGTTTTCAACATTTGACAGGCCTAAGATGCATTTTAAGGCCTTTTTTGGGCTGCTAACATATTCTGAACTTTCAGGGCTGTAGGATGCATTTTTGGTGCCAAAATTATTTTTTTGAATTTCAGTGGTCTAGGATGCGGGTTTATGCCCCTTTGAGGGTGCAAATGTTTTTGGGACATTTAGAGCTCTCTGACCCCGTTTTTAGGCTACTGTCATTTTCTCGCTTTTAGGGGGTCTAGGATGCCTGTAAACCCCTTTTTTGGGCCTCCAAAGTTTTCAAAATTTGACAGGCCTAAGATGCATTTCAAGGCCTTTTTTGGGCTGCTAACATATTCTGAACTTTCAGGGCTGTAGGATGCATTTTTCGTGCCAAAATTATTTTTTTGAATTTCAGTGGTCTAGGATGCGGGTTAATGCCCCTTTGAGGGTGCAAATGTTTTTGGGACATTTAGAGCTCTCTGACCCCGTTTTTAGGCTACTGTCATTTTCTGGCCTTTAGGGGGTCTAGGAAGCCTGTAAACCCCTTTTTTGGGCCTCCAAATTTTTCAACATTTTTGCAGGCCTAAAATGCATTTTAAGGCCCTTTTTGGGCTGCTAACATATACTGAACTTTCAGGGCTGTAGGATGCATTTTTCGTGCTGAAATAATTTTTTTGAATTTCAGTGGTCTAGGATGCGGTTTAATGCCCCTTTCAGGCTACACGTGTTTTTGGGACATTCAGAGCTCTCTGACGCAGTTTTTGGGCCACCAACATTTTCTGGACTTTAGGGGGTCTAGGATGCCTGTAAACACCTTTTTTGGGCCTCCAAAGTTTTCAACATTTTTGCAGGCCTAAGATGCATTTTAAGGCCCTTTTTGGGCTGCTAACATATACTGAACTTTCAGGGCTGTAGGATGCATTTTTCGTGCTAAAATAATTTTTTTGAATTTCAGTGGTCTAGGATGCGGTTTAATGCCCCTTTCAGGCTGCACGTGTTTTTGGGACATTCAGAGCTCTCTGACGCAGTTTTTGGGCCACCAACATTTTCTGGACTTTAGGGGGTCTAGGATGCCTGTAAACACCTTTTTTGGGCCTCCAAAGTTTTCTACATTTTTACAGGCCTAAGATTCGGTTAGGGCCTTTTTTGGACTGCTAACATATTCTGAACGTTCAGGGCTGTAGGATGCATTTTTCAGGCCAAAATTATTTTTGGGAATTTCAGTGGTCTAGGATGCAGGTTAATTAACCTTTCAGGCTGCAAATGTTTTTGGGACATTCAGAGCTCTCTGACCCTGTTTTTAGGCCACCATCATTTTCTGGACTTTAGGGGGTCTAGTATGCCTGTAAACCCCTTTTTTGGGCCTCCAAAGTTTTCAACATTTGACAGGCCTAAGATGCATTTTAAGGCCTTTTTTGGGCTGCTAACATATTCTGAACTTTCAGGGCTGTAGGATGCATTTTTGGTGCCAAAATTATTTTTTTGAATTTCAGTGGTCTAGGATGCGGGTTTATGCCCCTTTGAGGGTGCAAATGTTTTTGGGACATTTAGAGCTCTCTGACCCCGTTTTTAGGCTACTGTCATTTTCTCGCTTTTAGGGGGTCTAGGATGCCTGTAAACCCCTTTTTTGGGCCTCCAAAGTTTTCAACATTTGACAGGCCTAAGATGCATTTCAAGGCCTTTTTTGGGCTGCTAACATATTCTGAACTTTCAGGGCTGTAGGATGCATTTTTCGTGCCTAAATTATTTTTTTGAATTTCAGTGGTCTAGGATGCGGGTTAATGCCCCTTTGAGGCTGCAAATGTTTTTGGGACATTCAGAGCTCTCTAACCCTGTTTTTAGGCTACCGTCGTTTTCTGGACTTTAGGGGGTCTAGGATGCCTGTAAACCCCTTTTTTGGGCCTCCAAAGTTTTCTACATTTTTACAGGTCTAAGATGCGGTTAGGGCCTTTTTTGGACTGCTAACATATTCTGATCGTTCAGGGCTGTAGGATGCATTTTTCGTGACAAAATTATTTTTGGGAATTTCAGTGGTCTAGGATGCGGGTTAATGCCCCTTTCAGGCTACAAATGTTTTTGGGATATTCAGAGCTATTTGACCCTGTTTCTGGGCCATCAACATTTTCTGGACTTTAGGGGGTCTAGGATGCCTGTAAACCCCTTTTCTTGGGCCTCCAAAGTTTTCTACATTTTTGCAGGCATAAGATGCATTTTAAGGCCTTTTTTGGGCTAACATATTCTGAACGTTCACGGATGTAAGATGCATTTTTCATGGAAAAATTATTTTTGGGAATTTCAGTGGTCTAGGATGCGGGTTAATGCCCCTATCATGCTGCAAATGTTTGTGGACCACCAACATTTTCTGGACTTTAGGGGGTCTAGGATGCCTGTAAACCCCTTTTTTGGACATCCAAAGTTTTCAACATTTTTGCAGGCCTAAAATGCATTTTAAGGCCTTTTTTTGGGCTGCTAACATATCCTTAACTTTCAGGGGTGTAGGATGCACTTTTCGTGACAAAATTATTTTTGGGAATTTCACTGGTCTAGGATGCCCCTTTGAGGGTGCAAATGTTTTTGGGACATTTAGAGCTCTCTGACACCGTTTTTAGGCTACTGTCATTTTCTGGCCTTTAGGGGGTCTAGGATGCCTGTAAACCCCTTTTTTGGGCCTCCAAAGTTTTCAACATTTTTGCAGGCCTAAGATGCATTTTAAGGCCCTTTTTGGGCTGCTAACATATACTGAACGTTCAGGGCTGTAGGATGCATTTTTCGTGCCAAAATTATTTTTTGGAATTTCAGTGGTCTAGGATGCAGGTTAATTAACCTTTCAGGCTGCAAATGTTTTTGGGACATTCAGAGCTATCTGACCCTGTTTTTAGGCCACCATCATTTTCTGGACCTTAGGGGGTCCTAGGATGCCTGTAAACCCCTATTTTGGGCCTCCAAATTTTTCTACATTTTTGCAGGCCTAAGATGCATTTTAAGGCCTTTTTGGGCTGCTAGCATATTCTGAACTTTCAGGGTTGTAGGATGCATTTTTCGTGCCAAAATTATTTTTGGGAATTTCAGGGGTCTAGGATGCAGGTTAATGAACCTTTGAGGCTGCAAATGTTTTTGGGACATTCAGAGCTATTTGACCCTGTTTCTGGGCCACCAACATTTTCTGGACTTTAGGGGGTCTAGGATGCCTGTCCCCTTTTTCGGGCCTACAAAGTTTTCTACATTTTTGCAGGCATAAGATGCATTTTAAGGCCTTTTTTGGGCTAACATATTCTGAACGTTCACGGATGTAAGATGCATTTTTCATGGAAAAAATATTTTTGGGAATTTCAGTGGTCTAGGATGCGGGTTAATGCCCCTATCATGCTGCAAATGTTTTTGGGACATTCAGAGCTCTCTGACCCTGTTTGTGGACCACCAACATTTTCTGGACTTTAGGAGGTCTAGGATGCCTGTAAACCCCTTTTTTGGACATCCAAAGTTTTCAACATTTTTGCAGGCCTAAAATGCATTTTAAGGCCTTTTTTTTGGGCGGCTAGCATATCCTTAACTTTCAGGGATGTAGGATGCACTTTTCGTGACAAAATTATTTTTGGGAATTTCAGTGGTCTAGGATGCAGGTTAATGCCCCTTGAAGCTGCAAATGTTTTTGGGACATTCAGAGCTCTCTGACCCCGTTTTTAGGCCACCATCATTTTCAGGACTTTAGGGGGTCTAGTATGCCTGTAAACCCCTTTTTTGGGCCTCCAAAGTTTTCAACATTTGACAGGCCTAAGATGCATTTTAAGGCCTTTTTGGGCTGCTAACATATTCTGAACTTTCAGGGCTGTAGGATGCATTTTTCATGCCAAAATAATTTTTTTGAATTTCAGTGGTCTAGGATGCGGGTTAATGTCCCTTTGAGGGTGCAAATGTTTTTGGGACATTTAGAGCTCTCTAACCCCGTTTTTAGGCTACTGTCATTTTCTGGCCTTTAGGGGGTCTAAGACCTGTAAACCCCTTTTTTGGGCCTCCACATTTTTCAACATTTTTGCAGGCCTAAGATGCGGTTAGGGCCTTTTTTGGACTGCTAACATATTCTGAACGTTCAGGGCTGTAGGAAGCATTTTTCGTGCCAAAATTATTTTTGGGAATTTCAGTGGTCTAGGATGCAGGTTAATTAACCTTTCAGGCTGCAAATGTTTTTGGGACATTCAGAGCTCTCTGACGCAATTTTTGGGTAACCAACTTTTTCTGGACTTTAGGGGGTCTAATGCATGTAAACCCCGTTTTTGGGCTACCAAAATTTTCAACATTTTTGCAGGCCTAAGATGAATTTTAAGGCCTTTTTTGGGCTAACATATTCTGAACGTTCACGGATGTAAGATGCATTTTTCATGGAAAAAATATTTTTGGGAATTTCAGTGGTCTAGGATGCGGGTTAATGCCCCTTTCAGGCTGCAAATGTTTTTGGGACATTCAGAGCTATTTGACCCTTTTTCTGGACTTTAGGGGGTCTAGGATGCCTGTAAAGCCCTTTTTTGTGTATCGAAAGTTTTCAACATTTTTGCAGGCCTAAGATGCAGTTTAAGGCCTTTTTTGGGCTGCTAACATATTCTGAACTTTCAGGGCTGTGTGATGCATTTTTCGTGACAAAATTATTTTTGGGAATTTCAGTGGTCTAGGATGCGGGTTAATGCCCCTTTCAGGCTGCACGTGTTTTTGGGACATTCAGAGCTCTCTGATGCAATTTTTGGGCTACCAACATTTTCTGGACTTTAGGGGGTCTAGGATGCCTGTAAACCTCTTTTCTTGGGCCTCCAAAGTTTTCTACATTTTTGCAGGCATAAGATGCATTTTAAGGCCTTTTTTTGGGCTGCTAACATATCCTTAACTTTCAGGGGTGTAGGATGCACTTTTCGTGACAAAATTATTTTTGGGAATTTCAGTGGTCTAGGATGCAGGTTAATGCCCCTTGAGGCTGCAAATGTTTTTGGGACATTCAGAGCTCTCTGACCCCGTTTTTAGGTCACCATCCTTTTCTGGACTTTAGGGGGTCTAGTATGCCTGTAAACCCCTTTTTTGGGCCTCCAAAGTTTTCAACATTTGACAGGCCTAAGATGCATTTTAAGGCCTTTTTTGGGCTGCTAACATATTCTGAACTTTCAGGGCTGTAGGATGCATTTTTCGTGCCAAAATTATTTTTTTGAATTTCAGTGGTCTAGGATGCGGGTTAATGCCCCTATGAGGGTGCACATGTTTTTGGGACATTTAGAGCTCTCTGACCCCGTTTTTAGGCTACTGTCATTTTCTGGCCTTTAGGGGGTCTAGGATGCCTGTAAACCCCTTTTTTGGGCCTCCAAAGTTTTCAACATTTTTGCAGGCCTAAGATGCATTTTAAGGCCCTTTTGGGGCTGCTAACATATACTGAACTTTCAGGGCTGTAGGATGCATTTTTCGTGCTAAAATAATTTTTTTGAATTTCAGTGGTCTAGGATGCGGTTTAATGCCCCTTTCAGGCTGCACGTGTTTTTGGGACATTCAGAGCTCTCTGATGCAGTTTTTGGGCCACCAACATTTTCTGGACTTTAGGGGGTCTAGGATGCCTGTAAACACCTTTTTTGGGCCTACAAAGTTTTCAACATTTTTGCAGGCCTAAGATGCATTTTAAGGCCCTTTTTGGGCTGCTAACATATACTGTACTTTCAGGGCTGTAGGATGCATTTTTCGTGCTAAAATAATTTTTTTGAATTTCAGTGGTCTAGGATGCAGTTTAATGCCCCTTTCAGGCTGCACGTGTTTTTGGGACATTCAGAGCTCTCTGACGCAGTTTTTGGGCCACCAACATTTTCTGGACTTTAGGGGGTCTAGGATGCCTGTAAACACCTTTTTGGGCCTCCAAAGTTTTCTACATTTTTACAGGCCTAAGATGCGGTTAGGGCCTTTTTTGGACTGCTAACATATTCTGAACGTTCAGGGCTGTAGGATGCATTTTTCGAGCCAAAATTATTTTTTGGAATTTCAGTGGTCTAGGATGCAGGTTAATTAACCTTTCAGGCTGCAAATGTTTTTGGGACATTCAGAGCTCTCTGACCCTGTTTTTAGGCCACCATCATTTTCTGGACTTTAGGGGGTCTAGTATGCCTGTAAACCCCTTTTTTGGGCCTCCAAAGTTTTCAACATTTGACAGGCCTAAGATGCATTTTAAGGCCTTTTTTGGGCTGCTAACATATTCTGAACTTTCAGGGCTGTAGGATGCATTTTTGGTGCCAAAATTATTTTTTTGAATTTCAGTGGTCTAGGATGCGGGTTAATGCCCCTTTGAGGGTGCAAATGTTTTTGGGACATTTAGAGCTCTCTGACCCCGTTTTAGGCTACTGTCATTTTCTCGCTTTTAGGGGGTCTAGGATGCCTGTAAACCCCTTTTTTGGGCCTCCAAAGTTTTCAACATTTGACAGGCCTAAGATGCATTTCAAGGCCTTTTTTGGGCTGCTAAAATATTCTGAACTTTCAGGGCTGTAGGATGCATTTTTCGTGCCAAAATTATTTTTTTGAATTTCAGTGGTAGGATGCGGGTTAATGCCCCTTTGAGGCTGCAAATGTTTTTGGGACATTCAGAGCTCTCTAACCCTGTTTTTAGGCTACCGTCGTTTTCTGGACTTTAGGGGGTCTAGGATGCCTGTAAACCCCTTTTTTGGGCCTCCAAAGTTTTCTATATTTTTACAGGCCTAAGATGCGGTTAGGGCCTTTTTTGGACTGCTAACATATTCTGAACGTTCACGGATGTAAGATGCATTTTTCATGGAAAAATTATTTTTGGGAATTTCAGTGGTCTAGGATGCGGGTTAATGCCCCTATCATGCTGCAAATGTTTGTGGACCACCAACATTTTCTGGACTTTAGGGGTCTAGGATGCCTGTAAACCCCTTTTTTGGACATCCAAAGTTTTCAACATTTTTGCAGGCCTAAAATGCATTTTAAGGCCTTTTTTTGGGCTGCTAACATATCCTTAACTTTCAGGGGTGTAGGATGCACTTTTCGTGACAAAATTATTTTTGGGAATTTCAGTGGTCTAGGATGCAGGTTAATGCCCCTTGAGGCTGCAAATGTTTTTGGGACATTCAGAGCTCTCTGACCCCGTTTTTAGGTCACCATCATTTTCTGGACTTTAGGGGGTCTAGTATGCCTGTAAACCCCTTTTTGGGCCTCCAAAGTTTTCAACATTTGACAGGCCTAAGATGCATTTTAAGGCCTTTTTTGGGCTGCTAACATATTCTGAACTTTCAGGGCTGTAGGATGCATTTTTCGTGCCAAAATTATTTTTTTGAATTTCAGTGGTCTAGGATGCGGGTTAATGCCCCTTTGAGAGTGCAAATGTTTTTGGGACATTTAGAGCTCTCTGACCCCGTTTTTAGGCTACTGTCATTTTCTGGCCTTTAGGGGGTCTAGGATGCCTGTAAACCCCTTTTTTGGGCCTCCAAAGTTTTCAACATTTTTGCAGGCCTAAGATGCATTTTAAGGCCCTTTTGGGGCTGCTAACATATACTGAACTTTCAGGGCTGTAGGATGCATTTTTCGTGTTAAAATAATTTTTTTGAATTTCAGTGGTCTAGGATGCGGTTTAATGCCCCTTTCAGGCTGCACATGTTTTTGGGACATTCAGAGCTCTCTGACGCAGTTTTTGGGCCACCAACATTTTCTGGACTTTAGGGGGTCTAGGATGCCTGTAAACACCTTTTTTGGGCCTCCAAAGTTTTCAACATTTTTGCAGGCCTAAGATGCATTTTAAGGCCCTTTTTGGGCTGCTAACATATACTGAACTTTCAGGGCTGTAGGATGCATTTTTCGTGCTAAAATATTTTTTTTGAATTTCAGTGGTCTAGGATGCGGTTTAATGCCCCTTTCAGGCTGCACGTGTTTTTGGGACATTCAGAGCTCTCTGACGCAGTTTTTGGGCCACCAACATTTTCTGGACTTTAGGGGGTCTAGGATGCCTGTAAACACCTTTTTTGGGCCTCCAAAGTTTTCTACATTTTTACAGGCCTAAGATGCGGTTAGGGCCTTTTTTGGACTGCTAACATATTCTGAACGTTCAGGGCTGTAGGATGCATTTTTGGTGCCAAAATTATTTTTTGGAATTTCAGTGGTCTAGGATGCAGGTTAATGAACCTTTGAGGCTGCAAATGTTTTTGGGACATTCAGAGCTATTTGACCCTGTTTCTGGGCCACCAACATTTTCTGGACTTTAGGGGGTCTAGGATGCCTGTAAACCCCTTTTCTTCGGCCTCCAAAGTTTTCTACATTTTTGCAGGCATAAGATGCATTTTAAGGCCTTTTTTGGGCTAACATATTCTGAACGTTCACGGATGTAAGATGCATTTTTCATGGAAAAATTATTTTTGGGAATTTCAGTGGTCTAGGATGCGGGTTAATGCCCCTATCATGCTGCAAATGTTTGTGGACCACCAACATTTTCTGGACTTTAGGGGTCTAGGATGCCTGTAAACCCCTTTTTTGGACATCCAAAGTTTTCAACATTTTTGCAGGCCTAAAATGCATTTTAAGGCCTTTTTTTGGGCTGCTAACATATCCTTAACTTTCAGGGGTGTAGGATGAACTTTTCGTGACAAAATTATTTTTGGGAATTTCAGTGGTCTAGGATGCAGGTTAATGCCCCTTGAGGCTGCAAATGTTTTTGGGACATTCAGAGCTCTCTGACCCCGTTTTTAGGTCACCATCATTTTCTGGACTTTAGGGGGTCTAGTATGCCTGTAAACCCCTTTTTGGGCCTCCAAAGTTTTCAACATTTGACAGGCCTAAGATGCATTTTAAGGCCTTTTTTGGGCTGCTAACATATTCTGAACTTTCAGGGCTGTAGGATGCATTTTTCGTGCCAAAATAATTTTTTTGAATTTCAGTGGTCTAGGATGCGGTTTAATGCCCCTTTCAGGCTGCACGTGTTTTTGGGACATTCAGAGCTCTCTGACGCAGTTTTTGGGCCACCAACATTTTCTGGACTTTAGGGGGTCTAGGATGCCTGTAAACACCTTTTTTGGGCCTCCAAAGTTTTCAACATTTTTGCAGGCCTAAGATGCATTTTAAGGCCCTTTTTGGGCTGCT
Source organism: Ambystoma mexicanum (assembly GCF_040938575.1). Taxonomy (NCBI): domain Eukaryota; kingdom Metazoa; phylum Chordata; class Amphibia; order Caudata; family Ambystomatidae; genus Ambystoma; species Ambystoma mexicanum. The sequence continues at coordinate 111,169,059 of NC_090936.1, read as the reverse complement.
AACATATACTGAACTTTCAGGGCTGTAGGATGCATTTTTCGTGCTAAAATAATTTTTTTGAATTTCAGTGGTCTAGGATGCGGTTTAATGCCCCTTTCAGGCTGCACGTGTTTTTGGGACATTCAGAGCTCTCTGATGCAATTTTTGGGCCACCAACATTTTCTGGACTTTAGGGGGTCTAGGATGCCTGTAAACCCCTTTTTTGGGCCTCCAAAGTTTTCTACATTTTTGCAGGCCTAAGATGCATTTTAAAGCCTTTTTGGGCTGCTAACATATTCTGACCTTTCAGGGTTGTAGGATGCATTTTTCGTGCCAAAATTATTTTTGGGAATTTCAGGGGTCTAGGATGCAGGTTAATGAACCTTTGAGGCTGCAAATGTTTTTGGGACATTCAGAGCTATTTGACCCTTTTTCTGGGCCACCAACATTTTCTGGACTTTAGGGGGTATAGGATGCCTGTAAACCCCGTTTTTGGGCCTCCAAAGTTTTCTACATTTTTGCAGGCATAAGATGCATTTTAAGGCCTTTTTTGGGCTAACATATTCTGAACGTTCACGGATGTAAGATGCATTTTTCATGGAAAAAATATTTTTGGGAATTTCAGTGGTCTAGGATGCGGGTTAATGCCCCTATCATGCTGCAAATGTTTTTGGGACATTCAGAGCTATTTGACCCTTTTTCTGGGCCACCAACATTTTCTGGACTTTAGGGGGTCTAGGATGCCTGTAAACACCTTTTTTGGGCCTCCAAAGTTTTCTACATTTTTACAGGCCTAAGATGCGGTTAGGGCCTTTTTTGGACTGCTAACATATTCTGAACGTTCAGGGCTGTAGGATGCATTTTTCATGCCAAAATTATTTTTGGGAATTTCAGTGGTCTAGGATGCAGGTTAATTAACCTTTCAGGCTGCAAATGTTTTTGGGACATTCAGAGCTCTCTGACCCTGTTTTTAGGCCACCATCATTTTCTGGACTTTAGGGGGTCTAGTATGCCTGTAAACCCCTTTTTTGGGCCTCCAAAGTTTTCAACATTTGACAGGCCTAAGATGCATTTTAAGGCCTTTTTTGGGCTGCTAACATATTCTGAACTTTCAGGGCTGTAGGATGCATTTTTGGTGCCAAAATTATTTTTTTGAATTTCAGTGGTCTAGGATACGGGTTTATGCCCCTTTGAGGGTGCAAATGTTTTTGGGACATTTAGAGCTCTCTGACCCCGTTTTTAGGCTACTGTCATTTTCTCGCTTTTAGGGGGTCTAGGATGCCTGTAAACCCCTTTTTTGGGCCTCCAAAGTTTTCAACATTTGACAGGCCTAAGATGCATTTCAAGGCCTTTTTTGGGCTGCTAACATATTCTGAACTTTCAGGGCTGTAGGATGCATTTTTCGTGCCTAAATTATTTTTTTGAATTTCAGTGGTCTAGGATGTGGGTTAATGCCCCTTTGAGGCTGCAAATGTTTTTGGGACATTCAGAGCTCTCTAACCCTGTTTTTAGGCTACCGTCGTTTTCTGGACTTTAGGGGGTCTAGGATGCCTGTAAACCCCTTTTTTGGGCCTCCAAAGTTTTCTACATTTTTACAGGCCTAAGATGCGGTTAGGGCCTTTTTTGGACTGCTAACATATTCTGAACGTTCAGGGCTGTAGGATGCATTTTTCGTGACAAAATTATTTTTGGGAATTTCAGTGGTCTAGGATGCGGGTTAATGCCCCTTTCAGGCTACAAATGTTTTTGGGATATTCAGAGCTATTTGACCCTGTTTCTGGGCCATCAACATTTTCTGGACTTTAGGGGGTCTAGGATGCCTGTAAACCCCTTTTCTTGGGCCTCCAAAGTTTTCTACATTTTTGCAGGCATAAGATGCATTTTAAGGCCTTTTTTGGGCTAACATATTCTGAACGTTCACGGATGTAAGATGCATTTTTCATGGAAAAATTATTTTTGGGAATTTCAGTGGTCTAGGATGCGGGTTAATGCCCCTATCATGCTGCAAATGTTTGTGGACCACCAACATTTTCTGGATTTTAGGGGGTCTAGGATGCCTGTAAACCCCTTTTTTGGACATCCAAAGTTTTCAACATTTTTGCAGGCCTAAAATGCATTTTAAGGCCTTTTTTTGGGCTGCTAACATATCCTTAACTTTCAGGGGTGTAGGATGCACTTTTCGTGACAAAATTATTTTTGGGAATTTCAGTGGTCTAGGATGCCCCTTTGAGGGTGCAAATGTTTTTGGGACATTTAGAGCTCTCTGACCCCGTTTTTAGGCTACTGTCATTTTCTGGCCTTTAGGGGGTCTAGGATGCCTGTAAACCCCTTTTTTGGGCCTCCAAAGTTTTCAACATTTTTGCAGGCCTAAGATGCATTTTAAGGCCCTTTTTGGGCTGCTAACATATACTGAACGTTCAGGGCTGTAGGATGCATTTTTCGTGCCAAAATTATTTTTTGGAATTTCAGTGGTCTAGGATGCAGGTTAAATAACCTTTCAGGCTGCAAATGTTTTTGGGACATTCAGAGCTATCTGACCCCGTTTTTAGGCCACCATCATTTTCTGGACTTTAGGGGGTCCTAGGATGCCTGTAAACCCCTTTTTTGGGCCTCCAAAGTTTTCTACATTTTTGCAGGCCTAAGATGCATTTTAAGGCCTTTTTGGGCTGCTAGCATATTCTGAACTTTCAGGGTTGTAGGATGCATTTTTCGTGCCAAAATTATTTTTGGGAATTTCAGGGGTCTAGGATGCAGGTTAATGAACCTTTGAGGCTGCAAATGTTTTTGGGACATTCAGAGCTATTTGACCCTGTTTCTGGGCCACCAACATTTTCTGGACTTTAGGGGGTCTAGGATGCCTGTCCCCTTTTTCGGGCCTACAAAGTTTTCTACATTTTTGCAGGCATAAGATGCATTTTAAGGCCTTTTTTGGGCTAACATATTCTGAACGTTCACGGATGTAAGATGCATTTTTCATGGAAAAAATATTTTTGGGAATTTCAGTGGTCTAGGATGCGGGTTAATGCCCCTATCATGCTGCAAATGTTTTTGGGACATTCAGAGCTCTCTGACCCTGTTTGTGGACCACCAACATTTTCTGGACTTTAGGGGGTCTAGGATGCCTGTAAACCCCTTTTTTGGACATCCAAAGTTTTCAACATTTTTGCAGGCCTAAAATGCATTTTAAGGCCTTTTTTTTGGGCGGCTAGCATATCCTTAACTTTCAGGGATGTAGGATGCACTTTTCGTGACAAAATTATTTTTGGGAATTTCAGTGGTCTAGGATGCAGGTTAATGCCCCTTGAAGCTGCAAATGTTTTTGGGACATTCAGAGCTCTCTGACCCCGTTTTTAGGCCACCATCATTTTCTGGACTTTAGGGGGTCTAGTATGCCTGTAAACCCCTTTTTTGGTCCTCCAAAGTTTTCAACATTTGACAGGCCTAAGATGCATTTTAAGGCCTTTTTTGGGCTGCTAACATATTCTGAACTTTCAGGGCTGTAGGATGCATTTTTCATGCCAAAATAATTTTTTTGAATTTCAGTGGTCTAGGATGCGGGTTAATGCCCCTTTGAGGGTGCAAATGTTTTTGGGACATTTAGAGCTCTCTAACCCCATTTTTAGACTACTGTCATTTTCTGGCCTTTAGGGGGTCTAAGACCTGTAAACCCCTTTTTTGGGCCTCCAAATTTTTCAACATTTTTGCAGGCCTAAGATGCGGTTAGGGCCTTTTTTGGACTGCTAACATATTCTGAACGTTCAGGGCTGTAGGAAGCATTTTTCGTGCCAAAATTATTTTTGGGAATTTCAGTGGTCTAGGATGCAGGTTAATTAACCTTTCAGGCTGCAAATGTTTTTGGGACATTCAGAGCTCTCTGACGCAGTTTTTGGGTAACCAACTTTTTCTGGACTTTAGGGGGTCTAATGCATGTAAACCCCTTTTTTGGGCATCCAATGTTTTCAACATTTTTGCAGGCCTAAGATGCATTTTAAGGCCTTTTTTGGGCTAACATATCCTTAACTTTCAGGGGTGTAGGATGCACTTTTCGTGACAAAATTATTTTTGGGAATTTCAGTGGTCTAGGATGCAGGTTAATGCCCCTTGAGGCTGCAAATGTTTTTGGGACATTCAGAGCTCTCTGACCCCGTTTTTAGGTCACCATCATTTTCTGGACTTTAGGGGGTAAAGTATGCCTGTAAACCCCTTTTTTGGGCCTCCAAAGTTTTCAACATTTGACAGGCCTAAGATGCATTTTAAGGCCTTTTTTGGGCTGCTAACATATTCTGAACTTTCAGGGCTGTAGGATGCATTTTTCGTGCCAAAATTATTTTTTTGAATTTCAGTGGTCTAGGATGCGGGTTAATGCCCCTTTGAGGGTGCAAATGTTTTTGGGACATTTAGAGCTCTCTGACCCCGTTTTTAGGCTACTGTCATTTTCTGGCCTTTAGGGGGTCTAGGAAGCCTGTAAACCCCTTTTTTGGGCCTCCAAATTTTTCAACATTTTTGCAGGCCTAAAATGCATTTTAAGGCCCTTTTTGGGCTGCTAACATATACTGAACTTTCAGGGCTGTAGGATGCATTTTTCGTGCTAAAATAATTTTTTTGAATTTCAGTGGTCTAGGATGCGGTTTAATGCCCCTTTCAGGCTACACGTGTTTTTGGGACATTCAGAGCTCTCTGACGCAGTTTTTGGGCCACCAACATTTTCTGGACTTTAGGGGGTCTAGGATGCCTGTAAACACCTTTTTTGGGCCTCCAAAGTTTTCAACATTTTTGCAGGCCTAAGATGCATTTTAAGGCCCTTTTTGGGCTGCTAACATATACTGAACTTTCAGGGCTGTAGGATGCATTTTTCGTGCTAAAATAATTTTTTTGAATTTCAGTGGTCTAGGATGCGGTTTAATGCCCCTTTCAGGCTGCACGTGTTTTTGGGACATTCAGAGCTCTCTGACGCAGTTTTTGGGCCACCAACATTTTCTGGACTTTAGGGGGTCTAGGATGCCTGTAAACACCTTTTTTGGGCCTCCAAAGTTTTCTACATTTTTACAGGCCTAAGATGCGGTTAGGGCCTTTTTTGGACTGCTAACATATTCTGAACGTTCAGGGCTGTAGGATGCATTTTTCATGCCAAAATTATTTTTGGGAATTTCAGTGGTCTAGGATGCAGGTTAATTAACCTTTCAGGCTGCAAATGTTTTTGGGACATTCAGAGCTCTCTGACCCTGTTTTTAGGCCACCATCATTTTCTGGACTTTAGGGGGTCTAGTATGCCTGTAAACCCCTTTTTTGGGCCTCCAAAGTTTTCAACATTTGACAGGCCTAAGATGCATTTTAAGGCCTTTTTTGGGCTGCTAACATATTCTGAACTTTCAGGGCTGTAGGATGCATTTTTGGTGCCAAAATTATTTTTTTGAATTTCAGTGGTCTAGGATGCGGGTTTATGCCCCTTTGAGGGTGCAAATGTTTTTGGGACATTTAGAGCTCTCTGACCCCGTTTTTAGGCTACTGTCATTTTCTCGCTTTTAGGGGGTCTAGGATGCCTGTAAACCCCTTTTTTGGGCCTCCAAAGTTTTCAAAATTTGACAGGCCTAAGATGCATTTCAAGGCCTTTTTTGGGCTGCTAACATATTCTGAACTTTCAGGGCTGTAGGATGCATTTTTCGTGCCAAAATTATTTTTTTGAATTTCAGTGGTCTAGGATGCGGGTTAATGCCCCTTTGAGGGTGCAAATGTTTTTGGGACATTTAGAGCTCTCTGACCCCGTTTTTAGGCTACTGTCATTTTCTGGCCTTTAGGGGGTCTAGGAAGCCTGTAAACCCCTTTTTTGGGCCTCCAAATTTTTCAACATTTTTGCAGGCCTAAAATGCATTTTAAGGCCCTTTTTGGGCTGCTAACATATACTGAACTTTCAGGGCTGTAGGATGCATTTTTCGTGCTGAAATAATTTTTTTGAATTTCAGTGGTCTAGGATGCGGTTTAATGCCCCTTTCAGGCTACACGTGTTTTTGGGACATTCAGAGCTCTCTGACGCAGTTTTTGGGCCACCAACATTTTCTGGACTTTAGGGGGTCTAGGATGCCTGTAAACACCTTTTTTGGGCCTCCAAAGTTTTCAACATTTTTGCAGGCCTAAGATGCATTTTAAGGCCCTTTTTGGGCTGCTAACATATACTGAACTTTCAGGGCTGTAGGATGCATTTTTCGTGCTAAAATAATTTTTTTGAATTTCAGTGGTCTAGGATGCGGTTTAATGCCCCTTTCAGGCTGCACGTGTTTTTGGGACATTCAGAGCTCTCTGACGCAGTTTTTGGGCCACCAACATTTTCTGGACTTTAGGGGGTCTAGGATGCCTGTAAACACCTTTTTTGGGCCTCCAAAGTTTTCTACATTTTTACAGGCCTAAGATTCGGTTAGGGCCTTTTTTGGACTGCTAACATATTCTGAACGTTCAGGGCTGTAGGATGCATTTTTCAGGCCAAAATTATTTTTGGGAATTTCAGTGGTCTAGGATGCAGGTTAATTAACCTTTCAGGCTGCAAATGTTTTTGGGACATTCAGAGCTCTCTGACCCTGTTTTTAGGCCACCATCATTTTCTGGACTTTAGGGGGTCTAGTATGCCTGTAAACCCCTTTTTTGGGCCTCCAAAGTTTTCAACATTTGACAGGCCTAAGATGCATTTTAAGGCCTTTTTTGGGCTGCTAACATATTCTGAACTTTCAGGGCTGTAGGATGCATTTTTGGTGCCAAAATTATTTTTTTGAATTTCAGTGGTCTAGGATGCGGGTTTATGCCCCTTTGAGGGTGCAAATGTTTTTGGGACATTTAGAGCTCTCTGACCCCGTTTTTAGGCTACTGTCATTTTCTCGCTTTTAGGGGGTCTAGGATGCCTGTAAACCCCTTTTTTGGGCCTCCAAAGTTTTCAACATTTGACAGGCCTAAGATGCATTTCAAGGCCTTTTTTGGGCTGCTAACATATTCTGAACTTTCAGGGCTGTAGGATGCATTTTTCGTGCCTAAATTATTTTTTTGAATTTCAGTGGTCTAGGATGCGGGTTAATGCCCCTTTGAGGCTGCAAATGTTTTTGGGACATTCAGAGCTCTCTAACCCTGTTTTTAGGCTACCGTCGTTTTCTGGACTTTAGGGGGTCTAGGATGCCTGTAAACCCCTTTTTTGGGCCTCCAAAGTTTTCTACATTTTTACAGGTCTAAGATGCGGTTAGGGCCTTTTTTGGACTGCTAACATATTCTGATCGTTCAGGGCTGTAGGATGCATTTTTCGTGACAAAATTATTTTTGGGAATTTCAGTGGTCTAGGATGCGGGTTAATGCCCCTTTCAGGCTACAAATGTTTTTGGGATATTCAGAGCTATTTGACCCTGTTTCTGGGCCATCAACATTTTCTGGACTTTAGGGGGTCTAGGATGCCTGTAAACCCCTTTTCTTGGGCCTCCAAAGTTTTCTACATTTTTGCAGGCATAAGATGCATTTTAAGGCCTTTTTTGGGCTAACATATTCTGAACGTTCACGGATGTAAGATGCATTTTTCATGGAAAAATTATTTTTGGGAATTTCAGTGGTCTAGGATGCGGGTTAATGCCCCTATCATGCTGCAAATGTTTGTGGACCACCAACATTTTCTGGACTTTAGGGGGTCTAGGATGCCTGTAAACCCCTTTTTTGGACATCCAAAGTTTTCAACATTTTTGCAGGCCTAAAATGCATTTTAAGGCCTTTTTTTGGGCTGCTAACATATCCTTAACTTTCAGGGGTGTAGGATGCACTTTTCGTGACAAAATTATTTTTGGGAATTTCAGTGGTCTAGGATGCCCCTTTGAGGGTGCAAATGTTTTTGGGACATTTAGAGCTCTCTGACACCGTTTTTAGGCTACTGTCATTTTCTGGCCTTTAGGGGGTCTAGGATGCCTGTAAACCCCTTTTTTGGGCCTCCAAAGTTTTCAACATTTTTGCAGGCCTAAGATGCATTTTAAGGCCCTTTTTGGGCTGCTAACATATACTGAACGTTCAGGGCTGTAGGATGCATTTTTCGTGCCAAAATTATTTTTTGGAATTTCAGTGGTCTAGGATGCAGGTTAATTAACCTTTCAGGCTGCAAATGTTTTTGGGACATTCAGAGCTATCTGACCCTGTTTTTAGGCCACCATCATTTTCTGGACCTTAGGGGGTCCTAGGATGCCTGTAAACCCCTATTTTGGGCCTCCAAATTTTTCTACATTTTTGCAGGCCTAAGATGCATTTTAAGGCCTTTTTGGGCTGCTAGCATATTCTGAACTTTCAGGGTTGTAGGATGCATTTTTCGTGCCAAAATTATTTTTGGGAATTTCAGGGGTCTAGGATGCAGGTTAATGAACCTTTGAGGCTGCAAATGTTTTTGGGACATTCAGAGCTATTTGACCCTGTTTCTGGGCCACCAACATTTTCTGGACTTTAGGGGGTCTAGGATGCCTGTCCCCTTTTTCGGGCCTACAAAGTTTTCTACATTTTTGCAGGCATAAGATGCATTTTAAGGCCTTTTTTGGGCTAACATATTCTGAACGTTCACGGATGTAAGATGCATTTTTCATGGAAAAAATATTTTTGGGAATTTCAGTGGTCTAGGATGCGGGTTAATGCCCCTATCATGCTGCAAATGTTTTTGGGACATTCAGAGCTCTCTGACCCTGTTTGTGGACCACCAACATTTTCTGGACTTTAGGAGGTCTAGGATGCCTGTAAACCCCTTTTTTGGACATCCAAAGTTTTCAACATTTTTGCAGGCCTAAAATGCATTTTAAGGCCTTTTTTTTGGGCGGCTAGCATATCCTTAACTTTCAGGGATGTAGGATGCACTTTTCGTGACAAAATTATTTTTGGGAATTTCAGTGGTCTAGGATGCAGGTTAATGCCCCTTGAAGCTGCAAATGTTTTTGGGACATTCAGAGCTCTCTGACCCCGTTTTTAGGCCACCATCATTTTCAGGACTTTAGGGGGTCTAGTATGCCTGTAAACCCCTTTTTTGGGCCTCCAAAGTTTTCAACATTTGACAGGCCTAAGATGCATTTTAAGGCCTTTTTGGGCTGCTAACATATTCTGAACTTTCAGGGCTGTAGGATGCATTTTTCATGCCAAAATAATTTTTTTGAATTTCAGTGGTCTAGGATGCGGGTTAATGTCCCTTTGAGGGTGCAAATGTTTTTGGGACATTTAGAGCTCTCTAACCCCGTTTTTAGGCTACTGTCATTTTCTGGCCTTTAGGGGGTCTAAGACCTGTAAACCCCTTTTTTGGGCCTCCACATTTTTCAACATTTTTGCAGGCCTAAGATGCGGTTAGGGCCTTTTTTGGACTGCTAACATATTCTGAACGTTCAGGGCTGTAGGAAGCATTTTTCGTGCCAAAATTATTTTTGGGAATTTCAGTGGTCTAGGATGCAGGTTAATTAACCTTTCAGGCTGCAAATGTTTTTGGGACATTCAGAGCTCTCTGACGCAATTTTTGGGTAACCAACTTTTTCTGGACTTTAGGGGGTCTAATGCATGTAAACCCCGTTTTTGGGCTACCAAAATTTTCAACATTTTTGCAGGCCTAAGATGAATTTTAAGGCCTTTTTTGGGCTAACATATTCTGAACGTTCACGGATGTAAGATGCATTTTTCATGGAAAAAATATTTTTGGGAATTTCAGTGGTCTAGGATGCGGGTTAATGCCCCTTTCAGGCTGCAAATGTTTTTGGGACATTCAGAGCTATTTGACCCTTTTTCTGGACTTTAGGGGGTCTAGGATGCCTGTAAAGCCCTTTTTTGTGTATCGAAAGTTTTCAACATTTTTGCAGGCCTAAGATGCAGTTTAAGGCCTTTTTTGGGCTGCTAACATATTCTGAACTTTCAGGGCTGTGTGATGCATTTTTCGTGACAAAATTATTTTTGGGAATTTCAGTGGTCTAGGATGCGGGTTAATGCCCCTTTCAGGCTGCACGTGTTTTTGGGACATTCAGAGCTCTCTGATGCAATTTTTGGGCTACCAACATTTTCTGGACTTTAGGGGGTCTAGGATGCCTGTAAACCTCTTTTCTTGGGCCTCCAAAGTTTTCTACATTTTTGCAGGCATAAGATGCATTTTAAGGCCTTTTTTTGGGCTGCTAACATATCCTTAACTTTCAGGGGTGTAGGATGCACTTTTCGTGACAAAATTATTTTTGGGAATTTCAGTGGTCTAGGATGCAGGTTAATGCCCCTTGAGGCTGCAAATGTTTTTGGGACATTCAGAGCTCTCTGACCCCGTTTTTAGGTCACCATCCTTTTCTGGACTTTAGGGGGTCTAGTATGCCTGTAAACCCCTTTTTTGGGCCTCCAAAGTTTTCAACATTTGACAGGCCTAAGATGCATTTTAAGGCCTTTTTTGGGCTGCTAACATATTCTGAACTTTCAGGGCTGTAGGATGCATTTTTCGTGCCAAAATTATTTTTTTGAATTTCAGTGGTCTAGGATGCGGGTTAATGCCCCTATGAGGGTGCAAATGTTTTTGGGACATTTAGAGCTCTCTGACCCCGTTTTTAGGCTACTGTCATTTTCTGGCCTTTAGGGGGTCTAGGATGCCTGTAAACCCCTTTTTTGGGCCTCCAAAGTTTTCAACATTTTTGCAGGCCTAAGATGCATTTTAAGGCCCTTTTGGGGCTGCTAACATATACTGAACTTTCAGGGCTGTAGGATGCATTTTTCGTGCTAAAATAATTTTTTTGAATTTCAGTGGTCTAGGATGCGGTTTAATGCCCCTTTCAGGCTGCACGTGTTTTTGGGACATTCAGAGCTCTCTGATGCAGTTTTTGGGCCACCAACATTTTCTGGACTTTAGGGGGTCTAGGATGCCTGTAAACACCTTTTTTGGGCCTACAAAGTTTTCAACATTTTTGCAGGCCTAAGATGCATTTTAAGGCCCTTTTTGGGCTGCTAACATATACTGTACTTTCAGGGCTGTAGGATGCATTTTTCGTGCTAAAATAATTTTTTTGAATTTCAGTGGTCTAGGATGCAGTTTAATGCCCCTTTCAGGCTGCACGTGTTTTTGGGACATTCAGAGCTCTCTGACGCAGTTTTTGGGCCACCAACATTTTCTGGACTTTAGGGGGTCTAGGATGCCTGTAAACACCTTTTTGGGCCTCCAAAGTTTTCTACATTTTTACAGGCCTAAGATGCGGTTAGGGCCTTTTTTGGACTGCTAACATATTCTGAACGTTCAGGGCTGTAGGATGCATTTTTCGAGCCAAAATTATTTTTTGGAATTTCAGTGGTCTAGGATGCAGGTTAATTAACCTTTCAGGCTGCAAATGTTTTTGGGACATTCAGAGCTCTCTGACCCTGTTTTTAGGCCACCATCATTTTCTGGACTTTAGGGGGTCTAGTATGCCTGTAAACCCCTTTTTTGGGCCTCCAAAGTTTTCAACATTTGACAGGCCTAAGATGCATTTTAAGGCCTTTTTTGGGCTGCTAACATATTCTGAACTTTCAGGGCTGTAGGATGCATTTTTGGTGCCAAAATTATTTTTTTGAATTTCAGTGGTCTAGGATGCGGGTTAATGCCCCTTTGAGGGTGCAAATGTTTTTGGGACATTTAGAGCTCTCTGACCCCGTTTTAGGCTACTGTCATTTTCTCGCTTTTAGGGGGTCTAGGATGCCTGTAAACCCCTTTTTTGGGCCTCCAAAGTTTTCAACATTTGACAGGCCTAAGATGCATTTCAAGGCCTTTTTTGGGCTGCTAAAATATTCTGAACTTTCAGGGCTGTAGGATGCATTTTTCGTGCCAAAATTATTTTTTTGAATTTCAGTGGTAGGATGCGGGTTAATGCCCCTTTGAGGCTGCAAATGTTTTTGGGACATTCAGAGCTCTCTAACCCTGTTTTTAGGCTACCGTCGTTTTCTGGACTTTAGGGGGTCTAGGATGCCTGTAAACCCCTTTTTTGGGCCTCCAAAGTTTTCTATATTTTTACAGGCCTAAGATGCGGTTAGGGCCTTTTTTGGACTGCTAACATATTCTGAACGTTCACGGATGTAAGATGCATTTTTCATGGAAAAATTATTTTTGGGAATTTCAGTGGTCTAGGATGCGGGTTAATGCCCCTATCATGCTGCAAATGTTTGTGGACCACCAACATTTTCTGGACTTTAGGGGTCTAGGATGCCTGTAAACCCCTTTTTTGGACATCCAAAGTTTTCAACATTTTTGCAGGCCTAAAATGCATTTTAAGGCCTTTTTTTGGGCTGCTAACATATCCTTAACTTTCAGGGGTGTAGGATGCACTTTTCGTGACAAAATTATTTTTGGGAATTTCAGTGGTCTAGGATGCAGGTTAATGCCCCTTGAGGCTGCAAATGTTTTTGGGACATTCAGAGCTCTCTGACCCCGTTTTTAGGTCACCATCATTTTCTGGACTTTAGGGGGTCTAGTATGCCTGTAAACCCCTTTTTGGGCCTCCAAAGTTTTCAACATTTGACAGGCCTAAGATGCATTTTAAGGCCTTTTTTGGGCTGCTAACATATTCTGAACTTTCAGGGCTGTAGGATGCATTTTTCGTGCCAAAATTATTTTTTTGAATTTCAGTGGTCTAGGATGCGGGTTAATGCCCCTTTGAGAGTGCAAATGTTTTTGGGACATTTAGAGCTCTCTGACCCCGTTTTTAGGCTACTGTCATTTTCTGGCCTTTAGGGGGTCTAGGATGCCTGTAAACCCCTTTTTTGGGCCTCCAAAGTTTTCAACATTTTTGCAGGCCTAAGATGCATTTTAAGGCCCTTTTGGGGCTGCTAACATATACTGAACTTTCAGGGCTGTAGGATGCATTTTTCGTGTTAAAATAATTTTTTTGAATTTCAGTGGTCTAGGATGCGGTTTAATGCCCCTTTCAGGCTGCACATGTTTTTGGGACATTCAGAGCTCTCTGACGCAGTTTTTGGGCCACCAACATTTTCTGGACTTTAGGGGGTCTAGGATGCCTGTAAACACCTTTTTTGGGCCTCCAAAGTTTTCAACATTTTTGCAGGCCTAAGATGCATTTTAAGGCCCTTTTTGGGCTGCTAACATATACTGAACTTTCAGGGCTGTAGGATGCATTTTTCGTGCTAAAATATTTTTTTTGAATTTCAGTGGTCTAGGATGCGGTTTAATGCCCCTTTCAGGCTGCACGTGTTTTTGGGACATTCAGAGCTCTCTGACGCAGTTTTTGGGCCACCAACATTTTCTGGACTTTAGGGGGTCTAGGATGCCTGTAAACACCTTTTTTGGGCCTCCAAAGTTTTCTACATTTTTACAGGCCTAAGATGCGGTTAGGGCCTTTTTTGGACTGCTAACATATTCTGAACGTTCAGGGCTGTAGGATGCATTTTTGGTGCCAAAATTATTTTTTGGAATTTCAGTGGTCTAGGATGCAGGTTAATGAACCTTTGAGGCTGCAAATGTTTTTGGGACATTCAGAGCTATTTGACCCTGTTTCTGGGCCACCAACATTTTCTGGACTTTAGGGGGTCTAGGATGCCTGTAAACCCCTTTTCTTCGGCCTCCAAAGTTTTCTACATTTTTGCAGGCATAAGATGCATTTTAAGGCCTTTTTTGGGCTAACATATTCTGAACGTTCACGGATGTAAGATGCATTTTTCATGGAAAAATTATTTTTGGGAATTTCAGTGGTCTAGGATGCGGGTTAATGCCCCTATCATGCTGCAAATGTTTGTGGACCACCAACATTTTCTGGACTTTAGGGGTCTAGGATGCCTGTAAACCCCTTTTTTGGACATCCAAAGTTTTCAACATTTTTGCAGGCCTAAAATGCATTTTAAGGCCTTTTTTTGGGCTGCTAACATATCCTTAACTTTCAGGGGTGTAGGATGAACTTTTCGTGACAAAATTATTTTTGGGAATTTCAGTGGTCTAGGATGCAGGTTAATGCCCCTTGAGGCTGCAAATGTTTTTGGGACATTCAGAGCTCTCTGACCCCGTTTTTAGGTCACCATCATTTTCTGGACTTTAGGGGGTCTAGTATGCCTGTAAACCCCTTTTTGGGCCTCCAAAGTTTTCAACATTTGACAGGCCTAAGATGCATTTTAAGGCCTTTTTTGGGCTGCTAACATATTCTGAACTTTCAGGGCTGTAGGATGCATTTTTCGTGCCAAAATAATTTTTTTGAATTTCAGTGGTCTAGGATGCGGTTTAATGCCCCTTTCAGGCTGCACGTGTTTTTGGGACATTCAGAGCTCTCTGACGCAGTTTTTGGGCCACCAACATTTTCTGGACTTTAGGGGGTCTAGGATGCCTGTAAACACCTTTTTTGGGCCTCCAAAGTTTTCAACATTTTTGCAGGCCTAAGATGCATTTTAAGGCCCTTTTTGGGCTGCTAACATATACTGAACTTTCAGGGCTGTAGGATGCATTTTTCGTGCTAAAATAATTTTTTTGAATTTCAGTGGTCTAGGATGCGGTTTAATGCCCCTTTCAGGCTGCACGTGTTTTTGGGACATTCAGAGCTCTCTGATGCAATTTTTGGGCCACCAACATTTTCTGGACTTTAGGGGGTCTAGGATGCCTGTAAACCCCTTTTTTGGGCCTCCAAAGTTTTCTACATTTTTGCAGGCCTAAGATGCATTTTAAAGCCTTTTTGGGCTGCTAACATATTCTGACCTTTCAGGGTTGTAGGATGCATTTTTCGTGCCAAAATTATTTTTGGGAATTTCAGGGGTCTAGGATGCAGGTTAATGAACCTTTGAGGCTGCAAATGTTTTTGGGACATTCAGAGCTATTTGACCCTTTTTCTGGGCCACCAACATTTTCTGGACTTTAGGGGGTATAGGATGCCTGTAAACCCCGTTTTTGGGCCTCCAAAGTTTTCTACATTTTTGCAGGCATAAGATGCATTTTAAGGCCTTTTTTGGGCTAACATATTCTGAACGTTCACGGATGTAAGATGCATTTTTCATGGAAAAAATATTTTTGGGAATTTCAGTGGTCTAGGATGCGGGTTAATGCCCCTATCATGCTGCAAATGTTTTTGGGACATTCAGAGCTATTTGACCCTTTTTCTGGGCCACCAACATTTTCTGGACTTTAGGGGGTCTAGGATGCCTGTAAACCCCGTTTTTGGGCCTCCAAAGTTTTCTACATTTTTGCAGGCATAAGATGCATTTTAAGGCCTTTTTTGGGCTAACATATTCTGAACGTTCACGGATGTAAGATGCATTTTTCATGGAAAAAATATTTTTGGGAATTTCAGTGGTCTAGGATGCGGGTTAATGCCCCTATCATGCTGCAAATGTTTTTGGGACATTCAGAGCTATTTGACCCTTTTTCTGGGCCACCAACATTTTCTGGACTTTAGGGGGTTTAGGATGCCTGTAAACCCCTTTTTGGACATCCAAAGTTTTCAACATTTTTGCAGGCCTAAAATGCATTTTAAGGCCTTTTTTTGGGCTGCTAACATATCCTTAACTTTCAGGGGTGTAGGATGCACTTTTCGTGGCAAAATTATTTTTTTGAATTTCAGTGGTCTAGGATGCGGGTTAATGCCCCTTTGAGGGTGCAAATGTTTTTGGGACATTTAGAGCTCTCTGACCCCGTTTTTAGGCTACTGTCATTTTCTGGCCTTTAGGGGGTCTAGGATGCCTGTAAACCCCTTTTTTGGTCCTCCAAAGTTCTCAACATTTGACAGGCCTAAGATGCATTTTAAGGCCTTTTTTGGACTGCTAACATATTCTGAACTTTCAGGGCTGTTGGATGCATGTTTCGTGCCAAAATTATTTTTTTGAATTTCAGTGGTCTAGGATGCGGGTTAATGCCCCTTTCAGGCTGCACATGTTTTTGGGACATTCAGAGCTCTCTGATGCAATTTTTGGGCCACCAACATTTTCTGGACTTTAGGGGGTCTAGGATGCCTGTAAACCCCTTTTTTGGGCCTCCAAAGTTTTCTACATTTTTACAGGCCTAAGATGCAGTTAGGGCCTTTTTTGGACTGCTAACATATTCTGAACGTTCAGGGCTGTAGGATGCATTTTTCGTGCCAAAATTATTTTTGGGAATTTCAGTGGTCTAGGATGCAGGTTAATTAACCTTTCAGGCTGCAAATGTTTTTGGGACATTCAGAGCTCTCTGACACAGTTTTTGGGCCACCAACTTTTTCTGGACTTTAGGGGGTCTAATGCCTGTAAACCCCTTTTTTGGGCTACCAAAGTTTTCAACATTTTTGCAGGCCTAAGATGCGGTTAGGGCCTTTTTTGGACTGCTAACATATTCTGAACGTTCAGGGCTGTAGGATACATTTTTCTTGCCAAAAATATTTTTTAGAATTTCAGTGGTCTAGGATGCGGGTTAATGCCCCTTTGAGGGTGCAAATGTTTTTGAGACATTTAGAGCTCTCTGACCCTGTTTTTAGGCTACTGTCATTTTCTGGCCTTTATGGGGTCTAGGATGCCTGTAAACCCCTTTTTTGGGCCTCCAAATTTTTCAACATTTTTGCAGGCCTAAGATGCATTTTAAGGCCTTTTTTGGACTGCTAACATATTCTGAACTTTCAGGGCTGTTGGATGCATTTTTCGTGCCAAAATTATTTTTTTGAATTTCAGTGGTCTAGGATGCCGGTTAATGCCCGTTTCAGGCTGCAAATGTTTTTGGGACATTCAGAGCTCTCTGACGCAGTTTTTGTCCCACCAACATTTTCTGGACTTTAGGGGGTCTAGGATGCCTGTAAACCCCTTTTTTGGGCCTCCAAAGTTTTCAACATTTTTGCAGGCCTAAGATGCAGTTTAAGGCCTTTTTGGGGCTGCTAACATATTCTGAACTTTCAGGGCTGTGGGATGCATTTTTCGTGACAAAATTATTTTTGGGAATTTCAGTGGTCTAGGATGCGGGTTAATGCCCCTTTCAGGCTGCACATGTTTTTGGGACATTCAGAGCTCTCTGATGCAATTTTTGGGCCACCAACATTTTCTGGACTTTAGGGGGTCTAGGATGCCTGTAAACCCCTTTTTTGGGCCTCCAAAGTTTTCTACATTTTTACAGGCCTAAGATGCAGTTAGGGCCTTTTTTGGACTGCTAACATATTCTGAACGTTCATGGCTGTTGGATGCATTTTTCGTGCCAAAATTATTTTTTGGATTTTCAGTGGTCTAGGATGCAGGTTAATTAACCTTTCAGGCTGCAAATGTTTTTGGGACATTCAGAGCTCTCTGACACAGTTTTTGGGCCACCAGCTTTTTCTGGACTTTAGGGGGTCTAATGGCTGTAAACCCCTTTTTTGGGCTACCAAAGTTTTCAACATTTTTGCAGGCCTAAGATGCATTTTAAGGCCTTTTTTGGGCTAACATATTCTGAACGTTCACGGATGTAAGATGCATTTTTCATGAAAAAAATATTTTTGGGAATTTCAGTGGTCTAGGATGCGGGTTAATGCTCCTTTCAGGCTGCAAATGTTTTTGGGACATTCAGAGCTATTTGACCCTGTTTCTGGGCCACCAGCTTTTTCTGGACGTTAGGGGGTCTAGGATGCCTGTAAAGCCCTTTTTTGTGTATCGAAAGTTTTCAACATTTTTGCAGGCCTAAAATGCATTTTAAGGCCTTTTTTTTGGGCTGCTAACATGTCCTTAACTTTCAGGGGTGTAGGATGCACTTTTCGTGACAAAATTATTTTTGGGAATTTCGGTGGTCTAGGATGCAGGTTAATGCCCCTTGAGGCTGCAAATGTTTTTGGGACATTCAGAGCTATTTGACCCTGTTTCTGGGCTACCAACATTTTCTGGACTTTAGGGGGTCTAGGATGCCTGTAAACCCCTTTTTTGGGCCTCCAAAGTTTTCCACATTTGACAGGCCTAAGATGCATGTTAAGGCCTTTTTTGGGCTGCTAACATATTCTGAACTTTCAGGGCTGTAGGATGCATTTTTCGTGCCAAAATTATTTTTTAGAATTTCAGTGGTCTAGGATGCGGGTTAAAGCCCCTTTGAGGCTGCAAATGTTTTTGGGACATTCAGAGCTCTCTAACCCCGTTTTTAGGCTCCCGTCGTTTTCTGGACTTTAGGGGGTCTAGGATGCCTGTAAACCCCTTTTTTGGGCCTCCAAAGTTTTCTACATTTTTACAGGCCTAAGATGCGGTTAGGGCCTTTTTTGGACTGCTAACATATTCTGAACGTTCAGGGCTGTAGGATACATTTTTCTTGCCAAAATTATTTTTTTGAATTTCAGTGGTCTAGGATGCGGGTTAATGCCCCTTTGAGGGTGCAAATGTTTTTGAGACATTTAGAGCTCTCTGACCCCGTTTTTAGGCTACTGTCATTTTCTGGCCTTTAGGGGGTCTAGGATGCCTGTAAACCCCTTTTTTGGGCCTCCAAAGTTTTCTACATTTTTACAGGCCTAAGATGCGGTTATGGCCTTTTTTGGACTGCTAACATATTCTGAACGTTCAGGGCTGTAGGATACATTTTTCTTGCCAAAATTATTTTTTTGAATTTCAGTGGTCTAGGATGCGGTTTAATGCCCCTTTAAGGCTGCATGTGTTTTTGGGACATTCAGAGCTCTCTGATGCAATTTTTGGGCCACCAACATTTTCTGGACTTTAGGGGGTCTAGGATGCCTGTAAACCCCTTTTTTGGGCCTCCAAAGTTTTCTACATTTTTGCAGGCCTAAGATGCATTTTAAGGCCTTTTTGGGCTGCTAACATATTCTGAACTTTCAGGGTTGTAGGATGCATTTTTCGTGCCAAAATTTTTTGGGGGAATTTCAGGGGTCTAGGATGCAGGTTAATGAACCTTTGAGGCTGCAAATGTTTTTGGGACATTCAGAGCTATTTGACCCTTTTTCTGGGCCACCAACATTTTCTGGACTTTAGGGGGTCTAGGATGCCTGTAAACCCTGTTTTTGGGCCTCCAAAGTTTTCTACATTTTTGCAGGCATAAGATGCATTTTAAGGCCTTTTTTGGGCTAACATATACTGAACGTTCACGGATGTAAGATGCATTTTTCATGGAAAAAATATTTTTGGGAATTTCAGTGGTCTAGGATGCGGGTTAATGCCCCTATCATGCTGCAAATGTTTTTGGGACATTCAGAGCTATTTGACCCTTTTTCTGGGCCACCAACATTTTCTGGACTTTAGGGGGTTTAGGATGCCTGTAAACCCCTTTTTGGACATCCAAAGTTTTCAACTTTTTTGCAGGCCTAAAATGCATTTTAAGGCCTTTTTTTTGGGCTGCTAAAATATTCTGAACTTTCAGGGTTGTAGGATGCATTTTTCGTGCCAAAATTATTTTTGGGAATTTCAGGGGTCTAGGATGCATGTTAATGCCCCTTTCAGGCTGCACATATTTTTGGGACATTCAAAGCTCTCTGATGCAATTTTTGGGCCACCAACATTTTCTGGACTTTTGGGGGTTCTAGGATGCCTGTAAACCCCTTTTTTGGGCCTCCAAAGTTTTCAACATTTTTGCAGGCCTAAGATGCATTTTAAGGCCTTTTTTGGACTGCTAACATATTCTGAAATTTCAGGGCAGTTGGATGCATTTTTCGTGCCAAAATTATTTTTTTGAATTTCAGTGGTCTAGGATGCCGGTTAATGCCCCTTTCAGGCTGCAAATGTTTTTGGGACATTGAGAGCTCTCTGACGCAGTTTTTGTCCCAACAACATCTTCTGGACTTTAGGGGTCTAGGATGCCTGTAAACCCCTTTTTTGGGCCTCCAAAGTTTTCAACATTTTTGCAGCCCTAAGATGCAGTTTAAGGCCTTTTTTGGGCTGCTAACATATTCTGAACTTTCAGGGCTGTGGGATGCATTTTTCGTGACAAAATTATTTTTGGGAATTTCAGTGGTCTAGGATGCGGGTTAATGCCCCTTTCAGGCTGCACATGTTTTTGGGACATTCAAAGCTCTCTGATGCAATTTTTGGGCCACCAACATTTTCTGGACTTTAGGGGGTCTAGGATGCCTGTAAACCCCTTTTTTGGGCCTCCAAAGTTTTCTACATTTTTGCAGGCCTAAAATGCATTTTAAGGCCTTTTTGGGCTGCTAAAATATTCTGAACTTTCAGGGTTGTAGGATGCATTTTTCGTGCCAAAATTATTTTTGGGAATTTCAGGAGTCTAGGATGCATGTTAATGAACCTTTGAGGCTGCAAATGTTTTTGGGACATTCAGAGCTATTTGACCCTGTTTCTGGGCCACCAACATTTTCTGGACTTTAGGGGGTCTAGGATGCCTGTAAACCCCTTTTTTGGGCCTCCAAAGTTTTCTACATTTTTGCAGGCATAAGGTGCATTTTAAGGCCTTTTTTGGGCTATCATATTCTGAACGTTCACAGATGTAAGATGCATTTTTCATGGAAAAAATAATTTTAGGAATTTCAGTGGTCTAGGATGCGGGTTAATGCCCCTATCATGCTGCAAATGTTTTTGGGACATTCAGAGCTCTCTGACCCCGTTTTTAGGCCACCATCATTTTCTGGATTTTAAGGGGTCTACTATGCCTGTAAACCCCTTTTTTGGGCCTCCAAAGTTTTTAACATTTGACAGGCCTAAGATGCATTTTAAGACCTTTTTTGGGCTGCTAACATATTCTGAACTTTCAGGGCTGTAGGATGCATTTTTCGTGACAAAATTATTTTTGGGAATTTCAGTGGTCTAGGATGCGGGTTAATGCCCCTTTCAGGCTGCAAATGTTTTTGGGACATTTAGAGCTCTCTGACCCCGTTTTTAGGCTACTGTCATTTTCTGTCCTTTAGGGGGTCTAGGATGGCCTGTAAACCCCTTTTTTGGGCCTCCAAATTTTTCAACATTTTTGCAGGCCTAAGATGCGGTTAGGGCCTTTTTTGGACTGCTAACATATTCTGAACGTTCAGGGCTGTAGGATGCATTTTTCGTGACAAAATTATTTTTGGGAATTTCAGTGGTCTAGGATGCGGGTTAATGCCCCTTTCAGGCTGCAAATGTTTTTGGGATATTCAGAGCTCTCTGATGCAATTTTTGGGACACCAACATTTTCTGGACTTTAGGGGGTCTAGGATGCCTGTAAACCCCTTTTTTGGGCCTCCAAAGTTTTCTACATTTTTGCAGGCCTAAGATGCATTTTAAGGCCTTTTTGGGCTGCTAACATATTCTGAACTTTCAGGTTTGTAGGATGCATTTTTCGTGCCAAAATTATTTTTGGGAATTTCAGGGGTCTAGGATGCAGGTTAATGAACCTTTGAGGCTGCAAATGTTTTTGGGACATTCAGAGCTATTTGACCCTGTTTCTGGGCCATCAACATTTTCTGGACTTTAGGGGGTCTAGGATGCCTGTAAACCCCTTTTCCTGGGCCTCCAAAGTTTTCTACATTTTTGCAGGCATAAGATGCATTTTAAGGCCTTTTTTGGGCTAACATATTCTGAACGTTCACGGATGTAAGATGCATTTTTCATGGAAAAATTATTTTTGGGAATTTCAGTGGTCTAGGATGCGGGTTAATGCCCCTATCATGCTGCAAATGTTTGTGGACCACCAACATTTTCTGGACTTTAGGGGGTCTAGGATGCCTGTAAACCCCTTTTTTGGACATCCAAAGTTTTCAACATTTTTGCAGGCCTAAGATGCATTTTAAGGCCTTTTTTTGGGCTGCTAACATATCCTTAACTTTCAGGGGTGTAGGATGCACTTTTCGTGACAAAATTATTTTTGGGAATTTCAGTGGTCTAGGATGCCCCTTTGAGGGTGCAAATGTTTTTGGGACATTTAGAGCTCTCTGACCCCGTTTTTAGGCTACTGTCATTTTCTGGCCTTTAGGGGGTCTAGGATGCCTGTAAACCCCTTTTTTGGGCCTCCAAAGTTTTCAACATTTTTGCAGGCCTAAGATGCATTTTAAGGCCCTTTTTGGGCTGCTAACATATACTGAACGTTCAGGGCTGTAGGATGCATTTTTCGTGCCAAAATTATTTTTTGGAATTTCAGTGGTCTAGGATGCAGGTTAATTAACCTTTCAGGCTGCAAATGTTTTTGGGACATTCAGAGCTATCTGACCCCGTTTTTAGGCCACCATCATTTTCTGGACCTTAGGGGGTCCTAGGATGCCTGTAAACCCCTTTTTTGGGCCTCCAAATTTTTTTACATTTTTGCAGGCCTAAGATGCATTTTAAGGCCTTTTTGGGCTGCTAGCATATTCTGAACTTTCAGGGTTGTAGGATGCATTTTTCGTGCCAAAATTATTTTTGGGAATTTCAGGGGTCTAGGATGCAGGTTAATGAACCTTTGAGGCTGCAAATGTTTTTGGGACATTCAGAGCTATTTGACCCTGTTTCTGGGCCACCAACATTTTCTGGACTTTAGGGGGTCTAGGATGCCTGTCCCCTTTTTCGGGCCTACAAAGTTTTCTACATTTTTGCAGGCATAAGATGCATTTTAAGGCCTTTTTTGGGCTAACATATTCTGAACGTTCACGGATGTAAGATGCATTTTTCATGGAAAAATTATTTTTGGGAATTTCAGTGGTCTAGGATGCGGGTTAATGCCCCTATCATGCTGCAAATGTTTGTGGACCACCAACATTTTCTGGACTTTAGGGGTCTAGGATGCCTGTAAACCCCTTTTTTGGACATCCAAAGTTTTCAACATTTTTGCAGGCCTAAAATGCATTTTAAGGCCTTTTTTTGGGCTGCTAACATATCCTTAACTTTCAGGGGTGTAGGATGAACTTTTCGTGACAAAATTATTTTTGGGAATTTCAGTGGTCTAGGATGCAGGTTAATGCCCCTTGAGGCTGCAAATGTTTTTGGGACATTCAGAGCTCTCTGACCCCGTTTTTAGGTCACCATCATTTTCTGGACTTTAGGGGGTCTAGTATGCCTGTAAACCCCTTTTTGGGCCTCCAAAGTTTTCAACATTTGACAGGCCTAAGATGCATTTTAAGGCCTTTTTTGGGCTGCTAACATATTCTGAACTTTCAGGGCTGTAGGATGCATTTTTCGTGCCAAAATAATTTTTTTGAATTTCAGTGGTCTAGGATGCGGTTTAATGCCCCTTTCAGGCTGCACGTGTTTTTGGGACATTCAGAGCTCTCTGACGCAGTTTTTGGGCCACCAACATTTTCTGGACTTTAGGGGGTCTAGGATGCCTGTAAACACCTTTTTTGGGCCTCCAAAGTTTTCAACATTTTTGCAGGCCTAAGATGCATTTTAAGGCCCTTTTTGGGCTGCTAACATATACTGAACTTTCAGGGCTGTAGGATGCATTTTTCGTGATAAAATAATTTTTTTGAATTTCAGTGGTCTAGGATGCGGTTTAATGCCCCTTTCAGGCTGCACGTGTTTTTGGGACATTCAGAGCTCTCTGATGCAATTTTTGGGCCACCAACATTTTCTGGACTTTAGGGGGTCTAGGATGCCTGTAAACCCCTTTTTTGGGCCTCCAAAGTTTTCTACATTTTTGCAGGCCTAAGATGCATTTTAAAGCCTTTTTGGGCTGCTAACATATTCTGACCTTTCAGGGTTGTAGGATGCATTTTTCGTGCCAAAATTATTTTTGGGAATTTCAGGGGTCTAGGATGCAGGTTAATGAACCTTTGAGGCTGCAAATGTTTTTGGGACATTCAGAGCTATTTGACCCTTTTTCTGGGCCACCAACATTTTCTGGACTTTAGGGGGTATAGGATGCCTGTAAACCCCGTTTTTGGGCCTCCAAAGTTTTCTACATTTTTGCAGGCATAAGATGCATTTTAAGGCCTTTTTTGGGCTAACATATTCTGAACGTTCACGGATGTAAGATGCATTTTTCATGGAAAAAATATTTTTGGGAATTTCAGTGGTCTAGGATGCGGGTTAATGCCCCTATCATGCTGCAAATGTTTTTGGGACATTCAGAGCTATTTGACCCTTTTTCTGGGCCACCAACATTTTCTGGACTTTAGGGGGTCTAGGATGCCTGTAAACCCCGTTTTTGGGCCTCCAAAGTTTTCTACATTTTTGCAGGCATAAGATGCATTTTAAGGCCTTTTTTGGGCTAACATATTCTGAACGTTCACGGATGTAAGATGCATTTTTCATGGAAAAAATATTTTTGGGAATTTCAGTGGTCTAGGATGCGGGTTAATGCCCCTATCATGCTGCAAATGTTTTTGGGACATTCAGAGCTATTTGACCCTTTTTCTGGGCCACCAACATTTTCTGGACTTTAGGGGGTTTAGGATGCCTGTAAACCCCTTTTTGGACATCCAAAGTTTTCAACATTTTTGCAGGCCTAAAATGCATTTTAAGGCCTTTTTTTGGGCTGCTAACATATCCTTAACTTTCAGGGGTGTAGGATGCACTTTTCGTGGCAAAATTATTTTTTTGAATTTCAGTGGTCTAGGATGCGGGTTAATGCCCCTTTGAGGGTGCAAATGTTTTTGGGACATTTAGAGCTCTCTGACCCCGTTTTTAGGCTACTGTCATTTTCTGGCCTTTAGGGGGTCTAGGATGCCTGTAAACCCCTTTTTTGGTCCTCCAAAGTTCTCAACATTTGACAGGCCTAAGATGCATTTTAAGGCCTTTTTTGGACTGCTAACATATTCTGAACTTTCAGGGCTGTTGGATGCATGTTTCGTGCCAAAATTATTTTTTTGAATTTCAGTGGTCTAGGATGCCGGTTAATGCCCGTTTCAGGCTGCAAATGTTTTTGGGACATTCAGAGCTATCTGACGCAGTTTTTGTCCCACCAACATTTTCTGGACTTTAGGGGGTCTAGGATGCCTGTAACCCCCTTTTTTGGGCCTCCAAAGTTTTCAACATTTTTGCAGGCCTAAGATGCAGTTTAAGGCCTTTTTGGGGCTGCTAACATATTCTGAACTTTCAGGGCTGTGGGATGCATTTTTCTTGACAAAATTAGTTTTGGGAATTTCAGTGGTCTAGGATGCGGGTTAATGCCCCTTTCAGGCTGCACATGTTTTTGGGACATTCAGAGCTCTCTGATGCAATTTTTGGGCCACCAACATTTTCTGGACTTTAGGGGGTCTAGGATGCCTGTAAACCCCTTTTTTGGGCCTCCAAAGTTTTCTACATTTTTACAGGCCTAAGATGCAGTTAGGGCCTTTTTTGGACTGCTAACATATTCTGAACGTTCAGGGCTGTAGGATGCATTTTTCGTGCCAAAATTATTTTTGGGAATTTCAGTGGTCTAGGATGCAGGTTAATTAACCTTTCAGGCTGCAAATGTTTTTGGGACATTCAGAGCTCTCTGACACAGTTTTTGGGCCACCAACTTTTTCTGGACTTTAGGGGGTCTAATGCCTGTAAACCCCTTTTTTGGGCTACCAAAGTTTTCAACATTTTTGCAGGCCTAAGATGCGGTTAGGGCCTTTTTTGGACTGCTAACATATTCTGAACGTTCAGGGCTGTAGGATACATTTTTCTTGCCAAAAATATTTTTTAGAATTTCAGTGGTCTAGGATGCGGGTTAATGCCCCTTTGAGGGTGCAAATGTTTTTGAGACATTTAGAGCTCTCTGACCCTGTTTTTAGGCTACTGTCATTTTCTGGCCTTTATGGGGTCTAGGATGCCTGTAAACCCCTTTTTTGGGCCTCCAAATTTTTCAACATTTTTGCAGGCCTAAGATGCATTTTAAGGCCTTTTTTGGACTGCTAACATATTCTGAACTTTCAGGGCTGTTGGATGCATTTTTCGTGCCAAAATTATTTTTTTGAATTTCAGTGGTCTAGGATGCCGGTTAATGCCCGTTTCAGGCTGCAAATGTTTTTGGGACATTCAGAGCTCTCTGACGCAGTTTTTGTCCCACCAACATTTTCTGGACTTTAGGGGGTCTAGGATGCCTGTAAACCCCTTTTTTGGGCCTCCAAAGTTTTCAACATTTTTGCAGGCCTAAGATGCAGTTTAAGGCCTTTTTGGGGCTGCTAACATATTCTGAACTTTCAGGGCTGTGGGATGCATTTTTCGTGACAAAATTATTTTTGGGAATTTCAGTGGTCTAGGATGCGGGTTAATGCCCCTTTCAGGCTGCACATGTTTTTGGGACATTCAGAGCTCTCTGATGCAATTTTTGGGCCACCAACATTTTCTGGACTTTAGGGGGTCTAGGATGCCTGTAAACCCCTTTTTTGGGCCTCCAAAGTTTTCTACATTTTTACAGGCCTAAGATGCAGTTAGGGCCTTTTTTGGACTGCTAACATATTCTGAACGTTCATGGCTGTTGGATGCATTTTTCGTGCCAAAATTATTTTTTGGATTTTCAGTGGTCTAGGATGCAGGTTAATTAACCTTTCAGGCTGCAAATGTTTTTGGGACATTCAGAGCTCTCTGACACAGTTTTTGGGCCACCAGCTTTTTCTGGACTTTAGGGGGTCTAATGGCTGTAAACCCCTTTTTTGGGCTACCAAAGTTTTCAACATTTTTGCAGGCCTAAGATGCATTTTAAGGCCTTTTTTGGGCTAACATATTCTGAACGTTCACGGATGTAAGATGCATTTTTCATGAAAAAAATATTTTTGGGAATTTCAGTGGTCTAGGATGCGGGTTAATGCTCCTTTCAGGCTGCAAATGTTTTTGGGACATTCAGAGCTATTTGACCCTGTTTCTGGGCCACCAGCTTTTTCTGGACGTTAGGGGGTCTAGGATGCCTGTAAAGCCCTTTTTTGTGTATCGAAAGTTTTCAACATTTTTGCAGGCCTAAAATGCATTTTAAGGCCTTTTTTTTGGGCTGCTAACATGTCCTTAACTTTCAGGGGTGTAGGATGCACTTTTCGTGACGAAATTATTTTTGGGAATTTCGGTGGTCTAGGATGCAGGTTAATGCCCCTTGAGGCTGCAAATGTTTTTGGGACATTCAGAGCTATTTGACCCTGTTTCTGGGCTACCAACATTTTCTGGACTTTAGGGGGTCTAGGATGCCTGTAAACCCCTTTTTTGGGCCTCCAAAGTTTTCCACATTTGACAGGCCTAAGATGCATGTTAAGGCCTTTTTTGGGCTGCTAACATATTCTGAACTTTCAGGGCTGTAGGATGCATTTTTCGTGCCAAAATTATTTTTTAGAATTTCAGTGGTCTAGGATGCGGGTTAAAGCCCCTTTGAGGCTGCAAATGTTTTTGGGACATTCAGAGCTCTCTAACCCCGTTTTTAGGCTCC
The DNA here is from genome assembly GCF_040938575.1 of Ambystoma mexicanum. NCBI lineage: Eukaryota > Metazoa > Chordata > Amphibia > Caudata > Ambystomatidae > Ambystoma > Ambystoma mexicanum. The sequence continues at coordinate 111,141,992 of NC_090936.1, read as the reverse complement.
CGTCGTTTTCTGGACTTTAGGGGGTTTAGGATGCCTGTAAACCCCTTTTTTGGGCCTCCAAAGTTTTCTACATTTTTACAGGCCTAAGATGCGGTTAGGGCCTTTTTTGGACTGCTAACATATTCTGAACGTTCAGGGCTGTAGGATACATTTTTCTTGCCAAAATTATTTTTTTGAATTTCAGTGGTCTAGGATGCGGGTTAATGCCCCTTTGAGGGTGCAAATGTTTTTGAGACATTTAGAGCTCTCTGACCCCGTTTTTAGGCTACTGTCATTTTCTGGCCTTTAGGGGGTCTAGGATGCCTGTAAACCCCTTTTTTGGGCCTCCAAAGTTTTCTACATTTTTACAGGCCTAAGATGCGGTTATGGCCTTTTTTGGACTGCTAACATATTCTGAACGTTCAGGGCTGTAGGATACATTTTTCTTGCCAAAATTATTTTTTTGAATTTCAGTGGTCTAGGATGCGGTTTAATGCCCCTTTCAGGCTGCATGTGTTTTTGGGACATTCAGAGCTCTCTGATGCAATTTTTGGGCCACCAACATTTTCTGGACTTTAGGGGGTCTAGGATGCCTGTAAACCCCTTTTTTGGGCCTCCAAAGTTTTCTACATTTTTGCAGGCCTAAGATGCATTTTAAGGCCTTTTTGGGCTGCTAACATATTCTGAACTTTCAGGGTTGTAGGATGCATTTTTCGTGCCAAAATTTTTTTGGGGAATTTCAGGGGTCTAGGATGCAGGTTAATGAACCTTTGAGGCTGCAAATGTTTTTGGGACATTCAGAGCTATTTGACCCTTTTTCTGGGCCACCAACATTTTCTGGACTTTAGGGGGTCTAGGATGCCTGTAAACCCTGTTTTTGGGCCTCCAAAGTTTTCTACATTTTTGCAGGCATAAGATGCATTTTAAGGCCTTTTTTGGGCTAACATATACTGAACGTTCACGGATGTAAGATGCATTTTTCATGGAAAAAATATTTTTGGGAATTTCAGTGGTCTAGGATGCGGGTTAATGCCCCTATCATGCTGCAAATGTTTTTGGGACATTCAGAGCTATTTGACCCTTTTTCTGGGCCACCAACATTTTCTGGACTTTAGGGGGTTTAGGATGCCTGTAAACCCCTTTTTGGACATCCAAAGTTTTCAACTTTTTTGCAGGCCTAAAATGCATTTTAAGGCCTTTTTTTTGGGCTGCTAAAATATTCTGAACTTTCAGGGTTGTAGGATGCATTTTTCGTGCCAAAATTATTTTTGGGAATTTCAGGGGTCTAGGATGCATGTTAATGCCCCTTTCAGGCTGCACATGTTTTTGGGACATTCAAAGCTCTCTGATGCAATTTTTGGGCCACCAACATTTTCTGGACTTTTGGGGGTTCTAGGATGCCTGTAAACCCCTTTTTTGGGCCTCCAAAGTTTTCAACATTTTTGCAGGCCTAAGATGCATTTTAAGGCCTTTTTTGGACTGCTAACATATTCTGAAATTTCAGGGCAGTTGGATGCATTTTTCGTGCCAAAATTATTTTTTGGAATTTCAGTGGTCTAGGATGCCGGTTAATGCCCCTTTCAGGCTGCAAATGTTTTTGGGACATTGAGAGCTCTCTGACGCAGTTTTTGTCCCAACAACATCTTCTGGACTTTAGGGGTCTAGGATGCCTGTAAACCCCTTTTTTGGGCCTCCAAAGTTTTCAACATTTTTGCAGCCCTAAGATGCAGTTTAAGGCCTTTTTTGGGCTGCTAACATATTCTGAACTTTCAGGGCTGTGGGATGCATTTTTCGTGACAAAATTATTTTTGGGAATTTCAGTGGTCTAGGATGCGGGTTAATGCCCCTTTCAGGCTGCACATGTTTTTGGGACATTCAAAGCTCTCTGATGCAATTTTTGGGCCACCAACATTTTCTGGACTTTAGGGGGTCTAGGATGCCTGTAAACCCCTTTTTTGGGCCTCCAAAGTTTTCTACATTTTTGCAGGCCTAAAATGCATTTTAAGGCCTTTTTGGGCTGCTAAAATATTCTGAACTTTCAGGGTTGTAGGATGCATTTTTCGTGCCAAAATTATTTTTGGGAATTTCAGGAGTCTAGGATGCATGTTAATGAACCTTTGAGGCTGCAAATGTTTTTGGGACATTCAGAGCTATTTGACCCTGTTTCTGGGCCACCAACATTTTCTGGACTTTAGGGGGTCTAGGATGCCTGTAAACCCCTTTTTTGGGCCTCCAAAGTTTTCTACATTTTTGCAGGCATAAGGTGCATTTTAAGGCCTTTTTTGGGCTATCATATTCTGAACGTTCACAGATGTAAGATGCATTTTTCATGGAAAAAATAATTTTAGGAATTTCAGTGGTCTAGGATGCGGGTTAATGCCCCTATCATGCTGCAAATGTTTTTGGGACATTCAGAGCTCTCTGACCCCGTTTTTAGGCCACCATCATTTTCTGGATTTTAAGGGGTCTACTATGCCTGTAAACCCCTTTTTTGGGCCTCCAAAGTTTTTAACATTTGACAGGCCTAAGATGCATTTTAAGACCTTTTTTGGGCTGCTAACATATTCTGAACTTTCAGGGCTGTAGGATGCATTTTTCATGCCAAAACGATTTTTTTGAATTTCAGTGGTCTAGGATGCGGGTTAATGCCCCTTTGAGGGTGCAAATGTTTTTGGGACATTTAGAGCTCTCTGACCCCGTTTTTAGGCTACTGTCATTTTCTGTCCTTTAGGGGGTCTAGGATGGCCTGTAAACCCCTTTTTTGGGCCTCCAAATTTTTCAACATTTTTGCAGGCCTAAGATGCGGTTAGGGCCTTTTTTGGACTGCTAACATATTCTGAACGTTCAGGGCTGTAGGATGCATTTTTCGTGACAAAATTATTTTTGGGAATTTCAGTGGTCTAGGATGCGGGTTAATGCCCCTTTCAGGCTGCAAATGTTTTTGGGATATTCAGAGCTCTCTGATGCAATTTTTGGGACACCAACATTTTCTGGACTTTAGGGGGTCTAGGATGCCTGTAAACCCCTTTTTTGGGCCTCCAAAGTTTTCTACATTTTTGCAGGCCTAAGATGCATTTTAAGGCCTTTTTGGGCTGCTAACATATTCTGAACTTTCAGGTTTGTAGGATGCATTTTTCGTGCCAAAATTATTTTTGGGAATTTCAGGGGTCTAGGATGCAGGTTAATGAACCTTTGAGGCTGCAAATGTTTTTGGGACATTCAGAGCTATTTGACCCTGTTTCTGGGCCATCAACATTTTCTGGACTTTAGGGGGTCTAGGATGCCTGTAAACCCCTTTTCCTGGGCCTCCAAAGTTTTCTACATTTTTGCAGGCATAAGATGCATTTTAAGGCCTTTTTTGGGCTAACATATTCTGAACGTTCACGGATGTAAGATGCATTTTTCATGGAAAAATTATTTTTGGGAATTTCAGTGGTCTAGGATGCGGGTTAATGCCCCTATCATGCTGCAAATGTTTGTGGACCACCAACATTTTCTGGACTTTAGGGGGTCTAGGATGCCTGTAAACCCCTTTTTTGGACATCCAAAGTTTTCAACATTTTTGCAGGCCTAAGATGCATTTTAAGGCCTTTTTTTGGGCTGCTAACATATCCTTAACTTTCAGGGGTGTAGGATGCACTTTTCGTGACAAAATTATTTTTGGGAATTTCAGTGGTCTAGGATGCCCCTTTGAGGGTGCAAATGTTTTTGGGACATTTAGAGCTCTCTGACCCCGTTTTTAGGCTACTGTCATTTTCTGGCCTTTAGGGGGTCTAGGATGCCTGTAAACCCCTTTTTTGGGCCTCCAAAGTTTTCAACATTTTTGCAGGCCTAAGATGCATTTTAAGGCCCTTTTTGGGCTGCTAACATATACTGAACGTTCAGGGCTGTAGGATGCATTTTTCGTGCCAAAATTATTTTTTGGAATTTCAGTGGTCTAGGATGCAGGTTAATTAACCTTTCAGGCTGCAAATGTTTTTGGGACATTCAGAGCTATCTGACCCCGTTTTTAGGCCACCATCATTTTCTGGACCTTAGGGGGTCCTAGGATGCCTGTAAACCCCTTTTTTGGGCCTCCAAATTTTTTTACATTTTTGCAGGCCTAAGATGCATTTTAAGGCCTTTTTGGGCTGCTAGCATATTCTGAACTTTCAGGGTTGTAGGATGCATTTTTCGTGCCAAAATTATTTTTGGGAATTTCAGGGGTCTAGGATGCAGGTTAATGAACCTTTGAGGCTGCAAATGTTTTTGGGACATTCAGAGCTATTTGACCCTGTTTCTGGGCCACCAACATTTTCTGGACTTTAGGGGGTCTAGGATGCCTGTCCCCTTTTTCGGGCCTACAAAGTTTTCTACATTTTTGCAGGCATAAGATGCATTTTAAGGCCTTTTTTGGGCTAACATATTCTGAACGTTCACGGATGTAAGATGCATTTTTCATGGAAAAAATATTTTTGGGAATTTCAGTGGTCTAGGATGCGGGTTAATTCCCTATCATGCTGCAAATGTTTTTGGGACATTCAGAGCTCTCTGACCCTGTTTGTGGACCACCAACATTTTCTGGACTTTAGGAGGTCTAGGATGCCTGTAAACCCCTTTTTTGGACATCCAAAGTTTTCAACATTTTTGCAGGCCTAAAATGCATTTTAAGGCCTTTTTTTTGGGCGGCTAGCATATCCTTAACTTTCAGGGATGTAGGATGCACTTTTCGTGACAAAATTATTTTTGGGAATTTCAGTGGTCTAGGATGCAGGTTAATGCCCCTTGAAGCTGCAATTGTTTTTGGGACATTCAGAGCTCTCTGACCCCGTTTTTAGGCCACCATCATTTTCTGGACTTTAGGGGGTCTAGGATGCCTGTAAACCCCTTTTTTGGGCCTCCAAAGTTTTCAACATTTGACAGGCCTAAGATGCATTTTAAGGCCTTTTTTGGGCTGCTAACATATTCTGAACTTTCAGGGCTGTAGGATGCATTTTTCATGCCAAAATAATTTTTTTGAATTTCAGTGGTCTAGGATGCGGGTTAATGCCCCTTTGAGGGTGCAAATGTTTTTGGGACATTTAGAGCTCTCTAACCCTGTTTTTAGGCTACTGTCATTTTCTGGCCTTTAGGGGGTCTAAGACCTGTAAACCCCTTTTTTGGGCCTCCAAATTTTTCAACATTTTTGCAGGCCTAAGATGCGGTTAGGGCCTTTTTTGGACTGCTAACATATTCTGAACGTTCAGGGCTGTAGGAAGCATTTTTCGTGCCAAAATTATTTTTGGGAATTTCAGTGGTCTAGGATGCAGGTTAATTAACCTTTCAGGCTGCAAATGTTTTTGGGACATTCAGAGCTCTCTGACGCAATTTTTGGGTAACCAACTTTTTCTGGACTTTAGGGGGTCTAATGCATGTAAACCCCGTTTTTGGGCTACCAAAATTTTCAACATTTTTGCAGGCCTAAGATGAATTTTAAGGCCTTTTTTGGGCTAACATATTCTGAACGTTCACGGATGTAAGATGCATTTTTCATGGAAAAAATATTTTTGGGAATTTCAGTGGTCTAGGATGCGGGTTAATGCCCCTTTCAGGCTGCAAATGTTTTTGGGACATTCAGAGCTATTTGACCCTTTTTCTGGACGTTAGGGGGTCTAGGATGCCTGTAAAGCCCTTTTTTGTGAATCGACAGTTTTCAACATTTTTGCAGGCCTAAGATGCAGTTTAAGGCCTTTTTTGGGCTGCTAACATATTCTGAACTTTCAGGGCTGTGGGATGCATTTTTCGTGACAAAATTATTTTTGGGAATTTCAGTGGTCTAGGATGCGGGTTAATGCCCCTTTCAGGCTGCACGTGTTTTTGGGACATTCAGAGCTCTCTGATGCAATTTTTGGGCTACCAACATTTTCTGGACTTTAGGGGGTCTAGGATGCCTGTAAACCTCTTTTCTTGGGCCTCCAAAGTTTTCTACATTTTTGCAGGCATAAGATGCATTTTAAGGCCTTTTTTTGGGCTGCTAACATATCCTTAACTTTCAGGGGTGTAGGATGCACTTTTCGTGACAAAATTATTTTTGGGAATTTCAGTGGTCTAGGATGCAGGTTAATGCCCCTTGAGGCTGCAAATGTTTTTGGGACATTCAGAGCTCTCTGACCCCGTTTTTAGGTCACCATCCTTTTCTGGACTTTAGGGGGTCTAGTATGCCTGTAAACCCCTTTTTTGGGCCTCCAAAGTTTTCAACATTTGACAGGCCTAAGATGCATTTTAAGGCCTTTTTTGGGCTGCTAACATATTCTGAACTTTCAGGGCTGTAGGATGCATTTTTCGTGCCAAAATTATTTTTTTGAATTTCAGTGGTCTAGGATGCGGGTTAATGCCCCTATGAGGGTGCAAATGTTTTTGGGACATTTAGAGCTCTCTGACCCCGTTTTTAGGCTACTGTCATTTTCTGGCCTTTAGGGGGTCTAGGATGCCTGTAAACCCCTTTTTTGGGCCTCCAAAGTTTTCAACATTTTTGCAGGCCTAAGATGCATTTTAAGGCCCTTTTGGGGCTGCTAACATATACTGAACTTTCAGGGCTGTAGGATGCATTTTTCGTGCTAAAATAATTTTTTTGAATTTCAGTGGTCTAGGATGCGGTTTAATGCCCCTTTCAGGCTGCACGTGTTTTTGGGACATTCAGAGCTCTCTGACGCAGTTTTTGGGCCACCAACATTTTCTGGACTTTAGGGGGTCTAGGATGCCTGTAAACACCTTTTTTGGGCCTCCAAAGTTTTCAACATTTTTGCAGGCCTAAGATGCATTTTAAGGCCCTTTTTGGGCTGCTAACATATACTGTACTTTCAGGGCTGTAGGATGCATTTTTCGTGCTAAAATAATTTTTGGGAATTTCAGTGGTCTAGGATGCAGGTTAATGCCCCTTGAGGCTGCAAATGTTTTTGGGACATTCAGAGCTCTCTGACCCCGTTTTTAGGTCACCATCCTTTTCTGGACTTTAGGGGGTCTAGTATGCCTGTAAACCCCTTTTTTGGGCCTCCAAAGTTTTCAACATTTGACAGGCCTAAGATGCATTTTAAGGCCTTTTTTGGGCTGCTAACATATTCTGAACTTTCAGGGCTGTAGGATGCATTTTTCGTGCCAAAATTATTTTTTTGAATTTCAGTGGTCTAGGATGCGGGTTAATGCCCCTATGAGGGTGCAAATGTTTTTGGGACATTTAGAGCTCTCTGACCCCGTTTTTAGGCTACTGTCATTTTCTGGCCTTTAGGGGGTCTAGGATGCCTGTAAACCCCTTTTTTGGGCCTCCAAAGTTTTCAACATTTTTGCAGGCCTAAGATGCATTTTAAGGCCCTTTTGGGGCTGCTAACATATACTGAACTTTCAGGGCTGTAGGATGCATTTTTCGTGCTAAAATAATTTTTTTGAATTTCAGTGGTCTAGGATGCGGTTTAATGCCCCTTTCAGGCTGCACGTGTTTTTGGGACATTCAGAGCTCTCTGACGCAGTTTTTGGGCCACCAACATTTTCTGGACTTTAGGGGGTCTAGGATGCCTGTAAACACCTTTTTTGGGCCTCCAAAGTTTTCAACATTTTTGCAGGCCTAAGATGCATTTTAAGGCCCTTTTTGGGCTGCTAACATATACTGTACTTTCAGGGCTGTAGGATGCATTTTTCGTGCTAAAATAATTTTTTTGAATTTCAGTGGTCTAGGATGCAGTTTAATGCCCCTTTCAGGCTGCACGTGTTTTTGGGACATTCAGAGCTCTCTGACGCAGTTTTTGGGCCACCAACATTTTCTGGACTTTAGGGGGTCTAGGATGCCTGTAAACACCTTTTAGGTCCTCCAAAGTTTTCTACATTTTTACAGGCCTAAGATGCGGTTAGGGGCTTTTTTGGACTGCTAACATATTCTGAACGTTCAGGGCTGTAGGATGCATTTTTCGAGCCAAAATTATTTTTTGGAATTTCAGTGGTCTAGGATGCAGGTTAATTAACCTTTCAGGCTGCAAATGTTTTTGGGACATTCAGAGCTCTCTGACCCTGTTTTTAGGCCACCATCATTTTCTGGACTTTAGGGGGTCTAGTATGCCTGTAAACCCCTTTTTTGGGCCTCCAAAGATTTCAACATTTGACAGGCCTAAGATGCATTTTAAGGCCTTTTTTGGGCTGCTAACATATTCTGAACTTTCAGGGCTGTAGGATGCATTTTTGGTGCCAAAATTATTTTTTTGAATTTCAGTGGTCTAGGATGCGGGTTAGTGCCCCTTTGAGGGTGCAAATGTTTTTGGGACATTTAGAGCTCTCTGACCCCGTTTTAGGCTACTGTCATTTTCTCGCTTTTAGGGGGTCTAGGATGCCTGTAAACCCCTTTTTTGGGCCTCCAAAGTTTTCAACATTTGACAGGCCTAAGATGCATTTCAAGGCCTTTTTTGGGCTGCTAAAATATTCTGAACTTTCAGGGCTGTAGGATGCATTTTTCGTGCCAAAATTATTTTTTTGAATTTCAGTGGTAGGATGCGGGTTAATGCCCCTTTGAGGCTGCAAATGTTTTTGGGACATTCAGAGCTCTCTAACCCTGTTTTTAGGCTACCGTCGTTTTCTGGACTTTAGGGGGTCTAGGATGCCTGTAAACCCCTTTTTTGGGCCTCCAAAGTTTTCTATATTTTTACAGGCCTAAGATGCGGTTAGGGCCTTTTTTGGACTGCTAACATATTCTGAACGTTCAGGGCTGTAGGATGCATTTTTCATGACAAAATTATTTTTGGGAATTTCAGTGGTCTAGGATGCGGGTTAATGCCCCTTTCATGCTGCAAATGTTTTTGGGATATTCAGAGCCCTCTGATGCAATTTTTGGGCCACCAACATTTTCTGTACTTTAGGGGGCCTAGGATGCCTGTAAACCCCTTTTTTGGGCCTCCAAAGTTTTCTGCATTTTTGCAGGCCTAACATGCATTTTAAGGCCTTTTTGGGCTGCTAACATATTCTGAACTTTCAGGTTTGTAGGATGCATTTTTCGTGCCAAAATTATTTTTGGGAATTTCAGGGGTCTAGGATGCAGGTTAATTAACCTTTCAGGCTGCAAATGTTTTTGGGACATTCAGAGCTATCTGACCCCGTTTTTAGGCCACCATCATTTTCTGGACCTTAGGGGGTCCTAGGATGCCTGTAAACCCCTTTTTTGGGCCTCCAAATTTTTCTACATTTTTGCAGGCCTAACATGCATTTTAAGGCCTTTTTGGGCTGCTAGCATATTCTGAACTTTCAGGGTTGTAGGATGCATTTTTCGTGCCAAAATTATTTTTGGGAATTTCAGGGGTCTAGGATGCAGGTTAATGAACCTTTGAGGCTGCAAATGTTTTTGGGACATTCAGAGCTATTTGACCCTGTTTCTGGGCCACCAACATTTTCTGGACTTAAGGGGGTCTAGGATGCCTGTCCCCTTTTTCGGGCCTACAAAGTTTTCTACATTTTTGCAGGCATAAGATGCATTTTAAGGCCTTTTTTGGGCTAACATATTCTGAACGTTCACGGATGTAAGATGCATTTTTCATGGAAAAAATATTTTTGGGAATTTCAGTGGTCTAGGATGCGGGTTAATGCCCCTATCATGCTGCAAATGTTTTTGGGTCATTCAGAGCTCTCTGACCCTGTTTGTGGACCACCAACATTTTCTGGACTTTAGGAGGTCTAGGATGCCTGTAAACCCCTTTTTTGGACATCCAAAGTTTTCAACATTTTTGCAGGCCTAAAATGCATTTTAAGGCCTTTTTTTTGGGCGGCTAGCATATCCTTAACTTTCAGGGATGTAGGATGCACTTTTCGTGACAAAATTATTTTTGGGAATTTCAGTGGTCTAGGATGCAGGTTAATGCCCCTCGAAGCTGCAATTGTTTTTGGGACATTCAGAGCTCTCTGACCCCGTTTTTAGGCCACCATCATTTTCTGGACTTTAGGGGGTCTAGTATGCCTGTAAACCCCTTTTTTGGGCCTCCAAAGTTTTCAACATTTGACAGGCCTAAGATGCATTTTAAGGCCTTTTTTGGGCTGCTAACATATTCTGAACTTTCAGGGGTGTAGGATGCATTTTTCATGCCAAAATAATTTTTTTGAATTTCAGTGGTCTAGGATGCGGGTTAATGCCCCTTTGAGGGTGCAAATGTTTTTGGGACATTTAGAGCTCTCTAACCCCGTTTTTAGGCTACTGTCATTTTCTGGCCTTTAGGGGGTCTAAGACCTGTAAACCCCTTTTTTGGGCCTCCACATTTTTCAACATTTTTGCAGGCCTAAGATGCGGTTAGGGCCTTTTTTGGACTGCTAACATATTCTGAACGTTCAGGGCTGTAGGAAGCATTTTTCGTGCCAAAATTATTTTTGGGAATTTCAGTGGTCTAGGATGCAGGTTAATTAACCTTTCAGGCTGCAAATGTTTTTGGGACATTCAGAGCTCTCTGACGCAATTTTTGGGTAACCAACTTTTTCTGGACTTTAGGGGGTCTAATGCATGTAAACCCCGTTTTTGGGCTACCAAAATTTTCAACATTTTTGCAGGCCTAAGATGAATTTTAAGGCCTTTTTTGGGCTAACATATTCTGAACGTTCACGGATGTAAGATGCATTTTTCATGGAAAAAATATTTTTGGGAATTTCAGTGGTCTAGGATGCGGGTTAATGCCCCTTTCAGGCTGCAAATGTTTTTGGGACATTCAGAGCTATTTGACCCTTTTTCTGGACGTTAGGGGGTCTAGGATGCTTGTAAAGCCCTTTTTTGTGTATCGAAAGTTTTCAACATTTTTGCAGGCCTAAGATGCAGTTTAAGGCCTTTTTTGGGCTGCTAACATATTCTGAACTTTCAGGGCTGTGGGATGCATTTTTCGTGACAAAATTATTTTTGGGAATTTCAGTGGTCTTGGATGCGGGTTAATGCCCCTTTCAGGCTGCACGTGTTTTTGGGACATTCAGAGCTCTCTGATGCAATTTTTGGGCTACCAACATTTTCTGGACTTTAGGGGGTCTAGGATGCCTGTAAACCTCTTTTCTTGGGCCTCCAAAGTTGTCTACATTTTTGCAGGCATAAGATGCATTTTAAGGCCTTTTTTTGGGCTGCTAACATATCCTTAACTTTCAGGGGTGTAGGATGCACTTTTCGTGACAAAATTATTTTTGGGAATTTCAGTGGTCTAGGATGCAGGTTAATGCCCCTTGAGGCTGCAAATGTTTTTGGGACATTCAGAGCTCTCTGACCCCGTTTTTAGGTCACCATCCTTTTCTGGACTTTAGGGGGTCTAGTATGCCTGTAAACCCCTTTTTTGGGCCTCCAAAGTTTTCAACATTTGACAGGCCTAAGATGCATTTTAAGGCCTTTTTTGGGCTGCTAACATATTCTGAACTTTCAGGGCTGTAGGATGCATTTTTCGTGCCAAAATTATTTTTTTGAATTTCAGTGGTCTAGGATGCGGGTTAATGCCCCTATGAGGGTGCAAATGTTTTTGGGACATTTAGAGCTCTCTGACCCCGTTTTTAGGCTACTGTCATTTTCTGGCCTTTAGGGGGTCTAGGATGCCTGTAAACCCCTTTTTTGGGCCTCCAAAGTTTTCAACATTTTTGCAGGCCTAAAATGCATTTTAAGGCCCTTTTGGGGCTGCTAACATATACTGAACTTTCAGGGCTGTAGGATGCATTTTTCGTGCTAAAATAATTTTTTTGAATTTCAGTGGTCTAGGATGCGGTTTAATGCCCCTTTCAGGCTGCACGTGTTTTTGGGACATTCAGAGCTCTCTGACGCAGTTTTTGGGCCACCAACATTTTCTGGACTTTAGGGGGTCTAGGATGCCTGTAAACACCTTTTTGGGCCTCCAACGTTTTCTACATTTTTACAGGCCTAAGATGCGGTTAGGGCCTTTTTTGGACTGCTAACATATTCTGAACGTTCAGGGCTGTAGGATGCATTTTTCGAGCCAAAATTATTTTTTGGAATTTCAGTGGTCTAGGATGCAGGTTAATTAACCTTTCAGGCTGCAAATGTTTTTGGGACATTCAGAGCTCTCTGACCCTGTTTTTAGGCCACCATCATTTTCTGGACTTTAGGGGGTCTAGTATGCCTGTAAACCCCTTTTTTGGGCCTCCAAAGTTTTCAACATTTGACAGGCCTAAGATGCATTTTAAGGCCTTTTTTGGGCTGCTAACATATTCTGAACTTTCAGGGCTGTAGGATGCATTTTTGGTGCCAAAATTATTTTTTTGAATTTCAGTGGTCTAGGATGCGGGTTAGTGCCCCTTTGAGGGTGCAAATGTTTTTGGGACATTTAGAGCTCTCTGACCCCGTTTTAGGCTACTGTCATTTTCTCGCTTTTAGGGGGTCTAGGATGCCTGTAAACCCCTTTTTTGGGCCTCCAAAGTTTTCAACATTTGACAGGCCTAAGATGCATTTTAAGGCCTTTTTTGGGCTGCTAAAATATTCTGAACTTTCAGGGCTGTAGGATGCATTTTTCGTGCCAAAATTATTTTTTTGAATTTCAGTGGTAGGATGCGGGTTAATGCCCCTTTGAGGCTGCAAATGTTTTTGGGACATTCAGAGCTCTCTAACCCTGTTTTTAGGCTACCGTCGTTTTCTGGACTTTAGGGGGTCTAGGATGCCTGTAAACCCCTTTTTTGGGCCTCCAAAGTTTTCTATATTTTTACAGGCCTAAGATGCGGTTAGGGCCTTTTTTGGACTGCTAACATATTCTGAACGTTCAGGGCTGTAGGATGCATTTTTCATGACAAAATTATTTTTGGGAATTTCAGTGGTCTAGGATGCGGGTTAATGCCCCTTTCAGGCTGCAAATGTTTTTGGGATATTCAGAGCCCTCTGATGCAATTTTTGGGCCACCAACATTTTCTGGACTTTAGGGGGTCTAGGATGCCTGTAAACCCCTTTTTTGGGCCTCCAAAGTTTTCTGCATTTTTGCAGGCCTAACATGCATTTTAAGGCCTTTTTGGGCTGCTAACATATTCTGAACTTTCACGTTTGTAGGATGCATTTTTCGTGGCAAAATTATTTTTGGGAATTTCAGGGGTCTAGGATGCAGGTTAATGAACCTTTGAGGCTGCAAATGTTTTTGGGACATTCAGAGCTATTTGACCCTGTTTCTGGGCCACCAACATTTTCTGGACTTTAGGGGGTCTAAGATGCCTGTAAACCCCTTTTCTTGGGCCTCCAAAGTTTTCTACATTTTTGCAGGCATAAGATGCATTTTAAGGCCTTTTTTGGACTAACATATTCTGAACGTTCACGGATGTAAGATGCATTTTTCATGGAAAAATTATTTTTGGGAATTTCAGTGGTCTAGGATGCGGGTTAATGCCCCTATCATGCTGCAAATGTTTGTGGACCATCAACATTTTCTGGACTTTAGGGGTCTAGGATGCCTGTAAACCCCTTTTTTGGACATCCAAAGTTTTCAACATTTTTGCAGGCCTAAAATGCATTTTAAGGCCTTTTTTTGGGCTGCTAACATATCCTTAACTTCCAGGGGTGTAGGATGCACTTTTCGTGACAAAATTATTTTTGGGAATTTCAGTGGTCTAGGATGCAGGTTAATGCCCCTTGAGGCTGCAAATGTTTTTGGGACATTCAGAGCTCTCTGACCCCGTTTTTAGGTCACCATCATTTTCTGGACTTTAGGGGGTCTAGTATGCCTGTAAACCCCTTTTTGGGCCTCCAAAGTTTTCAACATTTGACAGGCCTAAGATGCATTTTAAGGCCTTTTTTGGGCTGCTAACATATTCTGAACTTTCAGGGCTGTAGGATGCATTTTTCGTGCCAAAATTATTTTTTTGAATTTCAGTGGTCTAGGATGCGGGTTAATGCCCCTTTGAGAGTGCAAATGTTTTTGGGACATTTAGAGCTCTCTGACCCCGTTTTTAGGCTACTGTCATTTTCTGGCCTTTAGGGGGTCTAGGATGCCTGTAAACCCCTTTTTTGGGCCTCCAAAGTTTTCAACATTTTTGCAGGCCTAAGATGCATTTTAAGGCCCTTTTGGGGCTGCTAACATATACTGAACTTTCAGGGCTGTAGGATGCATTTTTCGTGTTAAAATAATTTTTTTGAATTTCAGTGGTCTAGGATGCGGTTTAATGCCCCTTTCAGGCTGCACATGTTTTTGGGACATTCAGAGCACTCTGACGCAGTTTTTGGGCCACCAACATTTTCTGGACTTTAGGGGGTCTAGGATGCCTGTAAACACCTTTTTTGGGCCTCCAAAGTTTTCAACATTTTTGCAGGCCTAAGATGCATTTTAAGGCCCTTTTTGGGCTGCTAACATATACTGAACTTTCAGGGCTGTAGGATGCATTTTTCGTGCTAAAATATTTTTTTTGAATTTCAGTGGTCTAGGATGCGGTTTAATGCCCCTTTCAGGCTGCACGTGTTTTTGGGACATTCAGAGCTCTCTGACGCAGTTTTTGGGCCACCAACATTTTCTGGACTTTAGGGGGTCTAGGATGCCTGTAAACACCTTTTTTGGGCCTCCAAAGTTTTCAACATTTTTACAGGCCTAAGATGCGGTTAGGGCCTTTTTTGGACTGCTAACATATTCTGAACGTTCAGGGCTGTAGGATGCATTTTTGGTGCCAAAATTATTTTTTGGAATTTCAGTGGTCTAGGATGCAGGTTAATGAACCTTTGAGGCTGCAAATGTTTTTGGGACATTCAGAGCTATTTGACCCTGTTTCTGGGCCACCAACATTTTCTGGACTTTAGGGGGTCTAGGATGCCTGTAAACCCCTTTTCTTGGGCCTCCAAAGTTTTCTACATTTTTGCAGGCATAAGATGCATTTTAAGGCCTTTTTTGGGCTAACATATTCTGAACGTTCACGGATGTAAGATGCATTTTTCATGGAAAAATTATTTTTGGGAATTTCAGTGGTCTAGGATGCGGGTTAATGCCCCTATCATGCTGCAAATGTTTGTGGACCACCAACATTTTCTGGACTTTAGGGGTCTAGGATGCCTGTAAACCCCTTTTTTGGACATCCAAAGTTTTCAACATTTTTGCAGGCCTAAAATGCATTTTAATGCCTTTTTTTGGGCTGCTAACATATCCTTAACTTTCAGGGGTGTAGGATGCACTTTTCGTGACAAAATTATTTTTGGGAATTTCAGTGGTCTAGGATGCAGGTTAATGCCCCTTGAGGCTGCAAATGTTTTTGGGACATTCAGAGCTCTCTGACCCCGTTTTTAGGTCACCATCCTTTTCTGGACTTTAGGGGGTCTAGTATGCCTGTAAACCCCTTTTTTGGGCCTCCAAAGTTTTCAACATTTGACAGGCCTAAGATGCATTTTAAGGCCTTTTTTGGGCTGCTAACATATTCTGAACTTTCAGGGCTGTAGGATGCATTTTTCGTGCCAAAATTATTTTTTTGAATTTCAGTGGTCTAGGATGCGGGTTAATGCCCCTATGAGGGTGCAAATGTTTTTGGGACATTTAGAGCTCTCTGACCCCGTTTTTAGGCTACTGTCATTTTCTGGCCTTTAGGGGGTCTAGGATGCCTGTAAACCCCTTTTTTGGGCCTCCAAAGTTTTCAACATTTTTGCAGGCCTAAGATGCATTTTAAGGCCCTTTTGGGGCTGCTAACATATACTGAACTTTCAGGGCTGTAGGATGCATTTTTCGTGCTAAAATAATTTTTTTGAATTTCAGTGGTCTAGGATGCGGTTTAATGCCCCTTTCAGGCTGCACGTGTTTTTGGGACATTCAGAGCTCTCTGACGCAGTTTTTGGGCCACCAACATTTTCTGGACTTTAGGGGGTCTAGGATGCCTGTAAACACCTTTTTGGGCCTCCAACGTTTTCTACATTTTTACAGGCCTAAGATGCGGTTAGGGCCTTTTTTGGACTGCTAACATATTCTGAACGTTCAGGGCTGTAGGATGCATTTTTCGAGCCAAAATTATTTTTTGGAATTTCAGTGGTCTAGGATGCAGGTTAATTAACCTTTCAGGCTGCAAATGTTTTTGGGACATTCAGAGCTCTCTGACCCTGTTTTTAGGCCACCATCATTTTCTGGACTTTAGGGGGTCTAGTATGCCTGTAAACCCCTTTTTTGGGCCTCCAAAGTTTTCAACATTTGACAGGCCTAAGATGCATTTTAAGGCCTTTTTTGGGCTGCTAACATATTCTGAACTTTCAGGGCTGTAGGATGCATTTTTGGTGCCAAAATTATTTTTTTGAATTTCAGTGGTCTAGGATGCGGGTTAGTGCCCCTTTGAGGGTGCAAATGTTTTTGGGACATTTAGAGCTCTCTGACCCCGTTTTAGGCTACCGTCGTTTTCTGGACTTTAGGGGGACTAGGATGCCTGTAAACCCCTTTTTTGGGCCTCCAAAGTTTTCTATATTTTTACAGGCCTAAGATGCGGTTGGGGCCTTTTTTGGACTGCTAACATATTCTGAACGTTCACGGCTGTAGGATGCATTTTTCATGACAAAATTATTTTTGGGAATTTCAGTGGTCTAGGATGCGGGTTAATGCCCCTTTCAGGCTGCAAATGTTTTTGGGATATTCAGAGCCCTCTGATGCAATTTTTGGGCCACCAACATTTTCTGGACTTTAGGGGGTCTAGGATGCCTGTAAACCCCTTTTTTGGGCCTCCAAAGTTTTCTGCATTTTTGCAGGCCTAACATGCATTTTAAGGCCTTTTTGGGCTGCTAACATATTCTGAACTTTCAGGTTTGTAGGATGCATTTTTCGTGCCAAAATTATTTTTGGGAATTTCAGGGGTCTAGGATGCAGGTTAATGAACCTTTGAGGCTGCAAATGTTTTTGGGACATTCAGAGCTATTTGACCCTGTTTTTGGGCCACCAACATTTTCTGGACTTTAGGGGGTCTAGGATGCCTGTAAACACCTTTTTGGGCCTCCAACGTTTTCTACATTTTTACAGGCCTAAGATGCGGTTAGGGCCTTTTTTGGACTGCTAACATATTCTGAACGTTCAGGGCTGTAGGATGCATTTTTCGAGCCAAAATTATTTTTTGGAATTTCAGTGGTCTAGGATGCAGGTTAATTAACCTTTCAGGCTGCAAATGTTTTTGGGACATTCAGAGCTCTCTGACCCTGTTTTTAGGCCACCATCATTTTCTGGACTTTAGGGGGTCTAGTATGCCTGTAAACCCCTTTTTTGGGCCTCCAAAGTTTTCAACATTTGACAGGCCTAAGATGCATTTTAAGGCCTTTTTTGGGCTGCTAACATATTCTGAACTTTCAGGGCTGTAGGATGCATTTTTGGTGCCAAAATTATTTTTTTGAATTTCAGTGGTCTAGGATGCGGGTTAGTGCCCCTTTGAGGGTGCAAATGTTTTTGGGACATTTAGAGCTCTCTGACCCCGTTTTAGGCTACTGTCATTTTCTCGCTTTTAGGGGGTCTAGGATGCCTGTAAACCCCTTTTTTGGGCCTCCAAAGTTTTCAACATTTGACAGGCCTAAGATGCATTTCAAGGCCTTTTTTGGGCTGCTAAAATATTCTGAACTTTCAGGGCTGTAGGATGCATTTTTCGTGCCAAAATTATTTTTTTGAATTTCAGTGGTAGGATGCGGGTTAATGCCCCTTTGAGGCTGCAAATGTTTTTGGGACATTCAGAGCTCTCTAACCCTGTTTTTAGGCTACCGTTGTTTTCTGGACTTTAGGGGGACTAGGATGCCTGTAAACCCCTTTTTTGGGCCTCCAAAGTTTTCTATATTTTTACAGGCCTAAGATGCGGTTAGGGCCTTTTTTGGACTGCTAACATATTCTGAACGTTCACGGCTGTAGGATGCATTTTTCATGACAAAATTATTTTTGGGAATTTCAGTGGTCTAGGATGCGGGTTAATGCCCCTTTCAGGCTGCAAATGTTTTTGGGATATTCAGAGCCCTCTGATGCAATTTTTGGGCCACCAACATTTTCTGGACTTTAGGGGGTCTAGGATGCCTGTAAACCCCTTTTTTGGGCCTCCAAAGTTTTCTGCATTTTTGCAGGCCTAACATGCATTTTAAGGCCTTTTTGGGCTGCTAACATATTCTGAACTTTCAGGTTTGTAGGATGCATTTTTCGTGCCAAAATTATTTTTGGGAATTTCAGGGGTCTAGGATGCAGGTTAATGAACCTTTGAGGCTGCAAATGTTTTTGGGACATTCAGAGCTATTTGACCCTGTTTCTGGGCCACCAACATTTTCTGGACTTTAGGGGGTCTAGGATGCCTGTAAACCCCTTTTCTTGGGCCTCCAAAGTTTTCTACATTTTTGCAGGCATAAGATGCATTTTAAGGTCTTTTTTTGGGCTGCTAACATATCCTTAACTTTCAGGGGTGTAGGATGCACTTTTCGTGACAAAATTATTTTTGGGAATTTCAGTGGTCTAGGATGCAGGTTAATGCCCCTTGAGGCTGCAAATGTTTTTGGGACATTCAGAGCTCTCTGACCCCGTTTTTAGGTCACCATCATTTTCTGGACTTTAGGGGGTCTAGTATGCCTGTAAACCCCTTTTTTGGGCCTCCAAAGTTTTCAACATTTGACAGGCCTAAGATGCATTTTAAGGCCCTTTTGGGGCTGCTAACATATACTGAACTTTCAGGGCTGTAGGATGCATTTTTCGTGTTAAAATAATTTTTTTGAATTTCAGTGGTCTAGGATGCGGTTTAATGCCCCTTTCAGGCTGCACATGTTTTTGGGACATTCAGAGCTCTCTGACGCAGTTTTTGGGCCACCAACATTTTCTGGACTTTAGGGGGTCTAGGATGCCTGTAAACACCTTTTTTGGGCCTCCAAAGTTTTCAACATTTTTGCAGGCCTAAGATGCATTTTAAGGCCCTTTTTGGGCTGCTAACATATACTGAACTTTCAGGGCTGTAGGATGCATTTTTCGTGCTAAAATATTTTTTTTGAATTTCAGTGGTCTAGAATGCGGTTTAATGCCCCTTTCAGGCTGCATGTGTTTTTGGGACATTCAGAGCTCTCTGACGCAGTTTTTGGGCCACCAACATTTTCTGGACTTTAGGGGGTCTAGGATGCCTGTAAACACCTTTTTTGGGCCTCCAAAGTTTTCTACATTTTTACAGGCCTAAGATGCGGTTAGGGCCTTTTTTGGACTGCTAACATATTCTGAACGTTCAGGGCTGTAGGATGCATTTTTGGTGCCAAAATTATTTTTTGGAATTTCAGTGGTCTAGGATGCAGGTTAATGAACCTTTGAGGCTGCAAATGTTTTTGGGACATTCAGAGCTATTTGACCCTGTTTCTGGGCCACCAACATTTTCTGGACTTTAGGGGGTCTAGGATGCCTGTAAACCCCTTTTCTTGGGCCTCCAAAGTTTTCTACATTTTTGCAGGCATAAGATGCATTTTAAGGCCTTTTTTGGGCTAACATATTCTGAACGTTCACGGATGTAAGATGCATTTTTCATGGAAAAATTATTTTTGGGAATTTCAGTGGTCTAGGATGCGGGTTAATGCCCCTATCATGCTGCAAATGTTTGTGGACCACCAACATTTTCTGGACTTTAGGGGTCTAGGATGCCTGTAAACCCCTTTTTCGGACATCCAAAGTTTTCAACATTTTTGCAGGCCTAAAATGCATTTTAAGGCCTTTTTTTGGGCTGCTAACATATCCTTAACTTTCAGGGGTGTAGGATGCACTTTTCGTGACAAAATTATTTTTGGGAATTTCAGTGGTCTAGGATGCAGGTTAATGCCCCTTGAGGCTGCAAATGTTTTTGGGACATTCAGAGCTCTCTGACCCCGTTTTTAGGTCACCATCATTTTCTGGACTTTAGGGGGTCTAGTATGCCTGTAAACCCCTTTTTGGGCCTCCAAAGTTTTCAACATTTGACAGGCCTAAGATGCATTTTAAGGCCTTTTTTGGGCTGCTAACATATTCTGAACTTTCAGGGCTGTAGGATGCATTTTTCGTGCTAAAATATTTTTTTTGAATTTCAGTGGTCTAGGATGCGGTTTAATGCCCCTTTCAGGCTGCACGTGTTTTTGGGACATTCAGAGCTCTCTGACGCAGTTTTTGGGCCACCAACATTTTCTGGACTTTAGGGGGTCTAGGATGCCTGTAAACACCTTTTTTGGGCCTCCAAAGTTTTCAACATTTTTGCAGGCCTAAGATGCATTTTAAGGCCCTTTTTGGGCTGCTAACATATACTGAACTTTCAGGGCTGTAGGATGCATTTTTCGTGCTAAAATATTTTTTTTGAATTTCAGTGGTCTAGGATGCGGTTTAATGCCCCTTTCAGGCTGCACGTGTTTTTGGGACATTCAGAGCTCTCTGACGCAGTTTTTGGGCCACCAACATTTTCTGGACTTTAGGGGGTCTAGGATGCCTGTAAACACCTTTTTTGGGCCTCCAAAGTTTTCTACATTTTTACAGGCCTAAGATGCGGTTAGGGCCTTTTTTGGACTGCTAACATATTCTGAACGTTCAGGGCTGTAGGATGCATTTTTGGTGCCAAAATTATTTTTTGGAATTTCAGTGGTCTAGGATGCAGGTTAATGAACCTTTGAGGCTGCAAATGTTTTTGGGACATTCAGAGCTATTTGACCCTGTTTCTGGGCCACCAACATTTTCTGGACTTTAGGGGGTCTAGGATGCCTGTAAACCCCTTCTCTTGGGCCTCCAAAGTTTTCTACATTTTTGCAGGCATAAGATGCATTTTAAGGCCTTTTTTGGGCTAACATATTCTGAACGTTCACGGATGTAAGATGCATTTTTCATGGAAAAATTATTTTTGGGAATTTCAGTGGTCTAGGATGCGGGTTAATGCCCCTATCATGCTGCAAATGTTTGTGGACCACCAACATTTTCTGGACTTTAGGGGTCTAGGATGCCTGTAAACCCCTTTTTTGGACATCCAAAGTTTTCAACATTTTTGCAGGCCTAAAATGCATTTTAATGCCTTTTTTTGGGCTGCTAACATATCCTTAACTTTCAGGGGTGTAGGATGCACTTTTCGTGACAAAATTATTTTTGGGAATTTGAGTGGTCTAGGATGCAGGTTAATGCCCCTTGAGGCTGCAAATGTTTTTGGGACATTCAGAGCTCTCTGACCCCGTTTTTAGGTCACCATCATTTTCTGGACTTTAGGGGGTCTAGTATGCTTGTAAACCCCTTTTTAGGCCTCCAAAGTTTTCAACATTTGACAGGCCTAAGATGCATTTTAAGGCCTTTTTTGGGCTGCTAACATATTCTGAACTTTCAGGGCTGTAGGATGCATTTTTCGTGCCAAAATTATTTTTTTGAATTTCAGTGGTCTAGGATGCGGGTTAATGCCCCTTTGAGAGTGCAAATGTTTTTGGGACATTTAGAGCTCTCTGACCCCGTTTTTAGGCTACTGTCATTTTCTGGCCTTTAGGGGGTCTAGGATGCCTGTAAACCCCTTTTTTGGGCCTCCAAAGTTTTCAACATTTTTGCAGGCCTAAGATGCATTTTAAGGCCCTTTTGGGGCTGCTAACATACACTGAACTTTCAGGGCTGTAGGATGCATTTTTCGTGCTAAAATAATTTTTTTGAATTTCAGTGGTCTAGGATGCGGTTTAATGCCCCTTTCAGGCTGCACGTGTTTTTGGGACATTCAGAGCTCTCTGACGCAGTTTTTGGGCCACCAACATTTTCTGGACTTTAGGGGGTCTAGGATGCCTGTAAACACCTTTTTTGGGCCTCCAAAGTTTTCAACATTTTTGCAGGCCTAAGATGCATTTTAAGGCCCTTTTTGGGCTGCTAACATATACTGAACTTTCAGGGCTGTAGGATGCATTTTTCGTGCTAAAATAATTTTTTGGAATTTCAGTGGTCTAGGATGCGGTTTAATGCCCCTTTCAGGCTGCACGTGTTTTTGGGACATTCAGAGCTCTCTGACGCAGTTTTTGGGCCACCTACATTTTCTGGACTTTAGGGGGTCTAGGATGCCTGTAAACACCTTTTTTGGGCCTCCAAAGTTTTCTACATTTTTGCAGGCCTAAGATGCATTTTAAGGCCCTTTTTGGGCTGCTAACATATACTGAACTTTCAGGGCTGTAGGATGCATTTTTCGTGCTAAAATAATTTTTTTGAATTTCAGTGGTCTAGGATGCGGTTTAATGCCCCTTTCAGGCTGCACGTGTTTTTGGGACATTCAGAGCTCTCTGACGCAGTTTTTGGGCCACCAACATTTTCTGGACTTTAGGGGGTCTAGGATGCCTGTAAACACCTTTTTTGGGCCTCCAAAGTTTTCTACATTTTTACAGGCCTAAGATGCGGTTAGGGCCTTTTTTGGACTGCTAACATATTCTGAACGTTCAGGGCTGTAGGATGCATTTTTGGTGCCAAAATTATTTTTTGGAATTTCAGTGGTCTAGGATGCAGGTTAATGAACCTTTGAGGCTGCAAATGTTTTTGGGACATTCAGAGCTATTTGACCCTGTTTCTGGGCCACCAACATTTTCTGGACTTTAGGGGGTCTAGGATGCCTGTAAACCCCTTTTCTTGGGCCTCCAAAGTTTTCTACATTTTTGCAGGCATAAGATGCATTTTAAGGCCTTTTTTGGGCTAACATATTCTGAACGTTCACGGATGTAAGATGCATTTTTCATGGAAAAATTATTTTTGGGAATTTCAGTGGTCTAGGATGCGGGTTAATGCCCCTATCATGCTGCAAATGTTTGTGGACCACCAACATTTTCTGGACTTTAGGGGTCTAGGATGCCTGTAAACCCCTTTTTTGGACATCCAAAGTTTTCAACATTTTTGCAGGCCTAAAATGCATTTTAATGCCTTTTTTTGGGCTGCTAACATATCCTTAACTTTCAGGGGTGTAGGATGCACTTTTCGTGACAAAATTATTTTTGGGAATTTCAGTGGTCTAGGATGCAGGTTAATGCCCCTTGAGGCTGCAAATGTTTTTGGGACATTCAGAGCTCTCTGACCCCGTTTTTAGGTCACCATCATTTTCTGGACTTTAGGGGGTCTAGGATGCCTGTAAACCCCTTTTTTGGGCCTCCAAAGTTTTCTACATTTTTGCAGGCATAAGATGCATTTTAAGGCCTTTTTTGGGCTGCTAACATATTCTGAACGTTCACGGATGTAAGATGCATTTTTCATGGAAAAATTATTTTTTGGGAATTTCAGTGGTCTAGGATGCGGGTTACTGCCCCTTTGAGGCTGCACATGTTTTTGGGACATTCAGAGCTCTCTGACCCCATTTTTAGGCCACCATCATTTTCTGGACTTTAGGGGGTCTAGGATGCCTGTAAACCCCTTTTTTGGGCATCCAAACTTTTCAACATTTCTGCAGGCCTAAGATGCATTTTAAGGCCCTTTTTGGACTGCTAACATATTCTGAACTTCAGGGCTGTTGGATGCATTTTTCGTGCCAAAATTATTTTTTTGAATTTCAGTGGTCTAGGATGCCGGTTAATACCCGTTTCAGGCTACAAATGTTTTTGGGACATTCAGAGCTTTCTGACGCAGTTTTTGTCCCACCAACATTTTCTGGACTTTAGGGGGCTTAGGATGCCTGTAAACCCCTTTTTTGGGCCTCCAAAGTTTTCAAATTTTTGAAGGCCTAAGATGCATTTTAAGGCCCTTTTTGGGCTGCTAACATATACTGAACTTTCAGGGCTGTAGGATGCATTTTTCGTGCTAAAATAATTTTTTTGAATTTCAGTGGTCTAGGATGCGGTTTAATGCCCCTTTCAGGCTGCACGTGTTTTTGGGACATTCAGAGCTCTCTGACGCAGTTTTTGGGCCACCAACATTTTCTGGACTTTAGGGGGTCTAGGATGCCTGTAAACACCTTTTTTGGGCCTCCAAAGTTTTCAACATTTTTGCAGGCCTAAGATGCATTTTAAGGCCCTTTTTGGGCTGCTAACATATACTGAACTTTCAGGGCTGTAGGATGCATTTTTCGTGCTTAAATAATTTTTTTGAATTTCAGTGGTCTAGGATGCGGTTTAATGCCCCTTTCAGGCTGCACGTGTTTTTGGGACATTCAGAGCTCTCTGACGCAGTTTTTGGGCCACCAACATTTTCTGGACTTTAGGGGGTCTAGGATGCCTGTAAACACCTTTTTTGGGCCTCCAAAGTTTTCTACATTTTTGCAGGCCTAAGATGCATTTTAAGGCCCTTTTTGGGCTGCTAACATATACTGAACTTTCAGGGCTGTAGGATGCATTTTTCGTGCTAAAATAATTTTTTTGAATTTCAGTGGTCTAGGATGCGGTTTAATGCCCCTTTCAGGCTGCACGTGTTTTTGGGACATTGAGAGCTCTCTGACGCAGTTTTTGGGCCACCAACATTTTCTGGACTTTAGGGGGTCTAGGATGCCTGTAAACACCTTTTTTGGGCCTCCAAAGTTTTCTACATTTTTACAGGCCTAAGATGCGGTTAGGGCCTTTTTTGGACTGCTAACATATTCTGAACGTTCAGGGCTGTAGGATGCATTTTTCGTGCCAAAATTATTTTTTTGAATTTCAGTGGTCTAGGATGCGGGTTAATGCCCCTTTGAGGCTGCAAATGTTTTTGGGACATTCAGAGCTCTCTAACCCTGTTTTTAGGCTACCGTCGTTTTCTGGACTTTAGGGGGTCTAGGATGCCTGTAAACCCCTTTTTTGGGCCTCCAAAGTTTTCTACATTTTTACAGGCCTAAGATGCGCTTAGGGCCTTTTTTGGACTGCTAACATATTCTGAACTTTCAGGGCTGTAGGATGCATTTTTCGTGACAAAATTATTTTTGGGAATTTCAGTGGTCTAGGATGCGGGTTAATGCCCCTTTCAGGCTGCAAATGTTTTTGGGATATTCAGAGCTCTCTGATGCAATTTTTGGGCCACCAACATTTTCTGGACTTTAGGGGGTCTAGGATGCCTGTAAACCCCTTTTTGGGCCTCCAAAGCTTTCTACATTTTTGCAGGCCTAAGATGCATTTTAAGGCCTTTTTTGGGCTGCTAACATATTCTGAACTTTCAGGTTTGTAGGATGCATTTTTCGTGCCAAAATTATTTTTGGGAATTTCAGGGGTCTAGGATGCAGGTTAATGAACCTTTGAGGCTGCAAATGTTTTTGGGACATTCAGAGCTATTTGACCCTGTTTCTGGGCCACCAACATTTTCTGGACTTTAGGGGGTCTAGGATGCCTGTAAACCCCTTTTCTTGGGCCTCCAAAGTTTTCTACATTTTTGCAGGCATAAGATGCATTTTAAGGCCTTTTTTGGGCTAACATATTCTGAACGTTCACGGATGTAAGATGCATTTTTCATGGAAAAATTATTTTTGAGAATTTCAGTGGTCTAGGATGCGGGTTAATGCCCCTATCATGCTGCAAATGTTTGTGGACCACCAACATTTTCTGGACTTTAGGGGGTCTAGGATGCCTGTAAACCCCTTTTTTGGACATCCAAAGTTTTCAACATTTTGGCAGGCCTAAAATGCATTTTAAGGCCTTTTTTTGGGCTGCTAACATATCCTTAACTTTCAGGGGTGTAGGATGCACTTTTCGTGACAAAATTATTTTTGGGCATTTCAGTGGTCTAGGATGCAGGTTAATGCCCCTTGAGGCTGCAAATGTTTTTGGGACATTCAGAGCTCTCTGACCCCATTTTTAGGTCACCATCATTTTCTGGACTTTAGGGGGTCTAGTATGCCTGTAAACCCCTTTTTTGGGCCTCCAAAGTTTTCAACATTTGACAGGCCTAAGATGCATTTTAAGGCCTTTTTTGGGCTGCTAACATATTCTGAACTTTCAGGGCTGTAGGATGCATTTTTCGTGCCAAAATTATTTTTTTGAATTTCAGTGGTCTAGGATGCGGGTTAATGCCCCTTTGACGCTGCAAATGTTTTTGGGACATTCAGAGCTCTCTAACCCTGTTTTTAGGCTACCGTCGTTTTCTGGACTTTAGGGGGTCTAGGATGCCTGTAAACCCCTTTTTTGGGCCTCCAAAGTTTTCTACCTTTTTACAGGCCTAAGATGCGGTTAGGGCCTTTTTTGGACTGCTAACATATTCTGAACGTTCAGGGCTGTAGGATGCATTTTTCGTGACAAAATTATTTTTGGGAATTTCAGTGGTCTAGGATGCGGGTTAATGCCCCTTTCAGGCTGCAAATGTTTTTGGGATATTCAGAGCTCTCTGATGCAATTTTTGGGCCACCAACATTTTCTGGACTTTAGGGGGTCTAGGATGCCTGTAAACCCCTTTTTTGGGCCTCCAAAGTTTTCTACATTTTTGCAGGCCTAAGATGCATTTTAAGGCCTTTTTGGGCTGCTAACATATTCTGAACTTTCAGGTTTGTAGGATGCATTTTTCGTGCCAAAATTATTTTTGGGAATTTGAGGGGCCTAGGATGCAGGTTAATGAACCTTTGAGGCTGCAAATGTTTTTGGGACATTCAGAGCTATTTGACCCTGTTTCTGGGCCACCAACATTTTCTGGACTTTAGGGGGTCTAGGATGCCTGTAAACCCCTTTTCTTGGGCCTCCAAAGTTTTCTACATTTTTGCAGGCATAAGATGCATTTTAAGGCCTTTTTTGGGCTAACATATTCTGAACGTTCACGGATGTAAGATGCATTTTTCATGGAAAAATTATTTTTGGGAATTTCAGTGGTCTAGGATGCGGGTTAATGCCCCTGTCATGCTGCAAATGTTTTTGGACCACCAACATTTTCTGGACTTTAGGGGGTCTAGGATGCCTGTAAACCCCTTTTTTGGACATCCAAAGTTTTCAACATTTTTGCAGGCCTAAAATGCATTTTAAGGCCTTTTTTTGGGCTGCTAACATATCCTTAACTTTCAGGGGTGTAGGATGCACTTTTCGTGACAAAATTATTTTTGGGAATTTCAGTGGTCTAGGATGCAGGTTAATGCCCCTTGAGGCTGCAAATGTTTTTGGGACATTCAGAGCTCTCTGACCCCGTTTTTAGGTCACCATCATTTTCTGGACTTTAGGGGGTCTAGTATGCCTGTAAACCCCTTTTTGGGCCTCCAAAGTTTTCAACATTTGACAGGCCTAAGATGCATTTTAAGGCCTTTTTTGGGCTGCTAACATATTCTGAACTTTCAGGGCTGTAGGATGCATTTTTCGTGCCAAAATTATTTTTTAGAATTTCAGTGGTCTAGGATGCGGGTTAATGCCCCTTTGAGAGTGCAAATGTTTTTGGGACATTTAGAGCTCTCTGACCCCGTTTTTAGGCTACTGTCATTTTCTGGCCTTTAGGGGGTCTAGGATGCCTGTAAACCCCTTTTTTGGGCCTCCAAAGTTTTCAACATTTTTGCAGGCCTAAGATGCATTTTAAGGCCCTTTTGGGGCTGCTAACATATACTGAACTTTCAGGGCTGTAGGATGCATTTTTCGTGCTAAAATAATTTTTTTGAATTTCAGTGGTCTAGGATGCGGTTTAATGCCCCTTTCAGGCTGCACGTGTTTTTGGGACATTCAGAGCTCTCTGACGCAGTTTTTGGGCCACCAACATTTTCTGGACTTTACGGGGTCTAGGATGCCTGTAAACACCTTTTTTGGGCCTCCAAAGTTTTCTACATTTTTACAGGCCTAAGATGCGGTTAGGGCCTTTTTTGGACTGCTAACATATTCTGAACGTTCAGGGCTGTAGGATGCATTTTTCGTGCCAAAATTATTTTTTTGAATTTCAGTGGTCTAGGATGCGGGTTAATGCCCCTTTGAGGCTGCAAATGTTTTTGGGACATTCAGAGCTCTCTAACCCTGTTTTTAGGCTACCGTCGTTTTCTGGACTTTAGGGTGTCTAGGATGTCTGTAAACCCCTTTTTTGGGCCTCCAAAGTTTTCTACATTTTTACAGGCCTAAGATGCGCTTAGGGCCTTTTTTGGACTGCTAACATATTCTGAACTTTCAGGGCTGTAGGATGCATTTTTCGTGACAAAATTATTTTTGGGAATTTCAGTGGTCTAGGATGCGGGTTAATGCCCCTTTCAGGCTGCAAATGTTTTTGGGATATTCAGAGCTCTCTGATGCAATTTTTGGGCCACCAACATTTTCTGGACTTTAGGGGGTCTAGGATGCCTGTAAACCCCTTTTTTGGGCCTCCAAAGCTTTCTACATTTTTGCAGGCCTAAGATGCATTTTAAGGCCTTTTTGGGCTGCTAACATATTCTGAACTTTCAGGTTTGTAGGATGCATTTTTCGTGCCAAAATTATTTTTGGGAATTTCAGGGGTCTAGGATGCAGGTTAATGAACCTTTGAGGCTGCAAATGTTTTTGGGACATTCAGAGCTATTTGACCCTGTTTCTGGGCCACCAACATTTTCTGGACTTTAGGGGGTCTAGGATGCCTGTAAACCCCTTTTCTTGGGCCTCCAAAGTTTTCTACATTTTTGCAGGCATAAGATGCATTTTAAGGCCTTTTTTGGGCTAACATATTCTGAACGTTCACGGATGTAAGATGCATTTTTCATGGAAAAATTATTTTTGGGAATTTCAGTGGTCTAGGATGCGGGTTAATGCCCCTATCATGCTGCAAATGTTTGTGGACCACCAACATTTTCTGGACTTTAGGGGGTCTAGGATGCCTGTAAACCCCTTTTTTGGACATCCAAAGTTTTCAACATTTTTGCAGGCCTAAAATGCATTTTAAGGCCTTTTTTTTGGGCTGCTAACATATCCTTAACTTTCAGGGGTGTAGGATGCACTTTTCGTGACAAAATTATTTTTGGGAATTTCAGTGGTCTAGGATGCAGGTTAATGTCCCTTGAGGCTGCAAATGTTTTTGGGACATTCACAGCTCTCTGACCCCGTTTTTAGGCCACCATCATTTTCTGGACTTTATGGGGTCTAGTATGCCTGTAAATCCCTTTTTTGGGCCTCCAAAGTTTTCAACATTTGACAGGCCTAAGATGCATTTTAAGGCCTTTTTTGGGCTGCTAACATATTCTGAACTTTCAGGGCTGTAGGATGCATTTTTCGTGCCAAAATTATTTTTTTGAATTTCAGTGGTCTAGGATGCGGGTTAATGCCCCTTTGGGGGTGCAAATGTTTTTGGGACATTTAGAGCTCTCTGACCCCGTTTTTAGGCTACTGTAATTTTCTGGCCTTTAGGGGGTCTAGGATGCCTGTAAACCCCTTTTTTGGGCCTCCAAATTTTTCAACATTTTTGCAGGCCTAAGATGCATTTTAAGGCCTTTTTTGGACTGCTAACATATTCTGAACTTTCAGGGCTGTTGGATGCATTTTTCGTGCCAAAATTATTTTTTTGAATTTCAGTGGTCTAGGATGCCGGTTAATGCCCGTTTCAGGCTGCAAATGTTTTTGGTACATTCAGAGCTCTCTGACGCAGTTTTTGTCCCACCAACATTTTCTGAACTTTAGGGGTTCTAGGATGCCTATAAACCCCTTTTTTGGGCCTCCAAAGTTTTCAACATTTTTGCAGGCCTAAAATGCATTTTAAGGCCCTTTTTGGACTGCTAACATATTCTGAACTTTCAGGGTTGTCGGATGCTTTTTTTGTTCCAAAATTATTTTTTTGAATTTCAATTGTCTAGGATGCGGGTTAATGCCCCTTTGAGGGTGCAAATGTTTTTGGGACATTTAGAGCTCTCTGACCCCGTTTTTAGGCTACTGTCATTTTCTGGCTTTTAGGGGGTCTAGGATGCCTGTAAACCCCTTTTTTGGGCCTCCAGATTTTTCAACATTTTTGCAGGCCTAAGATGCATTTTAAGGCCTTTTTTGGACTGCTAACATATTCTGAACTTTCAGGGCTGTTGGATGCATTTTTCGTGCCAAAATATTTTTTTTGAATTTCAGTGGTCTAGGATGCGGTTTAATGCCCCTTTCAGGCTGCACGTGTTTTTGGGACATTGAGAGCTCTCTGACGCAGTTTTTGTCCCACCAACATTTTCTGAACTTTAGGGGGTCTAGGATGCCTGTAAACCCCTTTTTTGGGCCTCCAAAGTTTTCTACATTTTTGCAGGCCTAAGATGCTGTTAAAGCCTTTTTTGGACTGCTAACATATTCTGAACTTTCAGGGTTGTAGGATGCATTTTTTGTGCGAAAATTATGTTTTTGAATTTCAGTGGTCTAGGATGCGGGTTAATGCCCCTTTGAGGCTGCAAATGTTTTTGGGACATTCAGAGCTCTCTAACCCCGTTTTTAGCGTTTTTAGGCTACCGTCGTTTTCTGGACTTTAGGGGGTCTAGGATGCCTGTAAACCCCTTTTTTGGGCCTCCAAAGTTTTCTACATTTTTACAGGCCTAAGATGCGGTTAGGGCCTTTTTTGGACTGCTAACATATTCTGAACGTTCAGGGCTGTAGGATGCATTTTTCGTGCCAAAATTATTTTTTGGAATTTCAGTGGTCTAGGATGCAGGTTAATTAACCTTTCAGGCTGCAAATGTTTTTGATGCAGTTTTTGGGCCACCAACTTTTTCTGGACCTTAGGGGTCTAATGCCTGTAAACCCCTTTTTTGGGCTAACATATTCTGAACGTTCACGGATGTAAGATGCATTTTTCATGGAAAAAATATTTTTGGGAATTTCAGTGGTCTAGGATGTTTTTGGGACATTCAGAGCTATTTGACCCTGTTTCTGGGCCACCAACTATTTCTGGACGTTAGGGGGTCTAGGATGCCTGTAAAGCCCTTTTTTGTGTATCAAAGGTTTTCAACATTTTTGCATCCCTAAGATGCAGTTTAAGGCCTTTTTTGGGCTGCTAACATATTCTGAACTTTCAGGGCTGTGGGATGCATTTTTCGTGACAAAATTATTTTTGGGGATTTCAGTGGTCTAGGATGCGGTTTAATGCCCCTTTCAGGCTGCACGTGTTTTTGGGACATTCAGCGCTCTCTCACGCAGTTTTTGGGCCACCAACATTTTCTGGACTTTAGGGGGTCTAGGATGCCTGTAAACCCCTTTTTTGGGCCTCCAAAGTTTTTTACATTTTTGCAGGCCTAAGATGCGGTTAGGGCCTTTTTTGGACTGCTAACATATTCTGAACGTTCATGGCTGTAGGATGCATTTTTCGTGCCAAAATTATTTTTTGGAATTTCAGTGGTCTAGGATGCAGGTTAATTAACCTTTCAGGCTGCACATGTTTTTGGGACATTCAGAGCTCTCTGACGCAGTTTTTGGGCCACCAACTTTTTCTGGACTTTAGGGGGTCTAATGCCTGTAAACCCCTTTTTTGGGCTACCAAAGATTTCAACATTTTTGCAGGCCTAAGATGCATTTTAAGGCCTTTTTTTGGCTAACATATTCAGAACGTTCACGGATGTAAGATGCATTTTTCATGGAAAAAATATTTTTGGGAATTTCAGTGGTCTAGGATGCGGGTTAATGCCCCTTTCAGGCTGCAAATGTTTTTGGGACATTCAGAGCTATTTGACCCTGTTTGTGGACCACCAACATTTTCTGGACTTTAGGGGGTCTAGGATGCCTGTAAACCCCTTTTTTGGACATCCAAAGTTTTCAACATTTTTGCAGGCCTAAAATGCATTTTAAGGCCTTTTTTTTGGGCTGCTAACATATCCTTAACTTTCAGGGGTGTAGGATGCACTTTTCGTGACAAAATTATTTTTGGGAATTTCAGTGGTCTAGGATGCAGGTTAATGTCCCTTGAGGCTGCAAATGTTTTTGGGACATACACAGCTCTCTGACCCCGTTTTTAGGCCACCATCATTTTCTGGACTTTAGGGGGTCTAGTATGCCTGTAAATCCCTTTTTTGGGCCTCCAAAGTTTTCAACATTTGACAGGCCTAAGATGCATTTTAAGGCCTTTTTTGGGCTGCTAACATATTCTGAACTTTCAGGGCTGTAGGATGCATTTTTCGTGCCAAAATTATTTTTTTGAATTTCAGTGGTCTAGGATGCCGGTTAATGCCCGTTTCAGGCTGCAAATGTTTTTGGGACATTCAGAGCTCTCTGACGCAGTTTTTGTCCCACCAACATTTTCTGGACTTTAGGGGGTCTAGGATGCCTGTAAACCCCTTTTTTGGGCCTCCAAAGTTTTCTACATTTTCACAGGCCTAAGATGCGGTTAGGGGCTTTTTTGGACTGCTAACATATTCTGAACGTTCAGGGCTGTAGGATGCACTTTTTGTGCCAAAATTATTTTTGGGAATTTCAGTGGTCTAGGATGCAGGTTAATTAACCTTTCAGGCTGCAAATGTTTTTGGGACATTCAGCGCTCTCTGACGCAGTTTTTGTCCCACCAACTTTTTCTGGACTTTAGGGGGTCTAGGATGCCTGTAAAGCCCTTTTTTGTGTATCGAAAGTTTTTAACATTTTTGCAGGCCTAAGATGCAGTTTAAGGCCTTTTTTGGGCTGCTAACATATTCTGAACTTTCAGGGCTGTGGGATGCATTTTTTGTGACAAAATTATTTTTGGGAATTTCAGTGGTCTAGGATGCGGGTTAATGCCCCTTTCAGGCTGCACATGTTTTTGGGACATTCAGAGCTATTTGACCCTGTTTCTGGGCCACCAACATTTTCTGGACTTTAGGGGGTCTAGGATGCCTGTCCCCTTTTTCGGGCCTCCAAAGTTTTCTACATTTTTGCAGGCATAAGATGCATTTTAAGGCCTTTTTTGGGCTAACATATTCTGAACGTTCACGGATGTAAGATGCATTTTTCATGGAAAAAATATTTTTGGGAATTTCAGTGGTCTAGGATGCGGGTTAATGCCCCTATCATGCTGCAAATGTTTTTGGGACATTCAGAGCTCTCTGACCCTGTTTGTGGACCACCAACATTTTCTGGACTTTAGGGGGTCTAGGATGCCTGTAAACCCCTTTTTTGGACATCCAAAGTTTTCAACATTTTTGCAGGCCTAAAATGCATTTTAAGGCCTTTTTTTTGGGCTGCTAACATATCCTTAACTTTCAGGGGTGTAGGATGCACTTTTCGTGACAAAATTATTTTTGGGAATTTCAGTGGTCTAGGATGCAGGTTAATGTCCCTTGAGGCTGCAAATGTTTTTGGGACATTCAGAGCTCTCTGACCCCGTTTTTAGGCCACCATCATTTTCTGGACTTTAGGGGGTCTAGTATGCCTGTAAACCCCTTTTTTGGGCCTCCAAAGTTGTCAACATTTGACAGGCCTAAGATGCATTTTAAGGCCTTTTTTGGGCTGCTAACATATTCTGAACTTTCAGGGCTGTAGGATGCATTTTTCGTGCCAAAATTATTTTTTTGAATTTCAGTGGTCTAGGATGCCAGTTAATGCCCGTTTCAGGCTGCAAATGTTTTTGGGACATTCAGAGCTCTCTGACGCAGTTTTTGTCCCACCAACATTTTCTGGACTTTAGGGGGTCTAGGATGCCTGTAAACCCCTTTTTTGGGCCTCCAAAGTTTTCTACATTTTTACAGGCCTAAGATGCGGTTAGGGGCTTTTTTGGACTGCTAACATATTCTGAACGTTCAGGGCTGTAGGATGCACTTTTCGTGCCAAAATTATTTTTGGGAATTTCAGTGGTCTAGGATGCAGGTTAATTAACCTTTCAGGCTGCAAATGTTTTTGGGACATTCAGCGCTCTCTGACGCAGTTTTTGTCCCACCAACTTTTTCTGGACTTTAGGGGGTCTAGGATGCCTGTAAAGCCCTTTTTTGTGTATCGAAAGTTTTTAACATTTTTGCAGGCCTAAGATGCAGTTTAAGGCCTTTTTTGGGCTGCTAACATATTCTGAACTTTCAGGGCTGTGGGATGCATTTTTTGTGACAAAATTATTTTTGGGAATTTCAGTGGTCTAGGATGCGGGTTAATGCCCCTTTCAGGCTGCACATGTTTTTGGGACATTCAGAGCTATTTGACCCTGTTTCTGGGCCACCAACATTTTCTGGACTTTAGGGGGTCTAGGATGCCTGTCCCCTTTTTCGGGCCTCCAAAGTTTTCTACATTTTTGCAGGCATAAGATGCATTTTAAGGCCTTTTTTGGGCTAACATATTCTGAACGTTCACGGATGTAAGATGCATTTTTCATGGAAAAAATATTTTTGGGAATTTCAGTGGTCTAGGATGCGGGTTAATGCCCCTATCATGCTGCAAATGTTTTTGGGACATTCAGAGCTCTCTGACCCTGTTTGTGGACCACCAACATTTTCTGGACTTTAGGGGGTCTAGGATGCCTGTAAACCCCTTTTTTGGACATCCAAAGTTTTCAACATTTTTGCAGGCCTAAAATGCATTTTAAGGCCTTTTTTTTGGGCGGCTAGCATATCCTTAACTTTCAGGGGTGTAGGATGCACTTTTCGTGACAAAATTATTTTTGGGAATTTCAGTGGTCTAGGATGCAGGTTAATGCCCCTTGAAGCTGCAAATGTTTTTGGGACATTCAGAGCTCTCTGACCCCGTTTTTAGGCCACCATCATTTTCTGGACTTTAGGGGGTCTAGTATGCCTGTAAACCCCTTTTTTGGGCCTCCAAAGTTTTCAACATTTGACAGGCCTAAGATGCATTTTAAGGCCTTTTTTGGGCTGCTAACATATTCTGAACTTTCAGGGCTGTAGGATGCATTTTTCGTGCCAAAATAATTTTTTTGAATTTCAGTGGTCTAGGATGCGGGTTAATGCCCCTTTGAGGGTGCAAATGTTTTTGGGACATTTAGAGCTCTCTAACCCCGTTTTTAGGCTACTGTCATTTTCTGGCCTTTAGGGGGTCTAAGACCTTTAAAACCCTTTTTTGGGCCTCCAAATTTTTCAACATTTTTGCAGGCCTAAGATGCGGTTAGGGCCTTTTTTGGACTGCTAACATATTCTGAACGTTCAGGGCTGTAGGATGCATTTTTCGTGCCAAAATTATTTTTGGGAATTTCAGTGGTCTAGGATGCAGGTTAATTAACCTTTCAGGCTGCAAATGTTTTTGGGACATTCAGAGCTCTCTGACGCAGTTTTTGGGCCACCAACTTTTTCTGGACTTTAGGGGGTCTAATGCATGTAAACCCCTTTTTTGGGCTACCAAAATTTTCAACATTTTTGCAGGCCTAAGATGCATTTTAAGGCCTTTTTTGGGCTAACATATTCTGAACGTTCACGGATGTAAGATGCATTTTTCATGGAAAAAATATTTTTGGGAATTTCAGTGGTCTAGGATGCGGGTTAATGCCCCTTTCAGGCTGCAAATGTTTTTGGGACATTCAGAGCTATTTGACCCTGTTTCTGGGCCACCAACTTTTTCTGGACGTTAGGGGGTCTAGGATGCCTGTAAAGCCCTTTTTTGTGTATCGAAAGTTTTCAACATTTTTGCAGGCCTAAGATGCAGTTTAAGGCCTTTTTTGGGCTGCTAACATATTCTGAACTTTCAGGGCTGTGGGATGCATTTTTCGTGACAAACTTATTTTTGGGAATTTCAGTGGTCTAGGATGCGGGTTAATGCCCCTTTCAGGCTGCACGTGTTTTTGGGACATTCAGAGCTCTCTGATGCAATTTTTGGGCCACCAACCTTTTCTGGACGTTAGGGGGTCTAGGATGCCTGTAAAGCCCTTTTTTGTGTATCGAAAGTTTTCAACATTTTTGCAGGCCTAAGATGCATTTTAAGGCCTTTTTGGGCTGCTAACATATTCTGAACTTTCAGGGTTGTAGGATGCATTTTTCGTGCCAAAATTATTTTTGGGAATTTCAGGGGTCTAGGATGCAGGTTAATGAACCTTTGAGGCTGCAAATGTTTTTGGGACATTCAGAGCTATTTGACCCTGTTTCTGGGCCACCAACATTTTCTGGACTTTAGGGGGTCTAGGATGCCTGTAAACCCCTTTTTTGGGCCTCCAAAGTTTTCAACATTTTTGCAGGCATAAGATGTATTTTAAGGCCTTTTTTGGGCTAACATATTCTGAACGTTCACGGATGTAAGATGCATTTTTCATGGAAAAAATATTTTTAGTAATTTCAGTGGTCTAGGATGTGGGTTAATGCCCCTATCATGCTGCAAATGTTTTTGGGACATTCAGAGCTCTCTGACCCTGTTTGTGGACAACCAACATTTTCTGGACTTTAAGGGGTCTAGGATGCCTGTAAACCCCTTTTTTGGACATCCAAAGTTTTCAACATTTTTGCAGGCCTAAAATGCATTTTAAGGCCTTTTTTTTGGGCTGCTAACAGATCCTTAACTTTCAGGGGTGTAGGATGCACTTTTGGTGACAAAATTATTTTTGGGAATTCCAGTGGTCTAGGATGCAGGTTAATGCCCCTTGAGGCTGTAAATGTTTTTGGGACATTCAGAGCTCTCTGACCCCGTTTTTAGGCCACCATCATTTTCTGGACTTTAGGGGATCTAGTATGCCTGTAAACCCCTTTTTTGGGCCTCCAAAGTTTTCAACATTTGACAGGCCTAAGATGCATATTAAGGCCTTTTTTGGGCTGCTAACATATTCTGAACTTTCAGGGCTGTAGGATGCATTTTTCGTGCCAAAATGATTTTTTTGAATTTCAGTGGTCTAGGATGCGGGTTAATGCCCCTTTGAGGGTCCAAATGTTTTTGGGACATTCAGAGCTCTCTGACGCAGTTTTTGTCCCACCAACATTTTCTGGACTTTTGGGGGTCTAGGATGCCTGTAAACCCTTTTTTGGGCCTCCAAAGTTTTCTACATTTTTACAGGCCTAAGATGCGGTTAGGGGCTTTTTTGGACTGCTAACATATTCTGAACGTTCAGGGCTGTAGGATGCACTTTTCGTGCCAAAATTATTTTTGGGAATTTCAGTGGTCTAGGATGCAGGTTAATTAACCTTTCAGGCTGCAAATGTTTTTGGGACATTCAGCGCTCTCTGACGCAGTTTTTGGGCCACCAACTTTTTCTGGACTTTAGGGGGTCTAGGATGCCTGTAAAGCCCTTTTTTGTGTATCGAAAGTTTTTAACATTTTTGCAGGCCTAAGATGCAGTTTAAGGCCTTTTTTGGGCTGCTAACATATTCTGAACTTTCAGGGCTGTGGGATGCATTTTTTGTGACAAAATTATTTTTGGGAATTTCAGTGGTCTAGGATGCGGGTTAATGCCCCTTTCAGGCTGCACATGTTTTTGGGACATTCAGAGCTCTCTGATGCAATTTGTGGGCCACCAACATTTTCTGGACTTTAGGGGGTCTAGGATGCCTGTAAACCCCTTTTTTGGGCCTCCAAAGTTTTCTACATTTTTGCAGGCCTAAGATGCATTTTAAGGTCTTTTTGGGCTGCTAGCATATTCTGAACTTTCAGGGTTGTAGGATGCATTTTTCGTGCCAAAATTATTTTTGGGAATTTCAGGGGTCTAGGATGCAGGTTAATGAACCTTTGAGGCTGCAAATGTTTTTGGGACATTCAGAGCTATTTGACCCTGTTTCTGGGCCACCAACATTTTCTGGACATTAGGGGGTCTAGGATGCCTGTAAACCCCTTTTTCGGGCCTCCAAAGTTTTCTACATTTTTGCAGGCATAACATGCATTTTAAGGCCTTTTTTGGGCTAACATATTCTGAACGTTCACGGATGTGAGATGCATTTTTCATGGAAAAAATATTTTTGGGAATTTCAGTGGTCTAGGATGCGGGTTAATGCCCCTATCATGCTGCAAATGTTTTTGGGACATTCAGAGCTCTCCGACCCTGTTTGTGGACCACCAACATTTTCTGGACTTTAGGGGGTCTAGGATGCCTGTAAAACCCTTTTTTGGACATCCAAAGTTTTCAACATTTTTGCAGGCCTAAAATGCATTTTAAGGCCTTTTTTTTGGGCTGCTAGCATATCCTTAACTTTCAGGGGTGTAGGATGCACTTTTCGTGACAAAAAAATATTTTTGGGAATTTCAGTGGTCTAGGATGCAGGTTAATGCCCCTTGAAGCTGCAAATGTTTTTGGGACATTCAGAGCTCTCTGACGCAGTTTTTGGGCCACCAACTTTTTCTGGACTTTAGGGGGTCTAATGCCTGTAAACCCCTTTTTTGGGCTACCAAAGTTTTCAACATGTTTGCAGGCCTAAGATGCATTTTAAGGCCTTTTTTGGGCTGCTAACATATTCTGAACTTTCAGGGCTGTAGGATGCATTTTTCGTGCCAAAATAATTTTTTTGAATTTCAGTGGTCTAGGATGCGGGTTAATGCCCCTTTGAGGGTGCAAATGTTTTTGGGACATTTAGAGCTCTCTAACCCCGTTTTTAGGCTACTGTCATTTTCTGGCCTTTAGGGGGTCTAAGACCTTTAAACCCCTTTTTTGGGCCTCCAAATTTTTCAACATTTTTGCAGGCCTAAGATGCGGTTAGGGCCTTTTTTGGACTGCTAACATATTCTGAACGTTCAGGGCTGTAGGATGCATTTTTCGTGCCAAAATTATTTTTGGGAATTTCAGTGGTCTAGGATGCAGGTTAATTAACCTTTCAGGCTGCAAATGTTTTTGGGACATTCAGAGCTCTCTGACGCAGTTTTTGGGCCACCAACTTTTTCTGGACTTTAGGGGGTCTAATGCATGTAAACCCCTTTTTTGGGCTACCAAAATTTTCAACATTTTTGCAGGCCTAAGATGCATTTTAAGGCCTTTTTTGGGCTAACATATTCTGAACGTTCACGGATGTAAGATGCATTTTTCATGGAAAAAATATTTTTGGGAATTTCAGTGGTCTAGAATGCGGGTTAATGCCCCTTTGAGGCTGCAAATGTTTTTGGGACATTCAGAGCTATTTGACCCTGTTTCTGGGCCACCAACATTTTCTGGACTTTAGGGGGTCTAGGATGCCTGTAAACCCCTTTTTTGGGCCTCCAAAGTTTTCAACATTTTTGCAGGCATAAGATGTATTTTAAGGCCTTTTTTGGGCTAACATATTCTGAACGTTCACGGATGTAAGATGCATTTTTCATGGAAAAAATATTTTTAGTAATTTCAGTGGTCTAGGATGCGGGTTAATGCCCCTATCATGCTGCAAATGTTTTTGGGACATTCAGAGCTCTCTGACCCTGTTTGTGGACCACCAACATTTTCTGGACTTTAAGGGGTCTAGGATGCCTGTAAACCCCTTTTTTGGACATCCAAAGTTTTCAACATTTTTGCAGGCCTAAAATGCATTTTAAGGCCTTTTTTTGGGCTGCTAACATATCCTTAACTTTCAGGGGTGTAGGATGCACTTTTCGTGACAAAATTATTTTTGGGAATTTCAGTGGTCTAGGATGCAGGTTAATGCCCCTTGAGGCTGCAAATGTTTTTGGGACATTCAGAGCTCTCTGACCCCGTTTTTAGGCCACCATCATTTTCTGGACTTTAGGGGATCTAGTATGCCTGTAAACCCCTTTTTTGGGCCTCCAAAGTTTTCAACATTTGACAGGCCTAAGATGCATTTAAGGCCTTTTTTGGGCTGCTAACATATTCTGAACTTTCAGGGCTGTAGGATGCATTTTTCGTGCCAAAATGATTTTTTTGAATTTCAGTGGTCTAGGATGCGGGTTAATGCCCCTTTGAGGGTGCAAATGTTTTTGGGACATTTAGAGCTCTCTGACCCCGTTTTTAGGCTACTGTCATTTTCTGGCTTTTAGGGGGTCTAGGATGCCTGTAAACCCCTTTTTTGGGCCTCCAGATTTTTCAACATTTTTGCAGGCCTAAGATGCATTTTAAGGCCTTTTTTGGACTGCTAACATATTCTGAACTTTCAGGGCTGTTGGATGCATTTTTCGTGCCAAAATTATTTTTTTGAATTTCAGTGGTCTAGGATGCAGGTTAATGCCCGTTTCAGGCTGCAAATGTTTTTGGGACATTCAGAGCTCTCTGACGCAGTTTTTGTCCCACCAACATTTTCTGAACTTTAGGGGGTCTAGGATGCCTATAAACCCCTTTTTTGGGCCTCCAAAGTTTTCAACATTTTTGCAGGCCTAAGATGCATTTTAAGGCCCTTTTTGGGCTGCTAACATTTACTGAACTTTCAGGGCTGTAGGATGCATTTTTCGTGCCAAAATATTTTTTTTGAATTTCAGTGGTCTAGGATGCGGTTTAATGCCCCTTTCAGGCTGCACATGTTTTTGGGACATTGAGAGCTCTCTGACGCAGTTTTTGTCCCACCAACATTTTCTGAACTTTAGGGGGTCTAGGATGCCTGTAAACCCCTTTTTTGGGCCTCCAAAGTTTTCTACATTTTTGCAGGCCTAAGATGCTGTTAAAGCCTTTTTTGGACTGCTAACATATTCTGAACTTTCAGGGTTGTAGGATGCATTTTTTGTGCGAAAATTATGTTTTTGAATTTCAGTGGTCTAGGATGCGGGTTAATGCCCCTTTGAGGCTGCAAATGTTTTTGGGACATTCAGAGCTCTCTAACCCCGTTTTTAGCGTTTTTAGGCTACCGTCGTTTTCTGGACTTTAGGGGGTCTAGGATGCCTGTAAACCCCTTTTTTGGGCCTCCAAAGTTTTCTACATTTTTACAGGCCTAAGATGTGGTTAGGGCCTTTTTTGGACTGCTAACATATTCTGAACGTTCAGGGCTGTAGGATGCATTTTTCGTGCCAAAATTATTTTTTGGAATTTCAGTGGTCTAGGATGCAGGTTAATTAACCTTTCAGGCTGCAAATGTTTTTGGGACATTCAGAGCTCTCTGATGCAGTTTTTGGGCCACCAACTTTTTCTGGACCTTAGGGGTCTAATGCCTGTAAACCCCTTTTTTGGGCTAACATATTCTGAACGTTCACGGATGTAAGATGCATTTTTCATGGAAAAAATATTTTTGGGAATTTCAGTGGTCTAGGATGCGGGTTGATGCCCCTTTCAGGCTGCAAATGTTTTTGGGACATTCAGAGCTATTTGACCCTGTTTCTGGGCCACCAACTATTTCTGGACGTTAGGGGGTCTAGGATGCCTGTAAAGCCCTTTTTTGTGTATCAAAGGTTTTCAACATTTTTGCATCCCTAAGATGCAGTTTAAGGCCTTTTTTGGGCTGCTAACATATTCTGAACTTTCAGGGCTGTGGGATGCATTTTTCGTGACAAAATTATTTTTGGGGATTTCAGTGGTCTAGGATGCGGTTTAATGCCCCTTTCAGGCTGCACGTGTTTTTGGGACATTCAGCGCTCTCTCACGCAGTTTTTGGGCCACCAACATTTTCTGGACTTTAGGGGGTCTAGGATGGCTGTAAACACCTTTTTTGGGCCTCCAAAGTTTTTTACATTTTTGCAGGCCTAAGATGCGGTTAAAGCCTTTTTTGGACTGCTAACATATTCTGAACTTTCAGGGTTGTCGGATGCTTTTTTTGTTCCAAAATTATTTTTTTGAATTTCAATGGTCTAGGATGCGGGTTATTGCCCCTTTGAGGCTGCAAATGGTTTTGGGACATTCAGAGCTCTCTAACCCCGTTTTTAGGCTACCGTTGTTTTCTGGACTTTAGGGGGTCTAGGATGCCTGTAAACCCCTTTTTTGGGCCTCCAAAGTTTTCTACATTTTTACAGGCCTAAGATGCGGTTAGGGCCTTTTTTGGACTGCTAACATATTCTGAACGTTCATGGCTGTAGGATGCATTTTTCGTGCCAAAATTATTTTTTGGAATTTCAGTGGTCTAGGATGCAGGTTAATTAACATTTCAGGCTGCACATGTTTTTGGGACATTCAGAGCTCTCTGACGCAGTTTTTGGGCCACCAACTTTTTCTGGACTTTAGGGGGTCTAATGCCTGTAAACCCCTTTTTTGGGCTACCAAAGATTTCAACATTTTTGCAGGCCTAAGATGCATTTTAAGGCCTTTTTTGGGCTAACATATTCAGAACGTTCACGGATGTAAGATGCATTTTTCATGGAAAAAATATTTTTGGGAATTTAAGTGGTCTAGGATGCGGGTTAATGCCCCTTTCAGGCTGCAAATGTTTTTGGGACATTCAGAGCTATTTGACCCTGTTTGTGGACCACCAACATTTTCTGGACTTTAGGGGGTCTAGGATGCCTGTAAACCCCTTTTTTGGACATCCAAAGTTTTCAACATTTTTGCAGGCCTAAAATGCATTTTAAGGCCTTTTTTTTTGGGCTG
This sequence comes from Ambystoma mexicanum, assembly GCF_040938575.1. Taxonomy (NCBI): domain Eukaryota; kingdom Metazoa; phylum Chordata; class Amphibia; order Caudata; family Ambystomatidae; genus Ambystoma; species Ambystoma mexicanum. Next base: position 111,100,149 of record NC_090936.1, on the reverse strand, counting down.
CTAACATATCCTTAACTTTCAGGGGTGTAGGATGCACTTTTCGTGACAAAATTATTTTTGGGAATTTCAGTGGTCTAGGATGCAGGTTAATTAACCTTTCAGGCTGCAAATGTTTTTGGGACATTCAGAGCTCTCTGACCCCGTTTTTAGGCCACCATCATTTTCTGGACTTTAGGGGGTCTAGTATGCCTGTAAACCCCTTTTTTGGGCCTCCAAAGTTTTCAACATTTGACAGGCCTAAGATGCATTTTAAGGCCTTTTTTGGGCTGCTAACATATTCTGAACTTTCAGGGCTGTAGGATGCATTTTTCGTGCCAAAATTATTTTTTTGAATTTCAGTGGTCTAGGATGCCAGTTAATGCCCGTTTCAGGCTGCAAATGTTTTTGGGACATTCAGAGCTCTCTGACGCAGTTTTTGTCCCACCAACATTTTCTGGACTTTAGGGGGTCTAGGATGCCTGTAAACCCCTTTTTTGGGCCTCCAAAGTTTTCTACATTTTTACAGGCCTAAGATGCGGTTAGGGGCTTTTTTGGACTGCTAACATATTCTGAACGTTCAGGGCTGTAGGATGCACTTTTCGTGCCAAAATTATTTTTGGGAATTTCAGTGGTCTAGGATGCAGGTTAATTAACCTTTCAGGCTGCAAATGTTTTTGGGACATTCAGCGCTCTCTGACGCAGTTTTTGTCCCACCAACTTTTTCTGGACTTTAGGGGGTCTAGGATGCCTGTAAAGCCCTTTTTTGTGTATCGAAAGTTTTTAACATTTTTGCAGGCCTAAGATGCAGTTTAAGGCCTTTTTTGGGCTGCTAACATATTCTGAACTTTCAGGGCTGTGGGATGCATTTTTTGTGACAAAATTATTTTTGGGAATTTCAGTGGTCTAGGATGCGGGTTAATGCCCCTTTCAGGCTGCACATGTTTTTGGGACATTCAGAGCTATTTGACCCTGTTTCTGGGCCACCAACATTTTCTGGACTTTAGGGGGTCTAGGATGCCTGTAAACCCCTTTTTTGGACATCCAAAGTTTTCAACATTTTTGCAGGCCTAAAATGCATTTTAAGGCCTTTTTTTTGGGTGGCTAGCATATCCTTAACTTTCAGGGGTGTAGGATGCACTTTTCGTGACAAATTTATTTTTGGGAATTTCAGTGGTCTAGGATGCAGGTTAATGCCCCTTGAAGCTGCAAATGTTTTTGGGACATTCAGAGCTCTCTGACCCCGTTTTTAGGCCACCATCATTTTCTGGACTTTAGGGGGTCTAGTATGCCTGTAAACCCCTTTTTTGGGCCTCCAAAGTTTTTAACATTTGACAGGCCTAAGATGCATTTTAAGGCCTTTTTTGGGCTGCTAACATATTCTGAACTTTCACGGATGTAAGATGCATTTTTCATGGAAAAAATATTTTTGGGAATTTCAGTGGTCTAGGATGCGGGTTAATGCCCCTTTCAGGCTGCAAATGTTTTTGGGACATTCAGAGCTATTTGACCCTGTTTCTGGGCCACCAACTTTTTCTGGACGTTAGGGGGTCTAGGATGCCTGTAAAGCCCTTTTTTGTGTATCGAAAGTTTTCAACATTTTTGCAGGCCTAAGATGCAGTTTAAGGCCTTTTTTGGGCTGCTAACATATTCTGAACTTTCAGGGCTGTGGGATGCATTTTTCGTGACAAACTTATTTTTGGGAATTTCAGTGGTCTAGGATGCGGGTTAATGCCCCTTTCAGGCTGCACGTGTTTTTGGGACATTCAGAGCAATCTGATGCAATTTTTGGGCCACCAACATTTTCTGGACTTTAGGGGGTCTAGGATGCCTATAAACCCCTTTTTTGGTCCTCCAAAGTTTTCAACATTTTTGCAGGCCTAAGATGCATTTTAAGGTCTTTTTGGGCTGCTAGCATATTCTGAACTTTCAGGGTTGTAGGATGCATTTTTCGTGCCAAAATTATTTTTGGGAATTTCAGGGGTCTAGGATGCAGGTTAATGAACCTTTGAGGCTGCAAATGTTTTTGGGACATTCAGAGCTATTTGACCCTGTTTCTGGGCCACCAACATTTTCTGGACATTAGGGGGTCTAGGATGCCTGTAAACCCCTTTTTCGGGCCTCCAAAGTTTTCTACATTTTTGCAGGCATAACATGCATTTTAAGGCCTTTTTTGGGCTAACATATTCTGAACGTTCACGGATGTGAGATGCATTTTTCATGGAAAAAATATTTTTGGGAATTTCAGTGGTCTAGGATGCGGGTTAATGCCCCTATCATGCTGCAAATGTTTTTGGGACATTCAGAGCTCTCCGACCCTGTTTGTGGACCACCAACATTTTCTGGACTTTAGGGGGTCTAGGATGCCTGTAAACCCCTTTTTTGGACATCCAAAGTTTTCAACATTTTTGCAGGCCTAAAATGCATTTTAAGGCCTTTTTTTGGGCTGCTAGCATATCCTTAACTTTCAGGGGTGTAGGATGCACTTTTCGTGACAAAAAAATATTTTTGGGAATTTCAGTGGTCTAGGATGCAGGTTAATGCCCCTTGAAGCTGCAAATGTTTTTGGGACATTCAGAGCTCTCTGACGCAGTTTTTGGGCCACCAACTTTTTCTGGACTTTAGGGGGTCTAATGCCTGTAAACCCCTTTTTTGGGCTACCAAAGTTTTCAACATGTTTGCAGGCCTAAGATGCATTTTAAGGCCTTTTTTGGGCTGCTAACATATTCTGAACTTTCAGGGCTGTAGGATGCATTTTTCGTGCCAAAATAATTTTTTTGAATTTCAGTGGTCTAGGATGCGGGTTAATGCCCCTTTGAGGGTGCAAATGTTTTTGGGACATTTAGAGCTCTCTAACCCCGTTTTTAGGCTACTGTCATTTTCTGGCCTTTAGGGGGTCTAAGACCTTTAAACCCTTTTTTTGGGCCTCCAAATTTTTCAACATTTTTGCGGCCTAAGATGCGGTTAGGGCCTTTTTTGGACTGCTAACATATTCTGAACGTTCAGGGCTGTAGGATGCATTTTTCGTGCCAAAATTATTTTTGGGAATTTCAGTGGTCTAGGATGCAGGTTAATTAACCTTTCAGGCTGCAAATGTTATTGGGACATTCAGAGCTCTCTGACGCAGTTTTTGGGCCACCAACTTTTTCTGGACTTTAGGGGGTCTAATGCATGTAAACCCCTTTTTTGGGCTACCAAAATTTTCAACATTTTTGCAGGCCTAAGATGCATTTTAAGGCCTTTTTTGGGCTAACATATTCTGAACGTTCACGGATGTAAGATGCATTTTTCATGGAAAAAATATTTTTGGGAATTTCAGTGGTCTAGGATGCGGGTTAATGCCCCTTTCAGGCTGCAAATGTTTTTGGGACATTCAGAGCTATTTGACCCTGTTTCTGGGCCACCAACTTTTTCTGGACGTTAGGGGGTCTAGGATGCCTGTAAAGCCCTTTTTTGTGTATCGAAAGTTTTCAACATTTTTGCAGGCCTAAGATGCAGTTTAAGGCCTTTTTTGGGCTGCTAACATATTCTGAACTTTCAGGGCTGTGGGAAGCATTTTTCGTGACAAAATTATTTTTGGGAATTTCAGTGGTCTAGGATGCGGGTTAATGCCCCTTTGAGGATCCAAATGTTTTTGGGACATTCAGAGCTCTCTGACCCCGTTTTTAGGCCACCATCATTTTCTGGACTTTAGGGGATCTAGTATGCCTGTAAACCCCTTTTTTGGGCCTCCAAAGTTTTCAACATTTGACAGGCCTAAGATGCATTTAAGGCCTTTTTTGGGCTGCTAACATATTCTGAACTTTCAGGGCTGTAGGATGCATTTTTCGTGCCAAAATGATTTTTTTGAATTTCAGTGGTCTAGGATGCGGGTTAATGCCCCTTTGAGGATCCAAATGTTTTTGGGACATTCAGAGCTCTCTGACGCAGTTTTTATCCCACCACATTTTCTGGACTTTAGGGGGGTCTAGGATGCCTGTAAACCCCTCTTTTGGGCCTCCAAAGTTTTCAACATTTTTGCAGGCCTAAAATGCATTTTAAGGCCCTTTTTGGGCTGCTAACATATACTGAACTTTCAGGGCTGTTGGATGCACTTTTCGTGCCAAAATTATTTTTTTGAATTTCAGTGGTCTAGGATGCGGTTTAATGCCCCTTTCAGGCTGCACATGTTTTTGGGACATTCAGAGCTCTCTGACCCCGTTTTTAGGCCACCATCATTTTCTGGACTTTAGGGGGTCTAGTATGCCTGTAAACCCCTTTTTTGGGCCTCCAAAGTTTTCAACATTTGACAGGCCTAAGATGCATTTTAAGGCCTTTTTTGGGCTGCTAACATATTCTGAACTTTCAGGGCTGTAGGATGCATTTTGCGTGCCAAAATTATTTTTTTGAATTTCAGTGGTCTAGGATGCCGTTTAATGCCCGTTTCAGGCTGCAAATGTTTTTGGGACATTCAGAGCTCTCTGACGCAGTTTTTGTCCCACCAACATTTTCTGGACTTTAGGGGGTCTAGGATGCCTGTAAACCCCTTTTTTGGGCCTCCAAAGTTTTCTACATTTTTACAGGCCTAAGATGCGGTTAGGGGCTTTTTTGGACTGCTAACATATTCTGAACGTTCAGGGCTGTAGGATGCACTTTTCGTGCCAAAATTATTTTTGGGAATTTCAGTGGTCTAGGATGCAGGTTAATTAACCTTTCAGGCTGCAAATGTTTTTGGGACATTCAGCGCTCTCTGACGCAAGTTTTTGGGCCACCAACTTTTTCTGGACTTTAGGGGGTCTAGGATGCCTGTAAAGCCCTTTTTTGTGTATCGAAAGTTTTTAACATTTTTGCAGGCCTAAGATGCAGTTTAAGGCCTTTTTTGGGCTGCTAACATATTCTGAACTTTCAGGGCTGTGGGATGCATTTTTTGTGACAAAATTATTTTTGGGAAATTCAGTGGTCTAGGATGCGGGTTAATGCCCCTTTCAGGCTGCACATGTTTTTGGGACATTCAGAGCTATTTGACCCTGTTTCTGGGCCACCAACATTTTCTGGACTTTAGGGGGTCTAGGATGCCTGTAAACCCCTTTTTCGGGCCTCCAAAGTTTTCTACATTTTTGCAGGTATAAGATGCATTTTAAGGCCTTTTTTGGGCTAACATATTCTGAACGTTCACGGATGTGAGATGCATTTTTCATGGAAAAAATATTTTTGGGAATTTCAGTGGTCTAGGATGCGGGTTAATGCCCCTATCATGCTGCAAATGTTTTTGGGACATTCAGAGCTCTCCGACCCTGTTTGTGGACCACCAACATTTTCTGGACTTTAGGGGGTCTAGGATGCCTGTAAACCCCTTTTTTGGACATCCAAAGTTTTCAACATTTTTGCAGGCCTAAAATGCATTTTAAGGCATTTTTTTTGGGCTGCTAGCATATCCTTAACTTTCAGGGGTGTAGGATGCACGTTTCGTGACAAAAAAATATTTTTGGGAATTTCAGTGGTCTAGGATGCAGGTTAATGCCCCTTGAAGCTGCAAATGTTTTTGGGACATTCAGAGCTCTCTGACGCAGTTTTTGGGCCACCAACTTTTTCTGGACTTTAGGGGGTCTAATGCTTGTAAACCCCTTTTTTGGGCTACCAAAGTTTTCAACATGTTTGCAGGCCTAAGATGCATTTTAAGGCCTTTTTTGGGCTGCTAACATATTCTGAACTTTCAGGGCTGTAGGATGCATTTTTCGTGCCAAAATTATTTTTTTGAATTTCAGTGGTCTAGGATGCGGTTTAATGTCCGTTTCAGGCCGCACGTGTGTTTGGGACATTCAGAGCTCTCTGACGCAGTTTTTGGGCCACCAACATTTTCTGGACTTTAGGGGGTCTAGGATGCCTGTAAACCCCTTTTTTGGGCCTCCAAAGTTTTCTACATTTTTACAGGCCTAATATGCGGTTAGGGCCTTTTTTGGACTGCTAACATATTCTGAACGTTCAGGGCTGTAGGATGCACTTTTCGTGCCAAAATTATTTTTGGGAATTTCAGTGGTCTAGGATGCAGGTTAATTAACCTTTCAGGCTGCAAATGTTTTTGGGACATTCAGCGCTCTCTGACGCAGTTTTTGGGCCACCAACTTTTTTGGACTTTAGGGGGTCTAGGATGCCTGTAAAGCCCTTTTTTGTGTATCGAAAGTTTTTAACATTTTTGCAGGCCTAAGATGCAGTTTAAGGCCTTTTTTGGGCTGCTAACATATTCTGAACTTTCAGGGCTGTGGGATGCATTTTTTGTAACAAAATTATTTTTGGGAATTTCAGTGGTCTAGGATGCGGGTTAATGCCCCTTTCAGGCTGCACATGTTTTTGGGACATTCAGAGCTCTCTGATGCAATTTATGGGCCGCCAACATTTTCTGGACTTTAGGGGGTCTAGGATGCCTGTAAACCCCTTTTTTGGGCCTCCAAAGTTTTCTACATTTTTGCAGGCCTAAGATGCATTTTAAGGCCTTTTTGGGCTGCTAGCATATTCTGAACTTTCAGGGTAGTAGGATGCATTTTTCGTGCCAAAATTATTTTTGGGAATTTCAGGGGTCTAGGATGCAGGTTAATGAACCTTTGAGGCTGCAAATGTTTTTGGGACATTCACAGCTATTTGACCCTGTTTCTGGGCCACCAACATTTTCTGGACTTTAGGGGGTCTACGATGCCTGTGAACCCCTTTTTTGGGCCTCCAAAGTTTTCTACATTTTTGCAGGCATAAGATGCATTTTAAGGCCTTTTTTGGGCTAACATATTCTGAACGTTCACGGATGTGAGATGTATTTTTCATGGAAAAAATATTTTTGGGAATTTCAGTGGCCTAGGATGCGGGTTAATGCCCCTATCATGCTGCAAATGTTTTTGGGACATTCAGAGCTCTCCGACCCTGTTTGTGGACCACCAACATTTTCTGGACTTTAGGGGGTCTAGGATGCCTGTAAACCCCTTTTTTGGACATCCAAAGTTTTCAACATTTTTGCAGGCCTAAAATGCATTTTAAGGCCTTTTTTTTGGGCTGCTAGCATATCGTTAACTTTCAGGGGTGTAGGATGCACTTTTCGTGACAAAATTATTTTTGGGAATTTCAGTGGTCTAGGATGCAGGTTAATGCCCCTTGAAGCTGCAAATGTTTTTGGGACATTCAGAGCTCTCTGACGCAGTTTTTGGGCCACCAACTTTTTCTGGACTTTAGGGGGTCTAATGCCTGTAAACCCCTTTTTTGGGCTACCAAAGTTTTCAACATTTTTGCAGGCCTAAGATGCATTTTAAGGCCTTTTTTGGGCTGCTAACATATTCTGAACTTTCAGGGCTGTAGGATGCATTTTTCGTGCCAAAATTATTTTTTTGAATTTCAGTGGTCTAGGATGCCGGTTAATGCCCGTTTCAGGCTGCAAATGTTTTTGGGACATTCAGAGCTCTCTGACGCAGTTTTTGTCCCACCAACATTTTCTGGACTTTAGGGGGTCTAGGATGCCTGTAAACCCCTTTTTTGGGCCTCCAAAGTTTTCTACGTTTTTACAGGACTAAGATGCGGTTAGGGCCTTTTTTGGACTGCTAACATATTCTGAACGTTCAGGGCTATAGGATGCACTTTTCGTGCCAAAATTATTTTTGGGAATTTCAGTGGTCTAGGATGCAGGTTAATTAACCTTTCAGGCTGCAAATGTTTTTGGGACATTCAGCACTCTCTGACGCAGTTTTTGGGCCACCAACTTTTTCTGGACTTTAGGGGGTCTAGGATGCCTGTAAAGCCCTTTTTTGTGTATCGAAAGTTTTTAACATTTTTGCAGGCCTAAGATGCAGTTTAAGGCCTTTTTTGGGCTGCTAACATATTCTGAACTTTCAGGGCTGTGGGATGCATTTTTTGTAACAAAATTATTTTTGGGAATTTCAGTGGTCTAGGATGCGGGTTAATGCCCCTTTCAGGCTGCACATGTTTTTGGGACATTCAGAGCTCTCTGATGCAATTTATGGGCCACCAACATTTTCTGGACTTTAGGGGGTCTACGATGCCTGTGAACCCCTTTTTTGGGCCTCCAAAGTTTTCTACATTTTTGCAGGCCTAAGATGCATTTTAAGGCCTTTTTGGGCTGCTAGCATATTCTGAACTTTCAGGGTAGTAGGATGCATTTTTCGTGCCAAAATTATTTTTGGGAATTTCAGGGGGCTAGGATGCAGGTTAATGAACCTTTGAGGCTGCAAATGTTTTTGGGACATTCAGAGCTATTTGACCCTGTTTCTGGGCCACCAACATTTTCTGGACTTTAGGGGGTCTAGGATGCCTGTAAACCCCTTTTTCGGGCCTCCAAAGTTTTCTACATTTTTGCAGGCATAAGATGCATTTTAAGGCCTTTTTTGGGCTAACATATTCTGAACGTTCACGGATGTGAGATGTATTTTTCATGGAAAAAATATTTTTGGGAATTTCAGTGGCCTAGGATGCGGGTTAATGCCCCTATCATGCTGCAAATGTTTTTGGGACATTCAGAGCTCTCCGACCCTGTTTGTGGACCACCAACATTTTCTGGACTTTAGGGGGTCTAGGATGCCTGTAAACCCCTTTTTTGGACATCCAAAGTTTTCAACATTTTTGCAGGCCTAAAATGCATTTTAAGGCCTTTTTTTTGGGCTGCTAGCATATCGTTAACTTTCAGGGGTGTAGGATGCACTTTTCGTGACAAAATTATTTTTGGGAATTTCAGTGGTCTAGGATGCAGGTTAATGCCCCTTGAAGCTGCAAATGTTTTTGGGACATTCAGAGCTCTCTGACGCAGTTTTTGGGCCACCAACTTTTTCTGGACTTTAGGGGGTCTAATGCCTGTAAACCCCTTTTTTGGGCTACCAAAGTTTTCAACATTTTTGCAGGCCTAAGATGCATTTTAAGGCCTTTTTTGGGCTGCTAACATATTCTGAACTTTCAGGGCTGTAGGATGCATTTTTCATGACAAAATTATTTTTGGGAATTTCAGTGGTCTAGGATGCGGGTTAATGCCCCTTTCAGGCTGCACATGTTTTTGGGACATTCAGAGCTATTTGACCCTGTTTCTGGGCCACCAACATTTTCTGGACTTTAGGGGGTCTAGGATGCCTGTAAACCCCTTTTTCGGGCCTCCAAAGTTTTCTACATTTTTGCAGGTATAAGATGCATTTTAAGGCCTTTTTTGGGCTAACATATTCTGAACGTTCACGGATGTGAGATGCATTTTTCATGGAAAAAATATTTTTGGGAATTTCAGTGGTCTAGGATGCGGGTTAATGCCCCTATCATGCTGCAAATGTTTTTGGGACATTCAGAGCTCTCCGACCCTGTTTGTGGACCACCAACATTTTCTGGACTTTAGGGGGTCTAGGATGCCTGTAAACCCCTTTTTTGGACATCCAAAGTTTTCAACATTTTTGCAGGCCTAAAATGCATTTTAAGGCATTTTTTTTGGGCTGCTAGCATATCCTTAACTTTCAGGGGTGTAGGATGCACGTTTCGTGACAAAAAAATATTTTTGGGAATTTCAGTGGTCTAGGATGCAGGTTAATGCCCCTTGAAGCTGCAAATGTTTTTGGGACATTCAGAGCTCTCTGACGCAGTTTTTGGGCCACCAACTTTTTCTGGACTTTAGGGGGTCTAATGCTTGTAAACCCCTTTTTTGGGCTACCAAAGTTTTCAACATGTTTGCAGGCCTAAGATGCATTTTAAGGCCTTTTTTGGGCTGCTAACATATTCTGAACTTTCAGGGCTGTAGGATGCATTTTTCGTGCCAAAATTATTTTTTTGAATTTCAGTGGTCTAGGATGCCGGTTAATGCCCGTTTCAGGCTGCAAATGTTTTTGGGACATTCAGAGCTCTCTGACGCAGTTTTTGTCCCACCAACATTTTCTGGACTTTAGGGGGTCTAGGATGCCTGTAAACCCCTTTTTTGGGCCTCCAAAGTTTTCTACGTTTTTACAGGACTAAGATGCGGTTAGGGCCTTTTTTGGACTGCTAACATATTCTGAACGTTCAGGGCTATAGGATGCACTTTTCGTGCCAAAATTATTTTTGGGAATTTCAGTGGTCTAGGATGCAGGTTAATTAACCTTTCAGGCTGCAAATGTTTTTGGGACATTCAGCGCTCTCTGACGCAGTTTTTGGGCCACCAACTTTTTCTGGACTTTAGGGGGTCTAGGATGCCTGTAAAGCCCTTTTTTGTGTATCGAAAGTTTTTAACATTTTTGCAGGCCTAAGATGCAGTTTAAGGCCTTTTTTGGGCTGCTAACATATTCTGAACTTTCAGGGCTGTGGGATGCATTTTTTGTAACAAAATTATTTTTGGGAATTTCAGTGGTCTAGGATGCGGGTTAATGCCCCTTTCAGGCTGCACATGTTTTTGGGACATTCAGAGCTCTCTGATGCAATTTATGGGCCACCAACATTTTCTGGACTTTAGGGGGTCTACGATGCCTGTGAACCCCTTTTTTGGGCCTCCAAAGTTTTCTACATTTTTGCAGGCCTAAGATGCATTTTAAGGCCTTTTTGGGCTGCTAGCATATTCTGAACTTTCAGGGCTGTAGGATGCATTTTTCGTGCCAAAATTATTTTTTTGAATTTCAGTGGTCTAGGATGCCGGTTAATGCCCGTTTCAGGCTGCAAATGTTTTTGGGACATTCAGAGCTCTCTGACGCAGTTTTTGTCCCACCAACATTTTCTGGACTTTAGGGGGTCTAGGATGCCTGTAAACCCCTTTTTTGGGCCTCCAAAGTTTTCTACGTTTTTACAGGACTAAGATGCGGTTAGGGCCTTTTTTGGACTGCTAACATATTCTGAACGTTCAGGGCTATAGGATGCACTTTTCGTGCCAAAATTATTTTTGGGAATTTCAGTGGTCTAGGATGCAGGTTAATTAACCTTTCAGGCTGCAAATGTTTTTGGGACATTCAGCGCTCTCTGACGCAGTTTTTGGGCCACCAACTTTTTCTGGACTTTAGGGGGTCTAGGATGCCTGTAAAGCCCTTTTTTGTGTATCGAAAGTTTTTAACATTTTTGCAGGCCTAAGATGCAGTTTAAGGCCTTTTTTGGGCTGCTAACATATTCTGAACTTTCAGGGCTGTGGGATGCATTTTTTGTAACAAAATTATTTTTGGGAATTTCAGTGGTCTAGGATGCGGGTTAATGCCCCTTTCAGGCTGCACATGTTTTTGGGACATTCAGAGCTCTCTGATGCAATTTATGGGCCACCAACATTTTCTGGACTTTAGGGGGTCTACGATGCCTGTGAACCCCTTTTTTGGGCCTCCAAAGTTTTCTACATTTTTGCAGGCCTAAGATGCATTTTAAGGCCTTTTTGGGCTGCTAGCATATTCTGAACTTTCAGGGTAGTAGGATGCATTTTTCGTGCCAAAATTATTTTTGGGAATTTCAGGGGTCTAGGATGCAGGTTAATGAACCTTTGAGGCTGCAAATGTTTTTGGGACATTCACAGCTATTTGACCCTGTTTCTGGGCCACCAACATTTTCTGGACTTTAGGGGGTCTAGGATGCCTGTAAACCCCTTTTTCGGGCCTCCAAAGTTTTCTACATTTTTGCAGGCATAAGATGCATTTTAAGGCCTTTTTTGGGCTAACATATTCTGAACGTTCACGGATGTGAGATGTATTTTTCATGGAAAAAATATTTTTGGGAATTTCAGTGGCCTAGGATGCGGGTTAATGCCCCTATCATGCTGCAAATGTTTTTGGGACATTCAGAGCTCTCCGACCCTGTTTGTGGACCACCAACATTTTCTGGACTTTAGGGGGTCTAGGATGCCTGTAAACCCCTTTTTTGGACATCCAAAGTTTTCAACATTTTTGCAGGCCTAAAATGCATTTTAAGGCCTTTTTTTTGGGCTGCTAGCATATCGTTAACTTTCAGGGGTGTAGGATGCACTTTTCGTGACAAAATTATTTTTGGGAATTTCAGTGGTCTAGGATGCAGGTTAATGCCCCTTGAAGCTGCAAATGTTTTTGGGACATTCAGAGCTCTCTGACGCAGTTTTTGGGCCACCAACTTTTTCTGGACTTTAGGGGGTCTAATGCCTGTAAACCCCTTTTTTGGGCTACCAAAGTTTTCAACATTTTTGCAGGCCTAAGATGCATTTTAAGGCCTTTTTTGGGCTGCTAACATATTCTGAACTTTCAGGGCTGTAGGATGCATTTTTCGTGCCAAAATTATTTTTTTGAATTTCAGTGGTCTAGGTTGCCGGTTAATGCCCGTTTCAGGCTGCAAATGTTTTTGGGACATTCAGAGCTCTCTGACGCAGTTTTTGTCCCACCAACATTTTCTGGACTTTAGGGGGTCTAGGATGCCTGTAAACCCCTTTTTTGGGCCTCCAAAGTTTTCTACGTTTTTACAGGACTAAGATGCGGTTAGGGCCTTTTTTGGACTGCTAACATATTCTGAACGTTCAGGGCTATAGGATGCACTTTTCGTGCCAAAATTATTTTTGGGAATTTCAGTGGTCTAGGATGCAGGTTAATTAACCTTTCAGGCTGCAAATGTTTTTGGGACATTCAGCGCTCTCTGACGCAGTTTTTGGGCCACCAACTTTTTCTGGACTTTAGGGGGTCTAGGATGCCTGTAAAGCCCTTTTTTGTGTATCGAAAGTTTTTAACATTTTTGCAGGCCTAAGATGCAGTTTAAGGCCTTTTTTGGGCTGCTAACATATTCTGAACTTTCAGGGCTGTGGGATGCATTTTTTGTAACAAAATTATTTTTGGGAATTTCAGTGGTCTAGGATGCGGGTTAATGCCCCTTTCAGGCTGCACATGTTTTTGGGACATTCAGAGCTCTCTGATGCAATTTATGGGCCACCAACATTTTCTGGACTTTAGGGGGTCTACGATGCCTGTGAACCCCTTTTTTGGGCCTCCAAAGTTTTCTACATTTTTGCAGGCCTAAGATGCATTTTAAGGCCTTTTTGGGCTGCTAGCATATTCTGAACTTTCAGGGTAGTAGGATGCATTTTTCGTGCCAAAATTATTTTTGGGAATTTCAGGGGGCTAGGATGCAGGTTAATGAACCTTTGAGGCTGCAAATGTTTTTGGGACATTCAGAGCTATTTGACCCTGTTTCTGGGCCACCAACATTTTCTGGACTTTAGGGGGTCTAGGATGCCTGTAAACCCCTTTTTCGGGCCTCCAAAGTTTTCTACATTTTTGCAGGCATAAGATGCATTTTAAGGCCTTTTTTGGGCTAACATATTCTGAACGTTCACGGATGTGAGATGTATTTTTCATGGAAAAAATATTTTTGGGAATTTCAGTGGCCTAGGATGCGGGTTAATGCCCCTATCATGCTGCAAATGTTTTTGGGACATTCAGAGCTCTCCGACCCTGTTTGTGGACCACCAACATTTTCTGGACTTTAGGGGGTCTAGGATGCCTGTAAACCCCTTTTTTGGACATCCAAAGTTTTCAACATTTTTGCAGGCCTAAAATGCATTTTAAGGCCTTTTTTTTGGGCTGCTAGCATATCGTTAACTTTCAGGGGTGTAGGATGCACTTTTCGTGACAAAATTATTTTTGGGAATTTCAGTGGTCTAGGATGCAGGTTAATGCCCCTTGAAGCTGCAAATGTTTTTGGGACATTCAGAGCTCTCTGACGCAGTTTTTGGGCCACCAACTTTTTCTGGACTTTAGGGGGTCTAATGCCTGTAAACCCCTTTTTTGGGCTACCAAAGTTTTCAACATTTTTGCAGGCCTAAGATGCATTTTAAGGCCTTTTTTGGGCTGCTAACATATTCTGAACTTTCAGGGCTGTAGGATGCATTTTTCGTGACAAAATTATTTTTGGGAATTTCAGTGGTCTAGGATGCGGGTTAATGCCCCTTTCAGGCTGCACATGTTTTTGGGACATTCAGAGCTATTTGACCCTGTTTCTGGGCCACCAACATTTTCTGGACTTTAGGGGGTCTAGGATGCCTGTAAACCCCTTTTTCGGGCCTCCAAAGTTTTCTACATTTTTGCAGGTATAAGATGCATTTTAAGGCCTTTTTTGGGCTAACATATTCTGAACGTTCACGGATGTGAGATGCATTTTTCATGGAAAAAATATTTTTGGGAATTTCAGTGGTCTAGGATGCGGGTTAATGCCCCTATCATGCTGCAAATGTTTTTGGGACATTCAGAGCTCTCCGACCCTGTTTGTGGACCACCAACATTTTCTGGACTTTAGGGGGTCTAGGATGCCTGTAAACCCCTTTTTTGGACATCCAAAGTTTTCAACATTTTTGCAGGCCTAAAATGCATTTTAAGGCATTTTTTTTGGGCTGCTAGCATATCCTTAACTTTCAGGGGTGTAGGATGCACGTTTCGTGACAAAAAAATATTTTTGGGAATTTCAGTGGTCTAGGATGCAGGTTAATGCCCCTTGAAGCTGCAAATGTTTTTGGGACATTCAGAGCTCTCTGACGCAGTTTTTGGGCCACCAACTTTTTCTGGACTTTAGGGGGTCTAATGCTTGTAAACCCCTTTTTTGGGCTACCAAAGTTTTCAACATGTTTGCAGGCCTAAGATGCATTTTAAGGCCTTTTTTGGGCTGCTAACATATTCTGAACTTTCAGGGCTGTAGGATGCATTTTTCGTGCCAAAATTATTTTTTTGAATTTCAGTGGTCTAGGATGCCGGTTAATGCCCGTTTCAGGCTGCAAATGTTTTTGGGACATTCAGAGCTCTCTGACGCAGTTTTTGTCCCACCAACATTTTCTGGACTTTAGGGGGTCTAGGATGCCTGTAAACCCCTTTTTGGGCCTCCAAAGTTTTCTACGTTTTTACAGGACTAAGATGCGGTTAGGGCCTTTTTTGGACTGCTAACATATTCTGAACGTTCAGGGCTATAGGATGCACTTTTCGTGCCAAAATTATTTTTGGGAATTTCAGTGGTCTAGGATGCAGGTTAATTAACCTTTCAGGCTGCAAATGTTTTTGGGACATTCAGCGCTCTCTGACGCAGTTTTTGGGCCACCAACTTTTTCTGGACTTTAGGGGGTCTAGGATGCCTGTAAAGCCCTTTTTTGTGTATCGAAAGTTTTTAACATTTTTGCAGGCCTAAGATGCAGTTTAAGGCCTTTTTTGGGCTGCTAACATATTCTGAACTTTCAGGGCTGTGGGATGCATTTTTTGTAACAAAATTATTTTTGGGAATTTCAGTGGTCTAGGATGCGGGTTAATGCCCCTTTCAGGCTGCACATGTTTTTGGGACATTCAGAGCTCTCTGATGCAATTTATGGGCCACCAACATTTTCTGGACTTTAGGGGGTCTACGATGCCTGTGAACCCCTTTTTTGGGCCTCCAAAGTTTTCTACATTTTTGCAGGCCTAAGATGCATTTTAAGGCCTTTTTGGGCTGCTAGCATATTCTGAACTTTCAGGGCTGTAGGATGCATTTTTCGTGCCAAAATTATTTTTTTGAATTTCAGTGGTCTAGGATGCCGGTTAATGCCCGTTTCAGGCTGCAAATGTTTTTGGGACATTCAGAGCTCTCTGACGCAGTTTTTGTCCCACCAACATTTTCTGGACTTTAGGGGGTCTAGGATGCCTGTAAACCCCTTTTTTGGGCCTCCAAAGTTTTCTACGTTTTTACAGGACTAAGATGCGGTTAGGGCCTTTTTTGGACTGCTAACATATTCTGAACGTTCAGGGCTATAGGATGCACTTTTCGTGCCAAAATTATTTTTGGGAATTTCAGTGGTCTAGGATGCAGGTTAATTAACCTTTCAGGCTGCAAATGTTTTTGGGACATTCAGCGCTCTCTGACGCAGTTTTTGGGCCACCAACTTTTTCTGGACTTTAGGGGGTCTAGGATGCCTGTAAAGCCCTTTTTTGTGTATCGAAAGTTTTTAACATTTTTGCAGGCCTAAGATGCAGTTTAAGGCCTTTTTTGGGCTGCTAACATATTCTGAACTTTCAGGGCTGTGGGATGCATTTTTTGTAACAAAATTATTTTTGGGAATTTCAGTGGTCTAGGATGCGGGTTAATGCCCCTTTCAGGCTGCACATGTTTTTGGGACATTCAGAGCTCTCTGATGCAATTTATGGGCCACCAACATTTTCTGGACTTTAGGGGGTCTACGATGCCTGTGAACCCCTTTTTTGGGCCTCCAAAGTTTTCTACATTTTTGCAGGCCTAAGATGCATTTTAAGGCCTTTTTGGGCTGCTAGCATATTCTGAACTTTCAGGGTAGTAGGATGCATTTTTCGTGCCAAAATTATTTTTGGGAATTTCAGGGGGCTAGGATGCAGGTTAATGAACCTTTGAGGCTGCAAATGTTTTTGGGACATTCAGAGCTATTTGACCCTGTTTCTGGGCCACCAACATTTTCTGGACTTTAGGGGGTCTAGGATGCCTGTAAACCCCTTTTTCGGGCCTCCAAAGTTTTCTACATTTTTGCAGGCATAAGATGCATTTTAAGGCCTTTTTTGGGCTAACATATTCTGAACGTTCACGGATGTGAGATGTATTTTTCATGGAAAAAATATTTTTGGGAATTTCAGTGGCCTAGGATGCGGGTTAATGCCCCTATCATGCTGCAAATGTTTTTGGGACATTCAGAGCTCTCCGACCCTGTTTGTGGACCACCAACATTTTCTGGACTTTAGGGGGTCTAGGATGCCTGTAAACCCCTTTTTTGGACATCCAAAGTTTTCAACATTTTTGCAGGCCTAAAATGCATTTTAAGGCCTTTTTTTTGGGCTGCTAGCATATCGTTAACTTTCAGGGGTGTAGGATGCACTTTTCGTGACAAAATTATTTTTGGGAATTTCAGTGGTCTAGGATGCAGGTTAATGCCCCTTGAAGCTGCAAATGTTTTTGGGACATTCAGAGCTCTCTGACGCAGTTTTTGGGCCACCAACTTTTTCTGGACTTTAGGGGGTCTAATGCCTGTAAACCCCTTTTTTGGGCTACCAAAGTTTTCAACATTTTTGCAGGCCTAAGATGCATTTTAAGGCCTTTTTTGGGCTGCTAACATATTCTGAACTTTCAGGGCTGTAGGATGCATTTTTCGTGACAAAATTATTTTTGGGAATTTCAGTGGTCTAGGATGCGGGTTAATGCCCCTTTCAGGCTGCACATGTTTTTGGGACATTCAGAGCTATTTGACCCTGTTTCTGGGCCACCAACATTTTCTGGACTTTAGGGGGTCTAGGATGCCTGTAAACCCCTTTTTCGGGCCTCCAAAGTTTTCTACATTTTTGCAGGTATAAGATGCATTTTAAGGCCTTTTTTGGGCTAACATATTCTGAACGTTCACGGATGTGAGATGCATTTTTCATGGAAAAAATATTTTTGGGAATTTCAGTGGTCTAGGATGCGGGTTAATGCCCCTATCATGCTGCAAATGTTTTTGGGACATTCAGAGCTCTCCGACCCTGTTTGTGGACCACCAACATTTTCTGGACTTTAGGGGGTCTAGGATGCCTGTAAACCCCTTTTTTGGACATCCAAAGTTTTCAACATTTTTGCAGGCCTAAAATGCATTTTAAGGCATTTTTTTTGGGCTGCTAGCATATCCTTAACTTTCAGGGGTGTAGGATGCACGTTTCGTGACAAAAAAATATTTTTGGGAATTTCAGTGGTCTAGGATGCAGGTTAATGCCCCTTGAAGCTGCAAATGTTTTTGGGACATTCAGAGCTCTCTGACGCAGTTTTTGGGCCACCAACTTTTTCTGGACTTTAGGGGGTCTAATGCTTGTAAACCCCTTTTTTGGGCTACCAAAGTTTTCAACATGTTTGCAGGCCTAAGATGCATTTTAAGGCCTTTTTTGGGCTGCTAACATATTCTGAACTTTCAGGGCTGTAGGATGCATTTTTCGTGCCAAAATTATTTTTTTGAATTTCAGTGGTCTAGGATGCCGGTTAATGCCCGTTTCAGGCTGCAAATGTTTTTGGGACATTCAGAGCTCTCTGACGCAGTTTTTGTCCCACCAACATTTTCTGGACTTTAGGGGGTCTAGGATGCCTGTAAACCCCTTTTTTGGGCCTCCAAAGTTTTCTACGTTTTTACAGGACTAAGATGCGGTTAGGGCCTTTTTTGGACTGCTAACATATTCTGAACGTTCAGGGCTATAGGATGCACTTTTCGTGCCAAAATTATTTTTGGGAATTTCAGTGGTCTAGGATGCAGGTTAATTAACCTTTCAGGCTGCAAATGTTTTTGGGACATTCAGCGCTCTCTGACGCAGTTTTTGGGCCACCAACTTTTTCTGGACTTTAGGGGGTCTAGGATGCCTGTAAAGCCCTTTTTTGTGTATCGAAAGTTTTTAACATTTTTGCAGGCCTAAGATGCAGTTTAAGGCCTTTTTTGGGCTGCTAACATATTCTGAACTTTCAGGGCTGTGGGATGCATTTTTTGTAACAAAATTATTTTTGGGAATTTCAGTGGTCTAGGATGCGGGTTAATGCCCCTTTCAGGCTGCACATGTTTTTGGGACATTCAGAGCTCTCTGATGCAATTTATGGGCCACCAACATTTTCTGGACTTTAGGGGGTCTACGATGCCTGTGAACCCCTTTTTTGGGCCTCCAAAGTTTTCTACATTTTTGCAGGCCTAAGATGCATTTTAAGGCCTTTTTTTTGGGCTGCTAGCATATCGTTAACTTTCAGGGGTGTAGGATGCACTTTTCGTGACAAAATTATTTTTGGGAATTTCAGTGGTCTAGGATGCAGGTTAATGCCCCTTGAAGCTGCAAATGTTTTTGGGACATTCAGAGCTCTCTGACGCAGTTTTTGGGCCACCAACTTTTTCTGGACTTTAGGGGGTCTAATGCCTGTAAACCCCTTTTTTGGGCTACCAAAGTTTTCAACATTTTTGCAGGCCTAAGATGCATTTTAAGGCCTTTTTTGGGCTGCTAACATATTCTGAACTTTCAGGGCTGTAGGATGCATTTTTCGTGACAAAATTATTTTTGGGAATTTCAGTGGTCTAGGATGCGGGTTAATGCCCCTTTCAGGCTGCACATGTTTTTGGGACATTCAGAGCTATTTGACCCTGTTTCTGGGCCACCAACATTTTCTGGACTTTAGGGGGTCTAGGATGCCTGTAAACCCCTTTTTCGGGCCTCCAAAGTTTTCTACATTTTTGCAGGTATAAGATGCATTTTAAGGCCTTTTTTGGGCTAACATATTCTGAACGTTCACGGATGTGAGATGCATTTTTCATGGAAAAAATATTTTTGGGAATTTCAGTGGTCTAGGATGCGGGTTAATGCCCCTATCATGCTGCAAATGTTTTTGGGACATTCAGATCTCTCTGACCCTGTTTGTGGACCACCAACATTTTCTGGACTATAGGGGGTCTAGGATGCCTGTAAACCCCTTTTTTGGACATCCAAAGTTTTCAACATTTTTGCAGACCTAAAATGCATTTTAAGGCCTTTTTTTGGGCTGCTAACATATCCTTAACTTTCAGGGGTGTAGGATGCACTTTTCGTTACAAAATTATTTTTGGGAATTTCAGTGGTAAGGATGCAGGTTAATGCCCCTTGAGGCTGCAAATGTTTTTGGGACATTTAGAGCTCTCTGACCCCGTTTTTAGGCTACTGTCATTTTCTGGCCTTTAGGGGGTCTAGGATGCCTGTAAACCCCTTTTTTGGGCCTCCAAAGTTTTCTACATTTTTGCAGGCCTAAGATGCAGTTAAAGCCTTTTCTGGACTGCTAACATATTCTGAACGTTCAGGGCTGTAGGATGCATTTGTCGTGCCAAAATTATTTTTTGGAATTTCAGTGGTCTAGGATGCAGGTTAATTAACCTTTCAGGCTGCAAATGTTTTTGGGACATTCAGAGCTATTTGACCCTGTTTCTGGGCCACCAACTTTTTCTGGACGTTAGGGGGTCTAGGATGCCTGTAAACTCCTTTTTCGGGCCTCCAAAGTTTTCTACATTTTTGCAGGCCTAAGATGCATTTTAAGGCCTTTTTGGGCTGCTAACATATTCTGAACTTTCAGGGTTGTAGGATGCATTTTTCGTGCCAAAATTATTTTTGGGAATTTCAGGGGTCTAGGATGCAGGTTAATGAACCTTTGAGGCTGCAAATGTTTTTGGGACATTCAGAGCTCTCTGACCCCGTTTTTAGGCCACCATCATTTTCTGGCCTTTAGGGGGTCTAGTATGCCTGTAAACCCCTTTTTTGGGCCTCCAAAGTTTTCAACATTTTTGCAGGCCTAAGATGCGGTTAAAGCCTTTTTTGGACTGCTAACATATTCTGAACTTTCAGGGCTGTAGGATGCATTTTTGTGCCAAAATTATTTTTTTGAATTTCAGTTGTCTAGGATGCCGGTTAATGCCCCTTTGAGGGTGCAAATGTTTTTGGGACATTTAGAGCTCTCTGACCCCGTTTTTAGGCTACTGTCATTTTCTGGCCTTTAGGGGGTCTAGGATGCCTGTAAACCCCTTTTTTGGGCCTCCAAATTTTTCAACATTTTTGCAGGCCTAAAATGCGGTTAAAGCCTTTTTTGGACTGCTAACATATTCTGAACTTTCAGGGCTGTTGGATGCATTTTTCGTGCCAAAATTATTTTTTTGAATTTCAGTTGTCTAGGATGCCGGTTAATGCCCCTTTGAGGGTGCAAATGTTTTTGGGACATTTAGAGCTCTCTGACCCCGTTTTTAGGCCACCATCATTTTCTGGACTTTAGGGGGTCTAGAATGCCTGTAAACCCCTTTTTTGGGCTACCAAAGTTTTCAACATTTTTGCAGGCCTAAGAATCATTTTAAGGCCTTTTTTGGGCTGCTAACATATTCTTAACTTTCAGTGGTGTAGGATGCACTTTTCGTGACAAAATTATTTTTGGGAATTTCAGTGGTCTAGGATGCGGGTTAATGCCTCTTTGAGGCTGCAAATGTGTTTGAGACATTTAGAGCTCTCTTACCCCGTTTTTAGGCTACTGTCATTTTCTGGACTTTAGGGGGTCTAGGATGCCTGTAAACCCCTTTTTTGGGCCTCCAAAGTTTTCTACATTTTTGCAGGCATAAAATGCATTTTAAGGCCTTTTTTGGGCTAACATATTCTGAACGTTCACGGATGTAAGATGCATTTTTCATGGAAAAATTATTTTTGGGAATTTTAGTGGTCTAGGATGCGGGTTAATGCCCCTTTGAGGCTGCACATGTTTTTGGGACATTCAGAGCTCTCTGACCCCATTTTTAGGCCACCATCATTTTCTGGACTTTAGGGGGTCTAGGATGCCTGTAAACCCCTTTTTTGGGCTACCAAAGTTTTCAACATTTTTGCAGGCCTAAAATGCATTTTAAGGCCTTTTTTGGACTGCTAACATATTCTGAACTTTCAGGGCTGTGGGTTGCATTTTTCATGCCAAAATTATTTTTTTTGAATTTCAGTGGTCTAGGGTGCGGGTTAATGCCCCTTTCAGGCTGCAAATGTTTTTGGGACATTCAGAGCGCTCTGACGCAGTTTTTGGGCCACCAACGTTTTCTGGACTTTAGGGGGTCTAGGATGCTGTAAACACCTTTTTTGGGCTTCCAAAGTTTTCTACATTTTTGCAGGCATAAGATGCATTTTAAGGCCTTTTTTGGACTGCTAACATATTCTGAACTTTCAGGGCTGTGGGTTGCATTTTTCGTGCCAAAATTATTTTTGGGGATTTCAGTGGTCTAGGATGCATGTTAATGAACCTTTCAGGCTACAAATGTTTCTGGGACATTCAGAGCTCTCTGACGCAGTTTTTGGGCCACCAACTTTTTCTGCACTTTAGAGGGTCTAGGATGCCTGTAAACCTCTTTTTTGGGCCTCCAAAGTTTTCTACATTTTTGCAGGCCTAAGATGCATTTTAAGGCTTTTTTTGGCTAACATATTCTGAACGTTCACGGATGTAAGATGCATTTTTCATGGAAAAATTATTTTGGGAATTTCAGTGGTCTATGATGCGGGTTAATGCCCGTTTGAGGCTGCAAATGTGTTTGAGACATTTAGAGCTCTCTTACCCCGTTTTTAGGCTACTGTCATTTTCTGGACTTTAGGGGGTCTAGGATGCCTGTAAACCCCTTTTTTGGGCCTCCAAAGTTTTCTACATTTTTGCAGGCCTAAGATGCATTTTAAGGCCTTTTTTGGGCTGCTAGCATATCCTTAACTTTCAGGGGTGTAGGATGCACGTTTCGTGACAAAAAAATATTTTTGGGAATTTCAGTGGTCTAGGATGCAGGTTAATGCCCCTTGAAGCTGCAAATGTTTTTGGGACATTCAGAGCTCTCTGACGCAGTTTTTGGGCCACCAACTTTTTCTGGACTTTAGGGGGTCTAATGCCTGTAAACCCCTTTTTTGGGCTACCAAAGTTTTCAACATTTTTGCAGGCCTAAGATGCATTTTAAGGCCTTTTTTGGGCTGCTAACATATTCTGAACTTTCAGGGCTGTAGGATGCATTTTTCGTGCCAAAATTATTTTTTTGAATTTCAGTGGTCTAGGATGCCGGTTAATGCCCGTTTCAGGCTGCAAATGTTTTTGGGACATTCAGAGCTCTCTGACGCAGTTTTTGTCCCACCAACATTTTCTGGACTTTAGGGGGTCTAGGATGCCTGTAAACCCCTTTTTTGGGCCTCCAAAGTTTTCAACATTTTTGCAGGCCTAAGATGCATTTTAAGGCACTTTTTGGGCTGCTAACATATACTGAACTTTCAGGGCTGTAGGATGCATTTTTCGAGCCAAAATTATTTTTGGGAATTTCAGTGGTCTAGGATGCAGGTTAATGCCCCTTGAAGCTGCAAATGTTTTTGGGACATTCAGAGCACTCTGACGCAGTTTCTGGGCCACCAACTTTTTATGGACTTTAGGGGGTCTAATGCCTGTAAACCCCTTTTTTGGGCTACCAAAGTTTTCAACATTTTTGCAGGCCTAAGATGCATTTTAAGGCCTTTTTTGGGCTGCTAACATATTCTGAACTTTCAGGGCTGTAGGATGCATTTTTCGTGCCAAAATTATTTTTTTGAATTTCAGTGGTCTAGGATGCCGGTTAATGCCCGTTTCAGGCTGCAAATGTTTTTGGGACATTCAGAGCTCTCTGACGCAGTTTTTGTCCCACCAACATTTTCTGGACTTTAGAGGGTCTAGGATGCCTGTAAACCCCTTTTTTGGGCCTCCAAAGTTTTCTACATTTTTACAGGCCTAAGATGCGGTTAGGGGCTTTTTTGGACTGCTAACATATTCTGAACGTTCAGGGCTATAGGATGCACTTTTCGTGCCAAAATTATTTTTGGGAATTTCAGTGGTCTAGGATGCAGGTTAATTAACCTTTCAGGCTGCAAATATTTTTGGGACATTCAGCGCTCTCTGACGCAGTTTTTGGGCCACCAACTTTTTCTGGACTTTAGGGGGTCTAGGATGCCTGTAAAGCCCTTTTTTGTGTATCGAAAGTTTTTAACATTTTTGCAGGCCTAAGATGCAGTTTAAGGCCTTTTTTGGGCTGCTAACATATTCTGAACTTTCAGGGCTGTGGGATGCATTTTTTGTGACAAAATTATTTTTGGGAATTTCAGTGGTCTAGGATGCGGGTTAATGCCCCTTTCAGGCTGCACATGTTTTTGGGACATTCAGAGCTCTCTGACGCAGTTTTTGGGCCACCAACTTTTTCTGGACTTTAGGGGGTCTAATGCATGGAAACCCCTTTTTTGGGCTACCAAAATTTTCAACATTTTTGCAGGCCTAAGATGCATTTTAAGGCCTTTTTTGGGCTAACATATTCTGAACGTTCACGGATGTAAGATGCATTTTTCATGGAAAAAATATTTTTGGGAATTTCAGTGGTCTAGGATGCGGGTTAATGCCCCTTTCAGGCTGCAAATGTTTTTGGGACATTCAGAGCTATTTGACCCTGTTTCTGGGCCACCAACTTTTTCTGGACGTTAGGGGGTCTAGGATGCCTGTAAAGCCCTTTTTTGTGTATCGAAAGTTTTCAACATTTTTGCAGGCCTAAGATGCAGTTTAAGGCCTTTTTTGGGCTGCTAACATATTCTGAACTTTCAGGGCTGTGGGATGCATTTTTCGTGACAAAATTATTTTTGGGAATTTCAGTGGTCTAGGATGCGGGTTAATGCCCCTTTCAGGCTGCACGTGTTTTTGGGACATTCAGAGCTCTCTGATGCAATTTTTGGGCCACCAACATTTTCTGGACTTTAGGGGGTCTAGGATGCCTGTAAACCCCTTTTTTGGGCCTCCAAAGTTTTCAACATTTTTGCAGGCCTAAGATGCATTTTAAGGCCTTTTTGGGCTGCTAACATATTCTGAACTTTCAGGGTTGTAGGATGCATTTTTCGTGCCAAAATTATTTTTGGGAATTTCAGTGGTCTAGGATGCAGGTTAATGAACCTTTGAGGCTGCAAATGTTTTTGGGACATTCAGAGCTATTTGACCCTGTTTCTGGGCCACCAACATTTTCTGGACTTTAGGGGGTCTAGGATGCCTGTAAACCCCTTTTTTGGGCCTCCAAAGTTTTCAACATTTTTGCAGGCATAAGATGTATTTTAAGGCCTTTTTTGGGCTAACAGATTCTGAACGTTCACGGATGTAAGATGCATTTTTCATGGAAAAAATATTTTTAGTAATTTCAGTGGTCTAGGATGTGGGTTAATGCCCCTATCATGCTGCAAATGTTTTTGGGACATTCAGAGCTCTCTGACCCTGTTTGTGGACCACCAACATTTTCTGGACTTTAAGGGGTCTTGGATGCCTGTAAACCCCTTTTTTGGACATCCAAAGTTTTCAACATTTTTGCAGGCCTAAAATGCATTTTAAGGCCTTTTTTTTGGGCTGCTAACATATCCTTAACTTTCAGGGGTGTAGGATGCACTTTTCGTGACAAAATTATTTTTGGGAATTTCAGTGGTCTAGGATGCAGGTTAATGCCCCTTGAGGCTGCAAATGTTTTTGGGACATTCAGAGCTCTCTGACCCCGTTTTTAGGCCACCATCATTTTCTGGACTTTAGGGGATCTAGTATGCCTGTAAACCCCTTTTTTGGGCCTCCAAAGTGTTCAAAATTTGACAGGCCTAAGATGCATTTTAAGGCCTTTTTTGGGCTGCTAACATATTCTGAACTTTCAGGGCTGTAGGATGCATTTTTCGTGCCAAAATGATTTTTTTGAATTTCAGTGGTCTAGGATGCGGGTTAATGCCCCTTTGAGGGTCCAAATGTTTTTGGGACATTCAGAGCTCTCTGACGCAGTTTTTGTCCCACCAACATTTTCTGGATTTTAGGGGGGTCTAGGATGCCTGTAAACCCCTCTTTTGGGCCTCCAAAGTTTTCAACATTTTTGCAGGCCTAAAATGCATTTTAAGGCCCTTTTTGGGCTGCTAACATATACTGAACTTTCAGGGCTGTTGGATGCACTTTTCGTGCCAAAATTATTTTTTTGAATT
The DNA here is from genome assembly GCF_040938575.1 of Ambystoma mexicanum. NCBI lineage: Eukaryota > Metazoa > Chordata > Amphibia > Caudata > Ambystomatidae > Ambystoma > Ambystoma mexicanum. The sequence continues at coordinate 111,074,797 of NC_090936.1, read as the reverse complement.
TCAGTGGTCTAGGATGCGGTTTAATGCCCCTTTCAGGCTGCACATGTTTTTGGGACATTCAGAGCTCTCTGACCCCGTTTTTAGGCCACCATCATTTTCTGGACTTTAGGGGGTCTAGTATGCCTGTAAACCCCTTTTTTGGGCCTCCAAAGTTTTCAACATTTGACAGGCCTAAGATGCATTTTAAGGCCTTTTTTGGGCTGCTAACATATTCTGAACTTTCAGGGCTGTAGGATGCATTTTTCGTGCCAAAATTATTTTTTTGAATTTCAGTGGTCTGGAATGCCGGTTAATGCCCGTTTCAGGCTGCAAATGTTTTTGGGACATTCAGAGCTCTCTGACGCAGTTTTTGTCCCACCAACATTTTCTGGACTTTAGGGGGTCTAGGATGCCTGTAAACCCCTTTTTTGGGCCTCCAAAGTTTTCTACATTTTTACAGGCCTAAGATGCGGTTAGGGGCTTTTTTGGACTGCTAACATATTCTGAACGTTCAGGGCTGTAGGATGCACTTTTCGTGCCAAAATTATTTTTGGGAATTTCAGTGGTCTAGGATGCAGGTTAATTAACCTTTCAGGCTGCAAATATTTTTGGGACATTCAGCGCTCTCTGACGCAGTTTTTGGGCCACCAACTTTTTCTGGACTTTAGGGGGTCTAGGATGCCTGTAAAGCCCTTTTTTGTGTATCGAAAGTTTTTAACATTTTTGCAGGCCTAAGATGCAGTTTAAGGCCTTTTTTGGGCTGCTAACATATTCTGAACTTTCAGGGCTGTGGGATGCATTTTTTGTGACAAAATTATTTTTGGGAATTTCAGTGGTTTAGGATGCGGGTTAATGCCCCTTTCAGGCTGCACATGTTTTTGGGACATTCAGAGCTCTCTGATGCAATTTGTGGGCCACCAACATTTTCTGGACTTTAGGGGGTCTAGGATGCCTGTCCCCTTTTTCGGGCCTCCAAAGTTTTCTACATTTTTGCAGGCCTAAGATGCATTTTAAGGCCTTTTTTGGGCTAACATATTCTGAACGTTCACGGATGTAAGATGCATTTTTCATGGAAAAAATATTTTTGGGAATTTCAGTGGTCTAGGATGCGGGTTAATGCCCCTATCATGCTGCAAATGTTTTTGGGACATTCAGAGCTCTCTGACCCTGTTTGTGGACCACCAACATTTTCTGGACTTTAGGGGGTCTAGGATGCCTGTAAACCCCTTTTTTGGACATCCAAAGTTTTCAACATTTTTGCAGGCCTAAAATGCATTTTAAGGCCTTTTTTTTGGGCGGCTAGCATATCCTTAACTTTCAGGGGTGTAGGATGCACTTTTCGTGACAAAATTATTTTTGGGAATTTCAGTGGTCTAGGATGCAGGTTAATGCCCCTTGAAGCTGCAAATGTTTTTGGGACATTCAGAGCTCTCTGACCCCGTTTTTAGGCCACCATCATTTTCTGGACTTTAGGGGGTCTAGTATGCCTGTAAACCCCTTTTTTGGGCCTCCAAAGTTTTCAACATTTGACAGGCCTAAGATGCATTTTAAGGCCTTTTTTGGGCTGCTAACATATTCTGAACTTTCAGGGCTGTAGGATGCATTTTTCGTGCCAAAATAATTTTTTTGAATTTCAGTGGTCTAGGATGCGGGTTAATGCCCCTTTGAGGGTGCAAATGTTTTTGGGACATTTAGAGCTCTCTAACCCCGTTTTTAGGCTACTGTCATTTTCTGGCCTCTAGGGGGTCTAAGACCTTTAAACCCCTTTTTTGGGCCTCCAAATTTTTCAACATTTTTGCAGGCCTAAGATGCGGTTAGGGCCTTTTTTGGACTGCTAACATATTCTGAACGTTCAGGGCTGTAGGATGCATTTTTCGTGCCAAAATTATTTTTGGGAATTTCAGTGGTCTAGGATGCAGGTTAATTAACCTTTCAGGCTGCAAATGTTTTTGGGACATTCAGAGCTCTCTGACGCAGTTTTTGGGCCACCAACTTTTTCTGGACTTTAGGGGGTCTAATGCATGTAAACCCCTTTTTTGGGCTACCAAAATTTTCAACATTTTTGCAGGCCTAAGATGCATTTTAAGGCCTTTTTTGGGCTAACATATTCTGAACGTTCACGGATGTAAGATGCATTTTTCATGGAAAAAATATTTTTGGGAATTTCAGTGGTCTAGGATGCGGGTTAATGCCCCTTTCAGGCTGCAAATGTTTTTGGGACATTCAGAGCCATTTGACCCTGTTTCTGGGCCACCAACTTTTTCTGGACGTTAGGGGGTCTAGGATGCCTGTAAAGCCCTTTTTTGTGTATCGAAAGTTTTCAACATTTTTGCAGGCCTAAGATGCAGTTTAAGGCCTTTTTTGGGCTGCTAACATATTCTGAACTTTCAGGGCTGTGGGAAGCATTTTTCGTGACAAAATTATTTTTGGGAATTTCAGTGGTCTAGGATGCGGGTTAATGCCCCTTTCAGGCTGCACGTGTTTTTGGGACATTCAGAGCTCTCTGATGCAATTTTTGGGCCACCAACATTTTCTGGACTTTAGGGGGTCTAGGATGCCTGTAAACCCCTTTTTGGGCCTCCAAAGTTTTCAACATTTTTGCAGGCCTAAGATGCATTTTAAGGCCTTTTTGGGCTGCTAACATATTCTGAACTTTCAGGGTTGTAGGATGCATTTTTCGTGCCAAAATTATTTTTGGGAATTTCAGGGGTCTAGGATGCAGGTTAATGAACCTTTGAGGCTGCAAATGTTTTTGGGACATTCAGAGCTATTTGACCCTGTTTCTGGGCCACCAACATTTTCTGGACTTTAGGGGGTCTAGGATGCCTGTAAACCCCTTTTTTGGGCCTCCAAAGTTTTCAACATTTTTGCAGGCATAAGATGTATTTTAAGGCCTTTTTTGGGCTAACATATTCTGAACGTTCACGGATGTAAGATGCATTTTTCATGGAAAAAATATTTTTAGTAATTTCAGTGGTCTAGGATGTGGGTTAATGCCCCTATCATGCTGCAAATGTTTTTGGGACATTCAGAGCTCTCTGACCCTGTTTGTGGACCACCAACATTTTCTGGACTTTAAGGGGTCTAGGATGCCTGTAAACCCCGTTTTTGGACATCCAAAGTTTTCAACATTTTTGCAGGCCTAAAATGCATTTTAAGGCCTTTTTTTGGGCTGCTAACATATCCTTAACTTTCAGGGGTGTAGGATGCACTTTTCGTGACAAAATTATTTTTGGGAATTTCAGTGGTCTAGGATGCAGGTTAATGCCCCTTGAGGCTGCAAATGTTTTTGGGACATTCAGAGCTCTCTGACCCCGTTTTTAGGCCACCATCATTTTCTGGACTTTAGGGGATCTAGTATGCCTGTAAAGCCCTTTTTTGGGCCTCCAAAGTGTTCAAAATTTGACAGGCCTAAGATGCATTTTAAGGCCTTTTTTGGGCTGCTAACATATTCTGAACTTTCAGGGCTGTAGGATGCATTTTTCGTGCCAAAATGATTTTTTTGAATTTCAGTGGTCTAGGATGCGGGTTAATGCCCCTTTGAGGGTCCAAATGTTTTTGGGACATTCAGAGCTCTCTGACGCAGTTTTTGTCCCCCCAACATTTTCTGGATTTTAGGGGGGTCTAGGATGCCTGTAAACCCCTCTTTTGGGCCTCCAAAGTTTTCAACATTTTTGCAGGCCTAAAATGCATTTTAAGGCCCTTTTTGGGCTGCTAACATATACTGAACTTTCAGGGCTGTTGGATGCACTTTTCGTGCCAAAATTATTTTTTTGAATTTCAGTGGTCTAGGATGCGGTTTAATGCCCCTTTCAGGCTGCACATGTTTTTGGGACATTCAGAGCTCTCTGACCCCGTTTTTAGGCCACCATCATTTTCTGGACTTTAGGGGGTCTAGTATGCCTGTAAACCCCTTTTTTGGGCCTCCAAAGTTTTCAACATTTGACAGGCCTAAGATGCATTTTAAGGCCTTTTTTGGGCTGCTAACATATTCTGAACTTTCAGGGCTGTAGGATGCATTTTTCGTGCCAAAATTATTTTTTTGAATTTCAGTGGTCTAGGATGCCGGTTAATGCCCGTTTCAGGCTGCAAATGTTTTTGGGACATTCAGAGCTCTCTGACGCAGTTTTTGTCCCACCAACATTTTCTGGACTTTAGGGGGTCTAGGATGCCTGTAAACCCCTTTTTTGGGCCTCCAAAGTTTTCTACATTTTTACAGGCCTAAGATGCGGTTAGGGGCTTTTTTGGACTGCTAACATATTCTGAACGTTCAGGGCTGTAGGATGCACTTTTCGTGCCAAAATTATTTTTGGGAATTTCAGTGGTCTAGGATGCAGGTTAATTAACCTTTCAGGCTGCAAATGTTTTTGGGACATTCAGCGCTCTCTGACGCAGTTTTTGGGCCACCAACTTTTTCTGGACTTTAGAGGGTCTAGGATGCCTGTAAAGCCCTTTTTTGTGTATCGAAAGTTTTTAACATTTTTGCAGGCCTAAGATGCAGTTTAAGGCCTTTTTTGGGCTGCTAACATATTCTGAACTTTCAGGGCTGTGGGATGCATTTTTTGTGACAAAATTATTTTTGGGAATTTCAGTGGTCTAGGATGCGGGTTAATGCCCCTTTCAGGCTGCACATGTTTTTGGGACATTCAGAGCTCTCTGATGCAATTTGTGGGCCACCAACATTTTCTGGACTTTAGGGGGTCTAGGATGCCTGTAAACCCCTTTTTTGGGCCTCCAAAGTTTTCTACATTTTTGCAGGCATAAGATGCATTTTAAGGCCTTTTTTGGGCTAACATATTCTGAACGTTCACGGATGTGAGATGCATTTTTCATGGAAAAAATATTTTTGGGATTTTCAGTGGTCTAGGATGCGGGTTAATGCCCCTATCATGCTGCAAATGTTTTTGGGACATTCAGAGCTCTCCGACCCTGTTTGTGGACCACCAACATTTTCTGGACTTTAGGGGGTCTAGGATGCCTGTAAACCCCTTTTTTGGACATCCAAAGTTTTCAACATTTTTGCAGGCCTAAAATGCATTTTAAGGCCTTTTTTTGGGCTGCTAGCATATCCTTAACTTTCAGGGGTGTAGGATGCACTTTTCGTGACAAAAAAATATTTTTGGGAATTTCAGTGGTCTAGGATGCAAGTTAATGGCCCTTGAAGCTGCAAATGTTTTTGGGACATTCAGAGCTCTCTGACGCAGTTTTTGGGCCACCAACTTTTTCTGGACTTTAGGGGGTCTAATGCCTGTAAACCCCTTTTTTGGGCTACCAAAGTTTTCAACATGTTTGCAGGCCTAAGATGCATTTTAAGGCCTTTTTTGGGCTGCTAACATATTCTGAACTTTCAGGGCTGTAGGATGCATTTTTCGTGCCAAAATAATTTTTTTGAATTTCAGTGGTCTAGGATGCGGGTTAATGCCCCTTTGAGGGTGCAAATGTTTTTGGGACATTTAGAGCTCTCTAACTCCGTTTTTAGGCTACTGTCATTTTCTGGCCTTTAGGGGGGTCTAAGACCTTTAAACCCCTTTTTTGGGCCTCCAAATTTTTCAATATTTTTGCAGGCCTAAGATGCGGTTAGGGCCTTTTTTGGACTGCTAACATATTCTGAACGTTCAGGGCTGTAGGATGCATTTTTCGTGCCAAAATTATTTTTGGGAATTTCAGTGGTCTAGGATGCAGGTTAATGAACCTTTCAGGCTGCAAATGTTTTTGGGACATTCAGAGCTCTCTGACGCAGTTTTTGGGCCACCAACTTTTTCTGGACTTTAGGGGGTCTAATGCATGTAAACCCCTTTTTTGGGCTACCAAAATTTTCAACATTTTTGCAGGCCTAAGATGCATTTTAAGGCCTTTTTTGGGCTAACATATTCTGAACGTTCACGGATGTAAGATGCATTTTTCATGGAAAAAATATTTTTGGGAATTTCAGTGGTCTAGGATGCGGGTTAATGCCCCTTTCAGGCTGCAAATGTTTTTGGGACATTCAGAGCTATTTGACCCTGTTTCTGGGCCACCAACTTTTTCTGGACGTTAGGGGGTCTAGGATGCCTGTAAAGCCCTTTTTTGTGTATCGAAAGTTTTCAACATTTTTGCAGGCCTAAGATGCAGTTTAAGGCCTTTTTTGGGCTGCTAACATATTCTGAACTTTCAGGGCTGTGGGATGCATTTTTCGTGACAAAATTATTTTTGGGAATTTCAGTGGTCTAGGATGCGGGTTAATGCCCCTTTCAGGCTGCACGTGTTTTTGGGACATTCAGAGCTCTCTGATGCAATTTTTGGGCCACCAACATTTTCTGGACTTTAGGGGGTCTAGGATGCCTGTAAACCCCTTTTTTGGGCCTCCAAAGTTTTCAACATTTTTGCAGGCCTAAGATGCATTTTAAGGCCTTTTTGGGCTGCTAACATATTCTGAACTTTCAGGGTTGTAGGATGCATTTTTCGTGCCAAAATTATTTTTGGGAATTTCAGGGGTCTAGGATGCAGGTTAATGAACCTTTGAGGCTGCAAATGTTTTTGGGACATTCAGAGCTATTTGACCCTGTTTCTGGGCCACCAACATTTTCTGGACTTTAGGGGATCTAGGATGCCTGTAAACCCCTTTTTTGGGCCTCCAAAGTTTTCAACATTTTTGCAGGCATAAGATGTATTTTATGGCCTTTTTTGGGCTAACATATTCTGAACGTTCACGGATGTAAGATGCATTTTTCATGGAAAAAATATTTTTAGTAATTTCAGTGGTCTAGGATGCGGGTTAATGCCCCTATCATGCTGCAAATGTTTTTGGGACATTCAGAGCTCTCTGACCCTGTTTGTGGACCACCAACATTTTCTGGACTTTAGGGGGTCTAGGATGCCTGTAAACCCCTTTTTTGGGCCTCCGAAGTTTTCTACATTTTTACAGGCCTAAGATGCGGTTAGGGCCTTTTTTGGACTGCTAACATATTCTGAACGTTCAGGGCTGTAGGATGCACTTTTCGTGCCAAAATTATTTTTGGGAATTTCAGTGGTCTAGGATGCAGGTTAATTAACCTTTCAGGCTGCAAATGTTTTTGGGACATTCAGCGCTCTCTGACGCAGTTTTTGGGCCACCAACTTTTTTGGACTTTAGGGGGTCTAGGATGCCTGTAAAGCCCTTTTTTGTGTATCGAAAGTTTTCTACATTTTTGCAGGCCTAAGATGCATTTTAAGGCCTTTTTGGGCTGCTAGCATATTCTGAACTTTCAGGGTAGTAGGATGCATTTTTCGTGCCAAAATTATTTTTGGGAATTTCAGGGGTCTAGGATGCAGGTTAATGAACCTTTGAGGCTGCAAATGTTTTTGGGACATTCAGAGCTATTTGACCCTGTTTCTGGGCCACCAACATTTTCTGGACTTTAGGGGGTCTAGGATGCCTGTAAACCCCTTTTTCGGGCCTCCAAAGTTTTCTACATTTTTGCAGGCATAAGATGCATTTTAAGGCCTTTTTTGGGCTAACATATTCTGAACGTTCACGGATGTGAGATGCATTTTTCATGGAAAAAATATTTTTGGGAATTTCAGTGGCCTAGGATGCGGGTTAATGCCCCTATCATGCTGCAAATGTTTTTGGGACATTCAGAGCTCTCCGACCCTGTTTGTGGACCACCAACATATTCTGGACTTTAGGGGGTCTAGGATGCCTGTAAACCCCTTTTTTGGACATCCAAAGTTTTCAACATTTTTGCAGGCCTAAAATGCATTTTAAGGCCTTTTTTTTGGGCTGCTAGCATATCGTTAACTTTCAGGGGTGTAGGATGCACTTTTCGTGACAAAATTATTTTTGGGAATTTCAGTGGTCTAGGATGCAGGTTAATGCCCCTTGAAGCTGCAAATGTTTTTGGGACATTCAGAGCTCTCTGACACAGTTTTTGGGCCACCAACTTTTTCTGGACTTTAGGGGGTCTAATGCCTGTAAACCCCTTTTTTGGGCTACCAAAGTTTTCAACATTTTTGCAGGCCTAAGATGCATTTTAAGGCCTTTTTTGGGCTGCTAACATATTCTGAACTTTCAGGGCTGTAGGATGCATTTTTCGTGCTAAAATTATTTGTTTTGAATTTCAGTGGTCTAGGATGCCGGTTAATGCCCATTTCAGGCTGCAAATGTTTTTGGGACATTCAGAGCTCTCTGACGCAGTTTTTGTCCCACCAACATTTTCTGGACTTTAGGGGGTCTAGGATGCCTGTAAACCCCTTTTTTGGGCCTCCAAAGTTTTCAACATTTTTGCAGGCCTAAGATGCATTTTAAGGCACTTTTTGGGCTGCTAACATATTCTGAACGTTCAGGGCTATAGGATGCACTTTTCGTGCCAAAATTATTTTTGGGAATTTCAGTGGTCTAGGATGCAGGTTAATTAACCTTTCAGGCTGCAAATGTTTTTGGGACATTCAGCGCTCTCTGACGCAGTTTTTGGGCCACCAACTTTTTCTGGACTTTAGGGGGTCTAGGATGCCTGTAAAGCCCTTTTTTGTGTATCGAAAGTTTTTAACATTTTTGCAGGCCTAAGATGCAGTTTAAGGCCTTTTTTGGGCTGCTAACATATTTTGAACTTTCAGGGCTGTGGGATGCATTTTTTGTGACAAAATTATTTTTGGGAATTTCAGTGGTCTAGGATGCGGGTTAATGCCCCTTTCAGGCTGCACATGTTTTTGGGACATTCAGAGCTCTCTGATGCAGTTTTTGGGCCACCAACTTTTTCTGGACTTTAGGGGGGCTAGGATGCCTGTAAAGCCCTTTTTTGTGTATCGAAAGTTTTTAACATTTTTGCAGGCCTAAGATGCAGTTTAAGGCCTTTTTTGGGCTGCTAGCATATTCTGAACTTTCAGGGTTGTAGGATGCATTTTTCGTGCCAAAATTATTTTTGGGAATTTCAGGTGTCTAGGAGCAGGTTAATGAACCTTTGAGGCTGCAAATGTTTTTGGGACATTCAGAGCTATTTGACCCTGTTTCTGGGCCACCAACATTTTCTGGACTTTAGGGGGTCTAGGATGCCTGTAAACCCCTTTTTTGTGTATCGAAAGTTTTTAACATTTTTGCAGGCCTAAGATGCAGTTTAAGGCCTTTTTTGGGCTGCTAACATATTTTGAACTTTCAGGGCTGTGGGATGCATTTTTTGTGACAAAATTATTTTTGGGAATTTCAGTGGTCTAGGATGCGGGTTAATGCCCCTTTCAGGCTGCACATGTTTTTGGGACATTCAGAGCTCTCTGATGCAGTTTTTGGGCCACCAACTTTTTCTGGACTTTAGGGGGGCTAGGATGCCTGTAAAGCCCTTTTTTGTGTATCGAAAGTTTTTAACATTTTTGCAGGCCTAAGATGCAGTTTAAGGCCTTTTTTGGGCTGCTAGCATATTCTGAACTTTCAGGGTTGTAGGATGCATTTTTCGTGCCAAAATTATTTTTGGGAATTTCAGGGGTCTAGGAGCAGGTTAATGAACCTTTGAGGCTGCAAATGTTTTTGGGACATTCAGAGCTATTTGACCCTGTTTCTGGGCCACCAACATTTTCTGGACTTTAGGGGGTCTAGGATGCCTGTAAACCCCTTTTTCGGGCCTCCAAAGTTTTCTACATTTTTGCAGGCATAAGATGCATTTTAAGGCCTTTTTTGGGCTAACATATTCTGAACGTTCACGGATGTGAGATGCATTTTTCATGGAAAAAATATTTTTGGGAATTTCAGTGGTCTAGGATGCGGGTTAATGCCCCTTTCAGGCTGCAAATGTTTTTGGGACATTCAGAGCTCTTTGGCCCTGTTTGTGGACCACCAACATTTTCTGGACTTTAGGGGGTCTAGGATGCCTGTAAACCCCTTTTTTGGACATCCAAAGTTTTCAACATTTTTGCAGGCCTAAAATGCATTTTAAGGCCTTTTTTTTGGGCTGCTAACATATCCTTAACTTTCAGGGGTGTAGGATATACTTTTCGTGACAAAATTATTTTTGGGAATTTCAGTGGTCTAGGATGCAGGTTAATGCCCCTTGAGGCTGCAAATGTTTTTGGGACATTCAGAGCTCTCTGACCCCGTTTTTAGGCCACCATCATTTTCTGGACTTTAGGGTGTCTAGTATGCCTGTAAACCCCTTTTTTGGGCCTCCAAAGTTTTCAACATTTGACAGGCCTAAAATGCATTTTAAGGCCTTTTTTGGGCTGCTAACATATTCTGAACTTTCAGGGCTGTAGGATGCATTTTTCGTGCCAAAATTATTTTTTTGAATTTCAGTGGTCTAGGATGCCGGTTAATGCCCGTTTCAGGCTCCAAATGTTTTTGGGACATTCAGAGCTCTCTGACGCAGTTTTTGTCCCACCAACATTTTCTGGACTTTAGGGGGTCTAGGATGCCTGTAAACCCCTTTTTTGGGCCTCCAAAGTTTTCTACATTTTTACAGGCCTAAAATGTGGTTAGGGCCTTTTTTGGACTGCTAACATATTCTGAACGTTCAGGGCTGTAGGATGCATTTTTCGTGCCAAAATTATTTTTGGGAATTTCAGTGGTCTAGGATGCAGGTTAATTAACCTTTCAGGCTGCAAATGTTTTTGGGACATTCAGCGCTCTCTGACGCAGTTTTTGGGCCACCAACTTTTTCTGGACTTTAGGGGGTCTAGGATGCCTGTAAAGCCCTTTTTTGTGTATCGAAAGTTTTTAACATTTTTGCAGGCCTAAGATGCAGTTTAAGGCCTTTTTTGGGCTGCTAACATATTCTGAACTTTCAGGGCTGTGGGATGCATTTTTTGTGACAAAATTATTTTTGGGAATTTCAGTGGTCTAGGATGCGGGTTAATGGCCCTTTCAGGCTGCACATGTTTTTGGGACATTCAGAGCTCTTTGATGCAATTTTTGGGCCACCAACATTTTCTGTACTTTAGGGGGTCTAGGATGCCTGTAAACACCTTTTTTGGGCCTCCAAAGTTTTCTACATTTTTGCAGGCCTAAGATGCGGTTAAAGCCTTTTTTTGGACTGCTAACATATTCTGAACTTTCAGGGTTGTAGGATGCATTTTTTGTGTCTAAATTATTTTTTTGAATTTCACTTGTCTAGGATGCGGGTTAATGCCCCTTTGAGGCTGCAAATGTTTTTGGGACATTCAGAGCTCTCTAACCCCGTTTTTAGGCTACCGTCGTTTTCTGGACTTTAGGGGGTCTAGGATGCCTGTAAACCCCTTTTTCGGGCCTCCAAAGTTTTCTACATTTTTGCAGGCATAAGATGCATTTTAAGGCCTTTTTTGGGCTAACATATTCTGAACGTTCACGGATGTGAGATGCATTTTTCATGGAAAAAATATTTTTGGGAATTTCAGTGGCCTAGGATGCGGGTTAATGCCCCTATCATGCTGCAAATGTTTTTGGGACATTCAGAGCTCTCCGACCCTGTTTGTGGACCACCAACATATTCTGGACTTTAGGGGGTCTAGGATGCCTGTAAACCCCTTTTTTGGACATCCAAAGTTTTCAACATTTTTGCAGGCCTAAAATGCATTTTAAGGCCTTTTTTTTGGGCTGCTAGCATATCGTTAACTTTCAGGGGTGTAGGATGCACTTTTCGTGACAAAATTATTTTTGGGAATTTCAGTGGTCTAGGATGCAGGTTAATGCCCCTTGAAGCTGCAAATGTTTTTGGGACATTCAGAGCTCTCTGACACAGTTTTTGGGCCACCAACTTTTTCTGTACTTTAGGGGGTCTAATGCCTGTAAACCCCTTTTTTGGGCTACCAAAGTTTTCAATATTTTTGCAGGCCTAAGATGCATTTTAAGGCCTTTTTTGGGCTGCTAACATATTCTGAACTTTCAGGGCTGTAGGATGCATTTTTCGTGCCAAAATTATTTGTTTTGAATTTCAGTGGTCTAGGATGCCGGTTAATGCCCATTTCAGGCTGCAAATGTTTTTGGGACATTCAGAGCTCTCTGACGCAGTTTTTGTCCCACCAACATTTTCTGGACTTTAGGGGGTCTAGGATGCCTGTAAACCCCTTTTTTGGGCCTCCAAAGTTTTCTACATTTTTGCAGGCCTAAGATGCATTTTAAGGCACTTTTTGGGCTGCTAACATATACTGAACTTTCAGGGCTGTAGGATGCATTTTTCGAGCCAAAATTATTTTTGGGAATTTCAGTGGTCTAGGATGCAGGTTAATGCCCCTTGAAGCTGCAAATGTTTTTGGGACATTCAGAGCTCTCTGACGCAGTTTTTGGGCCACCAACTTTTTCTGGACTTTAGGGGGTCTAATGCCTGTAAACCCCTTTTTTGGGCTACCAAAGTTTTCAACATTTTTGCAGGCCTAAGATGCATTTTAAGGCCTTTTTTGGGCTGCTAACATATTCTGAACTTTCAGGGCTGTAGGATGCATTTTTCGTGCCAAAATTATTTTTTTGAATTTCAGTGGTCTAGGATGCCGGTTAATGCCCGTTTCAGGCTGCAAATGTTTTTGGGACATTCAGAGCTCTCTGACGCAGTTTTTGTCCCACCAACATTTTCTGGACTTTAGGGGGTCTAGGATGCCTGTAAACCCCTTTTTTGGGCCTCCAAAGTTTTCAACATTTTTGCAGGCCTAAGATGCATTTGAAGGCACTTTTTGGGCTGCTAACATATACTGAACTTTCAGGGCTGTAGGATGCATTTTTCGAGCCAAAATTATTTTTTTGAATTTCAGTGGTCTAGGATGCGGTTTAATGTCCGTTTCAGGCCGCACGTGTGTTTGGGACATTCAGAGCTCTCTGACGCAGTTTTTGGGCCACCAACATTTTCTGGACTTTAGGGGGTCTAGGATGCCTGTAAACCCCTTTTTTGGGCCTCCAAAGTTTTCTACATTTTTACAGGACTAAGATGCGGTTAGGGCCTTTTTTGGACTGCTAACATATTCTGAACGTTCAGGGCTATAGGATGCACTTTTCGTGCCAAAATTATTTTTGGGAATTTCAGTGGTCTAGGATGCAGGTTAATTAACCTTTCAGGCTGCAAATGTTTTTGGGACATTCAGCGCTCTCTGACGCAGTTTTTGGGCTACCAACTTTTTCTGGACTTTAGGGGTTCTAGGATGCCTGTAAAGCCCTTTTTTGTGTATCGAAAGTTTTTAACATTTTTGCAGGCCTAAGATACAGTTTAAGGCCTTTTTTGGGCTGCTAACATATTTTGAACTTTCAGGGCTGTGGGATGCATTTTTTGTGACAAAATTATTTTTGGGAATTTCAGTGGTCTAGGATGCGGGTTAATGCCCCTTTCAGGCTGCACATGTTTTTGGGACATTCAGAGCTCTCTGATGCAGTTTTTGGGCCACCAACTTTTTCTGGACTTTAGGGGGGCTAGGATGCCTGTAAAGCCCTTTTTTGTGTATCGAAAGTTTTTAACATTTTTGCAGGCCTAAGATGCAGTTTAAGGCCTTTTTTGGGCTGCTAGCATATTCTGAACTTTCAGGGTTGTAGGATGCATTTTTCGTGCCAAAATTATTTTTGGGAATTTCAGGGGTCTAGGAGCAGGTTAATGAACCTTTGAGGCTGCAAATATTTTTGGGACATTCAGAGCTATTTGACCCTGTTTCTGGGCCACCAACATTTTCTGGACTTTAGGGGGTCTAGGATGCCTGTAAACCCCTTTTTCGGGCCTCCAAAGTTTTCTACATTTTTGCAGGCATAAGATGCATTTTAAGGCCTTTTTTGGGCTAACATATTCTGAACGTTCACGGATGTGAGATGCATTTTTCATGGAAAAAATATTTTTGGGAATTTCAGTGGTCTAGGATGCGGGTTAATGCCCCTATCATGCTGCAAATGTTTTTGGGACATTCAGAGCTCTCCAACCCTGTTTGTGGACCACCAACATTTTCTGGACTTTAGGGGGTCTAGGATGCCTCTAAACCCCTTTTTTGGACATCCAAAGTTTTCAACATTTTTGCAGGCCTAAAATGCATTTTAAGTCGTTTTTTTTTGGGCTGCTAGCATATCCTTAACTTTCAGGGGTGTAGGATGCACTTTTCGTGACAAAATTATTTTTGGGAATTTCAGTGGTCTAGGATGCAGGTTAATGCCCCTTGAAGCTGCAAATGTTTTTGGGACATTCAGAGCTCTCTGACGCAGTTTTTGGGCCACCAACTTTTTCTGGACTTTAGGGGGTCTAATGCCTGTAAACCCCTTTTTTGGGCTACCAAAGTTTTCAAAATTTTTGCAGGCCTAAGATGCATTTTAAGGCCTTTTTTGGGCTAACATATTCTGAACGTTCACGGATGTAAGATGCATTTTTCATGGGAAAAATATTTTTGGGAATTTCAGTGGTCTAGGATGCGGGTTAATGCCCCTTTCAGGCTGCAAATGTTTTTGGGACATTCAGAGCTCTTTGGCCCTGTTTGTGGACCACCAACATTTTCTGGACTTTAGGGGGTCTAGGATGCCTGTAAACCCCTTTTTTGGACATCCAAAGTTTTCAACATTTTTGCAGGCCTAAAATGCATTTTAAGGCCTTTTTTTTGGGCTGCTAACATATCCTTAACTTTCAGGGGTGTAGGATATACTTTTCGTGACAAAATTATTTTTGGGAATTTCAGTGGTCTAGGATGCAGGTTAATGCCCCTTGAGGCTGCAAATGTTTTTGGGACATTCAGAGCTCTCTGACCCCGTTTTTAGGCCACCATCATTTTCTGGACTTTAGGGTGTCTAGTATGCCTGTAAACCCCTTTTTTGGGCCTCCAAAGTTTTCAACATTTGACAGGCCTAAAATGCATTTTAAGGCCTTTTTTGGGCTGCTAACATATTCTGAACTTTCAGGGCTGTAGGATGCATTTTTCGTGCCAAAATTATTTTTTTGAATTTCAGTGGTCTAGGATGCCGGTTAATGCCCGTTTCAGGCTCCAAATGTTTTTGGGACATTCAGAGCTCTCTGACGCAGTTTTTGTCCCACCAACATTTTCTGGACTTTAGGGGGTCTAGGATGCCTGTAAACCCCTTTTTTGGGCCTCCAAAGTTTTCTACATTTTTACAGGCCTAAAATGCGGTTAGGGCCTTTTTTGGACTGCTAACATATTCTGAACGTTCAGGGCTGTAGGATGCATTTTTCGTGCCAAAATTATTTTTGGGAATTTCAGTGGTCTAGGATGCAGGTTAATTAACCTTTCAGGCTGCAAATGTTTTTGGGACATTCAGCGCTCTCTGACGCAGTTTTTGGGCCACCAACTTTTTCTGGACTTTAGGGGGTCTAGGATGCCTGTAAAGCCCTTTTTTGTGTATCGAAAGTTTTTAACATTTTTGCAGGCCTAAGATGCAGTATAAGGCCTTTTTTGGGCTGCTAACATATTCTGAACTTTCAGGGCTGTGGGATGCATTTTTTGTGACAAAATTATTTTTGGGAATTTCAGTGGTCTAGGATGCGGGTTAATGGCCCTTTCAGGCTGCACATGTTTTTGGGACATTCAGAGCTCTTTGATGCAATTTTTGGGCCACCAACATTTTCTGTACTTTAGGGGGTCTAGGATACCTGTAAACACCTTTTTTGGGCCTCCAAAGTTTTCTACATTTTTGCAGGCCTAAGATGCGGTTAAAGCCTTTTTTTGGACTGCTAACATATTCTGAACTTTCAGGGTTGTAGGATGCATTTTTTGTGTCTAAATTATTTTTTTGAATTTCACTTGTCTAGGATGCGGGTTAATGCCCCTTTGAGGCTGCAAATGTTTTTGGGACATTCAGAGCTCTCTAACCCCGTTTTTAGGCTACCGTCGTTTTCTGGACTTTAGGGGGTCTAGGATGCCTGTAAACCCCTTTTTTGGGCCTCCAAAGTTTTCAACATTTTTGCAGGCCTAAGATGCATTTTAAGGCCCTTTTTGGGCTGCTAACATATACTGAACTTTCAGGGCTGTAGGATGCATTTTTCGTGCCAAAATTATTTCTTTGAATTTCAGTGGTCTAGGATGCGGTTTAATGCCCCTTTCAGGCTACACGTGTTTTTGGGACATTCAGAGCTCTCTGACGCAGTTTTTGGGCCACCAACATTTTCTGGACTTTAGGGGGTCTAGGATGCCTGTAAACACATTTTTTGGGCCTCCAAGGTTTTCTACATTTTTGCAGTCCTAAGATGCGGTTAAAGCCTTTTTTGGACTGCTAACATATTCTGAACTTCAGGGTTGTAGGATGCATTTTTTGTGTCAAAATTATTTTTTTGAATTTCACTGGTCTAGGATGCGGGTTAATGCCCCTTTGAGGCTGCAAATGTTTTTGGGACATTTAGAGCGCTCTGACCCCATTTTTAGGCTACTCTCATTTTCTGGACTTTAGGGGGTCTAGGATGCCTGTAAACCCCTTATTTGGGCCTCCAAAGTTTTCTACATTTTGCAGGCCTAAGATGAGGTTAAGGCCTTATTTGGACTGCTAACATATTCTGAACTTTCAGGGGTGTAGGGTGCACTTTTCGTGACAAAATTATTTTTGGGAATTTCAGTGGTCTAGGATGCGGGTTAATGCCCCTTTGAGGCTGCAAATGTGTTTGGGACATACAGAGCTCTCTTACCCCGTTTTTAGGCTACTGTCATTTTCTGGACTTTAGGGGGTCTAGGATGCCTGTAAACCCCTTTTTTGGGCCTCCAAAGTTTTCTACATTTTTGCAGGCATAAGATGCATTTTAAGGCCTTTTTTGGGCTAACATATTCTGAACGTTCATGGATGTAAGATGCATTTTTCATGGAAACATTATTTTTGGGAATTTCAGTGGTCTCGGATGCGGGTTAATGCCCCTTTGAGGCAGCACATGTTTTTGTTACATTCAGAGCTCTCTGACCCCATTTTTAGGCCACCATAATTTTCTGGACTTTAGGGGGTCTAGGATGCCTGTAAACCCCTTTTTTGGGCATCCAAAGTTTTCAACATTTTTGCAGGCCTAAGATGCATTTTAAGGCCCTTTTTGGGCTGCTAACATATTCTGAACTTTCAGGGCTGTAGGATGCACTTTTCGTGACAAAATTATTTTTGGGAATTTCAGTGGTCTAGGATGCGGGTTAATGCCCCTTTGAGGCTGGACATGTTTTTGAGACATTCAGAGCTCTCTGACGCAGTTTTTGGCCCACCAACTTTTTCTGGACTTTAGGGGGTCTAGGATGCCTGTAAACCCCTTTTTTGGGCATCCAAAGTTTTCAACATTTTAGCAGGCCTAAGATGCATTTTAAGGCCTTTTTTGGGCTGCTAACATATTCTTAACTTTCAGGGGTGTAGGATGCACTTTTCGTGACAAAATTATTTTTGGGAATTTCAGTGGTCTAGGATGCGGGTTAATGCCCCTTTGAGGCTGCAAATGTGTTTGAGACATTTAGAGCTCTCTTACCCCGTTTTTAGGCTACTGTCATTTTCTGGACTTTAGGGGGTCTAGGATGCCTGTAAACCCCTTTTTTGGGCCTCCAAAGTTTTCTACATTTTTGCAGGCATAAGATGCATTTTAAGGCCTTTTTTGGGCTAACATATTCTGAACGTTCACGGATGTAAGATGCATTTTTCATGGAAAAATTATTTTTTGGGAATTTCAGTGGTCTAGGATGCGGGTTAATGCCCCTTTGAGGCTGCACATGTTTTTGGGACATTCAGAGCTCTCTGACCCCATTTTTAGGCCACCATCATTTTCTGGACTTTAGGGGGTCTAGGATGCCTGTAAACCCCTTTTTTGGGCATCCAAACTTTTCAACATTTCTGCAGGCCTAAGATGCATTTTAAGGCCCTTTTTGGACTGCTAACATATTCTGAACTTCAGGGCTGTTGGATGCATTTTTCGTGCCAAAATTATTTTTTTGAATTTCAGTGGTCTAGGATGCCGGTTAATACCCGTTTCAGGCTACAAATGTTTTTGGGACATTCAGAGCTCTCTGACGCAGTTTTTGTCCCACCAACATTTTCTGGACTTTAGGGGGTTTAGGATGCCTGTAAACCCCTTTTTTGGGCCTCCAAAGTTTTCAAATTTTTGAAGGCCTAAGATGCATTTTAAGGCCCTTTTTGGGCTGCTAACATATACTGAACTTTCAGGGCTGTAGGATGCATTTTTCGTGCCAAAATTATTTCTTTGAATTTCAGTGGTCTAGGATGCGGTTTAATGCCCCTTTCAGGCTACACGTGTTTTTGGGACATTCAGAGCTCTCTGACGCCATTTTTGGGCCACCAACATTTTCTGGACTTTAGGGGGTCTAGGATGCCTGTAAACACCTTTTTTGGGCCTCCAAAGTTTTCTACATTTTTGCAGGCCTAAGATGCGGTTAAAGCCTTTTTTGGACTGCTAACATATTCTGAACTTTCAGGGTTGTAGGATGCATTTTTTGTGTCAAAATTATTTTTTTGAATTTCACTGGTCTAGGATGCGGGTTAATGCCCCTTTGAGGCTGCAAATGTTTTTGGGACATTCAGAGCTCTCTAACCCCGTTTTTAGGCTACCATCGTTTTCTGGACTTTAGGGGGTCTAGGATGCCTGTAAACCCCTTTTTTGGGCCTCCAAAGTTTTCTACATTTTTACAGGCCTAAGATGCGGTTAGGGCCTTTTTTGGACTGCTAACATATTCTGAACGTTCAGGGATGTAGGATGCATTTTTCGTGCCAAAATTATTTTTTGGAATTTCAGTGGTTTAGGATGCGGGTTAATGCCCCTTTCAGGCTGCAAATGTTTTTGGGACATTCAGAGCTCTCTGACGCAGTTTTTGGGCCACCAACTTTTTCTGGACTTTAGGGGGTCTAATGCCTGTAAACCCCTTTTTTGGGCCTCCAAAGTTTTCAACATTTTTGCAGGCCTAAGATGCATTTTAAGGCCTTTTTTGGGCTAACATATTCTGAACGTTCACGAATGTAAGATGCATTTTTCATGGAAAAAATATTTTTGGGAATTTCAGTGGTCTAGGATGCGGGTTAATGCCCCTTTCAGGCTGCAAATGTTTTTTGGGACATTCAGAGCTATTTGACCCTGTTTCTGGGCCACCAACTTTTTCTGGACGTTAGGGGGTCTAGGATGCCTGTAAAGCCCTTTTTTGTGTATCGAAAGTTTTCAACATTTTTGCAGGCCTAAAATGCAGTTTAAGGCCTTTTTTGGGCTGCTAACATATTCTGAACTTTCAGGGCTGTTGGATGCATTTTTCGTGCCAAAATAATTTTTTAGAATTTCAGTGGTCTAGGATGCCGGTTAATGCCCGTTTCAGGCTGCAAATGTTTTTGGGACATTCAGAGCTCTCTGACGCAGTTTTTGTCCCACCAACATTTTCTGGAGTTTAGGGGGTCTAGGATGCCCTTAAACCCCTTTTTTGGGCCTCCAAAGTTTTCTACATTTTTGCAGGCCTAAGATGCATTTTAAGGCCTTTTTGGGCTGCTAACATATTCTGAACTTTCAGGGTTGTAGGATGCATTTTTCGTGCCAAAAATATTTTTGGGAATTTTAGTGGTCTAGGATGCGGGTTAATGCCCCTTTCAGGCTGCAAATGTTTTTGGGACATTCAGAGCTATTTGACCCTGTTTCTGGGCCACCAACTTTTTCTGGACTTTAGGGGGTCTAGGACGCCTGTAAACCCCTTTTTTGGGCCTCCAAAGTTTTCTACATTTTTGCAGGCATAAGATGCATTGTAAGGCCTTTTTTGGGCTAACATATTCTGAACGTTCACGGATGTAAGATGCATTTTTCATGGAAAAAATATTTTTGGGAATTTCAGTGGTCTAGGATGCGGGTTAATGCCCCTTTGAGGGTGCAAATGTTTTTGGGACATTTAGAGCTCTCTGACCCCGTTTTTAGGCTACTGTCATTTTCTGGCCTTTAGGGGGTCTAGGATGCCTGTAAACCCCTTTTTTGGGCCTCCAAATTTTTCAACATTTTTGCAGGCCTAAGATGCATTTTAAGGCCTTTTTTGGACTTCTAACATATTCTGAACTTTCAGGGTTGTAGGATGCCTTTTTCGTGCCAAAATTATTTTTGGGAATTTCAGGGGTCTATGATGCAGGTTAATGAACCTCTGAGGCCGCAAATGTTTTTGGGACATTCAGAGCTATTTGACCCTGTTTCTGGGCCACCAACATTTTCTGGACTTTAGGGGGTCTAGGATGCCTGTAAACCCCTTTTTTGGGCCTCCAAAGTTTTCTACATTTTTGCAGGCCTAAGATGCATTTTAAGGCCTTTTTTGGGCTGCTAACATATACTGAACTTTCAGGGCTGTTGGATGCATTTTTCGTGCCAAAATTATTTTTTTGAATTTCAGTGGTCTAGGATGCCGGTTAATGCCCGTTTCAGGCTGCAAATGTTTTTGGGACATTCAGAGCTCTCTGACGCAGTTTTTGTCCCACCAACATTTTCTGGACTTTAGGGGGTCTGGGATGCCTGTAAACCCCTTTTTTGGGCCTCCAAAGTTTTCAACATTTTTGCAGGCCTAAGATGCATTTTAACGCCCTTTTTGGGCTGCTAACATATACTGAACTTTCAGGGCTGTAGGATGCATTTTTTGTGCCAAAATTATTTTTTTGAATTTCAGTGGTCTAGGATGCGTTTTAATGCCCCTTTCAGGCTGCACGTGTTTTTGGGACATTCAGAGCTCTCTGACGCAGTTTTGGGCCACCATCATTTTCTGGACTTTAGGGGATGCCTGTAAACACCTTTTTTGGGCCTCCAAAGTTTTCTACATTTTTGCAGGCCTAAGATGCGGTTAAAGCCTTTTTTGGACTGCTAACATATTCTGAACTTTGAGGGTTGTAGGATGCATTTCTCGTGCCAAAATTATTTTTGGGAATTTCAGTGGTCTAGGATGCAGGTTAATGAACCTTTGAGGCTGCAAATGTTTTTGGGACATTCAGAGCTATTTGACCCTGTTTCTGGGCCACCAACATTTTCTGGACTTTAGGGGGTCTAGGATGCCTGTAAACCCCTTTTTTGGGCCTCCAAAGTTTTCTACATTTTTGCAGGCATAAGATGCATTTTAAGGCCTTTTTTGGGCTAACATATTCTGAACGTTCACGGATGTAAGATGCATTTTTCATGGAAAAAATATTTTTGGGAATTTCAGTGGTCTAGGATGCGGGTTAATGCCCCTATCATGCTGCAAATGTTTTTGGGACATTCAGAGCTCGCTGACCCAGTTTGTGGACCACCAACATTTTCTGGACTTTATGGGGTCTAGGATGCCTGTAAACCCCTTTTTTGGACATCCAAAGTTTTCAACATTTTTGCAGGCCTAAAATGCATTTTAAGGCCTTTTTTTTGGGCTGCTAACATATCCTTAACTTTCAGGGGTGTAGGATGCACTTTTCGTGCCAAAATTATTTTTTTGAATTTCAGTGATCTAGGATGCGGTTCAATGCCCCTTTCAGGCTGCACGTGTTTTTGGGACATTCAGAGCTCTCTGACGCAGTTTTTGGGCCACCAACATTTTCTGGACTTTAGGGGGTCTAGGATGCCTGTAAACACCTTTTTTTGGGCCTCCTAAGTTTTCTACATTTTTGCAGGCCTAAGATGTGGTTAAAGCCTTTTTTGGACTGCTAACATATTCTGAACTTTCAGGGTTGTAGGATGCGTTTTTTGTGCCAAAATTATTTTCTTGAATTTCAGTGGTCTAGGATGCGCGTTAATGCCCCTTTGAGGCTGCAAATGTTTTTGGGACATTCAGAGCTCTCTAACCCCGTTTTTAGGCTACCGTCGTTTTCTGGACTTTAGGGGGTCTAGGATGCCTGTAAACCCCTTTTATGGGCCTCCAAAGTTTTCGACATTTTTACAGGCCTAAGATGCGGTTAGGGCCTTTTTTGGACTGCTAACATATTCTGAACGTTCAGGGCTGTAGGATGCATTTTTCGTGCCAAAATTATTTTTTTGAATTTCAGTGGTCTAGGATGCGGGTTAATGCCCCTTTGAGGGTGCAAATGTTTTTGGGACATTTAGAGCTCTCGGACCCCGTTTTTAGGCTACTGTCATTTTCTGGCCTTTAGGGGGTCTAGGATGCCTGTAAACCCCTTTTTTGGGCCTCCAAAGTTTTCTACATTTTTGCAGGCATAAGATGCATTTTAAGGCCTTTTTTGGGCTAACATATTCTGAACGTTCACGGATGTAAGATGCATTTTTCATGGAAAAAATATTTTTGGGAATTTAAGTGGTCTAGGATGCGGGTTAATGCCCCTATCATGCTGCAAATGTTTTTGGGACATTCAGAGCTCTCTGACCCTGTTTGTGGACCACCAACATTTTCTGAACTTTAGGGGGTCTAGGATGCCTGTAAACCCCTTTTTTGGGCCTCCAAATTTTTCAACATTTTTGCAGGCCTAAGATGCATTTAAAGGCCTTTTTTGGACTGCTAACATATTCTGCACTTTCAGGGCTGTTGGATGCATTTTTCGTGCCAAAATTATTTTTTTGAATTTCAGTGGTCTAGGATGCCGGTTAATGCCCGTTTCAAGCTGCAAATGTTTTTGGGACATTCAGAGCTCTCTGACGCAGTTTTTGTCCCACCAACATTTTCTGGACTTTAGGGGGTCTAGGATGCCTGTAAACCCCTTTTTTGGGCCTCCAAAGTTTTCTACATTTTTGCAGGCCTAAGATGCATTCTAAGGCCTTTTTTGGGCTGCTAACATATTCTGAACTTTCAGGGCTGTTGGATGCATTTTTTGTGCCAAAATTATTTTTTTGAATTTCAGTGGTCTAGGATGCGGGTTAATGCCCCTTTGAAGGTGCAAATGTTTTTGGGCCATTTAGAGCTCTCTGACCCCGTTTTTAGGCTACTGTCATTTTCTGGCCTTTAGGGGGTCTAGGATGCCTGTAAACCCCTTTTTTGGGCCTCCAAATTTTTCAACATTTTTGCAGGCCTAAGATGCATTTTAAGGCTTTTTTGGACTGCTAACATATTCTGAACTTTCAGGGCTGTTGGATGCATTTTTCGTGCCAAATTATTTTTTTGAATTTCAGTGGTCTAGGATGCCGGTTAATGCCCGTTTCAAGCTGCAAATGTTTTTGGGACATTCAGAGCTCTCTGACGCAGTTTTTGTACCACCAACATTTTCTGGACTTTAGGGGGTCTAGGATGCCTGCAAACCCCTTTTTTGGGCCTCCAAAGTTTTCAACATTTTTGCAGGCCTAAGATGCATTTTAAGGCCTTTTTTGGACTGCTAACATATTCTGAACTTTCAGGGCTGTTGGATGCATTTTTCGTGCCAAAATTATTTTTTTGAATTTCAGTGGTCTAGGATGCCGGTTAATGCCCGTTTCAGGCTGCAAATGTTTTTGGGACATTCAGAGCTCTCTGACGCAGTTTTTGTCCCACCAACATTTTCTGGACTTTAGGGGGTCTAGTATGCCTGTAAACCCCTTTTTTGGGCCTCCAAAGTTTTCAACATTTGACCCGCCTAAGATGCATTTTAAGGCCTTTTTTGGGCTGCTAACATATTCTGAACTTTCAGGGCTGTAGGATGCATTTTTCGTGCCAAAATTATTTTTTTGAATTTCAGTGGTCTAGGATGCGGGTTAATGCCCCTTTGAAGGTGCAAATGTTTTTGGGCCATTTAGAGCTCTCTGACCCCGTTTTTAGGCTACTGTCATTTTCTGGCCTTTAGGGGGTCTAGGATGCCTGTAAACCCCTTTTTTGGGCCTCCCAATTTTTCAACATTTTTGCAGGCCTAAGATGCATTTTAAGGCCTTTTTTGGACTGCTAACATATTCTGAACTTTCAGGGCTGTTGGATGCATTTTTCATGCCAAAATTATTTTTTTGAATTTCAGTGGTCTAGGATGCCGGTTAATGCCCGTTTCAAGCTGCAAATGTTTTTGGGACATTCAGAGCTCTCTGACGCAGTTTTTGTACCACCAACATTTTCTGGACTTTAGGGGGTCTAGGATGCCTGCAAACCCCTTTTTTGGGCCTCCAAAGTTTTCAACATTTTTGCAGGCCTAAGATGCATTTTAAGGCCTTTTTTGGACTGCTAACATATTCTGAACTTTCAGGGCTGTTGGATGCATTTTTCGTGCCAAAATTATTTTTTTGAATTTCAGTGGTCTAGGATGACGGTTAATGCCCGTTTCAGGCTGCAAATGTTTTTGGGACATTCAGAGCTCTCTGACGCAGTTTTTGTCCCACCAACATTTTCTGGACTTTAGGGGGTCTAGATGCCTGTAAACCCCTTTTTTGGGTCTCCAAAGTTTTCAACATTTTTGCAGGCCTAAGATGCATTTTAAGGCCCTTTTTGGGCTGCTAACATATACTGAACTTTCAGGGCTGTAGGATGCATTTTTCGTGCCAAAATTATTTTTTTGAATTTCAGTGGTCTAGGATGCGGGTTAATGCCCCTTTGAGGGTGCAAATGTTTTTGGGACATTTAGAGCTCTCTGACCCCATTTTTAGGCTACTGTCATTTTCTGGCCTTTAGGGGGTCTAGGATGCCTGTAAACCCCTTTTTTGGGCCTCCAAATTTTTCAACATTTTTGCAGGCCTAAGATGCATTTTAAGGCCTTTTTTGGACTGCTAACATATTCTGAACTTTCAGGGCTGTTGGATGCATTTTTCGTGCCAAAATTATTTTTTTGAATTTCAGTGGTCTAGGATGCCGGTTAATGCCCGTTTCAAGCTGCAAATGTTTTTGGGACATTCAGAGCTCTCTGACGCAGTTTTTGTACCACCAACATTTTCTGGACTTTAGGGGGTCTAGGATGCCTGCAAACCCCTTTTTTGGGCCTCCAAAGTTTTCTACATTTTTGCAGGCCTAAGATGCATTTTAAGGCCCTTTTCGGGCTGCTAACATATTCTTAACTTTCAGTGGTGTAGGATGCACTTTCCGTGACAAAATTATTTTTGGGAATTTCAGTGGTCTAGGATGCGGGTTAATGCCCCTTTGAGGCGGCAAATGTGTTTGAGACATTTAGAGCTCTCTTACCCCGTTTTTTAGGCTACTGTCATTTTCTGGACTTTAGGGGGTCTAGGATGCTTGTAAACCCCTTTTTTGGGCCTCCAAGGTTTTCTACATTTTTGCAGGCCTAAGATGCATTTTAAGGCCTTTTTTGGGCTGCTAACATATTCTGAACTTTCAGGGCTGTAGGATGCACTTTTCGTGACAAAATTATTTTTGGGAATTATAGTGGTCTAGGATGTGGGTTAATGCCCCTTTGAGGCTGCACATGTTTTTGGGACATTCAGAGCTCTTACCCCGTTTTTAGGCCACCATCATTTTCTGGACTTTAGGGGGTCTAGAATGCCTGTAAACACCTTTTTTTGGGCCTCCAAAGTTTTCTACATTTTTGCAGGCCTAAGATGCGATTAAAGCCTTTTTTGGACTGCTAACATATTCTGAACTTTCAGGGTTGTAGGATGCATTTTTGTGTCAAAATTATTTTTTTGAATTTCACTGGTCTAGGATGCGGGTTAATGCCCCTTTGAGGCTGCAAATGTTTTTGGGACATTCAGAGCTCTTACCACGTTTTTAGGCCACCATCATTTTCTGGACTTTAGGGGGTCTAGAATGCCTGTAAACCCCTTTTTTGGGCTACCAAAGTTTTCAACATTTTTGCAGGCCTAAGATGCATTTTAAGGCCTTTTTTGGGCTGCTAACATATTCTTAACTTTCAGTGGTGTAGGATGCACTTTTCGTGACAAAATTATTTTTGGGAATTTCAGTGGTCTAGGATGCGGGTTAATGCCCCTTTGAGGCGGCAAATGTGTTTGAGACATTTAGAGCTCTCTTACCCCGTTTTTAGGCTACTGTCATTTTCTGGACTTTAGGGGGTCTAGGATGCCTGTAAACCCCTTTTTTGGGCCTCCAAAGTTTTCTACATTTTTGCAGGCCTAAGATGCATTTTAAGACCCTTTTTGGGCTGCTAACATATTCTGAACTTTCAGGGCTGTAGGATGCATTTTTTGTGCCAAAATTATTTTTGGGAATTTCAGTGGTCTAGGATGCGGGTTAATGCCCCTTTGAGGCTGCACATGTTTTTGGGACATTCAGAGCTCTCTGACCCCATTTTTAGGCCACCATCATTTTCTGGACTTTAGGGGGTCTAGTATGCCTGTAAACCCCTTTTTTGGGCCTCCAAAGTTTTCAAATTTTTGCAGGCCTAAGATGCATTTTAAGGCCCTTTTTGGGCTGCTAACATATACTGAACTTTCAGGGCTGTAGGATGCATTTTTCGTGCCAAAATTATTTCTTTGAATTTCAGTGGTCTAGGATGCGGTTTAATGCCCCTTTCAGGCTACACGTGTTTTTGGGACATTCAGAGCTCTCTGACGCAGTTTTTGGGCCACCAACATTTTCTGGACTTTAGGGGGTCTAGGATGCCTGTAAACACCTTTTTTGGGCCTCCAAAGTTTTCTACATTTTTGCAGGCCTAAGATGCGGTTAAAGCCTTTTTTGGACTGCTAACATATTCTGAACTTTCAGGGTTGTAGGATGCATTTTTTGTGTCAAAATTATTTTTTTGAATTTCACTGGTCTAGGATGCGGGTTAATGCCCCTTTGAGGCTGCAAATGTTTTTGGGACATTCAGAGCTCTCTAACCCCGTTTTTAGGCTACTGTCGTTTTCTGGACTTTAGGGGGTCTAGGATGCCTGTAAACCCCTTTTTTGGGCCTCCAAAGTTTTCTACATTTTTACAGGCCTAAGATGCGGTTAGGGCCTTTTTTGGACTGCTAACATATTCTGAACGTTCAGGGATGTAGGATGCATTTTTCGTGCCAAAATTATTTTTTGGAATTTCAGTGGTCTAGGATGCGGGTTAATGCCCCTTTCAGGCTGCAAATGTTTTTGGGACATTCAGAGCTCTCTGACGCAGTTTTTGGGCCACCAACTTTTTCTGGACTTTAGGGGGTCTAATGCCTGTAAACCCCTTTTTTGGGCCTCCAAAGTTTTCAACATTTTTGCAGGCCTAAGATGCATTTTAAGGCCTTTTTTGGGCTAACATATTCTGAACGTTCACGGATGTAAGATGCATTTTTCATGGAAAAAATATTTTTGGGAATTTCAGTGGTCTAGGATGCGGGTTAATGCCCCTTTCAGGCTGCAAATGTTTTTGGGACATTCAGAGCTATTTGACCCTGTTTCTGGGCCACCAACTTTTTCTGGACGTTAGGGGGTCTAGGATGCCTGTAAAGCCCTTTTTTGTGTATCGAAAGTTTTCAACATTTGACAGGCCTAAGATGCATTTTAAGGCCTTTTTTGGGCTGCTAACATATTCTGAACTTTCAGGGTTGTAGGATGCATTTTTCGTGCCAAAATTATTTTTGGGAATTTCAGGGGTCTAGGATGCGGGTTAATGCCCCTATCATGCTGCAAATGTTTTTGGGACATTCAGAGCTCGCTGACCCAGTTTGTGGACCACCAACATTTTCTGGACTTTATGGGGTCTAGGATGCCTGTAAACCCCTTTTTTGGACATCCAAAGTTTTCAACATTTTTGCAGGCCTAAAATGCATTTTAAGGCCTTTTTTTTGGGCTTGCTAACATATCCTTCACTTTCAGGGGTGTAGGATGCACTTTTCATGCCAAAATTATTTTTTTGAATTTCAGTGCTCTAGGATGCGGTTTAATGCGCCTTTCAGGCTGCACGTGTTTTTGGGACATTCAGAGCTCTCTGACGCAGTTTTTGGGCCACCAACATTTTCTGTACTTTAGGGGTTCTAGGAGTCCTGTAAACACCTTTTTTTGGGCCTCCTAAGTTTTCTACATTTTTGCAGGCCTAAGATGCGGTTAAAGCCTTTTTTGGACTGCTAACATATTCTGAACTTTCAGGGTTGTAGGATGCTTTTTTTGTGCCAAAATTATTTTTTTGAATTTCAGTGGTCTAGGATGCGGGTTAATGCCCCTTTGAGGCTGCAAATGTTTTTGGGACATTCAGAGCTCTCTAACCCCGTTTTTAGGCTACCGTCGTTTTCTGGACTTTAGGGGGTCTAGGATGCCTGTAAACCCCTTTTTTGGGCCTCCAAAGTTTTCGACATTTTTACAGGCCTAAGATGCGGTTAGGGCCTTTTTTGGACTGCTAACATATTCTGAACGTTCAGGGCTGTAGGATGCATTTTTCGTGCCAAAATTATTTTTTTGAATTTCAGTGGTCTAGGATGCGGGTTAATGCCCCTTTGAGGGTGCAAATGTTTTTGGGACATTTAGACCTCTCGGACCCCGTTTATAGGCTACTGTCATTTTCTGGCCTTTAGGGGGTCTAGGATGCCTGTAAACCCCTTTTTTGGGCCTCCAAATCTTTCAACATTTTTGCAGGCCTAAAATGCATTTTAAGGCCTTTTTTGGACTGCTAACATATTCTGAACTTTCAGGGCTGTTGGATGCATTTTTCGTGCCAAAATTATTTTTTTGAATTTCAGTGGTCTAGGATGCCGGTTAATGCCCGTTTCAGGCTGCAAATGTTTTTGGGACATTCAGAGCTCTCTGACGCAGTTTTTGTCCCACCAACATTTTCTGGACTTTAGGGGGTCTAGGATGTCTGTAAACCCTTTTTTTGGGCCTCCAAAGTTTTCTACATTTTTGCAGGCCTAAGATGCATTTTACGGCCTTTTTGGGCTGCTGACATATTCTGAACTTTCAGGGTTGTAGGATGCATTTTTCGTGCCAAAATTATTTTTGGGAATTTCAGGGGTCTAGGATGCAGGTTAATGAACCTTTGAGGCTGCAAATGTTTTTGGGACATTCAGAGCTATTTGACCCTGTTTCTGGGCCACCAACATTTTCTGGACTTTAGGGGGTCTAGCATGCCTGTAAACCCCTTTTTTGGGCCTCCAAAGTTTTCTACATTTTTGCAGGCATAAGATGCATTTAAGGCCTTTTTTGGGCTAACATATTCTGAACGTTCACGGATGTAAGATGCATTTTTCATGGAAAAAATATTTTTGGGAATTTCAGTGGTCTAGGATGCGGGTTAATGCCCCTATCATGCTGCAAATGTTTTTGGGACATTCAGAGCTCTCTGACCCTGTTTGTGGACCACCAACATTTTCTGAACTTTAGGGGGTCTAGGATGCCTGTAAACCCCTTTTTTGGACATCCAAAGTTTTCAACATTTTTGCAGGCCTAAAATGCATTTTAAGGCCTTTTTTTGGGCTGCTAACATATCCTTAACTTTCAGGGGTGTAGGATGCACTTTTCGTGACAAAATTATTTTTGGGAATTTCAGTGGTCTAGGATGCCGGTTAATGCCCGTTTCAGGCTGCAAATGTTTTTGGGACATTCAGAGCTCTCTGACGCAGTTTTTGTCCCACCAACATTTTCTGGACTTTAGGGGGTCTAGTATGCCTGTAAACCCCTTTTTTGGGCCTCCAAAGTTTTCAACATTTGACCGGCCTAAGATGCATTTTAAGGCCTTTTTTGGGCTGCTAACATATACTGAACTTTCAGGGATGTAGGATGCATTTTTCGTGCCAAAATTATTTTTTTGAATTTCAGTGGTCTAGGATGCGGGTTAATGCCCCTTTGAAGGTGCAAATGTTTTTGGGACATTTAGAGCTCTCTGACCCCGTTTTTAGGCTACTGTCATTTTCTGGCCTTTAGGGGGTCTAGGATGCCTGTAAACCCCTTTTTTGGGCCTCCAAATTTTCAACATTTTTGCAGGCCTAAGATGCATTTTAAGGCCTTTTTTGGACTGCTAACATATTCTGAACTTTCAGGGCTGTTGGATGCATTTTTCGTGCCAAAATTATTTTTTTGAATTTCAGTGGTCTAGGATGCCAGTTAATGCCCGTTTCAAGCTGCAAATGTTTTTGGGACATTCAGAGCTCTCTGACTCAGTTTTTGTACCACCAACATTTTCTGGACTTTAGGGGGTCTAGGATGCCTGCAAACCCCTTTTTTGGGCCTCCAAAGTTTTCAACATTTTTGCAGGCCTAAGATGCATTTTAAGGCCTTTTTTGGACTGCTAACATATTCTGAACTTTCAGGGCTGTTGGATGCATTTTTCGTGCCAAAATTATTTATTTGAATTTCAGTGGTCTAGGATGCCGGTTAATGCCCGTTTCAGGCTGCAAATGTTTTTGGGACATTCAGAGCTCTCTGACGCAGTTTTTGTCCCACCAACATTTTCTGGACTTTAGGGGGTCTAGATGCCTGTAAACCCCTTTTTTGGGTCTCCAAAGTTTTCAACATTTTTGCAGGCCTAAGATGCATTTTAAGGCCCTTTTAGGGCTGCTAACATATACTGAACTTTCAGGGCTGTAGGATGCATTTTTCGTGCCAAAATTATTTTTTTGAATTTCAGTGGTCTAGGATGCAGGTTAATGCCACTTGAGGCTGCAAATGTTTTTGGGACATTCAGAGCACTCTGACCCCGTTTTTAGGCCACCATCATTTTCTGGACTTTAGGGGGTCTAGGATGCCTGCAAACCCCTTTTTTGGGCCTCCAAAGTTTTCTACATTTTTGCAGGCCTAAGATGCATTTTAAGGCCCTTTTTGGGCTGCTAACATTTTCTTAACTTTCAGTGGTGTAGGATGCACTTTTCGTGACAAAATTATTTTTGGGAATTTCAGTGGTCTAGGATGCGGGTTAATGCCCCTTTGAGGCGGCAAATGTGTTTGAGACATTTAGAGCTCTCTTACCCCGTTTTTAGGCTACTGTCATTTTCTGGACTTTAGGGGGTCTAGGATGCCTGTAAACCCCTTTTTTGGGCCTCCAAAGTTTTCTACATTTTTGCAGGCCTAAGATGCATTTTAAGGCCTTTTTTGGGCTGCTAACATATTCTGAACTTTCAGGGCTGTAGGATGCACTTTTCGTGACAAAATTATTTTTGGGAATTATAGTGGTCTAGGATGTGGGTTAATGCCCCTTTGAGGCTGCACATGTTTTTGGGACATTCAGAGCTCTCTGACCCCATTTTTAGGCCAACATCATTTTCTGGACTTTAGGGGGTCTAGGATGCCTGCAAACCCCTTTTTTGGGCCTCCAAAGTTTTCAACATTTTTGCAGGCCTAAGATGCATTTTAAGGCCTTTTTTGGACTGCTAACATATTCTGAACTTTCAGGGCTGTTGGATGCATTTTTCGTGCCAAAATTATTTTTTTGAATTTCAGTGGTCTAGGATGACGGTTAATGCCCGTTTCAGGCTGCAAATGTTTTTGGGACATTCAGAGCTCTCTGACGCAGTTTTTGTCCCACCAACATTTTCTGGACTTTAGGGGGTCTAGATGCCTGTAAACCCCTTTTTTGGGTCTCCAAAGTTTTCAACATTTTTGCAGGCCTAAGATGCATTTTAAGGCCCTTTTTGGGCTGCTAACATATACTGAACTTTCAGGGCTGTAGGATGCATTTTTCGTGCCAAAATTATTTTTTTGAATTTCAGTGGTCTAGGATGCGGGTTAATGCCCCTTTGAGGGTGCAAATGTTTTTGGGACATTTAGAGCTCTCTGACCCCATTTTTAGGCTACTGTCATTTTCTGGCCTTTAGGGGGTCTAGGATGCCTGTAAACCCCTTTTTTGGGCCTCCAAATTTTTCAACATTTTTGCAGGCCTAAGATGCATTTTAAGGCCTTTTTTGGACTGCTAACATATTCTGAACTTTCAGGGCTGTTGGATGCATTTTTCGTGCCAAAATTATTTTTTTGAATTTCAGTGGTCTAGGATGCCGGTTAATGCCCGTTTCAAGCTGCAAATGTTTTTGGGACATTCAGAGCTCTCTGACGCAGTTTTTGTACCACCAACATTTTCTGGACTTTAGGGGGTCTAGGATGCCTGCAAACCCCTTTTTTGGGCCTCCAAAGTTTTCTACATTTTTGCAGGCCTAAGATGCATTTTAAGGCCCTTTTCGGGCTGCTAACATATTCTTAACTTTCAGTGGTGTAGGATGCACTTTCCGTGACAAAATTATTTTTGGGAATTTCAGTGGTCTAGGATGCGGGTTAATGCCCCTTTGAGGCGGCAAATGTGTTTGAGACATTTAGAGCTCTCTTACCCCGTTTTTTAGGCTACTGTCATTTTCTGGACTTTAGGGGGTCTAGGATGCTTGTAAACCCCTTTTTTGGGCCTCCAAGGTTTTCTACATTTTTGCAGGCCTAAGATGCATTTTAAGGCCTTTTTTGGGCTGCTAACATATTCTGAACTTTCAGGGCTGTAGGATGCACTTTTCGTGACAAAATTATTTTTGGGAATTATAGTGGTCTAGGATGTGGGTTAATGCCCCTTTGAGGCTGCACATGTTTTTGGGACATTCAGAGCTCTCTGATGCAGTTTTTGGGCCACCAACATTTTCTGGACTTTAGGGGGTCTAGGATGCCTGTAAACACCTTTTTTTGGGCCTCCAAAGTTTTCTACATTTTTGCAGGCCTATGATGCGATTAAAGCCTTTTTTGGACTGCTAACATATTCTGAACTTTCAGGGTTGTAGGATGCATTTTTGTGTCAAAATTATTTTTTTGAATTTCACTGGTCTAGGATGCGGGTTAATGCCCCTTTGAGGCTGCAAATGTTTTTGGGACATTCAGAGCTCTTACCCCGTTTTTAGGCCACCATCATTTTCTGGACTTTAGGGGGTCTAGAATGCCTGTAAACCCCTTTTTTGGGCTACCAAAGTTTTCAACATTTTTGCAGGCCTAAGATGCATTTTAAGGCCTTTTTTGGGCTGCTAACATATTCTTAACTTTCAGTGGTGTAGGATGCACTTTTCGTGACAAAATTATTTTTGGGAATTTCAGTGGTCTAGGATGCGGGTTAATGCCCCTTTGAGGCGGCAAATGTGTTTGAGACATTTAGAGCTCTCTTACCCCGTTTTTAGGCTACTGTCATTTTCTGGACTTTAGGGGGTCTAGGATGCCTGTAAACCCCTTTTTTGGGCCTCCAAAGTTTTCTACATTTTTGCAGGCCTAAGATGCATTTTAAGACCCTTTTTGGGCTGCTAACATATTCTGAACTTTCAGGGCTGTAGGATGCATTTTTTGTGCCAAAATTATTTTTGGGAATTTCAGTGGTCTAGGATGCGGGTTAATGCCCCTTTGAGGCTGCACATGTTTTTGGGACATTCAGAGCTCTCTGACCCCATTTTTAGGCCACCATCATTTTCTGGACTTTAGGGGGTCTAGTATGCCTGTAAACCCCTTTTTTGGGCCTCCAAAGTTTTCAAATTTTTGCAGGCCTAAGATGCATTTTAAGGCCCTTTTTGGGCTGCTAACATATACTGAACTTTCAGGGCTGTAGGATGCATTTTTCGTGCCAAAATTATTTCTTTGAATTTCAGTGGTCTAGGATGCGGTTTAATGCCCCTTTCAGGCTACACGTGTTTTTGGGACATTCAGAGCTCTCTGACGCAGTTTTTGGGCCACCAACATTTTCTGGACTTTAGGGGGTCTAGGATGCCTGTAAACACCTTTTTTGGGCCTCCAAAGTTTTCTACATTTTTGCAGGCCTAAGATGCGGTTAAAGCCTTTTTTGGACTGCTAACATATTCTGAACTTTCAGGGTTGTAGGATGCATTTTTTGTGTCAAAATTATTTTTTTGAATTTCACTGGTCTAGGATGCGGGTTAATGCCCCTTTGAGGCTGCAAATGTTTTTGGGACATTCAGAGCTCTCTAACCCCGTTTTTAGGCTACTGTCGTTTTCTGGACTTTAGGGGGTCTAGGATGCCTGTAAACCCCTTTTTTGGGCCTCCAAAGTTTTCTACATTTTTACAGGCCTAAGATGCGGTTAGGGCCTTTTTTGGACTGCTAACATATTCTGAACGTTCAGGGATGTAGGATGCATTTTTCGTGCCAAAATTATTTTTTGGAATTTCAGTGGTCTAGGATGCGGGTTAATGCCCCTTTCAGGCTGCAAATGTTTTTGGGACATTCAGAGCTCTCTGACGCAGTTTTTGGGCCACCAACTTTTTCTGGACTTTAGGGGGTCTAATGCCTGTAAACCCCTTTTTTGGGCCTCCAAAGTTTTCAACATTTTTGCAGGCCTAAGATGCATTTTAAGGCCTTTTTTGGGCTAACATATTCTGAACGTTCACGGATGTAAGATGCATTTTTCATGGAAAAAATATTTTTGGGAATTTCAGTGGTCTAGGATGCGGGTTAATGCCCCTTTCAGGCTGCAAATGTTTTTGGGACATTCAGAGCTATTTGACCCTGTTTCTGGGCCACCAACTTTTTCTGGACGTTAGGGGGTCTAGGATGCCTGTAAAGCCCTTTTTTGTGTATCGAAAGTTTTCAACATTTGACAGGCCTAAGATGCATTTTAAGGCCTTTTTTGGGCTGCTAACATATTCTGAACTTTCAGGGTTGTAGGATGCATTTTTCGTGCCAAAATTATTTTTGGGAATTTCAGGGGTCTAGGATGCGGGTTAATGCCCCTATCATGCTGCAAATGTTTTTGGGACATTCAGAGCTCGCTGACCCAGTTTGTGGACCACCAACATTTTCTGGACTTTATGGGGTCTAGGATGCCTGTAAACCCCTTTTTTGGACATCCAAAGTTTTCAACATTTTTGCAGGCCTAAAATGCATTTTAAGGCCTTTTTTTTGGGCTTGCTAACATATCCTTCACTTTCAGGGGTGTAGGATGCACTTTTCATGCCAAAATTATTTTTTTGAATTTCAGTGCTCTAGGATGCGGTTTAATGCGCCTTTCAGGCTGCACGTGTTTTTGGGACATTCAGAGCTCTCTGACGCAGTTTTTGGGCCACCAACATTTTCTGTACTTTAGGGGTTCTAGGAGTCCTGTAAACACCTTTTTTTGGGCCTCCTAAGTTTTCTACATTTTTGCAGGCCTAAGATGCGGTTAAAGCCTTTTTTGGACTGCTAACATATTCTGAACTTTCAGGGTTGTAGGATGCTTTTTTTGTGCCAAAATTATTTTTTTGAATTTCAGTGGTCTAGGATGCGGGTTAATGCCCCTTTGAGGCTGCAAATGTTTTTGGGACATTCAGAGCTCTCTAACCCCGTTTTTAGGCTACCGTCGTTTTCTGGACTTTAGGGGGTCTAGGATGCCTGTAAACCCCTTTTTTGGGCCTCCAAAGTTTTCGACATTTTTACAGGCCTAAGATGCGGTTAGGGCCTTTTTTGGACTGCTAACATATTCTGAACGTTCAGGGCTGTAGGATGCATTTTTCGTGCCAAAATTATTTTTTTGAATTTCAGTGGTCTAGGATGCGGGTTAATGCCCCTTTGAGGGTGCAAATGTTTTTGGGACATTTAGACCTCTCAGACCCCGTTTATAGGCTACTGTCATTTTCTGGCCTTTAGGGGGTCTAGGATGCCTGTAAACCCCTTTTTTGGGCCTCCAAATCTTTCAACATTTTTGCAGGCCTAAAATGCATTTTAAGGCCTTTTTTGGACTGCTAACATATTCTGAACTTTCAGGGCTGTTGGATGCATTTTTCGTGCCAAAATTATTTTTTTGAATTTCAGTGGTCTAGGATGCCGGTTAATGCCCGTTTCAGGCTGCAAATGTTTTTGGGACATTCAGAGCTCTCTGACGCAGTTTTTGTCCCACCAACATTTTCTGGACTTTAGGGGGTCTAGGATGTCTGTAAACCCTTTTTTTGGGCCTCCAAAGTTTTCTACATTTTTGCAGGCCTAAGATGCATTTTAAGGCCTTTTTGGGCTGCTGACATATTCTGAACTTTCAGGGTTGTAGGATGCATTTTTCGTGCCAAAATTATTTTTGGGAATTTCAGGGGTCTAGGATGCAGGTTAATGAACCTTTGAGGCTGCAAATGTTTTTGGGACATTCAGAGCTATTTGACCCTGTTTCTGGGCCACCAACATTTTCTGGACTTTAGGGGGTCTAGCATGCCTGTAAACCCCTTTTTTGGGCCTCCAAAGTTTTCTACATTTTTGCAGGCATAAGATGCATTTAAGGCCTTTTTTGGGCTAACATATTCTGAACGTTCACGGATGTAAGATGCATTTTTCATGGAAAAAATATTTTTGGGAATTTCAGTGGTCTAGGATGCGGGTTAATGCCCCTATCATGCTGCAAATGTTTTTGGGACATTCAGAGCTCTCTGACCCTGTTTGTGGACCACCAACATTTTCTGAACTTTAGGGGGTCTAGGATGCCTGTAAACCCCTTTTTTGGACATCCAAAGTTTTCAACATTTTTGCAGGCCTAAAATGCATTTTAAGGCCTTTTTTTGGGCTGCTAACATATCCTTAACTTTCAGGGGTGTAGGATGCACTTTTCGTGACAAAATTATTTTTGGGAATTTCAGTGGTCTAGGATGCCGGTTAATGCCCGTTTCAGGCTGCAAATGTTTTTGGGACATTCAGAGCTCTCTGACGCAGTTTTTGTCCCACCAACATTTTCTGGACTTTAGGGGGTCTAGTATGCCTGTAAACCCCTTTTTTGGGCCTCCAAAGTTTTCAACATTTGACCGGCCTAAGATGCATTTTAAGGCCTTTTTTGGGCTGCTAACATATACTGAACTTTCAGGGATGTAGGATGCATTTTTCGTGCCAAAATTATTTTTTTGAATTTCAGTGGTCTAGGATGCGGGTTAATGCCCCTTTGAAGGTGCAAATGTTTTTGGGACATTTAGAGCTCTCTGACCCCGTTTTTAGGCTACTGTCATTTTCTGGCCTTTAGGGGGTCTAGGATGCCTGTAAACCCCTTTTTTGGGCCTCCAAATTTTCAACATTTTTGCAGGCCTAAGATGCATTTTAAGGCCTTTTTTGGACTGCTAACATATTCTGAACTTTCAGGGCTGTTGGATGCATTTTTCGTGCCAAAATTATTTTTTTGAATTTCAGTGGTCTAGGATGCCAGTTAATGCCCGTTTCAAGCTGCAAATGTTTTTGGGACATTCAGAGCTCTCTGACGCAGTTTTTGTACCACCAACATTTTCTGGACTTTAGGGGGTCTAGGATGCCTGCAAACCCCTTTTTTGGGCCTCCAAAGTTTTCAACATTTTTGCAGGCCTAAGATGCATTTTAAGGCCTTTTTTGGACTGCTAACATATTCTGAACTTTCAGGGCTGTTGGATGCATTTTTCGTGCCAAAATTATTTATTTGAATTTCAGTGGTCTAGGATGCCGGTTAATGCCCGTTTCAGGCTGCAAATGTTTTTGGGACATTCAGAGCTCTCTGACGCAGTTTTTGTCCCACCAACATTTTCTGGACTTTAGGGGGTCTAGATGCCTGTAAACCCCTTTTTTGGGTCTCCAAAGTTTTCAACATTTTTGCAGGCCTAAGATGCATTTTAAGGCCCTTTTAGGGCTGCTAACATATACTGAACTTTCAGGGCTGTAGGATGCATTTTTCGTGCCAAAATTATTTTTTTGAATTTCAGTGGTCTAGGATGCAGGTTAATGCCACTTGAGGCTGCAAATGTTTTTGGGACATTCAGAGCACTCTGACCCCGTTTTTAGGCCACCATCATTTTCTGGACTTTAGGGGGTCTAGGATGCCTGCAAACCCCTTTTTTGGGCCTCCAAAGTTTTCTACATTTTTGCAGGCCTAAGATGCATTTTAAGGCCCTTTTTGGGCTGCTAACATATTCTTAACTTTCAGTGGTGTAGGATGCACTTTTCGTGACAAAATTATTTTTGGGAATTTCAGTGGTCTAGGATGCGGGTTAATGCCCCTTTGAGGCGGCAAATGTGTTTGAGACATTTAGAGCTCTCTTACCCCGTTTTTAGGCTACTGTCATTTTCTGGACTTTAGGGGGTCTAGGATGCCTGTAAACCCCTTTTTTGGGCCTCCAAAGTTTTCTACATTTTTGCAGGCCTAAGATGCATTTTAAGGCCTTTTTTGGGCTGCTAACATATTCTGAACTTTCAGGGCTGTAGGATGCACTTTTCGTGACAAAATTATTTTTGGGAATTATAGTGGTCTAGGATGTGGGTTAATGCCCCTTTGAGGCTGCACATGTTTTTGGGACATTCAGAGCTCTCTGACCCCATTTTTAGGCCAACATCATTTTCTGGACTTTAGGGGGTCTAGGATGCCTGCAAACCCCTTTTTTGGGCCTCCAAAGTTTTCAACATTTTTGCAGGCCTAAGATGCATTTTAAGGCCTTTTTTGGACTGCTAACATATTCTGAACTTTCAGGGCTGTTGGATGCATTTTTCGTGCCAAAATTATTTTTTTGAATTTCAGTGGTCTAGGATGACGGTTAATGCCCGTTTCAGGCTGCAAATGTTTTTGGGACATTCAGAGCTCTCTGACGCAGTTTTTGTCCCACCAACATTTTCTGGACTTTAGGGGGTCTAGATGCCTGTAAACCCCTTTTTTGGGTCTCCAAAGTTTTCAACATTTTTGCAGGCCTAAGATGCATTTTAAGGCCCTTTTTGGGCTGCTAACATATACTGAACTTTCAGGGCTGTAGGATGCATTTTTCGTGCCAAAATTATTTTTTTGAATTTCAGTGGTCTAGGATGCGGGTTAATGCCCCTTTGAGGGTGCAAATGTTTTTGGGACATTTAGAGCTCTCTGACCCCATTTTTAGGCTACTGTCATTTTCTGGCCTTTAGGGGGTCTAGGATGCCTGTAAACCCCTTTTTTGGGCCTCCAAATTTTTCAACATTTTTGCAGGCCTAAGATGCATTTTAAGGCCTTTTTTGGACTGCTAACATATTCTGAACTTTCAGGGCTGTTGGATGCATTTTTCGTGCCAAAATTATTTTTTTGAATTTCAGTGGTCTAGGATGCCGGTTAATGCCCGTTTCAAGCTGCAAATGTTTTTGGGACATTCAGAGCTCTCTGACGCAGTTTTTGTACCACCAACATTTTCTGGACTTTAGGGGGTCTAGGATGCCTGCAAACCCCTTTTTTGGGCCTCCAAAGTTTTCTACATTTTTGCAGGCCTAAGATGCATTTTAAGGCCCTTTTCGGGCTGCTAACATATTCTTAACTTTCAGTGGTGTAGGATGCACTTTCCGTGACAAAATTATTTTTGGGAATTTCAGTGGTCTAGGATGCGGGTTAATGCCCCTTTGAGGCGGCAAATGTGTTTGAGACATTTAGAGCTCTCTTACCCCGTTTTTTAGGCTACTGTCATTTTCTGGACTTTAGGGGGTCTAGGATGCTTGTAAACCCCTTTTTTGGGCCTCCAAGGTTTTCTACATTTTTGCAGGCCTAAGATGCATTTTAAGGCCTTTTTTGGGCTGCTAACATATTCTGAACTTTCAGGGCTGTAGGATGCACTTTTCGTGACAAAATTATTTTTGGGAATTATAGTGGTCTAGGATGTGGGTTAATGCCCCTTTGAGGCTGCACATGTTTTTGGGACATTCAGAGCTCTCTGATGCAGTTTTTGGGCCACCAACATTTTCTGGACTTTAGGGGGTCTAGGATGCCTGTAAACACCTTTTTTTGGGCCTCCAAAGTTTTCTACATTTTTGCAGGCCTATGATGCGATTAAAGCCTTTTTTGGACTGCTAACATATTCTGAACTTTCAGGGTTGTAGGATGCATTTTTGTGTCAAAATTATTTTTTTGAATTTCACTGGTCTAGGATGCGGGTTAATGCCCCTTTGAGGCTGCAAATGTTTTTGGGACATTCAGAGCTCTTACCCCGTTTTTAGGCCACCATCATTTTCTGGACTTTAGGGGGTCTAGAATGCCTGTCAACCCCTTTTTTGGGCTACCAAAGTTTTCAACATTTTTGCAGGCCTAAGATGCATTTTAAGGCCTTTTTTGGGCTGCTAACATATTCTTAACTTTCAGTGGTGTAGGATGCACTTTTCGTGACAAAATTATTTTTGGGAATTTCAGTGGTCTAGGATGCGGGTTAATGCCCCTTTGAGGCGGCAAATGTGTTTGAGACATTTAGAGCTCTCTTACCCCGTTTTTAGGCTACTGTCATTTTCTGGACTTTAGGGGGTCTAGGATGCCTGTAAACCCCTTTTTTGGGCCTCCAAAGTTTTCTACATTTTTGCAGGCCTAAGATGCATTTTAAGACCCTTTTTGGGCTGCTAACATATTCTGAACTTTCAGGGCTGTAGGATGCATTTTTTGTGCCAAAATTATTTTTGGGAATTTCAGTGGTCTAGGATGCGGGTTAATGCCCCTTTGAGGCTGCACATGTTTTTGGGACATTCAGAGCTCTCTGACCCCATTTTTAGGCCACCATCATTTTCTGGACTTTAGGGGGTCTAGTATGCCTGTAAACTCCTTTTTTGGGCCTCCAAAGTTTTCCACATTTTTGCAGGCCTAAGATGCATTTTAAGGCCTTTTTTGGACTGCTAACATATTCTGAACTTCAGGGGTGTTGGATGCATTTTTCGTGCCAAAATTATTTTTTTGAATTTCAGTGGTCTAGGATGCCGGTTAATGCCCGTTTCAGGCTACAAATGTTTTTGGGACATTCAGAGCTCTCTGACGCAGTTTTTGTCCCACCAACATTTTCTGGACTTTAGGGGGTTTAGGATGCCTGTAAACCCCTTTTTTGGGCCTCCAAAGTTTTCAAATTTTTGCAGGCCTAAGATGCATTTTAAGGCCCTTTTTGGGCTGCTAACATATACTGAACTTTCAGGGCTGTAGGATGCATTTTTCGTGCCAAAATTATTTCTTTGAATTTCAGTGGTCTAGGATGCGGTTTAATGCCCCTTTCAGGCTACACGTGTTTTTGGGACATTCAGAGCTCTCTGACGCAGTTTTTGGGCCACCAACATTTTCTGGACTTTAGGGGGTCTAGGATGCCTGTAAACACCTTTTTTGGGCCTCCAAAGTTTTCTACATTTTTGCAGGCCTAAGATGCGGTTAAAGCCTTTTTTGGACTGCTAACATATTCTGAACTTTCAGGGTTGTAGGATGCATTTTTTGTGTCAAAATTATTTTTTTGAATTTCACTGGTCTAGGATGCGGGTTAATGCCCCTTTGAGGCTGCAAATGTTTTTGGGACATTCAGAGCTCTCTAACCCCGTTTTTAGGCTACCGTCGTTTTCTGGACTTTAGGGGGTCTAGGATGCCTGTAAACCCCTTTTTTGGGCCTCCAAAGTTTTCTACATTTTTACAGGCCTAAGATGCGGTTAGGGCCTTTTTTGGACTGCTAACATATTCTGAACGTTCAGGGATGTAGGATGCATTTTTCGTGCCAAAATTATTTTTTGGAATTTCAGTGGTCTAGGATGCGGGTTAATGCCCCTTTCAGGCTGCAAATGTTTTTGGGACATTCAGAGCTCTCTGACGCAGTTTTTGGGCCACCAACTTTTTCTGGACTTTAGGGGGTCTAATGCCTGTAAACCCCTTTTTTGGGCCTCCAAAGTTTTCAACATTTTTGCAGGCCTAAGATGCATTTTAAGGCCTTTTTTGGGCTAACATATTCTGAACGTTCACGGATGTAAGATGCATTTTTCATGGAAAAAATATTTTTGGGAATTTCAGTGGTCTAGGATGCGGGTTAATACCCCTTTCAGGCTACAAATGTTTTTGGGACATTCAGAGCTATTTGACCCTGTTTCTGGGCCACCA
The DNA here is from genome assembly GCF_040938575.1 of Ambystoma mexicanum. Taxonomy (NCBI): domain Eukaryota; kingdom Metazoa; phylum Chordata; class Amphibia; order Caudata; family Ambystomatidae; genus Ambystoma; species Ambystoma mexicanum. The sequence goes on along the minus strand of NC_090936.1, from coordinate 111,033,548 downwards.
ACTTTTTCTGGACGTTAGGGGGTCTAGGATGCCTGTAAAGCCCTTTTTTGTGTATCGAAAGTTTTCAACATTTGACAGGCCTAAGATGCATTTTAAGGCCTTTTTTGGGCTGCTAACATATTCTGAACTTTCAGGGTTGTAGGATGCATTTTTCGTGCCAAAATTATTTTTGGGAATTTCAGGGGTCTAGGATGCGGGTTAATGCCCCTATCATGCTGCAAATGTTTTTGGGACATTCAGAGCTCGCTGACCCAGTTTGTGGACCACCAACATTTTCTGGACTTTATGGGGTCTAGGATGCCTGTAAACCCCTTTTTTGGACATCCAAAGTTTTCAACATTTTTGCAGGCCTAAAATGCATTTTAAGGCCTTTTTTTTGGGCTTGCTAACATATCCTTCACTTTCAGGGGTGTAGGATGCACTTTTCGTGCCAAAATTATTTTTTTGAATTTCAGTGCTCTAGGATGCGGTTTAATGCGCCTTTCAGGCTGCACGTGTTTTTGGGACATTCAGAGCTCTCTGACGCAGTTTTTGGGCCACCAACATTTTCTGTACTTTAGGGGTTCTAGGAGTCCTGTAAACACCTTTTTTTGGGCCTCCTAAGTTTTCTACATTTTTGCAGGCCTAAGATGCGGTTAAAGCCTTTTTTGGACTGCTAACATATTCTGAACTTTCAGGGTTGTAGGATGCTTTTTTTGTGCCAAAATTATTTTTTTGAATTTCAGTGGTCTAGGATGCGGGTTAATGCCCCTTTGAGGCTGCAAATGTTTTTGGGACATTCAGAGCTCTCTAACCCCGTTTTTAGGCTACCGTCGTTTTCTGGACTTTAGGGGGTCTAGGATGCCTGTAAACCCCTTTTTTGGGCCTCCAAAGTTTTCGACATTTTTACAGGCCTAAGATGCGGTTAGGGCCTTTTTTGGACTGCTAACATATTCTGAACGTTCAGGGCTGTAGGATGCATTTTTCGTGCCAAAATTATTTTTTTGAATTTCAGTGGTCTAGGATGCGGGTTAATGCCCCTTTGAGGGTGGAAATGTTTTTGGGACATTTAGACCTCTCGGACCCCGTTTATAGGCTACTGTCATTTTCTGGCCTTTAGGGGGTCTAGGATGCCTGTAAACCCCTTTTTTGGGCCTCCAAATCTTTCAACATTTTTGCAGGCCTAAAATGCATTTTAAGGCCTTTTTTGGACTGCTAACATATTCTGAACTTTCAGGGCTGTTGGATGCATTTTTCGTGCCAAAATTATTTTTTTGAATTTCAGTGGTCTAGGATGCCGGTTAATGCCCGTTTCAGGCTGCAAATGTTTTTGGGACATTCAGAGCTCTCTGACGCAGTTTTTGTCCCACCAACATTTTCTGGACTTTAGGGGGTCTAGGATGTCTGTAAACCCTTTTTTTGGGCCTCCAAAGTTTTCTACATTTTTGCAGGCCTAAGATGCATTTTAAGGCCTTTTTGGGCTGCTGACATATTCTGAACTTTCAGGGTTGTAGGATGCATTTTTCGTGCCAAAATTATTTTTGGGAATTTCAGGGGTCTAGGATGCAGGTTAATGAACCTTTGAGGCTGCAAATGTTTTTGGGACATTCAGAGCTATTTGACCCTGTTTCTGGGCCACCAACATTTTCTGGACTTTAGGGGGTCTAGCATGCCTGTAAACCCCTTTTTTGGGCCTCCAAAGTTTTCTACATTTTTGCAGGCATAAGATGCATTTAAGGCCTTTTTTGGGCTAACATATTCTGAACGTTCACGGATGTAAGATGCATTTTTCATGGAAAAAATATTTTTGGGAATTTCAGTGGTCTAGGATGCGGGTTAATGCCCCTATCATGCTGCAAATGTTTTTGGGACATTCAGAGCTCTCTGACCCTGTTTGTGGACCACCAACATTTTCTTAACTTTAGGGGGTCTAGGATGCCTGTAAACCCCTTTTTTGGACATCCAAAGTTTTCAACATTTTTGCAGGCCTAAAATGCATTTTAAGGCCTTTTTTTGGGCTGCTAACATATCCTTAACTTTCAGGGGTGTAGGATGCACTTTTCGTGACAAAATTATTTTTGGGAATTTCAGTGGTCTAGGATGCCGGTTAATGCCCGTTTCAGGCTGCAAATGTTTTTGGGACATTCAGAGCTCTCTGACGCAGTTTTTGTCCCACCAACATTTTCTGGACTTTAGGGGGTCTAGTATGCCTGTAAATCCCTTTTTTGGGCCTCCAAAGTTTTCAACATTTGACCGGCCTAAGATGCATTTTAAGGCCTTTTTTGGGCTGCTAACATATACTGAACTTTCAGGGATGTAGGATGCATTTTTCGTGCCAAAATTATTTTTTTGAATTTCAGTGGTCTAGGATGCGGGTTAATGCCCCTTTGAAGGTGCAAATGTTTTTGGGACATTTAGAGCTCTCTGACCCCGTTTTTAGGCTACTGTCATTTTCTGGCCTTTAGGGGGTCTAGGATGCCTGTAAACCCCTTTTTTGGGCCTCCAAATTTTCAACATTTTTGCAGGCCTAAGATGCATTTTAAGGCCTTTTTTGGACTGCTAACATATTCTGAACTTTCAGGGCTGTTGGATGCATTTTTCGTGCCAAAATTATTTTTTTGAATTTCAGTGGTCTAGGATGCCGGTTAATGCCCGTTTCAAGCTGCAAATGTTTTTGGGACATTCAGAGCTCTCTGACGCAGTTTTTGTACCACCAACATTTTCTGGACTTTAGGGGGTCTAGGATGCCTGCAAACCCCTTTTTTGGGCCTCCAAAGTTTTCAACATTTTTGCAGGCCTAAGATGCATTTTAAGGCCTTTTTTGGACTGCTAACATATTCTGAACTTTCAGGGCTGTTGGATGCATTTTTCGTGCCAAAATTATTTTTTTGAATTTCAGTGGTCTAGGATGCCGGTTAATGCCCGTTTCAGGCTGCAAATGTTTTTGGGACATTCAGAGCTCTCTGACGCAGTTTTTGTCCCACCAACATTTTCTGGACTTTAGGGGGTCTAGATGCCTGTAAACCCCTTTTTTGGGTCTCCAAAGTTTTCAACATTTTTGCAGGCCTAAGATGCATTTTAAGGCCCTTTTAGGGCTGCTAACATATACTGAACTTTCAGGGCTGTAGGATGCATTTTTCGTGCCAAAATTATTTTTTTGAATTTCAGTGGTCTAGGATGCAGGTTAATGCCACTTGAGGCTGCAAATGTTTTTGGGACATTCAGAGCACTCTGACCCCGTTTTTAGGCCACCATCATTTTCTGGACTTTAGGGGGTCTAGGATGCCTGCAAACCCCTTTTTTGGGCCTCCAAAGTTTTCTACATTTTTGCAGGCCTAAGATGCATTTTAAGGCCCTTTTTGGGCTGCTAACATATTCTTAACTTTCAGTGGTGTAGGATGCACTTTTCGTGACAAAATTATTTTTGGGAATTTCAGTGGTCTAGGATGCGGGTTAATGCCCCTTTGAGGCGGCAAATGTGTTTGAGACATTTAGAGCTCTCTTACCCCGTTTTTAGGCTACTGTCATTTTCTGGACTTTAGGGGGTCTAGGATGCCTGTAAACCCCTTTTTTGGGCCTCCAAAGTTTTCTACATTTTTGCAGGCCTAAGATGCATTTTAAGGCCTTTTTTGGGCTGCTAACATATTCTGAACTTTCAGGGCTGTAGGATGCACTTTTCGTGACAAAATTATTTTTGGGAATTATAGTGGTCTAGGATGTGGGTTAATGCCCCTTTGAGGCTGCACATGTTTTTGGGACATTCAGAGCTCTCTGACCCCATTTTTAGGCCAACATCATTTTCTGGACTTTAGGGGGTCTAGGATGCCTGTAAACCCCTTTTTTGGGCCTCCAAAGTTTTCAACATTTTTGCAGGCCTAAGATGCATTTTAAGGCCCTTTTTGGGCTGCTAACATATTCTGAACTTTCAGGGCTGTAGGATGCATTTTTTGTGCCAAAATTATTTTTGGGAATTTCAGTGGTCTAGGATGCGGGTTAATGCCCCTTTGAGGCTGGACATGTTTTTGAGACATTCAGAGCTCTCTGACGCAGTTTTTGGCCCACCAACTTTTTCTGGACTTTAGGGGGTCTAGGATGCCTGTAAACACCTTTTTTGGGCCTCCAAAGTTTTCTACATTTTTGCAGGCATAAGATGCATTTTAAGGCCTTTTTTGGACTGCTAACATATTCTGAACTTCAGGGCTGTTGGATGCATTTTTCGTGTCAAAATTACTTTTTTGAATTTCAATGGTCTAGGATGCGGGTAAATGCCCCTTTGAGGCTGCAAATGTTTTTGGGACATTCAGAGCTATTTGACCCTGTTTCTGGGCCACCAACTTTTTCTGGCCTTTAGGGGGTCTAGGATGCCTGTAAACCCCTTTTTTGGGCCTCCAAATTTTTCAACATTTTTGCAGGCCTAAGATGCATTTTAAGGCCTTTTTTGGACTGCTAACATATTTTGAACTTTCAGGGCTGTTGGATGCATTTTTCTTGACAAAATTATTTTTGGGAATTTCAGTGGTCTAGGATGCAGGTTTATGCCCCTTGAGGCTGCAAATGTTTTTGGGACATTCAGAGCACTCTGACCCCGTTTTTAGGCCACCATCATTTTCTGGACTTTAGGGGGTCTAGTATGCCTGTAAACCCCTTTTTTGGGCCTCCAATGTTTTCAACATTTGACAGGCCTAAGATGCATTTTAAGGCCTTTTTTGGGCTGCTAACATATTCTGAACTTTCAGGGCTGTAGGATGCATTTTTCGTGCCAAAATTATTTTTTTGAATTTCAGTGGTCTAGGATGCCGGTTAATGCCCGTTTCAAGCTGCAAATGTTTTTGGGACATTCAGAGCTCTCTGACGCAGTTTTTGTACCACCAACATTTTCTGGACTTTAGGGGGTCTAGGATGCCTGCAAACCCCTTTTTTGGGCCTCCAAAGTTTTCTACATTTTTGCAGGCCTAAGATGCATTTTAAGGCCTTTTTGGGCTGCTAACATATTCTGAACTTTCAGGGTTGTAGGATGCATTTTTCGTGCCAAAATTATTTTTGGGGATTTCAGGGGTCTAGGATGCAGGTTAATGAACCTTTGAGGCTGCAAATGTTTTTGGGACATACAGAGCTCTCTTACCCCGTTTTAGGCCACAATCATTTTCTGGACTTTAGGGGGTCTAGGATGCCTGTAAACCCCTTTTTTGGGCTACCAAAGTTTTCAAAATTTTGCAGGCCTAAGATGCATTTTAAGGCCTTTTTGGGCTGCTAACATATTCTGAACTTTCAGGGCTGTAGGATGCATTTTTTGTGCCAAAATTATTTTTGGGAATTTCAGTGGTCTAGGATGCGGGTTAATGCCCCTTTGAGGCTGGACATGTTTTTGAGACATTCAGAGCTCTCTGACGCAGTTTTTGGCCCACCAACTTTTTCTGGACTTTAGGGGGTCTACAATGCCTGTAAACACCTTTTTTGGGCCTCCAAAGTTTTCTACATTTTTGCAGGCATAAAATGCATTTTAAGGCCTTTTTTGGACTGCTAACATATTCTGAACTTCAGGGCTGTTGGATGCATTTTTCATGTCAAAATTACTTTTTTGAATTTCAATGGTATAGGATGCGGGTTAATGCCCCTTTGAGGCTGCAAATGTTTTTGGGACATTCAGAGCTATTTGACCCTGTTTCTGGGCCACCAACTTTTTCTGGCCTTTAGGGGGTCTAGGATGCCTGTAAACCCCTTTTTTGGGCCTTCAAATTTTTCAACATTTTTGCAGGCCTAAGATGCATTTTAAGGCCTTTTTTGGACTGCTAACATATTTTGAACTTTCAGGGCTGTTGGATGCATTTTTCTTGACAAAATTATTTTTGGGAATTTCAGTGGTCTAGGATGCAGGTTTATGCCCCTTGAGGCTGCAAATGTTTTTGGGACATTCAGAGCACTCTGACCCCGTTTTTAGGCCACCATCATTTTCTGGACTTTAGGGGGTCTAGTATGCCTGTAAACCCCTTTTTTGGGCCTCCAAAGTTTTCAACATTTGACAGGCCTAAGATGCATTTTAAGGCCTTTTTTGGGCTGCTAACATATTCTGAACTTTCAGGGCTGTAGGATGCATTTTTCGTGCCAAAATTATTTTTTTGAATTTCAGTGGTCTAGGATGCGGGTTAATGCCCCTTTGAGGGTGCAAATGTTTTTGGGACATTTAGAGCTCTCTGACCCCGTTTTTAGGCTACTGTCATTTTCTGGCCTTTAGGGGGTCTAGGATGCCTGTAAACCCCTTTTTTGGGCCTCCAAATTTTTCAACATTTTTGCAGGCCTAAGATGTATTTTAAGGCCTTTTTTGGACTGCTAACATATTCTGAACTTTCAGGGCTGTTGGATGCATTTTTCGTGCCAAAATTATTTTTGGGAATTTCAGGGGTCTAGGATGCCGGTTAATGCCCATTTCAAGCTGCAAATGTTTTTGGGACATTCAGAGCTCTCTGACGCAGTTTTTGTACCACCAACATTTTCTGGACTTTAGGGGGTCTAGGATGCCTGTAAACCCCTTTTTTGGGCTACCAAAGTTTTCAACATTTTTGCAGGCCTAAAATGCATTTTAAGGCCTTTTTTGGACTGCTAACATATTCTGAACTTTCAGGGCTGTGGGTTGCATTTTTCATGCCAAAATTATTTTTTTGAATTTCAGTGGTCTAGGGTGCGGGTTAATGCCCCTTTCAGGCTGCAAATGTTTTTGGGACATTCAGAGCGCTCTGACGCAGTTTTTGGGCCACCAACGTTTTCTGGACTTTAGGGGGTCTAGGATGCCTGTAAACACCTTTTTTGGGCCTCCAAAGTTTTCTACATTTTTGCAGGCATAAGATGCATTTTAAGGCCTTTTTTGGACTGTAACATATTCTGAACTTCAGGGCTGTTGGATGCATTTTTCATGTCAAAATTACTTTTTTGATTTTCAATGGTCTAGGATGCGGGTTAATGCCCCTTTGAGGCTGCAAATGTTTTTGGGACATTCAGAGCTCCTACCCCGTTTTTAGGCCACCATCATTTTCTGGACTTTTGGGGGGTCTAGAATGCCTGTAAACCCGTTTTTTGGGCTACCAAAGTTTTCAACATTTTTGCAGGCCTAAGATGCATTTAAGGCCCTTTTTGGGCCGCTAACATATTTTGAACTTTCAGGGCGGTAGGTTGCATGTTTCATGCCAAAATTATTTTTTTGAATTTCAGTGGTCTAGGGTGCGGGTTAATGCCCCTTTCAGGCTTCAAATGTTTTTGGGACATTCAGAGCTCTCTGGCGCAGTTTTTGGGCCACCAATATTTTCTGGATTAGGGGGTCTAGGATGCCTGTAAACCCCTTTTTTGGGACTCCAAAGTTTTCAACATTTTTGCAGGCCTAAGATGCATTTTAAGGCCTTTTTTGGGCTGCTAACATATTCTTAACTTTCAGGGGTGTAGGATGCATTTTTCGTGCCAAAATTATTTTTGGGGATTTTAGTGGTCTAGGATGCATGTTAATGAACCTTTCAGGCTACAAATGTTTCTGGGACATTCAGAGCTCTCTGACACAGTTTTTGGGCCACCAACTTTTTCTGCACTTTAGGGGGTCTAGGATGCCTGTAAACCTCTTTTTTGGGCCTCCAATTTTTTTTTACATTTTTGCAGGCCTAAGATGCATTTTAAGGCTTTTTTTGGGCTAACATATTCTGAACGTTCACGGATGTAAGATGCATTTTTCATGGAAAAAATATTTTGGGAATTTCAGTGGTCTAGGATGCGGGTTAATGCCCCTTTGAGGCTGGACATGTTTTTGAGACATTCAGAGCTCTCTGACGCAGTTTTTGGCCCACCAACTTTTTCTGGACTTTAGGGGGCCTAGGATGCCTGTAAACACCTGTTTTGGGCCTCCAAAGTTTTCTACATTTTTGCAGGCATAAGATGCATTTTAAGGCCTTTTTTGGACTGCTAACATATTCTGAACTTCCGGGATGTTGGATGCATTTTTCGTGTCAAAATTACTTTTTTGAATTTCAATGGTCTAGGATGCGGGTTAATGCCCCTTTGAGGCTGCAAATGTTTTTGGGACATTTGAAGATCTTACCCCGTTTTTAGGCCACCATCATTTTCTGGACTTTAGGGGGTCTAGAATGCCTGTAAACCCCTTTTTTGGGCTACGAAGGTTTTCAACATTTTTGCAGGCCTAAGATGCATTTTAAGGCCTTTTTTGGGCTGCTAACATATTCTTAACTTTCAGTGGTGTAGGATGCACTTTTCGTGACAAAATTATTTTTGGGAATTTCAGTGGTCTAGGATGCAGGTTAATTCCACTTTGAGGCTGCAAATGTGTTTGAGACATTTAGAGCTCTCTTACCCCGTTTTTAGGCTACTGTCATTTTCTGGACTTTAGGGGGTCTAGGATGCCTGTAAACCCCTTTTTTGGGCCTCCAAAGTTTTCAACATTTTTGCAGGCCTAAGATGCATTTTAAGGCCCTTTTTGGGCTGCTAACATATTCTGAACTTTCAGGGCTGTAGGATGCATTTTTTGTGCCAAAATTATTCTTTGGAATTTCAGTGGTCTAGGATGGGGTTAATGCCCATTTGAGGCTGGACATGTTTTTCAGACATTCAGAGCTCTCTGACGCAGTTTTTGGCTCACCAACTTTTTCTGGACTTTAGGGGGTCTAGGATGCCTGTAAACACCTTTTTTGGGCCTCCAAAGTTTTCTACATTTTTGCAGGCATAAGATGCATTTTAAGGCCTTTTTTGGACTGCTAACATATTCTGAACTTCAGGGCTGTTGGATGCATTTTTCGTGTCAAAATTACTTTTTTGAATTTCAATGGTCTAGGATGCGGGTTAATGCCCCTTTGAGGCTGCAAATGTTTTTGGGACATTCAGAGCTCTTACCCCGTTTTTAGGCCACCATCATTTTCTGGACTTTAGGGGGTCTAGAATGCCTGTAAACCCCTTTTTTGGGCTACCAAAGTTTTCAACATTTTTGCAGGCCTAAGATGCATTTTAAGGCCTTTTTTGGGCTGCTAACATATTCTTAACTTTCAGTGGTGTAGGATGCACTTTTCTTGACAAAATTATTTTTGGGAATTTCAGTGCTCTAGGATGCGGGTTAATGCCCCTTTGAGGCTGCAAATGTGTTTGAGACATTTAGAGCTCTCTTACCCTGTTTTTAGGCTACTGTCATTTTCTGGACTTTAGGGGGTCTAGGATGCCTGTAAACCCCTTTTTTGGGCCTCCAAAGTTTTCTACATTTTTGCAGGCATAAAATGCATTTTAAGGCCTTTTTTGGGCTAACATATTCTGAACGTTCACGGATGTAAGATGCATTTTTCATGGAAAAATTATTTTTGGGAATTTTAGTGGTCTAGGATGCGGGTTAATGCCCCTTTGAGGCTGCACATGTTTTTGGGACATTCAGAGCTCTCTGACCCCATTTTTAGACCACCATCATTTTCTGGACTTTAGGGGGTCTAGGATGCCTGTAAACCCCTTTTTTGGGCATCCAAAGTTTTCAACATTTCTGCAGGCCTAAGATGCATTTTAAGGCCCTTTTTGGGCTGCTAACATATTCTGAACTTTCAGGGCTGTAGGTTGCATTTTTCATGCCAATATTATTTTTTTGAATTTCAGTGGTCTAGGGTGTGGGTTAATGCCTGTTTCAGGCTGCAAATGTTTTTGGGACATTCAGAGCTATTTGACCCTGTTTCTGGGCCACCAACATTTTCTGGACTTTAGGGGGTCTAGCATGCCTGTAAACCCCTTTTTTGGGCCTCCAAAGTTTTCTACATTTTTGCAGGCATAAGATGCATTTAAGGCCTTTTTTGGGCTAACATATTCTGAACGTTCACGGATGTAAGATGCATTTTTCATGGAAAAAATATTTTTGGGAATTTCAGTGGTCTAGGATGCGGGTTAATGCCCCTATCATGCTGCAAATGTTTTTGGGACATTCAGAGCTCTCTGACCCTGTTTGTGGACCACCAACATTTTCTGAACTTTAGGGGGTCTAGGATGCCTGTAAACCCCTTTTTTGGACATCCAAAGTTTTCAACATTTTTGCAGGCCTAAAATGCATTTTAAGGCCTTTTTTTGGGCTGCTAACATATCCTTAACTTTCAGGGGTGTAGGATGCACTTTTCGTGACAAAAATATTTTTGGGAATTTCAGTGGTCTAGGATGCGGGTTAATGCCCCTTTCAGGCTGCAAATGTTTTTGGGACATTCAGTTATTTGACCCTGTTTCTGGGCCACCAACTTTTTCTGGACTTTAGGGGGTCTAGTATGCCTGTAAACCCCTTTTTTGGGCATCCAAAGTTTTCAACATTTTAGCAGGCCTAAGATGCATTTTAAGGCCTTTTTTGGGCTGCTAACATATTCTTAACTTTCAGGGGTATAGGATGCACTTTTCGTGACAAAATTATTTTTGGGAATTTCAGTGGTCTAGGATGCGGGTTAATGCCCCTTTGAGGCTGCAAATGTGTTTGGGACATTTAGAGCTCTCTTACCCCGTTTTTAGGCTACTGTCATTTTCTGGACTTTAGGGGGTCTAGGATGCCTGTAAACCCCTTTTTTGGGCCTCCAAAGTTTTCTACATTTTTGCAGGCATAAGATGCATTTTAAGGCCTTTTTTGGGCTAACATATTCTGAACGTTCACGGATGTAAGATGCATTTTTCATGGAAAAATTATTTTTTGGGAATTTCAGTGGTCTAGGATGCGGGTTAATGCCCCTTTGAGGCTGCACATGTTTTTGGGACATTCAGAGCTCTCTGACCCCATTTTTAGGCCACCATCATTTTCTGGACTTTAGGGGGTCTAGGATGCCTGTAAACCCCTTTTTTGGGCCTCCAAAGTTTTCCACATTTTTGCAGAACTAAGATGCATTTTAAGGCCTTTTTTGGACTGCTAACATATTCTGAACTTCAGGGCTGTTGGATGCATTTTTCGTGCCAAAATTATTTTTTTGAATTTCAGTGGTCTAGGATGCCGGTTAATGCCCGTTTCAGGCTACAAATGTTTTTGGGACATTCAGAGCTCTCTGACGCAGTTTTTGTCCCACCAACATTTTCTGGACTTTAGGGGGTCTAGGATGCCTGTAAACACCTTTTTTGGGCCTCCAAAGTTTTCTACATTTTTGCAGGCCTAAGATGCAGTTAAAGCCTTTTTTGGACTGCTAACATATTCTGAACTTTCAGGGTTGTAGGATGCATTTTTTGTGTCTAAATTATTTTTTTGAATTTCACTGGTCTAGGATGCGGGTTAATGCCCCTTTGAGGCTGCAAATGTTTTTGGGACATTCAGAGCTCTCTAACCCCGTTTTTAGGCTACCGTCATTTTCTGGACTTTAGGGGGTCTAGGATGCCTGTAAACCCCTTTTTTGGGCCTCCAAAGTTTTCAACATTTTTGCAGGCCTAAGATGCATTTTAAGGCCCTTTTTGGGCTGCTAACATATACTGAACTTTCAGGGCTGTAGGTTGCATTTTTCGTGCCAAAATTATTTCTTTGAATTTCAGTGGTCTAGGATGCGGTTTAATGCCCCTTTCAGGCTACACGTGTTTTTGGGACATTCAGAGCTCTCTGACGCAGTTTTTGGGCCACCAACATTTTCTGGACTTTAGGGGGTCTAGGATGCCTGTAAACACCTTTTTTGGGCCTCCAAAGTTTTCTACATTTTTGCAGGCCTAAGATGCGGTTAAAGCCTTTTTTGGACTGCTAACATATTCTGAACTTCAGGGTTGTAGGATGCATTTTTTGTGTCAAAATTATTTTTTTGAATTTCACTGGTCTAGGATGCGGGTTAATGCCCCTTTGAGGCTGCAAATGTTTTTGGGACATTTAGAGCGCTCTGACCCCATTTTTAGGCTACTCTCATTTTCTGGACTTTAGGGGGTCTAGGATGCCTGTAAATCCCTTATTTGGGCCTCCAAAGTTTTCTACATTTTGCAGGCCTAAGATGCGGTAAAGGCCTTATTTGGACTGCTAACATATTCTGAACTTTCAGGGGTGTAGGATGCACTTTTCGTGACAAAATTATTTTTGGGAATTTCATTCGTCTAGGATGTGGGATAATGCCTCTTTGAGGCTGCAAATGTTTTTGGGACATACAGAGATCTCTTACCCCGTTTTAGGACACCATCATTTTCTGGACTTTAGGGGGGTCTAGGATGCCTGTAAACCTCTTTTTTGGGCCTCCAAAGTTTTCTACATTTTTGCAGGCCTAGGATGCATTTTAAGGCTTTTTTTGGCTAACATATTCTGAACGTTCACGGATGTAAGATACATTTTTCGGTGAAAAAATATTTTTGGGATTTTCAGTGGTCTAGGATGCGGGTTAATGCCCCTTTCAGGCTGCAAATGTTTTTGGGACATTCAGAGCTATTTGACCCTGTTTCTGGGCCACCAACTTTTTCTGGACTTTAGGGGGTCTAGTATGCCTGTAAACCCCTTTTTTGGGCATCTAAAGTTTTCAACATTTTAGCAGGCCTAAGATGCATTTTAAGGCCTTTTTTGGGCTGCTAACATATTCTTAACTTTCAGGGGTGTAGGACGCACTTTTCGTGACAAAATTATTTTTGGGAATTTCAGTGGTCTAGGATGCGGGTTAATGCCCCTTTGAGGCTGCAAATGTGTCTGGGACATTTAGAGCTCTCTTACCCCGTTTTTAGGCTACTGTCATTTTCTGGACTTTAGGGGGTCTAGGATGCCTGTAAACCCCTTTTTTGGGCCTCCAAAGTTTTCTACATTTTTGCAGGCATAAGATGCATTTTAAGGCCTTTTTTGGGCTAACATATTCTGAACGTTCACGGATGTAAGATGCATTTTTCATGGAAACATTATTTCTGGGAATTTCAGTGGTCTAGGATGCGGGTTAATGCCCCTTTGAGGCAGCACATGTTTTTGGGACATTCAGAGCTCTCTGACCCCATTTTTAGGCCACCATCATTTTCTGGACTTTAGGGGGTCTAGGATGCCTGTAAACACCTTTTTTGGGCCTCCAAAGTTTTCTACATTTTTGCAGGCATAAGATGCATTTTAAGGCCTTTTTTGGGCTAACATATTCTGAACGTTCACGGATGTAAGATGCATTTTTCATGGAAAAATTATTTTTGGGAATTTTAGTGGTCTAGGATGCGGGTTAATGCCCCTTTGAGGCTGCACATGTTTTTGGGACATTCAGAGCTCTCTGACCCCATTTTTAGGCCACCATCATTTTCTGGACTTTAGGGGGTCTAGGATGCCTGTAAACCCCTTTTTTGGGCATCCAAAGTTTTCAACATTTCTGCAGGCCTAAGATGCATTTTAAGGCCATTTTTGGGCTGCTAACATATTCTGAACTTTCAGGGCTGTAGGTTGCATTTTTCATGCCAAAATTATTTTTTTGAATTTCAGTGGTCTAGGGTGTGGGTTAATGCCTGTTTCAGGCTGCAAATGTTTTTGGGACATTCAGAGTTATTTGACCCTGTTTCTGGGCCACCAACTTTTTCTGGACTTTAGGGGGTCTAGTATGCCTGTAAACCCCTTTTTTGGGCATCTAAAGTTTTCAACATTTTAGCAGGCCTAAGATGCATTTTAAGGCCTTTTTTGGGCTGCTAACATATTCTTAACTTTCAGGGGTGTAGGACGCACTTTTCGTGACAAAATTATTTTTGGGAATTCCAGTGGTCTAGGATGTGGGTTAATGCCCCTTTGAGGCTGCAAATGTGTTTGGGACATTTAGAGCTCTCTTACCCCGTTTTTAGGCTACTGTCATTTTCTGGACTTTAGGGGGTCTAGGATGCCTGTAAACCCCTTTTTTGGGCCTCCAAAGTTTTCGACATTTTTGCAGGCATAAGATGCATTTTAAGGCCTTTTTTGGGCTAACATATTCTGAACGTTCACGGATGTAAGATGCATTTTTCATGGAAACATTATTTTTGGGAATTTCAGTGGTCTAGGATGCGGGTTAATGCCCCTTTGAGGCAGCACATGTTTTTGGGACATTCAGAGCTCTCTGACCCCATTTTTAGGCCACCATCATTTTCTGGACTTTAGGGGGTCTAGGATGCCTGTAAACACCTTTTTTGGGCCTCCAAAGTTTTCTACATTTTTGCAGGCATAAGATGCATTTTAAGGCCTTTTTTGGGCTAACATATTCTGAACGTTCACGGATGTAAGATGCATTTTTCATGGAAAAATTATTTTTGGGAATTTTAGTGGTCTAGGATGCGGGTTAATGCCCCTTTGAGGCTGCACATGTTTTTGGGACATTCAGAGCTCTCTGACCCCATTTTTAGGCCACCATCATTTTCTGGACTTTAGGGGGTCTAGGATGCCTGTAAACCCCTTTTTTGGGCATCCAAAGTTTTCAACATTTCTGCAGGCCTAAGATGCATTTTAAGGCCCTTTTTGGGCTGCTAACATATTCTGAACTTTCAGGGCTGTAGGTTGCATTTTTCATGCCAAAATTATTTTTTTGAATTTCAGTGGTCTAGGGTGTGGGTTAATGCCTGTTTCAGGCTGCAAATGTTTTTGGGACATTCAGAGTTATTTGACCCTGTTTCTCGGCCACCAACTTTTTCTGGACTTTAGGGGGTCTAGTATGCCTGTAAACCCCTTTTTTGGGCATCCAAAGTTTTCAACATTTTAGCAGGCCTAATATGCATCTTAAGGCCTTTTTTGGGCTGCTAACATATTCTTAACTTTCAGGGGTATAGGATGCACTTTTCGTGACAAAATTATTTTTGGGAATTTCAGTGGTCTAGGATGCGGGTTAATGCCCCTTTGAGGCTGCAAATGTGTTTGGGACATTTAGAGCTCTCTTACCCCGTTTTTAGGCTACTGTCATTTTCTGGACTTTAGGGGGTCTAGGATGCCTGTAAACCCCTTTTTTGGGCCTCCAAAGTTTTCTACATTTTTGCAGGCATAAGATGCATTTTAAGGCCTTTTTTGGGCTAACATATTCTGAACGTTCACGGATGTAAGATGCATTTTTCATGGAAAAATTATTTTTTGGGAATTTCAGTGGTCTAGGATGCGGGTTAATGCCCCTTTCAGGCTGCACATGTTTTTGGGACATTCAGAGCTCTCTGACCCCATTTTTAGGCCACCATCATTTTCTGGACTTTAGGGGGTCTAGGATGCCTGTAAACCCCTTTTTTGGGCCTCCAAAGTTTTCCACATTTTTTCAGGCCTAAGATGCATTTTAAGGCCATTTTTGGACTGCTAACATATTCTGAACTTCAGGGCTGTTGGATGCATTTTTCGTGCCAAAATTATTTTTTTGAATTTCAGTGGTCTAGGATGCCGGTTAATGCCCGTTTCAGGCTACAAATGTTTTTGGGACATTCAGAGCTCTCTGACGCAGTTTTTGTCCCACCAACATTTTCTGGACTTTAGGGGGTCTAGGATGCCTGTAAACCCCTTTTTTGGGCCTCCAAAGTTTTCAACATTTTTGCAGGCCTAAGATGCATTTTAAGGCCCTTTTTGGGCTGCTAACATATACTGAACTTTCAGGGCTGTAGGATGCATTTTTCGTGCCAAAATTATTTCTTTGAATTTCAGTGGTCTAGGGTGCGGTTTAATGCCCCTTTCAGGCTACACGTGTTTTTGGGACATTCAGAGCTCTCTGACGCCGTTTTTGGGCCACCAACATTTTCTGGACTTTAGGGGGTCTAGGATGCCTGTAAACCCCTTTTTTGGGCCTCCAAAGTTTTCAACATTTTTGCAGGCCTAAGATGCGGTTAAAGCCTTTTTTGGACTGCTAACATATTCTGAACTTTCAGGTTTGTAGGATGCATTTTTTGTGTCTAAATTATTTTTTTGAATTTCACTGGTCTAGGATGCGGGTTAATGCCCCTTTGAGGCTGCAAATGTTTTTGGGACATTCAGAGCTCTCTAACCCCGTTTTTAGGCTACCGTCATTTTCTGGACTTTAGGGGGTCTAGGATGCCTGTAAACCCCTTTTTTGGGCCTCCAAAGTTTTCAACATTTTTGCAGGCCTAAGATGCATTTTAAGGCCCTTTTTGGGCTGCTAACATATACTGAACTTTCAGGGCTGTAGGATGCATTTTTCGTGCCAAAATTATTTCTTTGAATTTCAGTGGTCTAGGATGCGGTTTAATGCCCCTTTCAGGCTACACGTGTTTTTGGGACATTCAGAGCTCTCTGACGCAGTTTTTGGGCCACCAACATTTTCTGGACTTTAGGGGGTCTAGGATGCCTGTAAACCCCTTATTTGGGCCTCCAAAGTTTTCTACATTTTGCAGGCCTAAGATGCGGTTAAGGCCTTATTTGGACTGCTAACATATTCTGAACTTTCAGGGGTGTAGGATGCACTTTTCGTGACAAAATTATTTTTGGGAATTTCATTCGTCTAGGATGTGGGATAATGCCTCTTTGAGGCTGCAAATGTTTTTGGGACATACAGAGATCTCTTACCCCGTTTTAGGACACCATCATTTTCTGGACTTTAGGGGGGTCTAGGATGCCTGTAAACCTCTTTTTTGGGCCTCCAAAGTTTTCTACATTTTTGCAGGCCTAGGATGCATTTTAAGGCTTTTTTTGGCTAACATATTCTGAACGTTCACGGATGTAAGATACATTTTTCGGTGAAAAAATATTTTTGGGATTTTCAGTGGTCTAGGATGCGGGTTAATGCCCCTTTCAGGCTGCAAATGTTTTTGGGACATTCAGAGCTATTTGACCCTGTTTCTGGGCCACCAACTTTTTCTGGACTTTAGGGGGTCTAGTATGCCTGTAAACCCCTTTTTTGGGCATCTAAAGTTTTCAACATTTTAGCAGGCCTAAGATGCATTTTAAGGCCTTTTTTGGGCTGCTAACATATTCTTAACTTTCAGGGGTGTAGGATGCACTTTTCGTGACAAAATTATTTTTGGGAATTTCAGTGGTCTAGGATGCGGGTTAATGCCCCTTTGAGGCTGCAAATGTGTTTGGGACATTTAGAGCTCTCTTACCCCGTTTTTAGGCTACTGTCATTTTCTGGACTTTAGGGGGTCTAGGATGCCTGTAAACCCCTTTTTTGGGCCTCCAAAGTTTTCTACATTTTTGCAGGCATAAGATGCATTTTAAGGCCTTTTTTGGGCTAACATATTCTGAACGTTCACGGATGTAAGATGCATTTTTCATGGAAACATTATTTTTGGGAATTTCAGTGGTCTAAGATGCGGGTTAATGCCCCTTTGAGGCAGCACATGTTTTTGGGACATTCAGAGCTCTCTGACCCCATTTTTAGGCCACCATCATTTTCTGGACTTTAGGGGGTCTAGGATGCCTGTAAACACCTTTTTTGGGCCTCCAAAGTTTTCTACATTTTTGCAGGCATAAGATGCATTTTAAGGCCTTTTTTGGGCTAACATATTCTGAACGTTCACGGATGTAAGATGCATTTTTCATGGAAAAATTATTTTTGGGAATTTTAGTGGTCTAGGATGCGGGTTAATGCCCCTTTGAGGCTGCACATGTTTTTGGGACATTCAGAGCTCTCTGACCCCATTTTTAGGCCACCATCATTTTCTGGACTTTAGGGGGTCTAGGATGCCTGTAAACCCCTTTTTTGGGCATCCAAAGTTTTCAACATTTCTGCAGGCCTAAGATGCATTTTAAGGCCCTTTTTGGGCTGCTAACATATTCTGAACTTTCAGGGCTGTAGGTTGCATTTTTCATGCCAAAATAATTTTTTTGAATTTCAGTGGTCTAGGGTGTGGGTTAATGCCCGTTTCAGGCTGCAAATGTTTTTGGGACATTCAGAGTTATTTGACCCTGTTTCTGGGCCACCAACTTTTTCTGGACTTTAGGGGGTCTAGTATGCCTCTAAACCCCTTTTTTGGGCATCCAAAGTTTTCAACATTTTAGCAGGCCTAAGATGCATTTTAAGGCCTTTTTTGGGCTGCTAACATATTCTTAACTTTCAGGGGTGTAGGATGCACTTTTCGTGTCAAAATTACTTTTTTGAATTTCAATGGTCTAGGATGCGGGTTAATGCCCCTTTGAGGCTGCAAATGTTTTTGGGACATTCAGAGCTCTTACCCCGTTTTTAGGCCACCATCATTTTCTGGACTTTAGGGAGTCTAGAATGCCTGTAAACCCCTTTTTTGGGCTACTAAAGTTTTCAACATTTTTGCAGGCCTAAGATGCATTTTAAGACCTTTTTTGGGCTGCTAACATATTCTTAACTTTCAGGGGTGTAGGATGCACTTTTCGTGACAAAATTATTTTTGGGAATTTCAGTGGTCTAGGATGCGGGTTAATGCCCCTTTGAGGCTGCAAATGTGTTAAGGACATTTAGAGCTCTCTTACCCTGTTTTTAGGCTACTGTCATTTTCTGGACTTTAGGGGGTCTAGGATGCCTGTAAACCCCTTTTTTGGGCCTCCAAAGTTTTCTACATTTTTGCAGGCATAAGATGCATTTTAAGGCCTTTTTTGGGCTAACATATTCTGAACGTTCACGGATGTAAGATGCATTTTTCATGGAAACATTATTTTTGGGAATTTCAGTGGTCTAGGATGCGGTTTAATGCCCCTTTCAGGCTACACGTGTTTTTGGGACATTCAGAGCTCTCTGACGCCGTTTTTGGGCCACCAACATTTTCTGGACTTTAGGGGGTCTAGGATGCCTGTAAACACCTTTTTTGGGCCTCCAAAGTTTTCTACATTTTTGCAGGCCTAAGATGCGGTTAAAGCCTTTTTTGGACTGCTAACATATTCTGAACTTTCAGGGTTGTAGGATGCATTTTTTGTGTCAAAATTATTTTTTTGAATTTCACTGGTCTAGGATGCGGGTTAATGCCCCTTTGAGGCTGCAAATGTTTTTGGGACATACAGAGCTCTCTTACCCCGTTTTAGGCCACCATCATTTTCTGGACTTTAGGGGGGGTCTAGGATGCCTGTAAACCTCTTTTTTGGGCCTCCAAAGTTTTCTACATTTTTGCAGGCCTAAGATGCATTTTAAGGCTTTTTTTGGCTAAAATATTCTGAACATTCACGGATGTAAGATA
The DNA here is from genome assembly GCF_040938575.1 of Ambystoma mexicanum. Classification (NCBI taxonomy): domain Eukaryota; kingdom Metazoa; phylum Chordata; class Amphibia; order Caudata; family Ambystomatidae; genus Ambystoma; species Ambystoma mexicanum. The sequence continues at coordinate 111,014,591 of NC_090936.1, read as the reverse complement.
CATTTTTCGGTGAAAAAATATTTTTGGGATTTTCAGTGGTCTAGGATGCGGGTTAATGCCCCTTTCAGGCTGCAAATGTTTTTGGGACATTCAGAGCTATTTGACCCTGTTTCTGGGCCACCAACTTTTTCTGGACTTTAGGGGGTCTAGTATGCCTGTAAACCCCTTTTTTGGGCATCTAAAGTTTTCAACATTTTAGCAGGCCTAAGATGCATTTTAAGGCCTTTTTTGGGCTGCTAACATATTCTTAACTTTCAGGGGTGTAGGATGCACTTTTCGTGACAAAATTATTTTTGGGAATTTCAGTGGTCTAGGATGCGGGTTAATGCCCCTTTGAGGCTGCAAATGTGTTTGGGACATTTAGAGCTCTCTTACCCCGTTTTTAGGCTACTGTCATTTTCTGGACTTTGGGGGTCTAGGATGCCTGTAAACCCCTTTTTTGGGCCTCCAAAGTTTTCTACATTTTTGCAGGCATAAGATGCATTTTAAGGCATTTTTTGGGCTAACATATTCTGAACGTTCACAGATGTAAGATGCATTTTTCATGGAAACATTATTTTTGGGAATTTCAGTGGTCTAGGATGCGGGTTAATGCCCCTTTGAGGCAGCACATGTTTTTGGGACATTCAGAGCTCTCTGACCCCATTTTTAGGCCACCATCATTTTCTGGACTTTAGGGGGTCTAGGAAGCCTGTAAACACCTTTTTTGGGCCTCCAAAGTTTTCTACATTTTTGCAGGCAAAAGATGCATTTTAAGGCCTTTTTTGGACTGCTAACATATTCTGAACTTCAGGGCTGTTGGATGCATTTTTCGTGTCAAAATTACTTTTTTGAATTTCAATGGTCTGGGATGCGGGTTAATGCCCCTTTGAGGCTGCAAATGTTTTTGGGACATTCAGAGCTCTTACCCCGTTTTTAGGCCACCATCATTTTCTGGACTTTAGGGAGTCTAGAATGCCTGTAAACCCCTTTTTTGGGCTACTAAAGTTTTCAACATTTTTGCAGGCCTAAGATGCATTTTAAGGCCTTTTTTGGGCTGCTAACATATTCTTAACTTTCAGGGGTGTAGGATGCACTTTTCGTGACAAAATTATTTTTGGGAATTTCAGTGGTCTAGGATGCGGGTTAATGCCCCTTTGAGGCAGCACATGTTTTTGGGACATTCAGAGCTCTCTGACCCCATTTTTAGGCCACCATCATTTTCTGGACTTTAGGGGGTCTAGGATGCCTGTAAACACCTTTTTTGGGCATCCAAAGTTTTCAACATTTTTGCAGGCCTAAGATGCATGTTAAGGCCCTTTTTGGGCTGCTAACATATTCTGAACTTTCAGGGCTGTAGGATGCACTTTTCGTGACAAAATTATTTTTGGGAATTTCAGTGGTCTAGGATGCGGGTTAATGCCCCTTTGAGGCTGGACATGTTTTTGAGACATTCAGAGCTCTCTGACGCAGTTTTTGGCCCACCAACTTTTTCTGGACTTTAGGGGGTCTAGGATGCCTGTAAACACCTTTTTTGGGCCTCCAAAGTTTACTACATTTTTGCAGGCAAAAGATGCATTTTAAGGCCTTTTTTGGACTGCTAACATATTCTGAACTTCAGGGCTGTTGGATGCATTTTTCGTGTCAAAATTACTTTTTTGAATTTCAATGGTCTAGGATGCGGGTTAATGCCCCTTTGAGGCTGCAAATGTTTTTGGGACATTCAGAGCTCTTACCCCGTTTTTAGGCCACCATCATTTTCTGGACTTTAGGGAGTCTAGAATGCCTGCAAACCCCTTTTTTGGGCTACTAAAGTTTTCAACATTTTTGCAGGCCTAAGATGCATTTTAAGGCCTTTTTTGGGCTGGTAACATATTCTTAACTTTCAGTGGTGTAGGATGCACTTTTCGTGACAAAATTATTTTTTGGAATTTCAGTGGTCTAGGATGCGGGTTAATGCCCCTTTGAGGCTGCAAATGTGTTTGGGACATTTAGAGCTCTCTTACCCCGTTTTTAGGCTACTGTCATTTTCTGGACTTTAGGGGGTCTAGGATGCCTGTAAACCCCTTTTTTGGGCCTCCAAAGTTTTCTACATTTTAGCAGGCATAAGATGCATTTTAAGGCCTTTTTTGGGCTAACATATTCTGAACGTTCACGGATGTAAGATGCATTTTTCATGGAAAAATTATTTTTGGGAATTTCAGTGGTCTAGGATGCGGGTTAATGCCCCTTTGAGGCTGCACATGTTTTTGGGACATTCAGAGCTCTCTGACCCCATTTTTAGGCCACCATCATTTTCTGGACTTTAGGGGGTCAAGGATGCCTGTAAACCCCTTTTTTGGGCATCCAAAGTTTTCAACATTTTTGCAGGCCTAAGATGCATTTTAAGGCCTTTTTTGGGCTGCTAACATATTCTGAACTTTCAGGGCTGTAGGATGCACTTTTCGTGACAAAATTATTTTTGGGAATTTCAGTGGTCTAGGATGCGGGTTAATGCCCCTTTGAGGCTGCAAATGTTTTTGGGACATTCAGAGCTCTTACCCCGTTTTTAGGCCACCATCATTTTCTGGACTTTAGGGGGTCTAGGATGCCTGTAAACCTCTTTTTTAGGCATCCAAAGTTTTCAACATTTTTGCAGGCCTAAGATGCATTTTAAGGCCCTTTTTGAGCTGCTAACATATTCTGAACTTTCAGGGCTGTAGGATGCACTTTTCGTGACAAAATTATTTTTGGGAATTTCAGTGGTCTAGGATACGGGTTAATGCCCCTTTGAGGCTGGACATGTTTTTGAGACATTCAGAGCTCTCTGACGCAGTTTTTGGCCCACCAGCTTTTTCTGGACTTTAGGGGGTCTAGGATGCCTGTAAACACCTTTTTTGGGCCTCCAAAGTTTTCTACATTTTTGCAGGCATAAAATGCATTTTAAGGCCTTTTTTGGACTGCTAACATATTCTGAACTTCAGGGCTGTTGGATGCATTTTTCGTGTCAAAATTACTTTTTTGAATTTCAATGGTCTAGAATGCGGGTTAATGCCCCTTTGAGGCTGAAAATGGTTTTGGGACATTCAGAGCTCTTACCCCGTTTTTAGGCCACCATCATTTTCTGGACTTTAGGGGGTCTAGAATGCCTGTAAACCCCTTTTTTGGGCTACCAAAGTTTTCAACATTTTTGCAGGCCTAAGATGCATTTTAAGGCCTTTTTTGGGCTGATAACATATTCTTAACTTTCAGTGGTGTAGGATGCACTTTTCGTGACAAAATTATTTTTGGGAATTTCAGTGGTCTAGGATGCGGGTTAATGCCCCTTTGAGGCTGCAAATGTGTTTGGGACATTTAGAGCTCTCTTACCCTGTTTTTAGGCTACTGTCATTTTCTGGACTTTAGGGGGTCTAGGATGCCTGTAAACCCCTTTTTTGGGACTCCAAAGTTTTCTACATTTTTGCAGGCCTAGGATGCATTTTAAGGCTTTTTTTGGCTAACATATTCTGAACGTTCACGGATGTAAGATACATTTTTCGGTGAAAAAATATTTTTGGGATTTTCAGTGGTCTAGGATGCGGGTTAATGCCCCTTTCAGGCTGCAAATGTTTTTGGGACATTCAGAGCTATTTGACCCTGTTTCTGGGCCACCAACTTTTTCTGGACTTTAGGGGGTCTAGTATGCCTGTAAACCCCTTTTTTGGGCATCTAAAGTTTTCAACATTTTAGCAGGCCTAAGATGCATTTTAAGGCCTTTTTTGGGCTGCTAACATATTCTTAACTTTCAGGGGTGTAGGATGCACTTTTCGTGACAAAATTATTTTTGGGAATTTCAGTGGTCTAGGATGCGGGTTAATGCCCCTTTGAGGCTGCAAATGTGTTTGGGACATTCAGAGCTCTCTGACCCCATTTTTAGGCCACCATCATTTTATGGACTTTAGGGGGTCTAGGATGCCTGTAAACACCTTTTTTGGGCCTCCAAAGTTTTCTACATTTTTGCAGGCATAAGATGCATTTTAAGGCCTTTTTTGGGCTAACATATTCTGAACGTTCACGGATGTAAGATGCATTTTTCATGGAAAAATTATTTTTGGGAATTTTAGTGGTCTAGGATGCGGGTTAATGCCCCTTTGAGGCTGCACATGTTTTTGGGACATTCAGAGCTCTCTGACCCCATTTTTAGGCCACCATCATTTTCTGGACTTTAGGGGGTCTAGGATGCCTGTAAACCCCTTTTTTGGGCATCCAAAGTTTTCAACATTTCTGCAGGCCTAAGATGCATTTTAAGGCCCTTTTTGGGCTGCTAACATATTCTGAACTTTCAGGGCTGTAGGTTGCATTTTTCATGCCAAAATTATTTTTTTGAATTTCAGTGGTCTAGGGTGTGGGTTAATGCCTGTTTCAGGCTGCAAATGTTTTTGGGACATTCAGAGTTATTTGACCCTGTTTCTGGGCCACCAACTTTTTCTGGACTTTAGGGGGTCTAGTATGCCTGTAAACCCCTTTTTTGGGCATCCAAAGTTTTCAACATTTTAGCAGGCCTAAGATGCATTTTAAGGCCTTTTTTGGGCTGCTAACATATTCTTAACTTTCAGGGGTATAGGATGCACTTTTCGTGACAAAATTATTTTTGGGAATTTCAGTGGTCTAGGATGCGGGTTAATGCCCCTTTGAGGCTGCAAATGTGTTTGGGACATTTAGAGCTCTCTTACCCCGTTTTTAGGCTACTGTCATTTTCTGGACTTTAGGGGGTCTAGGATGCCTGTAAACCCCTTTTTTGGGCCTCCAAAGTTTTCTACATTTTTGCAGGCATAAGATGCATTTTAAGGCCTTTTTTGGGCTAACATATTCTGAACGTTCACGGATGTAAGATGCATTTTTCATGGAAAAATTATTTTTTGGGAATTTCAGTGGTCTAGGATGCGGGTTAATGCCCCTTTCAGGCTGCACATGTTTTTGGGACATTCAGAGCTCTCTGACCCCATTTTTAGGCCACCATCATTTTCTGGACTTTAGGGGGTCTAGGATGCCTGTAAACCCCTTTTTTGGGCCTCCAAAGTTTTCCACATTTTTGCAGGCCTAAGATGCATTTTAAGGCCTTTTTTGGACTGCTAACATATTCTGAACTTCAGGGCTGTTGGATGCATTTTTCGTGCCAAAATTATTTTTTTGAATTTCAGTGGTCTAGGATGCCGGTTAATGCCCGTTTCAGGCTACAAATGTTTTTGGGACATTCAGAGCTCTCTGACGCAGTTTTTGTCCCACCAACATTTTCTTGACTTTAGGGGGTCTAGGATGCCTGTAAACCCCTTTTTTGGGCCTCCAAAGTTTTCAACATTTTTGCAGGCCTAAGATGCATTTTAAGGCTCTTTTTGGGCTGCTAACATATACTGAACTTTCAGGGCTGTAGGATGCATTTTTCGTGCCAAAATTATTTATTTGAATTTCAGTGGTCTAGGGTGCGGTTTAATGCCCCTTTCAGGCTACACGTGTTTTTGGGACATTCAGAGCTCTCTGACGCCGTTTTTGGGCCACCAACATTTTCTGGACTTTAGGGGGTCTAGGATGCCTGTAAACCCCTTTTTTGGGACTCCAAAGTTTTCAACATTTTTGCAGGCCTAAGATGCGGTTAAAGCCTTTTTTGGACTGCTAACATATTCTGAACTTTCAGGGTTGTAGGATGCATTTTTTGTGTCTAAATTATTTTTTTGAATTTCACTGGTCTAGGATGCGGGTTAATGCCCCTTTGAGGCTGCAAATGTTTTTGGGACATTCAGAGCTCTCTAACCCCGTTTTTAGGCTACCGTCATTTTCTGGACTTTAGGGGGTCTAGGATGCCTGTAAACCCCTTTTTTGGGCCTCCAAAGTTTTCAACATTTCTGCAGGCCTAAGATGCATTTTAAGGCCCTTTTTGGGCTGCTAACATATACTGAACTTTCAGGGCTGTAGGATGCATTTTTCGTGCCAAAATTATTTCTTTGAATTTCAGTGGTCTAGGATGCGGTTTAATGCCCCTTTCAGGCTACACGTGTTTTTGGGACATTCAGAGCTCTCTGACGCAGTTTTTGGGCCACCAACATTTTCTGCACTTTAGGGGGTCTAGGATGCCTGTAAACCCTTTATTTGGGCCTCCAAAGTTTTCTACATTTTGCAGGCCTAAGATGCGGTTAAGGCCTTATTTGGACTGCTAACATATTCTGAACTTTCAGGGGTGTAGGATGCACTTTTCGTGACAAAATTATTTTTGGGAATTTCATTCGTCTAGGATGTGGGATAATGCCTCTTTGAGGCTGCAAATGTTTTTGGGACATTCAGAGCTATTTGACCCTGTTTCTGGGCCACCAACTTTTTCTGGACTTTAGGGGGTCTAGTATGCCTGTAAACCCCTTTTTTGGGCATCTAAAGTTTTCAACATTTTAGCAGGCCTAAGATGCATTTTAAGGCCTTTTTTGGGCTGCTAACATATTCTTAACTTTCAGGGGTGTAGGATGCACTTTTCGTGACAAAATTATTTTTGGGAATTTCAGTGGTCTAGGATGCGGGTTAATGCCCCTTTGAGGCTGCAAATGTGTTTGGGACATTTAGAGCTCTCTTACCCTGTTTTTAGGCTACTGTCATTTTCTGGACTTTAGGGGGTCTAGGATGCCTGTAAACCCCTTTTTTGGGCCTCCAAAGTTTTCTACATTTTTGCAGGCATAAGATGCATTTTAAGGCCTTTTTTGGGCTAACATATTCTGAACGTTCACGGATGTAAGATGCATTTTTCATGGAAACATTATTTTTGGGAATTTCAGTGGTCTAGGATGCGGGTTAATGCCCCTTTGAGGCAGCACATGTTTTTGGGACATTCAGAGCTCTCTGACCCCATTTTTAGGCCACCATCATTTTCTGGACTTTAGGGGGTCTAGGATGCCTGTAAACACCTTTTTTGGGCCTCCAAAGTTTTCTACATTTTTGCAGGCATAAGATGCATTTTAAGGCCTTTTTTGGGCTAACATATTCTGAACGTTCACGGATGTAAGATGCATTTTTCATGGAAAAATTATTTTTGGGAATTTTAGTGGTCTAGGATGCGGGTTAATGCCCCTTTGAGGCTGCACATGTTTTTGGGACATTCAGAGCTCTCTGACCCCATTTTTAGGCCACCATCATTTTCTGGACTTTAGGGGGTCTAGGATGCCTGTAAACCCCTTTTTTGGGCATCCAAAGTTTTCAACATTTCTGCAGGCCTAAGATGCATTTTAAGGCCCTTTTTGGGCTGCTAACATATTCTGAACTTTCAGGGCTGTAGGTTGCATTTTTCATGCCAAAATAATTTTTTTGAATTTCAGTGGTCTAGGATGCGGGTTAATGCCCCTTTGAGGCTGCAAATGTTTTTGGGACATTTAGAGCGCTCTGACCCCATTTTTAGGCTACTGTCATTTTCTGGCCTTTAGGGGGTCTAGGATGCCTGTAAACCCCTTTTTTGGGCCTCCAAAGTTTTCTACATTTTTGCAGGCCTAAGATGCAGTTAAAGCCTTTTTTGTACTGCTAACATATTCTGAACTTTCAGGGTTGTAGGATGCATTTTTTGTGCCAAAATTATTTTTTTGGATTTCAGTGGTCTAGGATGCAGGTTAATGCCCTTTGAGGCTGCAAATGTTTTTGGGACATTCAGAGCTCTCTAACCCCGTTTTTAGGCTACCGTCGTTTTCTGGTCTTTAGGGTGTCTAGGATGCCTGTAAACCCCTTTTTTGGGCCTCCAAAGTTTTCTACATTTTTGCAGGCCTAAGATGCATTTTAAGGCCTTTTTGGGCTGCTAACATATTCTGAACTTTCAGGGTTGTAGGATGCATTTTTTGTGTCAAAATTATTTTTTTGAATTTCACTGGTCTAGGATGCGGGTTAATGCCCCTTTGAGGCTGCAAATGTTTTTGGGACATTTAGAGCGCTCTGACCCCATTTTTAGGCTACTCTCATTTTCTGGACTTTAGGGGGTCTAGGATGCCTGTAAACCCCTTATTTGGGCCTCCAAAGTTTTCTACATTTTGCAGGCCTAAGATGCGGTTAAGGCCTTATTTGGATTGCTAACATATTCTGAACTTTCAGGGGTGTAGGATGCACTTTTCGTGACAAAATTATTTTTGGGAATTTCAGTCGTCTAGGATGTGGGATAATGCCTCTTTGAGGCTGCAAATGTTTTTGGGACATACAGAGCTCTCTTACCCCGTTTTAGGCCACCATCATTTTCTGGACTTTAGGGGGGTCTAGGATGCCTGTAAACCTCTTTTTTGGGCCTCCAAAGTTTTCTACATTTTTGCAGGCCTAAGATGCATTTTAAGGCTTTTTTTGGCTAACATATTCTGAACGTTCATGGATGTAAGATACATTTTTCGGTGAAAAAATATTTTTGGGATTTTCAGTGGTCTAGGATGCGGGTTAATGCCCCTTTCAGGCTGCAAATGTTTTTGGGACATTCAGAGCTATTTGACCCTGTTTCTGGGCCACCAACTTTTTCTGGACTATAGGGGGTCTAGGATGCCTGTAAACCCCTTTTTTGGACATCCAAAGTTTTCAACATTTTTGCAGACCTAAAATGCATTTTAAGGCCTTTTTTTGGGCTGCTAACATATCCTTAACTTTCAGGGGTGTAGGATGCACTTTTCGTGACAAAATTATTTTTGGGAATTTCAGTGGTAAGGATGCAGGTTAATGCCCCTTGAGGCTGCAAATGTTTTTGGGACATTTAGAGCTCTCTGACCCCCTTTTTAGGCTACTGTCATTTTCTGGCCTTTAGGGGGTCTAGGATGCCTGTAAACCCCTTTTTTGGGCCTCCAAAGTTTTCTACATTTTTGCAGGCCTAAGATGCATTTTAAGGCCTTTTTTGGGCTGATAACATATTCTTAACTTTCAGTGGTGTAGGATGCACTTTTCGTGACAAAATTATTTTTGGGAATTTCAGTGGTCTAGGATGCGGGTTAATTCCCCTTTGAGGCTGCAAATGTGTTTGGGACATTTAGAGCTCTCTTACCCCGTTTTTAGGCTACTGTCATTTTCTGGACTTTAGGGGGTCTAGGATGCCTGTAAACCCCTTTTTTGGGCCTCCAAATCTTTCAACATTTTTGCAGGCCTAAGATGCATTTTAAGGCCTTTTTTGGTCTGATAACATATTCTTAACTTTCAGTGGTGTAGGATGCACTTTTCGTGTCAAAATTATTTTTTTGAATTTCACTGGTCTAGGATGCGGGTTAATGCCCCTTTGAGGCTGCAAATGTTTTTGGGACATTTAGAGCGCTCTGACCCCATTTTTAGGCTACTCTCATTTTCTGGACTTTAGGGGGTCTAGGATGCCTGTAAACCCCTTATTTGGGCCTCCAAAGTTTTCTACATTTTGCAGGCCTAAGATGCGGTTAAGGCCTTATTTGGATTGCTAACATATTCTGAACTTTCAGGGGTGTAGGATGCACTTTTCGTGACAAAATTATTTTTGGGAATTTCAGTCGTCTAGCGTGTGGGATAATGCCTCTTTGAGGCTGCAAATGTTTTTGGGACATACAGAGCTCTCTTACCCCGTTTTAGGCCACCATCATTTTCTGGACTTTAGGGGGGTCTAGGATGCCTGTAAACCTCTTTTTTGGGCCTCCAAAGTTTTCTACATTTTTGCAGGCCTAAGATGCATTTTAAGGCTTTTTTTGGCTAACATATTCTGAACGTTCATGGATGTAAGATACATTTTTCGGTGAAAAAATATTTTTGGGATTTTCAGTGGTCTAGGATGCGGGTTAATGCCCCTTTCAGGCTGCAAATGTTTTTGGGACATTCAGAGCTATTTGACCCTGTTTCTGGGCCACCAACTTTTTCTGGACTTTAGGGGGTCTAGTATGCCTGTAAACCCCTTTTTTGGGCATCTAAAATTTTCTACATTTTTGCAGGCCTAAGATGCATTTTAAGGCCTTTTTTGGGCTGCTAACATATTCTTAACTTTCAGGGGTGTAGGATGCATTTTTCATGGAAACATTATTTTTGGGAATTTCAGTGGTCTAGGATGGGGGTTATTGCCCCTTTGAGGCTGCAAATGTGTTTGGGACATTTAGAGCTCTCTTACCCCGTTTTTAGGCTACTGTCATTTTCTGGACTTTAGGGGGTCTAGGATGCCTGTAAACCCCTTTTTTGGGCCTCCAAAGTTTTCTACATTTTAGCAGGCATAAGATGCATTTTAAGGCCTTTTTTGGGCTAACATATTCTGAACGTTCACGGATGTAAGATGCATTTTTCATGGAAAAATTATTTTTGAGAATTTCAGTGGTCTAGGATGCGGGTTAATGCCCCTTTGAGGATGCACGTGTTTTTGGGACATTCAGAGCTCTCTGACCCCATTTTTAGGCCACCATCATTTTCTGGACTTTAGGGGGTCTAGGATGCCTGTAAACCTCTTTTTTGGGCCTCCAAAGTTTTCAACATTTTTGCAGGCCTAAGATGCATTTTAAGGCCTTTTTTGGGCTGATAACATATTCTTAACTTTCAGTGGTGTAGGATGCACTTTTCGTGACAAAATTATTTTTGGGAATTTCAGTGGTCTAGGATGCGGGTTAATGCCCCTTTGAGGGTGCAAATGTGTTTGGGACATTTAGTGCTCTCTTACCCCGTTTTTAGGCTACTGTCATTTTCTGGACTTTAGGGGGTCTAGGATGCCTGTAAACCCCTTTTTTGGGACTCCAAAGTTTTCTACATTTTTGCAGGCTTAAGATGCATTTTAAGGCCCTTTTTGGGCTGCTAACATATACTGAACGTTCACGGGTGTAGGATGCATTTTCCCTGCCCAAAATATTTTTGGGAAATTCAGTTGTCTAGGATGCGGGTTAATGCCCCTTTGAGGCTGCAAATGTTTTTGGGACATTCAGAGCTCTCTAACCCCGTTTTTAGGCTACCGTCGTTTTCTGGACTTTAGGGTGTCTAGTATGCCTGTAAACCCCTTTTTTGGGCCTCCAAATTTTCTACATTTTTACAGGCCTAAGATGCGGTTAGGGCCTTTTCTGGACTGCTAACATATTCTGAACGTTCAGGGCTGTAGGATGCATTTTTCGTGCCAAAATTATTTTTTGGAATTTCAGTGGTCTAGGATGCAGGTTAATTAACCTTTCAGGCTGCAAATGTTTTTGGGACATTCAGAGCTATTTGACCCTGTTTCTGGGCCACCAACTTTTTCTGGACGTTAGGGGGTCTAGGATGCCTGTAAAGCCCTTTTTTGTGTATCGAAAGTTTTCAACATTTTTGCAGGCCTAAGATGCAGTTTAAGGCCTTTTTTGGGCTGCTAACATATTCTGAACTTTCAGGGCTGTGGGATGCATTTTTCGTGCCAAAATTATTTTTTTGAATTTCAGTGGTCTAGGATGCGGGTTAATGCCCCTTTCAGGCTGCACATGTTTTTGGGACATTCAGAGCTCTCTGATGCAATTTTTGGGCCACCAACATTTTCTGGACTTTAAGGGGTCTAGGATGCCTGTAAACCCCTTTTTTGGGCCTCCAAAGTTTTCTACATTTTTGCAGGCATAAGATGCATTTTAAGGCCTTTTTTGGACTGCTAACATATTCTGAACTTCAGGGCTGTTGGATGCATTTTTCGTGTCAAAATTACTTTTTTGAATTTCAATGGTCTAGGATGCGGGTTAATGCCCCTTTGAGGCTGCAAATGTTTTTGGGACATTCAGAGTTCTTACCCCGTTTTTAGGCCACCATCATTTTCTGGACTTTAGGGGGTCTAGAATGCCTGTAAACCCCTTTTTTGGGCTACCAAAGTTTTCAACATTTTTGCAGGCCTAAGGTGCATTTTAAGGCCTTTTTTGGGCTGATAACATATTCTTAACTTTCAGTGGTGTAGGATGCACTTTTCGTGACAAAATTATTTTTGGGAATTTCAGTGGTCTAGGATGCGGGTTAATTCCCCTTTGAGGCTGCAAATGTGTTTGGGACATTTAGAGCTCTCTTACCCCGTTTTTAGGCTACTGTCATTTTCTGGACTTTAGGGGGTCTAGGATGCCTGTAAACCCCTTTTTTGGGCCTCCAAATCTTTCAACATTTTTGCAGGCCTAAGATGCATTTTAAGGCCTTTTTTGGTCTGATAACATATTCTTAACTTTCAGTGGTGTAGGATGCACTTTTCGTGTCAAAATTATTTTTTTGAATTTCACTGGTCTAGGATGCGGGTTAATGCCCCTTTGAGGCTGCAAATGTTTTTGGGACATTTAGAGCGCTCTGACCCCATTTTTAGGCTACTCTCATTTTCTGGACTTTAGGGGGTCTAGGATGCCTGTAAACCCCTTATTTGGGCCTCCAAAGTTTTCTACATTTTGCAGTCCTAAGATGCGGTTAAGGCCTTATTTGGACTGCTAACATATTCTGAACTTTCAGGGGTGTAGGATGCACTTTTCGTGACAAAATTATTTTTGTGAATTTCAGTCGTCTAGGGTGTGGGATAATGCCTCTTTGAGGCTGCAAATGTTTTTGGGACATACAGAGCTCTCTTACCCCGTTTTAGGCCACCATCATTTTCTGGACTTTAGGGGGGTCTAGGATGCCTGTAAACCTCTTTTTTGGGCCTCCAAAGTTTTCTACATTTTTGCAGGCCTAAGATGCATTTTAAGGCTTTTTTTGGCTAACATATTCTGAACGTTCACGGATGTAAGATACATTTTTCGGTGAAAAAATATTTTTGGGATTTTCAGTGGTCTAGGATGCGGGTTAATGCCCCTTTCAGGCTGCAAATGTTTTTGGGACATTCAGAGCTATTTGACCCTGTTTCTGGGCCACCAATTTTTTCTGGACTTTAGGGGGTCTAGTATGCCTGTAAACCCCTTTTTTGGGCATCTCAAGTTTTCAACATTTTAGCAGGCCTAAGATGCATTTTAAGGCCTTTTTTGGGCTGCTAACATATTCTTAACTTTCAGGGGTGTAGGATGCACTTTTCGTGACAAAATTATTTTTGGGAATTTCAGTGGTCTAGGATGCGGGTTAATGCCCCTTTGAGGCTGGACATGTTTTTGAGACATTCAGAGCTCTCTGACGCAGTTTTTGGCCCACCAACTTTTTCTGGACTTTAGGGGGTCTAGGATGCCTGTAAACACCTTTTTTGGGCCTCCAAAGTATACTACATTTTTGCAGGCAAAAGATGCATTTTAAGGCCTTTTTTGGACTGCTAACATATTATGAACTTCAGGGCTGTTGGATGCATTTTTCGTGTCAAAATTACTTTTTTGAATTTCAATGGTCTAGGATGCGGGTTAATGCCCCTTTGAGGCTGCAAATGTTTTTGGGACATTCAGAGCTCTTAGACCGTTTTTAGGCCACCATCATTTTCTGGACTTTAGGGTGTCTAGAATGCCTGTAAACCCCTTTTTTGGGCTACTAAAGTTTTCAACATTTTTGCAGGCCTAAGATGCATTTTAAGGCCTTTTTTGGGCTGGTAACATATTCTTAACTTTCAGTGGTGTAGGATGCACTTTTCGTGACAAAATTATTTCATGGAATTTCAGTGGTCTAGGATGTGGGTTATTGCCCCTTTGAGGCTGCAAATGTGTTTGGGACATTTAAAGCTCTCTTACCCCGTTTTTAGGCTACTGTCATTTTCTGGACTTTAGGGGGTCTAGGATGCCTGTAAACCCCTTTTTTGGGCCTCCAAAGTTTTCTACATTTTAGCAGGCATAAAATGCATTTTAAGGCCTTTTTTGGGCTAACATATTCTGAACGTTCACGGATGTAAGATGCATTTTTCATGGAAAAATTATTTTTGGGAATTTCAGTGGTCTAGGATGCGGGTTAATGCCCCTTTGAGGCTGCACATGTTTTTGGGACATTCAGAGCTCTCTGACCCCATTTTTAGGCCACCATCATTTTCTGGACTTTAGGGGGTCTAGGATGCCTGTAAACCCCTTTTTTGGGCATCCAATGTTTTCAACATTTTTGCAGGCCTAAGATGCATTTTAAGGCCTTTTTTGGGCTGCTAACATATTCTGAACTTTCAGGGCTGTAGGATGCACTTTTCGTGACAAAATTATTTTTGGGAATTTCAGTGGTCTAGGATGCGGGTTAATGCCCCTTTGAGGCTGCAAATGTTTTTGGGACATTCAGAGCTCTTACCCGTTTTTAGGCCACCATCATTTTCTGGACTTTAGGGGGTCTAGGATGCCTGTAAACCCCTTTTTTGGGCATCCAAAGTTTTCAACATTTTTGCAGGCCTAAGATGCATTTTAAGGCCCTTTTTGGGCTGCTAACATATTCTGAACTTTCAGGGCTGTAGGATGCACTTTTCGTGACAAAATTATTTTTGGGAATTTCAGTGGTCTAGGATGCGGGTTAATGTCCCTTTGAGGCTGGACATGTTTTTGAGACATTCAGAGCTCTCTGACGCAGTTTTTGGCCCACCAACTTTTTCTGGACTTTAGGGGGTCTAGGATGCCTGTAAACACCTTTTTTGGGCCTCCAAAGTTTTCTACATTTTTGAAGGCATAAGATGCATTTTAAGGCCTTTTTTGGACTGCTAACATATTCTGAACTTCAGGGCTGTTGGATGCATTTTTCGTGTCAAAATTACTTTTTTGAATTTCAATGGTCTAGGATGCGGGTTAATGCCCCTTTGAGGCTGCAAATGTTTTTGGGACATTCAGAGCTCTTACCCTGTTTTTAGGCCACCATCATTTTCTGGACTTTAGGGGGTCTAGAATGCCTGTAAACCCCTTTTTTGGGCTACCAAAGTTTTCAACATTTTTGCAGGCCTAAGATGCATTTTAAGGCCTTTTTTGGGCTGATAACATATTCTTAACTTTCAGTGGTGTAGGATGCACTTTTCGTGACAAAATTATTTTTGGGAATTTCAGTGGTCTAGGATGCGGGTTAATTCCCCTTTGAGGCTGCAAATGTGTTTGGGACATTTAGAGCTCTCTTACCCCGTTTTTAGGCTACTGTCATTTTCTGGACTTTAGCGGGTCTAGGATGCCTGTAAACCCCTTTTTTGGGCCTCCAAATCTTTCAACATTTTTGCAGGCCTAAGATGCATTTTAAGGCCTTTTTTGGTCTGATAACATATTCTTAGCTTTCAGTGGTGTAGGATGCACTTTTCGTGTCAAAATTATTTTTTTGAATTTCACTGGTCTAGGATGCGGGTTAATGCCCCTTTGAGGCTGCAAATGTTTTTGGGACATTTAGAGCGCTCTGACCCCATTTTTAGGCTACTCTCATTTTCTGGACTTTAGGGGGTCTAGGATGCCTGTAAACCCCTTATTTGGGCCTCCAAAGTTTTCTACATTTTGCAGTCCTAAGATGCGGTTAAGGCCTTATTTGGACTGCTAACATATTCTGAACTTTCAGGGGTGTAGGATGCACTTTTCGTGACAAAATTATTTTTGTGAATTTCAGTCGTCTAGGATGTGGGATAATGCCTCTTTGAGGCTGCAAATGTTTTTGGGACATACAGAGCTCTCTTACCCCGTTTTAGGCCACCATCATTTTCTGGACTTTAGGGGGGTCTAGGATGTCTGTAAACCTCTTTTTTGGGCCTCCAAAGTTTTCTACATTTTTGCAGGCCTAAGATGCATTTTAAGGCTTTTTTTGGCTAACATATTCTGAACGTTCATGGATGTAAGATACATTTTTCGGTGAAAAAATATTTTTGGGATTTTCAGTGGTCTAGGATGCGGGTTAATGCCCCTTTCAGGCTGCAAATGTTTTTGGGACATTCAGAGCTATTTGACCCTGTTTCTGGGCCACCAATTTTTTCTGGACTTTAGGGGGTCTAGTATACCTGTAAACCCCTTTTTTGGGCATCTCAAGTTTTCAACATTTTAGCAGGCCTAAGATGCATTTTAAGGCCTTTTTTGGGCTGCTAACATATTCTTAACTTTCAGGGGTGTAGGATGCACTTTTCGTGCCAAAATTATTTTTGGGGATTTTAGTGGTCTAGGATGCATGTTAATGAACCTTTCAGGCTACAAATGTTTCTGGGACATTCAGAGCTCTCTGACACAGTTTTTGGGCCACCAACTTTTTCTGCACTTTAGGGGGTCTAGTATACCTGTAAACCCCTTTTTTGGGCCTCCAAAGTTTTCAACATTTTTGCAGGCCTAAGATGCATTTTAAGGCCCTTTTTGGGCTGCTAACATATTCTGAACTTTCAGGGCTGTAGGATGCATTTTTTGTGCCAAAATTATTCTTTGGAATTTCAGTGGTCTAGGATGGGGTTAATGCCCATTTGAGGCTGGACATGTTTTTCAGACATTCAGAGCTCTCTGACGCAGTTTTTGGCTCACCAACTTTTTCTGGACTTTAGGGGGTCTAGGATGCCTGTAAACACCTTTTTTGGGCCTCCAAAGTTTTCTACATTTTTGCAGGCATAAGATGCATTTTAAGGCCTTTTTTGGACTGCTAACATATTCTGAACTTCAGGGCTGTTGGATGCATTTTTCGTGTCAAAATTACTTTTTTGAATTTCAATGGTCTAGGATGCGGATTAATGCCCCTTTGAGGCTGCAAATGTTTTTGGGACATTCAGAGCTCTTACCCCGTTTTTAGGCCACCATCATTTTCTGGACTTTAGGGGGTCTAGAATGCCTGTAAACCCCTTTTTTGGGCTACCAAAGTTTTCAACATTTTTGCAGGCCTAAGATGCATTTTAAGGCCTTTTTTGGGCTGCTAACATATTCTTAACTTTCAGTGGTGTAGGATGCACTTTTCTTGACAAAATTATTTTTGGGAATTTCAGTGCTCTAGGATGCGGGTTAATGCCCCTTTGAGGCTGCAAATGTGTTTGAGACATTTAGAGCTCTCTTACCCTGTTTTTAGGCTACTGTCATTTTCTGGACTTTAGGGGGTCTAGGATGCCTGTAAACCCCTTTTTTGGGCCTCCAAAGTTTTCTACATTTTTGCAGGCATAAAATGCATTTTAAGGCCTTTTTTGGGCTAACATATTCTGAACGTTCACGGATGTAAGATGCATTTTTCATGGAAAAATTATTTTTGGGAATTTTAGTGGTCTAGGATGCGGGTTAATGCCCCTTTGAGGCTGCACATGTTTTTGGGACATTCAGAGCTCTCTGACCCCATTTTTAGGCCACCATCATTTTCTGGACTTTAGGGGGTCTAGGATGCCTGTAAACCCCTTTTTTGGGCATCCAAAGTTTTCAACATTTCTGCAGGCCTAAGATGCATTTTAAGGCCCTTTTTGGGCTGCTAACATATTCTGAACTTTCAGGGCTGTAGGTTGCATTTTTCATGCCAATATTATTTTTTTGAATTTCAGTGGTCTAGGGTGTGGGTTAATGCCTGTTTCAGGCTGCAAATGTTTTTGGGACATTCAGAGTTATTTGACCCTGTTTCTGGGCCACCAACTTTTTCTGGACTTTAGGGGGTCTAGTATGCCTGTAAACCCCTTTTTTGGGCATCCAAAGTTTTCAACATTTTAGCAGGCCTAAGATGCATTTTAAGGCCTTTTTTGGGCTGCTAACATATTCTTAACTTTCAGGGGTATAGGATGCACTTTTCGTGACAAAATTATTTTTGGGAATTTCAGTGGTCTAGGATGCGGGTTAATGCCCCTTTGAGGCTGCAAATGTGTTTGGGACATTTAGAGCTCTCTTACCCCGTTTTTAGGCTACTGTCATTTTCTGGACTTTAGGGGGTCTAGGATGCCTGTAAACCCCTTTTTTGGGCCTCCAAAGTTTTCTACATTTTTGCAGGCATAAGATGCATTTTAAGGCCTTTTTTGGGCTAACATATTCTGAACGTTCACGGATGTAAGATGCATTTTTCATGGAAAAATTATTTTTTGGGAATTTCAGTGGTCTAGGATGCGGGTTAATGCCCCTTTGAGGCTGCACATGTTTTTGGGACATTCAGAGCTCTCTGACCCCATTTTTAGGCCACCATCATTTTCTGGACTTTAGGGGGTCTAGGGTGCCTGTAAACCCCTTTTTTGGGCCTCCAAAGTTTTCCACATTTTTGCAGAACTAAGATGCATTTTAAGGCCTTTTTTGGACTGCTAACATATTCTGAACTTCAGGGCTGTTGGATGCACTTTTCGTGCCAAAATTATTTTTTTGAATTTCAGTGGTCTAGGATGCCGGTTAATGCCCGTTTCAGGCTACAAATGTTTTTGGGACATTCAGAGCTCTCTGACGCAGTTTTTGTCCCACCAACATTTTCTGGACTTTAGGGG
Source organism: Ambystoma mexicanum (assembly GCF_040938575.1). Taxonomy (NCBI): domain Eukaryota; kingdom Metazoa; phylum Chordata; class Amphibia; order Caudata; family Ambystomatidae; genus Ambystoma; species Ambystoma mexicanum. The sequence continues at coordinate 110,996,452 of NC_090936.1, read as the reverse complement.
GTCTAGGATGCCTGTAAACCCCTTTTTTGGGCCTCCAAAGTTTTCAACATTTTTGCAGGCCTAAGATGCATTTTAAGGCCCTTTTTGGGGTGCTAACATATACTGAACTTTCAGGGCTGTAGGATGCATTTTTCGTGCCAAAATTATTTCTTTGAATTTCAGTGGTCTAGGGTGCGGTTTAATGCCCCTTTCAGGCTACACGTGTTTTTGGGACATTCAGAGCTCTCTGACGCCGTTTTTGGGCCACCAACATTTTCTGGACTTTAGGGGTTCTAGGATGCCTGTAAACCCCTTTTTTGGGCCTCCAAAGTTTTCAACATTTTTGCAGGCCTAAGATGCGGTTAAAGCCTTTTTTGGACTGCTAACATATTCTGAACTTTCAGGGTTGTAGGATGCATTTTTTGTGTCTAAATTATTTTTTTGAATTTCACTGGTCTAGGATGCGGGTTAATGCCCCTTTGAGGCTGCAAATGTTTTTGGGACATTCAGAGCTCTCTAACCCCGTTTTTAGGCTACCGTCATTTTCTGGACTTTAGGGGGTCTAGGATGCCTGTAAACCCCTTTTTTGGGCCTCCAAAGTTTTCAACATTTTTGCAGGCCTAAGATGCATTTTAAGGCCCTTTTTGGGCTGCTAACATATACTGAACTTTCAGGGCTGTAGGATGCATTTTTCGTGCCAAAATTATTTCTTTGAATTTCAGTGGTCTAGGATGCGGTTTAATGCCCCTTTCAGGCTACACGTGTTTTTGGGACATTCAGAGCTCTCTGACGCAGTTTTTGGGCCACCAACATTTTCTGGACTTTAGGGGGTCTAGGATGCCTGTAAACACCTTTTTTGGGCCTCCAAAGTTTTCTACATTTTTGCAGGCCTAAGATGCGGTTAAAGCCTTTTTTGGACTGCTAACATATTCTGAACTTCAGGGTTGTAGGATGCATTTTTTGTGTCAAAATTATTTTTTTGAATTTCACTGGTCTAGGATGCGGGTTAATGCCCCTTTGAGGCTGCAAATGTTTTTGGGACATTTAGAGCGCTCTGACCCCATTTTTAGGCTACTCTCATTTTCTGGACTTTAGGGGGTCTAGGATGCCTGTAAATCCCTTATTTGGGCCTCCAAAGTTTTCTACATTTTGCAGGCCTAAGATGCGGTTAAGGCCTTATTTGGACTGCTAACATATTCTGAACTTTCAGGGGTGTAGGATGCACTTTTCGTGACAAAATTATTTTTGGGAATTTCATTCGTCTAGGATGTGGGATAATGCCTCTTTGAGGCTGCAAATGTTTTTGGGACATACAGAGATCTCTTACCCCGTTTTAGGACACCATCATTTTCTGGACTTTAGGGGGGTCTAGGATGCCTGTAAACCTCTTTTTTGGGCCTCCAAAGTTTTCTACATTTTTGCAGGCCTAGGATGCATTTTAAGGCTTTTTTTGGCTAACATATTCTGAACGTTCACGGATGTAAGATACATTTTTCGGTGAAAAAATATTTTTGGGATTTTCAGTGGTCTAGGATGCGGGTTAATGCCCCTTTCAGGCTGCAAATGTTTTTGGGACATTCAGAGCTATTTGACCCTGTTTCTGGGCCACCAACTTTTTCTGGACTTTAGGGGGTCTAGTATGCCTGTAAACCCCTTTTTTGGGCATCTAAAGTTTTCAACATTTTAGCAGGCCTAAGATGCATTTTAAGGCCTTTTTTGGGCTGCTAACATATTCTTAACTTTCAGGGGTGTAGGACGCACTTTTCGTGACAAAATTATTTTTGGGAATTTCAGTGGTCTAGGATGTGGGTTAATGCCCCTTTGAGGCTGCAAATGTGTTTGGGACATTTAGAGCTCTCTTACCCCGTTTTTAGGCTACTGTCATTTTCTGGACTTTAGGGGGTCTAGGATGCCTGTAAACCCCTTTTTTGGGCCTCCAAAGTTTTCGACATTTTTGCAGGCATAAGATGCATTTTAAGGCCTTTTTTGGGCTAACATATTCTGAACGTTCACGGATGTAAGATGCATTTTTCATGGAAACATTATTTTTGGGAATTTCAGTGGTCTAGGATGCGGGTTAATGCCCCTTTGAGGCAGCACATGTTTTTGGGACATTCAGAGCTCTCTGACCCCATTTTTAGGCCACCATCATTTTCTGGACTTTAGGGGGTCTAGGATGCCTGTAAACACCTTTTTTGGGCCTCCAAAGTTTTCTACATTTTTGCAGGCATAAGATGCATTTTAAGGCCTTTTTTGGGCTAACATATTCTGAACGTTCACGGATGTAAGATGCATTTTTCATGGAAAAATTATTTTTGGGAATTTTAGTGGTCTAGGATGCGGGTTAATGCCCCTTTGAGGCTGCACATGTTTTTGGGACATTCAGAGCTCTCTGACCCCATTTTTAGGCCACCATCATTTTCTGGACTTTAGGGGGTCTAGGATGCCTGTAAACCCCTTTTTTGGGCATCCAAAGTTTTCAACATTTCTGCAGGCCTAAGATGCATTTTAAGGCCCTTTTTGGGCTGCTAACATATTCTGAACTTTCAGGGCTGTAGGTTGCATTTTTCATGCCAAAATTATTTTTTTGAATTTCAGTGGTCTAGGGTGTGGGTTAATGCCTGTTTCAGGCTGCAAATGTTTTTGGGACATTCAGAGTTATTTGACCCTGTTTCTGGGCCACCAACTTTTTCTGGACTTTAGGGGGTCTAGTATGCCTGTAAACCCCTTTTTTGGGCATCCAAAGTTTTCAACATTTTAGCAGGCCTAAGATGCATTTTAAGGCCTTTTTTGAGCTGCTAACATATTCTTAACTTTCAGGGGTATAGGATGCACTTTTCGTGACAAAATTATTTTTGGGAATTTCAGTGGTCTAGGATGCGGGTTAATGCCCCTTTGAGGCTGCAAATGTGTTTGGGACATTTAGAGCTCTCTTACCCCGTTTTTAGGCTACTGTCATTTTCTGGACTTTAGGGGGTCTAGGATGCCTGTAAACCCCTTTTTTGGGCCTCCAAAGTTTTCTACATTTTTGCAGGCATAAGATGCATTTTAAGGCCTTTTTTGGGTTAACATATTCTGAACGTTCACGGATGTAAGATGCATTTTTCATGGAAAAATTATTTTTTGGGAATTTCAGTGGTCTAGGATGCGGGTTAATGCCCCTTTGAGGCTGCACATGTTTTTGGGACATTCAGAGCTCTCTGACCCCATTTTTAGGCCACCATCATTTTCTGGACTTTAGGGGGTCTAGGATGCCTGTAAACCCCTTTTTTGGGCCTCCAAAGTTTTCCACATTTTTGCAGAACTAAGATGCATTTTAAGGCCTTTTTTGGACTGCTAACATATTCTGAACTTCAGGGCTGTTGGATGCATTTTTCGTGCCAAAATTATTTTTTTGAATTTCAGTGGTCTAGGATGCCGGTTAATGCCCGTTTCAGGCTACAAATGTTTTTGGGACATTCAGAGCTCTCTGACGCAGTTTTTGTCCCACCAACATTTTCTGGACTTTAGGGGGTCTAGGATGCCTGTAAACCCCTTTTTTGGGCCTCCAAAGTTTTCAACATTTTTGCAGGCCTAAGATGCGGTTAAAGCCTTTTTTGGACTGCTAACATATTCTGAACTTTCAGGGTTGTAGGATGCATTTTTTGTGTCTAAATTATTTTTTTGAATTTCACTGGTCTAGGATGCGGGTTAATGCCCCTTTGAGGCTGCAAATGTTTTTGGGACATTCAGAGCTCTCTAACCCCGTTTTTAGGCTACCGTCATTTTCTGGACTTTAGGGGGTCTAGGATGCCTGTAAACCCCTTTTTTGGGCCTCCAAAGTTTTCAACATTTTTGCAGGCCTAAGATGCATTTTAAGGCCCTTTTTGGGCTGCTAACATATACTGAACTTTCAGGGCTGTAGGATGCATTTTTCGTGCCAAAATTATTTCTTTGAATTTCAGTGGTCTAGGATGCGGTTTAATGCCCCTTTCAGGCTACACGTGTTTTTGGGACATTCAGAGCTCTCTGACGCAGTTTTTGGGCCACCAACATTTTCTGGACTTTAGGGGGTCTAGGATGCCTGTAAACACCTTTTTTGGGCCTCCAAAGTTTTCTACATTTTTGCAGGCCTAAGATGCGGTTAAAGCCTTTTTTGGACTGCTAACATATTCTGAACTTCAGGGTTGTAGGATGCATTTTTTGTGTCAAAATTATTTTTTTGAATTTCACTGGTCTAGGATGCGGGTTAATGCCCCTTTGAGGCTGCAAATGTTTTTGGGACATTTAGAGCGCTCTGACCCCATTTTTAGGCTACTCTCATTTTCTGGACTTTAGGGGGTCTAGGATGCCTGTAAATCCCTTATTTGGGCCTCCAAAGTTTTCTACATTTTGCAGGCCTAAGATGCGGTTAAGGCCTTATTTGGACTGCTAACATATTCTGAACTTTCAGGGGTGTAGGATGCACTTTTCGTGACAAAATTATTTTTGGGAATTTCATTCGTCTAGGATGTGGGATAATGCCTCTTTGAGGCTGCAAATGTTTTTGGGACATACAGAGATCTCTTACCCCGTTTTAGGACACCATCATTTTCTGGACTTTAGGGGGGTCTAGGATGCCTGTAAACCTCTTTTTTGGGCCTCCAAAGTTTTCTACATTTTTGCAGGCCTAGGATGCATTTTAAGGCTTTTTTTGGCTAACATATTCTGAACGTTCACGGATGTAAGATACATTTTTCGGTGAAAAAATATTTTTGGGATTTTCAGTGGTCTAGGATGCGGGTTAATGCCCCTTTCAGGCTGCAAATGTTTTTGGGACATTCAGAGCTATTTGACCCTGTTTCTGGGCCACCAACTTTTTCTGGACTTTAGGGGGTCTAGTATGCCTGTAAACCCCTTTTTTGGGCATCTAAAGTTTTCAACATTTTAGCAGGCCTAAGATGCATTTTAAGGCCTTTTTTGGGCTGCTAACATATTCTTAACTTTCAGGGGTGTAGGACGCACTTTTCGTGACAAAATTATTTTTGGGAATTTCAGTGGTCTAGGATGTGGGTTAATGCCCCTTTGAGGCTGCAAATGTGTTTGGGACATTTAGAGCTCTCTTACCCCGTTTTTAGGCTACTGTCATTTTCTGGACTTTAGGGGGTCTAGGATGCCTGTAAACCCCTTTTTTGGGCCTCCAAAGTTTTCGACATTTTTGCAGGCATAAGATGCATTTTAAGGCCTTTTTTGGGCTAACATATTCTGAACGTTCACGGATGTAAGATGCATTTTTCATGGAAACATTATTTTTGGGAATTTCAGTGGTCTAGGATGCGGGTTAATGCCCCTTTGAGGCAGCACATGTTTTTGGGACATTCAGAGCTCTCTGACCCCATTTTTAGGCCACCATCATTTTCTGGACTTTAGGGGGTCTAGGATGCCTGTAAACACCTTTTTTGGGCCTCCAAAGTTTTCTACATTTTTGCAGGCATAAGATGCATTTTAAGGCCTTTTTTGGGCTAACATATTCTGAACGTTCACGGATGTAAGATGCATTTTTCATGGAAAAATTATTTTTGGGAATTTTAGTGGTCTAGGATGCGGGTTAATGCCCCTTTGAGGCTGCACATGTTTTTGGGACATTCAGAGCTCTCTGACCCCATTTTTAGGCCACCATCATTTTCTGGACTTTAGGGGGTCTAGGATGCCTGTAAACCCCTTTTTTGGGCATCCAAAGTTTTCAACATTTCTGCAGGCCTAAGATGCATTTTAAGGCCCTTTTTGGGCTGCTAACATATTCTGAACTTTCAGGGCTGTAGGTTGCATTTTTCATGCCAAAATTATTTTTTTGAATTTCAGTGGTCTAGGGTGTGGGTTAATGCCTGTTTCAGGCTGCAAATGTTTTTGGGACATTCAGAGTTATTTGACCCTGTTTCTGGGCCACCAACTTTTTCTGGACTTTAGGGGGTCTAGTATGCCTGTAAACCCCTTTTTTGGGCATCCAAAGTTTTCAACATTTTAGCAGGCCTAAGATGCATTTTAAGGCCTTTTTTGGGCTGCTAACATATTCTTAACTTTCAGGGGTATAGGATGCACTTTTCGTGACAAAATTATTTTTGGGAATTTCAGTGGTCTAGGATGCGGGTTAATGCCCCTTTGAGGCTGCAAATGTGTTTGGGACATTTAGAGCTCTCTTACCCCGTTTTTAGGCTACTGTCATTTTCTGGACTTTAGGGGGTCTAGGATGCCTGTAAACCCCTTTTTTGGGCCTCCAAAGTTTTCTACATTTTTGCAGGCATAAGATGCATTTTAAGGCCTTTTTTGGGCTAACATATTCTGAACGTTCACGGATGTAAGATGCATTTTTCATGGAAAAATTATTTTTTGGGAATTTCAGTGGTCTAGGATGCGGGTTAATGCCCCTTTGAGGCTGCACATGTTTTTGGGACATTCAGAGCTCTCTGACCCCATTTTTAGGCCACCATCATTTTCTGGACTTTAGGGGGTCTAGGATGCCTGTAAAACCCCTTTTTTGGGCCTCCAAAGTTTTCCACATTTTTGCAGAACTAAGATGCATTTTAAGGCCTTTTTTGGACTGCTAACATATTCTGAACTTCAGGGCTGTTGGATGCATTTTTCGTGCCAAAATTATTTTTTTGAATTTCAGTGGTCTAGGATGCCGGTTAATGCCCGTTTCAGGCTACAAATGTTTTTGGGACATTCAGAGCTCTCTGACGCAGTTTTTGTCCCACCAACATTTTCTGGACTTTAGGGGGTCTAGGATGCCTGTAAACCCCTTTTTTGGGCCTCCAAAGTTTTCAACATTTTTGCAGGCCTAAGATGCGGTTAAAGCCTTTTTTGGACTGCTAACATATTCTGAACTTTCAGGGTTGTAGGATGCATTTTTTGTGTCTAAATTATTTTTTTGAATTTCACTGGTCTAGGATGCGGGTTAATGCCCCTTTGAGGCTGCAAATGTTTTTGGGACATTCAGAGCTCTCTAACCCCGTTTTTAGGCTACCGTCATTTTCTGGACTTTAGGGGGTCTAGGATGCCTGTAAACCCCTTTTTTGGGCCTCCAAAGTTTTCAACATTTTTGCAGGCCTAAGATGCATTTTAAGGCCCTTTTTGGGCTGCTAACATATACTGAACTTTCAGGGCTGTAGGATGCATTTTTCGTGCCAAAATTATTTCTTTGAATTTCAGTGGTCTAGGATGCGGTTTAATGCCCCTTTCAGGCTACACGTGTTTTTGGGACATTCAGAGCTCTCTGACGCAGTTTTTGGGCCACCAACATTTTCTGGACTTTAGGGGGTCTAGGATGCCTGTAAACACCTTTTTTGGGCCTCCAAAGTTTTCTACATTTTTGCAGGCCTAAGATGCGGTTAAAGCCTTTTTTGGACTGCTAACATATTCTGAACTTCAGGGTTGTAGGATGCATTTTTTGTGTCAAAATTATTTTTTTGAATTTCACTGGTCTAGGATGCGGGTTAATGCCCCTTTGAGGCTGCAAATGTTTTTGGGATATTTAGAGCGCTCTGACCCCATTTTTAGGCTACTCTCATTTTCTGGACTTTAGGGGGTCTAGGATGCCTGTAAATCCCTTATTTGGGCCTCCAAAGTTTTCTACATTTTGCAGGCCTAAGATGCGGTTAAGGCCTTATTTGGACTGCTAACATATTCTGAACTTTCAGGGGTGTAGGATGCACTTTTCGTGACAAAATTATTTTTGGGAATTTCATTCGTCTAGGATGTGGGATAATGCCTCTTTGAGGCTGCAAATGTTTTTGGGACATACAGAGATCTCTTACCCCGTTTTAGGACACCATCATTTTCTGGACTTTAGGGTGGTCTAGGATGCCTGTAAACCTCTTTTTTGGGCCTCCAAAGTTTTCTACATTTTTGCAGGCCTAGGATGCATTTTAAGGCTTTTTTTGGCTAACATATTCTGAACGTTCACGGATGTAAGATACATTTTTCGGTGAAAAAATATTTTTGGGATTTTCAGTGGTCTAGGATGCGGGTTAATGCCCCTTTCAGGCTGCAAATGTTTTTGGGACATTCAGAGCTATTTGACCCTGTTTCTGGGCCACCAACTTTTTCTGGATTTTAGGGGGTCTAGTATGCCTGTAAACCCCTTTTTTGGGCATCTAAAGTTTTCAACATTTTAGCAGGCCTAAGATGCATTTTAAGGCCTTTTTTGGGCTGCTAACATATTCTTAACTTTCAGGGGTGTAGGGTGCACTTTTCGTGACAAAATTATTTTTGGGAATTTCAGTGGTCTAGGATGCGGGTTAATGCCCCTTTGAGGCTGCAAATGTGTTTGGGACATTTAGAGCTCTCTTACCCCGTTTTTAGGCTACTGTCATTTTCTGGACTTTAGGGGGTCTAGGATGCCTGTAAACCCCTTTTTTGGGCCTCCAAAGTTTTCTACATTTTTGCAGGCATAAGATGCATTTTAAGGCCTTTTTTGGGCTAACATATTCTGAACGTTCACGGATGTAAGATGCATTTTTCATGGAAACATTATTTTTGGGAATTTCAGTGGTCTAGGATGCGGGTTAATGCCCCTTTGAGGCAGCACATGTTTTTGGGACATTCAGAGCTCTCTGACCCCATTTTTAGGCCACCATCATTTTCTGGACTTTAGGGGGTCTAGGATGCCTGTAAACACCTTTTTTGGGCCTCCAAAGTTTTCTACATTTTTGCAGGCATAAGATGCGGTTAAAGCCTTTTTTGGACTGCTAACATATTCTGAACTTCAGGGTTGTAGGATGCATTTTTTGTGTCAAAATTATTTTTTTGAATTTCACTGGTCTAGGATGCGGGTTAATGCCCCTTTGAGGCTGCAAATGTTTTTGGGACATTTAGAGCGCTCTGACCCCATTTTTAGGCTACTCTCATTTTCTGGACTTTAGGGGGTCTAGGATGCCTGTAAATCCCTTATTTGGGCCTCCAAAGTTTTCTACATTTTGCAGGCCTAAGATGCGGTTAAGGCCTTATTTGGACTGCTAACATATTCTGAACTTTCAGGGGTGTAGGATGCACTTTTCGTGACAAAATTATTTTTGGGAATTTCATTCGTCTAGGATGTGGGATAATGCCTCTTTGAGGCTGCAAATGTTTTTGGGACATACAGAGATCTCTTACCCCGTTTTAGGACACCATCATTTTCTGGACTTTAGGGTGGTCTAGGATGCCTGTAAACCTCTTTTTTGGGCCTCCAAAGTTTTCTACATTTTTGCAGGCCTAGGATGCATTTTAAGGCTTTTTTTGGCTAACATATTCTGAACGTTCACGGATGTAAGATACATTTTTCGGTGAAAAAATATTTTTGGGATTTTCAGTGGTCTAGGATGCGGGTTAATGCCCCTTTCAGGCTGCAAATGTTTTTGGGACATTCAGAGCTATTTGACCCTGTTTCTGGGCCACCAACTTTTTCTGGATTTTAGGGGGTCTAGTATGCCTGTAAACCCCTTTTTTGGGCATCTAAAGTTTTCAACATTTTAGCAGGCCTAAGATGCATTTTAAGGCCTTTTTTGGGCTGCTAACATATCCTTAACTTTCAGGGGTGTAGGGTGCACTTTTCGTGACAAAATTATTTTTGGGAATTTCAGTGGTCTAGGATGCGGGTTAATGCCCCTTTGAGGCTGCAAATGTGTTTGGGACATTTAGAGCTCTCTTACCCCGTTTTTAGGCTACTGTCATTTTCTGGACTTTAGGGGGTCTAGGATGCCTGTAAACCCCTTTTTTGGGCCTCCAAAGTTTTCTACATTTTTGCAGGCATAAGATGCATTTTAAGGCCTTTTTTGGGCTAACATATTCTGAACGTTCACGGATGTAAGATGCATTTTTCATGGAAACATTATTTTTGGGAATTTCAGTGGTCTAGGATGCGGGTTAATGCCCCTTTGAGGCAGCACATGTTTTTGGGACATTCAGAGCTCTCTGACCCCATTTTTAGGCCACCATCATTTTCTGGACTTTAGGGGGTCTAGGATGCCTGTAAACACCTTTTTTGGGCCTCCAAAGTTTTCTACATTTTTGCAGGCATAAGATGCATTTTAAGGCCTTTTTTGGGCTAACATATTCTGAACGTTCACGGATGTAAGATGCATTTTTCATGGAAAAATTATTTTTGGGAATTTTAGTGGTCTAGGATGCGGGTTAATGCCCCTTTGAGGCTGCACATGTTTTTGGGACATTCAGAGCTCTCTGACCCCATTTTTAGGCCACCATCATTTTCTGGACTTTAGGGGGTCTAGGATGCCTGTAAACCCCTTTTTTGGGCATCCAAAGTTTTCAACATTTCTGCAGGCCTAAGATGCATTTTAAGGCCCTTTTTGGGCTGCTAACATATTCTGAACTTTCAGGGCTGTAGGTTGCATTTTTCATGCCAAAATTATTTTTTTGAATTTCAGTGGTCTAGGGTGTGGGTTAATGCCTGTTTCAGGCTGCAAATGTTTTTGGGACATTCAGAGTTATTTGACCCTGTTTCTGGGCCACCAACTTTTTCTGGACTTTAGGGGGTCTAGTATGCCTGTAAACCCCTTTTTTGGGCATCCAAAGTTTTCAACATTTTAGCAGGCCTAAGATGCATTTTAAGGCCTTTTTTGGGCTGCTAACATATTCTTAACTTTCAGGGGTATAGGATGCACTTTTCGTGACAAAATTATTTTTCGGAATTTCAGTGGTCTAGGATGCGGGTTAATGCCCCTTTGAGGCTGCAAATGTGTTTGGGACATTTAGAGCTCTCTTACCCCGTTTTTAGGCTACTGTCATTTTCTGGACTTTAGGGGGTCTAGGATGCCTGTAAACCCCTTTTTTGGGCCTCCAAAGTTTTCTACATTTTTGCAGGCATAAGATGCATTTTAAGGCCTTTTTTGGGCTAACATATTCTGAACGTTCACGGATGTAAGATGCATTTTTCATGGAAAAATTATTTTTTGGGAATTTCAGTGGTCTAGGATGCGGGTTAATGCCCCTTTCAGGCTGCACATGTTTTTGGGACATTCAGAGCTCTCTGACCCCATTTTTAGGCCACCATCATTTTCTGGACTTTAGGGGGTCTAGGATGCCTGTAAACCCCTTTTTTGGGCCTCCAAAGTTTTCCACATTTTTGCAGGCCTAAGATGCATTTTAAGGCCCTTTTTGGGCTGCTAACATATACTGAACTTTCAGGGCTGTAGGATGCATTTTTCGTGCCAAAATTATTTCTTTGAATTTCAGTGGTCTAGGATGCGGTTTAATGCCCCTTTCAGGCTACACGTGTTTTTGGGACATTCAGAGCTCTCTGACGCAGTTTTTGGGCCACCAACATTTTCTGGACTTTAGGGGGTCTAGGATGCCTGTAAACCCCTTATTTGGGCCTCCAAAGTTTTCTACATTTTGCAGGCCTAAGATGCGGTTAAGGCCTTATTTGGACTGCTAACATATTCTGAACTTTCAGGGGTGTAGGATGCACTTTTCGTGACAAAATTATTTTTGGGAATTTCATTCGTCTAGGATGTGGGATAATGCCTCTTTGAGGCTGCAAATGTTTTTGGGACATACAGAGATCTCTTACCCCGTTTTAGGACACCATCATTTTCTGGACTTTAGGGGGGTCTAGGATGCCTGTAAACCTCTTTTTTGGGCCTCCAAAGTTTTCTACATTTTTGCAGGCCTAGGATGCATTTTAAGGCTTTTTTTGGCTAACATATTCTGAACGTTCACGGATGTAAGATACATTTTTCGGTGAAAAAATATTTTTGGGATTTTCAGTGGTCTAGGATGCGGGTTAATGCCCCTTTCAGGCTGCAAATGTTTTTGGGACATTCAGAGCTATTTGACCCTGTTTCTGGGCCACGAACTTTTTCTGGTCTTTAGGGGGTCTAGTATGCCTGTAAACCCCTTTTATGGGCATCTAAAGTTTTCAACATTTTAGCAGGCCTAAGATGCATTTTAAGGCCTTTTTTGGGCTGCTAACATATTCTTAACTTTTAGGGGTGTAGGATGCACTTTTCGTGACAAAATTATTTTTGGGAATTTCAGTGGTCTAGGATGCGGGTTAATGCCCCTTTGAGGCTGCAAATGTGTTTGGGACATTTAGAGCTCTCTTACCCCGTTTTTAGGCTACTGTCATTTTCTGGACTTTAGGGGGTCTAGGATGCCTGTAAACCCCTTTTTTGGGCCTCCAAAGTTTTCTACATTTTTGCAGGCATAAGATGCATTTTAAGGCCTTTTTTGGGCTAACATATTCTGAACGTTCACGGATGTAAGATGCATTTTTCATGGAAACATTATTTTTGGGAATTTCAGTGGTCTAAGATGCGGGTTAATGCCCCTTTGAGGCAGCACATGTTTTTGGGACATTCAGAGCTCTCTGACCCCATTTTTAGGCCACCATCATTTTCTGGACTTTAGGGGGTCTAGGATGCCTGTAAACACCTTTTTTGGGCCTCCAAAGTTTTCTACATTTTTGCAGGCATAAGATGCATTTTAAGGCCTTTTTTGGGCTAACATATTCTGAACGTTCACGGATGTAAGATGCATTTTTCATGGAAAAATTATTTTTGGGAATTTTAGTGGTCTAGGATGCGGGTTAATGCCCCTTTGAGGCTGCACATGTTTTTGGGACATTCAGAGCTCTCTGACCCCATTTTTAGGCCACCATCATTTTCTGGACTTTAGGGGGTCTAGGATGCCTGTAAACCCCTTTTTTGGGCATCCAAAGTTTTCAACATTTCTGCAGGCCTAAGATGCATTTTAAGGCCCTTTTTGGGCTGCTAACATATTCTGAACTTTCAGGGCTGTAGGTTGCATTTTTCATGCCAAAATAGTTTTTTTGAATTTCAGTGGTCTAGGATGCGGGTTAATGCCCCTTTGAGGCTGCAAATGTTTTTGGGACATTTAGAGCGCTCTGACCCCATTTTTAGGCTACTCTCATTTTCTGGACTTTAGGGGGTCTAGGATGAATGTAAACCCCTTATTTGGGCCTCCAAAGATTTCTACATTTTAGCAGGCATAAGATGCATTTTATGGCCTTTTTTGGGCTAACATATTCTGAACGTTCACGGATGTAAAATGCATTTTTCATGGAAAAAATATTTTTGGGAATTTCAGTGGTCTAGGATGCGGGTTAATGCCCCTATCATGCTGCAAATGTTTTTGGGACATTCAGAGCTCTCTGACCCTGTTTGTGGACCACCAAAATTTTCTGGACTATAGGGGGTCTAGGATGCCTGTAAACCCCTTTTTTGGACATCCAAAGTTTTCAACATTTTTGCAGACCTAAAATGCATTTTAAGGCCTTTTTTTGGGCTGCTAACATATCCTTAACTTTCAGGGGTGTAGGATGCACTTTTCGTGACAAAATTATTTTTGGGAATTTCAGTGGTAAGGATGCAGGTTAATGCCCCTTGAGGCTGCAAATGTTTTTGGGACATTTAGAGCTCTCTGACCCCCTTTTTAGGCTACTGTCATTTTCTGGCCTTTAGGGGGTCTAGGATGCCTGTAAACCCCTTTTTTGGGCCTCCAAAGTTTTCTACATTTTTGCAGGCCTAAGATGCAGTTAAAGCCTTTTTTGGACTGCTAACATATTCTGAACTTTCAGGGTTGTAGGATGCATTTTTTGTGCCAAAATTATTTTTTTGGATTTCAGTGGTCTAGGATGCAGGTTAATGCCCTTTGAGGCTGCAAATGTTTTTGGGACATTCAGAGCTCTCTAACCCCGTTTTTAGGCTACCGTCGTTTTCTGGTCTTTAGGGTGTCTAGGATGCCTGTAAACCCCTTTTTTGGGCCTCCAAAGTTTTCTACATTTTTGCAGGCCTAAGATGCATTTTAAGGCCTTTTTGGGCTGCTAACATATTCTGAACTTTCAGGGTTGTAGGATGCATTTTTTGTGTCAAAATTATTTTTTTGAATTTCACTGGTCTAGGATGCGGGTTAATGCCCCTTTGAGGCTGCAAATGTTTTTGGGACATTTAGAGCGCTCTGACCCCATTTTTAGGCTACTCTCATTTTCTGGACTTTAGGGGGTCTAGGATGCCTGTAAACCCCTTATTTGGGCCTCCAAAGTTTTCTACATTTTGCAGGCCTAAGATGCGGTTAAGGCCTTATTTGGATTGCTAACATATTCTGAACTTTCAGGGGTGTAGGATGCACTTTTCGTGACAAAATTATTTTTGGGAATTTCAGTCGTCTAGGATGTGGGATAATGCCTCTTTGAGGCTGAAAATGTTTTTGGGACATACAGAGCTCTCTTACCCCTTTTTAGGCCACCATCATTTTCTGGACTTTAGGGGGGTCTAGGATTCCTGTAAACCTCTTTTTTGGGCCTCCAAAGTTTTCTACATTTTTGCAGGCCTAAGATGCATTTTAAGGCTTTTTTTGGCTAACATATTCTGAACGTTCATGGATGTAAGATACATTTTTCGGTGAAAAAATATTTTTGGGATTTTCAGTGGTCTAGGATGCGGGTTAATGCCCCTTTCAGGCTGCAAATGTTTTTGGGACATTCAGAGCTATTTGACCCTGTTTCTGGGCCACCAACTTTTTCTGGACTTTAGGGGGTCTAGTATGCCTGTAAACCCCTTTTTTGGGCATCTAAAGTTTTCAACATTTTTGCAGGCCTAAGATGCATTTTAAGGCCTTTTTTGGGCTGCTAACATATTCTTAACTTTCAGGGGTGTAGGATGCATTTTTCATGGAAACATTATTTTTGGGAATTTCAGTGGTCTAGGATGTGGGTTATTGCCCCTTTGAGGCTGCAAATGTGTTTGGGACATTTAGAGCTCTCTTACCCCGTTTTTAGGCTACTGTCATTTTCTGGACTTTAGGGGGTCTAGGATGCCTGTAAACCCCTTTTTTGGGCCTCCAAAGTTTTCTACATTTTAGCAGGCATAAGATGCATTTTAAGGCCTTTTTTGGGCTAACATATTCTGAACGTTCACGGATGTAAGATGCATTTTTCATGGAAAAATTATTTTTGAGAATTTCAGTGGTCTAGGATGCGGGTTAATGCCCCTTTGAGGCTGCACATGTTTTTGGGACATTCAGAGCTCTCTGACCCCATTTTTAGGCCACCATCATTTTCTGGACTTTAGGGGGTCTAGGATGCCTGTAAACCTCTTTTTTGGGCCTCCAAAGTTTTCAACATTTTTGCAGGCCTAAGATGCATTTTAAGGCCTTTTTTGGGCTGATAACATATTCTTAACTTTCAGTGGTGTAGGATGCACTTTTCGTGACAAAATTATTTTTGGGAATTTCAGTGGTCTAGGATGCGGGTTAATGCCCCTTTGAGGCTGCAAATGTGTTTGGGACATTTAGAGCTCTCTTACCCCGTTTTTAGGCTACTGTCATTTTCTGGACTTTAGGGGGTCTAGGATGCCTGTAAACCCCTTTTTTGGGCCTCCAAATCTTTCAACATTTTTGCAGGCCTAAGATGCATATTAAGGCCTTTTTTGGGCTAACATATTCTGAACGTTCACGGATGTAAGATGCATTTTTCATGGAAAAAATATTTTTGGGAATTTCAGTGGTCTAGGATGCGGGTTAATGCCCCTATCATGCTGCAAATGTTTTTGGGACATTCAGAGCTCTCTGACCCTGTTTGTGGACCACCAACATTTTCTGGACTATAGGGGGTCTAGGATGCCTGTAAACCCCTTTTTTGGACATCCAAAGTTTTCAACATTTTTGCAGACCTAAAATGCATTTTAAGGCCTTTTTTTGGGCTGCTAACATATCCTTAACTTTCAGGGGTGTAGGATGCACTTTTCGTGACAAAATTATTTTTGGGAATTTCAGTGGTAAGGATGCAGGTTAATGCCCCTTGAGGCTGCAAATGTTTTTGGGACATTTAGAGCTCTCTGACCCCCTTTTTAGGCTACTGTCATTTTCTGGCCTTTAGGGGGTCTAGGATGCCTGTAAACCCCTTTTTTGGGCCTCCAAAGTTTTCTACATTTTTGCAGGCCTAAGATGCAGTTAAAGCCTTTTTTGGACTGCTAACATATTCTGAACTTTCAGGGTTGTAGGATGCATTTTTTGTGCCAAAATTATTTTTTTGGATTTCAGTGGTCTAGGATGCAGGTTAATGCCGTTTGAGGCTGCAAATGTTTTTGGGACATTCAGAGCTCTCTAACCCTGTTTTTAGGCTACCGTCGTTTTCTGGTCTTTAGGGTGTCTAGGATGCCTGTAAACCCCTTTTTTGGGCCTCCAAAGTTTTCTACATTTTTGCAGGCCTAAGATGCATTTTAAGGCCTTTTTGGGCTGCTAACATATTCTGAACTTTCAGGGTTGTAGGATGCATTTTTTGTGCCAAAATTATTTTTTTGGATTTCAGTGGTCTAGGATGCAGGTTAATGCCGTTTGAGGCTGCAAATGTTTTTGGGACATTCAGAGCTCTCTAACCCCGTTTTTAGGCTACCGTCGTTTTCTGGTCTTTAGGGTGTCTAGGATGCCTGTAAACCCCTTTTTTGGGCCTCCAAAGTTTTCTACATTTTTGCAGGCCTAAGATGCATTTTAAGGCCTTTTTGGGCTGCTAACATATTCTGAACTTTCAGGGTTGTAGGATGCATTTTTCGTGCCAAAATTATTTTTGGGAATTTCAGGGGTCTAGGATGCAGGTTAATGAACCTTTGAGGCTGCAAATGTTTTTGGGACATTCAGAGCTCTCTGACCCCGTTTTTAGGCCACCATCATTTTCTGGCCTTTAGGGGGTCTAGTATGCCTGTAAACCCCTTTTTTGGGCCTCCAAAGTTTTCAACATTTTTGCAGGCCTAAGATGCGGTTAAAGCCTTTTTTGGACTGCTAACATATTCTGAACTTTCAGGGTTGTAGGATGCATTTTTTGTGTCAAAATTATTTTTTTGAATTTCACTGGTCTAGGATGCGGTTTAATGCCCCTTTGAGGCTGCAAATGTTTTTGGGACATTTAGAGCGCTCTGACCCCATTTTTAGGCTACTCTCATTTTCTGGACTTTAGGGGGTCTAGGATGCCTGTAAACCCCTTATTTGGGCCTCCAAAGTTTTCTACATTTTGCAGGCCTAAGATGCGGTTAAGGCCTTATTTGGATTGCTAACATATTCTGAACTTTCAGGGGTGTAGGATGCACTTTTCGTGACAAAATTATTTTTGGGAATTTCAGTCGTCTAGGATGTGGGATAATGCCTCTTTGAGGCTGCAAATGTTTTTGGGACATACAGAGATCTCTTACCCCGTTTTAGGACACCATCATTTTCTGGACTTTAGGGGGGTCTAGGATGCCTGTAAACCTCTTTTTTGGGCCTCCAAAGTTTTCTACATTTTTGCAGGCCTAAGATGCATTTTAAGGCTTTTTTTGGCTAACATATTCTGAACGTTCATGGATGTAAGAAACATTTTTCGGTGAAAAAATATTTTTGGGATTTTCAGTGGTCTAGGATGCGGGTTAATGCCCCTTTCAGGCTGCAAATGTTTTTGGGACATTCAGAGCTATTTGACCCTGTTTCTGGGCCACCAACTTTTTCTGGACTTTAGGGGGTCTAGTATGCCTGTAAACCCCTTTTTTGGGCATCTAAAGTTTTCAACATTTTTGCAGGCCTAAGATGCATTTTAAGGCCTTTTTTGGGCTGCTAACATATTCTTAACTTTCAGGGGTGTAGGATGCATTTTTCATGGAAACATTATTTTTGGGAATTTCAGTGGTCTAGGATGTGGGTTATTGCCCCTTTGAGGCTGCAAATGTGTTTGGGACATTTAGAGCTCTCTTACCCCGTTTTTAGGCTACTGTCATTTTCTGGACTTTAGGGGGTCTAGGATGCCTGTAAACCCCTTTTTTGGGCCTCCAAAGTTTTCTACATTTTAGCAGGCATAAGATGCATTTTAAGGCCTTTTTTGGGCTAACATATTCTGAACGTTCACGGATGTAAGATGCATTTTTCATGGAAAAATTATTTTTGAGAATTTCAGTGGTCTAGGATGCGGGTTAATGCCCCTTTGAGGCTGCACATGTTTTTGGGACATTCAGAGCTCTCTGACCCCATTTTTAGGCCACCATCATTTTCTGGACTTTAGGGGGTCTAGGATGCCTGTAAACCTCTTTTTTGGGCCTCCAAAGTTTTCAACATTTTTGCAGGCCTAAGATGCATTTTAAGGCCTTTTTTGGGCTGATAACATATTCTTAACTTTCAGTGGTGTAGGATGCACTTTTCGTGACAAAATTATTTTTGGGAATTTCAGTGGTCTAGGATGCGGGTTAATGCCCCTTTGAGGCTGCAAATGTGTTTGGGACATTTAGAGCTCTCTTACCCCGTTTTTAGGCTACTGTCATTTTCTGGCCTTTAGGGGGTCTAGGATGCCTGTAAACCCCTTTTTTGGGACTCCAAAGTTTTCTACATTTTTGCAGGCTTAAGATGCATTTTAAGGCCCTTTTTGGGCTGCTAACATATACTGAACGTTCACGGGTGTAGGATGCATTTTCCCTGCCCAAAATATTTTTGGGAAATTCAGTTGTCTAGGATGCGGGTTAATGCCCCTTTGAGGCTGCAAATGTTTTTGGGACATTCAGAGCTCTCTAACCCCGTTTTTAGGCTACCGTCGTTTTCTGGACTTTAGAGTGTCTGGTATGCCTGTAAACCCCTTTTTTGGGCCTCCAAATTTTCTACATTTTTACAGGCCTAAGATGCGGTTAGGGCCTTTTCTGGACTGCTAACATATTCTGAACGTTCAGGGCTGTAGGATGCATTTTTCGTGCCAAAATTATTTTTTGGAATTTCAGTGGTCTAGGATGCAGGTTAATTAACCTTTCAGGCTGCAAATGTTTTTGGGACATTCAGAGCTATTTGACCCTGTTTCTGGGCCACCAACTTTTTCTGGACGTTAGGGGGTCTAGGATGCCTGTAAAGCCCTTTTTTGTGTATCGAAATTTTCAACATTTTTGCAGGCCTAAGATGCAGTTTAAGGCCTTTTTTGGGCTGCTAACATATTCTGAACTTTCAGGGCTGTGGGATGCATTTTTCGTGCCAAAATTATTTTTTTGAATTTCAGTGGTCTAGGATGCGGGTTAATGCCCCTTTCAGGCTGCACATGTTTTTGGGACATTCAGAGCTCTCTGATGCAATTTTTGGGCCACCAACATTTTCTGGACTTTAAGGGGTCTAGGATGCCTGTAAACCCCTTTTTTGGGCCTCCAAAGTTTTCTACATTTTTGCAGGCATAAGATGCATTTTAAGGCCTTTTTTGGACTGCTAACATATTCTGAACTTCAGGGCTGTTGGATGCATTTTTCGTGTCAAAATTACTTTTTTGAATTTCAATGGTCTAGGATGCGGGTTAATGCCCCTTTGAGGCTGCAAATGTTTTTGGGACATTCAGAGTTCTTACCCCGTTTTTAGGCCACCATCATTTTCTGGACTTTAGGGGGTCTAGAATGCCTGTAAACCCCTTTTTTGGGCTACCAAAGTTTTCAACATTTTTGCAGGCCTAAGATGCATTTTAAGGCCTTTTTTGGGCTGATAACATATTCTTAACTTTCAGTGGTGTAGGATGCACTTTTCGTGACAAAATTATTTTTGGGAATTTCAGTGGTCTAGGATGCGGGTTAATTCCCCTTTGAGGCTGCAAATGTGTTTGGGACATTTAGAGCTCTCTTACCCCGTTTTTAGGCTACTGTCATTTTCTGGACTTTAGGGGGTCTAGGATGCCTGTAAACCCCTTTTTTGGGCCTCCAAATCTTTCAACATTTTTGCAGGCCTAAGATGCATTTTAAGGCCTTTTTTGGTCTGATAACATATTCTTAACTTTCAGTGGTGTAGGATGCACTTTTCGTGTCAAAATTATTTTTTTGAATTTCACTGGTCTAGGATGCGGGTTAATGCCCCTTTGAGGCTGCAAATGTTTTTGGGACATTTAGAGCGCTCTGACCCCATTTTTAGGCTACTCTCATTTTCTGGACTTTAGGGGGTCTAGGATGCCTGTAAACCCCTTATTTGGGCCTCCAAAGTTTTCTACATTTTGCAGTCCTAAGATGCGGTTAAGGCCTTATTTGGACTGCTAACATATTCTGAACTTTCAGGGGTGTAGGATGCACTTTTCGTGACAAAATTATTTTTGTGAATTTCAGTCGTCTAGGATGTGGGATAATGCCTCTTTGAGGCTGCAAATGTTTTTGGGACATACAGAGCTCTCTTACCCCGTTTTAGGCCACCATCATTTTCTGGACTTTAGGGGGGTCTAGGATGCCTGTAAACCTCTTTTTTGGGCCTCCAAAGTTTTCTACATTTTTGCAGGCCTAAGATGCATTTTAAGGCTTTTTTTGGCTAACATATTCTGAACGTTCACGGATGTAAGATACATTTTTCGGTGAAAAAATATTTTTGGGATTTTCAGTGGTCTAGGATGCGGGTTAATGCCCCTTTCAGGCTGCAAATGTTTTTGGGACATTCAGAGCTATTTGACCCTGTTTCTGGGCCACCAATTCTTTCTGGACTTTAGGGGGTCTAGTATGCCTGTAAACCCCTTTTTTGGGCATCTCAAGTTTTCAACATTTTAGCAGGCCTAAGGTGCATTTTAAGGCCTTTTTTGGGCTGCTAACATATTCTTAACTTTCAGGGGTGTAGGATGCACTTTTCGTGACAAAATTATTTTTGGGAATTTCAGTGGTCTAGGATGCGGGTTAATGCCCCTTTGAGGCTGGACATGTTTTTGAGACATTCAGAGCTCTCTGACGCAGTTTTTGGCCCACCAACTTTTTCTGGACTTTAGGGGGTCTAGGATGCCTGTAAACACCTTTTTTGGGCCTCCAAAGTATACTACATTTTTGCAGGCAAAAGATGCATTTTAAGGCCTTTTTTGGACTGCTAACATATTCTGAACTTCAGGGCTGTTGGATGCATTTTTCGTGTCAAAATTACTTTTTTGAATTTCATTGGTCTAGGATGCGGGTTAATGCCCCTTTGAGGCTGCAAATGTTTTTGGGACATTCAGAGCTCTTACCCCGTTTTTAGGCCACCATCATTTTCTGGACTTTAGGGAGACTAGAATGCCTGTAAACCCCTTTTTTGGGCTACTAAAGTTTTCAACATTTTTGCAGGCCTAAGATGCATTTTAAGGCCTTTTTTGGGCTGGTAACATATTCTTAACTTTCAGTGGTGTAGGATGCACTTTTCGTGACAAAATTATTTCATGGAATTTCAGTGGTCTAGGATGTGGGTTATTGCCCCTTTGAGGCTGCAAATGTGTTTGGGACATTTAAAGCTCTCTTACCCCGTTTTTAGGCTACTGTCATTTTCTGGACTTTAGGGGGTCTAGGATGCCTGTAAACCCCTTTTTTGGGCCTCCAAAGTTTTCTACATTTTAGCAGGCATAAAATGCATTTTAAGGCCTTTTTTGGGCTAACATATTCTGAACGTTCACGGATGTAAGATGCATTTTTCATGGAAAAATTATTTTTGGGAATTTCAGTGGTCTAGGATGCGGGTTAATGCCCCTTTGAGGCTGCACATGTTTTTGGGACATTCAGAGCTCTCTGACCCCATTTTTAGGCCACCATCATTTTCTGGACTTTAGGGGGTCTAGGATGCCTGTAAACCCCTTTTTTGGGCATCCAATGTTTTCAACATTTTTGCAGGCCTAAGATGCATTTTAAGGCCTTTTTTGGGCTGCTAACATATTCTGAACTTTCAGGGCTGTAGGATGCACTTTTCGTGACAAAATTGTTTTTGGGAATTTCAGTGGTCTAGGATGCGGGTTAATGCCCCTTTGAGGCTGCAAATGTTTTTGGGACATTCAGAGCTCTTACCCGTTTTTAGGCCACCATCATTTTCTGGACTTTAGGGGGTCTAGGATGCCTGTAAACCCCTTTTTTGGGCATCCAAAGTTTTCAACATTTTTGCAGGCCTAAGATGCATTTTAAGGCCCTTTTTGGGCTGCTAACATATTCTGAACTTTCAGGGCTGTAGGATGCACTTTTCGTGACAAAATTATTTTTGGGAATTTCAGTGGTCTAGGATGCGGGTTAATGTCCCTTTGAGGCTGGACATGTTTTTGAGACATTCAGAGCTCTCTGACGCAGTTTTTGGCCCACCAACTTTTTCTGGACTTTAGGGGGTCTAGGATGCCTGTAAACACCTTTTTTGGGCCTCCAAAGTTTTCTACATTTTTGAAGGCATAAGATGCATTTTAAGGCCTTTTTTGGACTGCTAACATATTCTGAACTTCAGGGCTGTTGGATGCATTTTTCGTGTCAAAATTACTTTTTTGAATTTCAATGGTCTAGGATGCGGGTTAATGCCCCTTTGAGGCTGCAAATGTTTTTGGGACATTCAGAGCTCTTACCCCGTTTTTAGGCCACCATCATTTTCTGGACTTTAGGGGGTCTAGAATGCCTGTAAACCCCTTTTTTGGGCTACCAAAGTTTTCAACATTTTTGCAGGCCTAAGATGCATTTTAAGGCCTTTTTTGGGCTGATAACATATTCTTAACTTTCAGTGGTGTAGGATGCACTTTTCGTGACAAAATTATTTTTGGGAATTTCAGTGGTCTAGGATGCGGGTTAATGCCCCTTTGAGGCTGCAAATGTGTTTGGGACATTTAGAGCTCTCTTACCCCGTTTTTAGGCTACTGTCATTTTCTGGACTTTAGGGGCTCTAGGATGCCTGTAAACCCCTTTTTTGGGACTCCAAAGTTTTCTACATTTTAGCAGGCATAAGATGCATTTTAAGGCCTTTTTTGGGCTAACATATTCTGAACGTTCACGGATGTAAGATGCATTTTTCATGGAAACATTATTTTTGGGAATTTCAGTGGTCTAGGATGCGGGTTAATGCCCCTTTGAGGCTGCACATGTTTTTGGGACATTCAGAGCTCTCTGACCCCATTTTTAGGCCCCCATCATTTTCTGGACTTTAGGGGGTCTAGGATGCCTGTAAACCCCTTTTTTGGGCATCCAAAGTTTTCAACATTTTTGCAGGCCTAAGATGCATATTAAGGCCTTTTTTGGGCTGCTAACATATTCTGAACTTTCAGGGCTGTATGATGCATTTTTCGTGCCAAAATTATTTTTGGGAATTTCAGTGGTCTAGGATGCGGGTTAATGCCCCTTTGAGGCTGCACATGTTTTTGGGACATTCAGAGCTCTCTGACCCCATTTTTAGGCCCCCATCATTTTCTGGACTTTAGGGGGTCTAGTATGAATGTAAACCCCTTATTTGGGCCTCCAAAGTTTTCTACATTTTAGCAGGCATAAGATGCATTTTAAGGCCTTTTTTGGGCTAACCTATTCTGAACGTTCACGGATGTAAGATGCATTTTTCATGGAAAAAATATTTTTGGGAATTTCAGTGGTCTAGGATGCGGGTTAATGCCCCTATCATGCTGCAAATGTTTTTGGGACATTCAGAGCTATTTGACCCTGTTTCTGGGCCACCAACTTTTTCTGGACTTTAGGGGGTCTAGTATGCCTGTAAACCCCTTTTTTGGGCATCTAAAGTTTTCAACATTTTTGCAGGCCTAAGATGCATTTTAAGGCCTTTTTTGGGCTGCTAACATATTCTTAACTTTCAGGGGTGTAGGATGCATTTTTCATGGAAACATTATTTTTGAGAATTTCAGTGGTCTAGGATGCGGGTTAATGCCGCTTTGAGGCTGCACATGTTTTTGGGACATTCAGAGCTCTCTGACCCCATTTTTAGGCCACCATCATTTTCTGGACTTTAGGGGGTCTAGGATGCCTGTAAACCTCTTTTTTGGGCCTCCAAAGTTTTCAACATTTTTGCAGGCCTAAGATGCATTTTAAGGCCTTTTTTGGGCTCATAACATATTCTTAACTTTCAGGGCTGTAGGATGCATTTTTCGTGCCAAAATTATTTTTTTGAATTTCAGTGGTCTAGGATGCGGGTTAATGCCCCTTTGAGGCTGCAAATGTTTTTGGGACATTTAGAGTGCTCTGACCCCATTTTTAGGCTACTCTCATTTTCTGGACTTTAGGGGGTCTAGGATGAATGTAAACCCCTTATTTGGGCCTCCAAAGATTTCTACATTTTAGCAGGCATAAGATGCATTTTAAGGCCTTTTTTGGGCTAACATATTCTGAACGTTCACGGATGTAAGATGCATTTTTCATGGAAAAAATATTTTTGGGAATTTCAGTGGTCTAGGATGCGGGTTAATGCCCCTATCATGCTGCAAATGTTTTTGGGACATTCAGAGCTCTCTGACCCTGTTTGTGGACCACCAACATTTTCTGGACTATAGGGGGTCTAGGATGCCTGTAAACCCCTTTTTTGGACATCCAAAGTTTTCAACATTTTTGCAGACCTAAAATGCATTTTAAGGCCTTTTTTTGGGCTGCTAACATATCCTTAACTTTCAGGGGTGTAGGATGCACTTTTCGTGACAAAATTATTTTTGGGAATTTCAGTGGTAAGGATGCAGGTTAATGCCCCTTGAGGCTGCAAATGTTTTTGGGACATTTAGAGCTCTCTGACCCCCTTTTTAGGCTACCGCCGTTTTCTGGTCTTTAGGGTGTCTAGGATGCCTGTAAACCCCTTTTTTGGGCCTACAAAGTTTTCTACATTTTTGCAGGCCTAAGATGCATTTTAAGGCCTTTTTGGGCTGCTAACATATTCTGAACTTTCAGGGTTGTAGGATGCATTTTTCGTGCCAAAATTATTTTTGGGAATTTCAGGGGTCTAGGATGCAGGTTAATGAACCTTTGAGGCTGCAAATGTTTTTGGGACATTCAGAGCTCTCTGACCCCGTTTTTAGGCCACCATCATTTTCTGGCCTTTAGGGGGTCTAGTATGCCTGTAAACGCCTTTTTTGGGCCTCCAAAGTTTTCAACATTTTTGCAGGCCTAAGATGCGGTTAAAGCCTTTTTTGGACTGCTAACATATTCTGAACTTTCAGGGTTGTAGGATGCATTTTTTGTGTCAAAATTATTTTTTTGAATTTCACTGGTCTAGGATGCGGGTTA
Organism: Ambystoma mexicanum; assembly: GCF_040938575.1. Classification (NCBI taxonomy): domain Eukaryota; kingdom Metazoa; phylum Chordata; class Amphibia; order Caudata; family Ambystomatidae; genus Ambystoma; species Ambystoma mexicanum. The sequence continues at coordinate 110,971,577 of NC_090936.1, read as the reverse complement.
ATGCCCCTTTGAGGCTGCAAATGTTTTTGGGACATTTAGAGCGCTCTGACCCCATTTTTAGGCTACTCTCATTTTCTGGACTTTAGGGGGTCTAGGATGCCTGTAAACCCCTTATTTGGGCCTCCAAAGTTTTCTACATTTTGCAGGCCTAAGATGCGGTTAAGGCCTTATTTGGATTGCTAACATATTCTGAACTTTCAGGGGTGTAGGATGCACTTTTCGTGACAAAATTATTTTTGGGAATTTCAGTCGTCTAGGATGTGGGATAATGCCTCTTTGAGGCTGCAAATGTTTTTGGGACATACAGAGCTCTCTTACCCCGTTTTAGGCCACCATCATTTTCTGGACTTTAGGGGGGTCTAGGATGCCTGTAAACCTCTTTTTTGGGCCTCCAAAGTTTTCTACATTTTTGCAGGCCTAAGATGCATGTTAAGGCTTTTTTTGGCTAACATATTCTGAACGTTCATGGATGTAAGATACATTTTTCGGTGAAAAAATATTTTTGGGATTTTCAGTGGTCTAGGATGCGGGTTAATGCCCCTTTCAGGCTGCAAATGTTTTTGGGACATTCAGAGCTATTTGACCCTGTTTCTGGGCCACCAACTTTTTCTGGACTTTAGGGGGTCTAGTATGCCTGTAAACCCCTTTTTTGGGCATCTAAAGTTTTCAACATTTTTGCAGGCCTAAGATGCATTTTAAGGCCTTTTTTGGGCTGCTAACATATTCTTAACTTTCAGGGGTGTAGGATGCATTTTTCATGGAAACATTATTTTTGGGAATTTCAGTGGTCTAGGATGTGGGTTATTGCCCCTTTGAGGCTGCAAATGTGTTTGGGACATTTAGAGCTCTCTTACCCCGTTTTTAGGCTACTGTCATTTTCTGGACTTTAGGGGGTCTAGGATGCCTGTAAACCCCTTTTTTGGGCCTCCAAAGTTTTCTACATTTTAGCAGGCATAAGATGCATTTTAAGGCCTTTTTTGGGCTAACATATTCTGAACGTTCACGGATGTAAGATGCATTTTTCATGGAAAAATTATTTTTGAGAATTTCAGTGGTCTAGGATGCGGGTTAATGCCCCTTTGAGGCTGCACATGTTTTTGGGACATTCAGAGCTCTCTGACCCCATTTTTAGGCCACCATCATTTTCTGGACTTTAGGGGGTCTAGGATGCCTGTAAACCTCTTTTTTGGACCTCCAAAGTTTTCAACATTTTTGCAGGCCTAAGATGCATTTTAAGGCCTTTTTTGGGCTGATAACATATTCTTAACTTTCAGTGGTGTAGGATGCACTTTTCGTGACAAAATTATTTTTGGGAATTTCAGTGGTCTAGGATGCGGGTTAATGCCCCTTTGAGGCTGCAAATGTGTTTGGGACATTTAGAGCTCTCTTACCCCGTTTTTAGGCTACTGTCATTTTCTGGACTTTAGGGGGTCTAGGATGCCTGTAAACCCCTTTTTTGGGACTCCAAAGTTTTCTACATTTTTGCAGGCTTAAGATGCATTTTAAGGCCCTTTTTGGGCTGCTAACATATACTGAACGTTCACGGGTGTAGGATGCATTTTCCCTGCCCAAAATATTTTTGGGAAATTCAGTTGTCTAGGATGCGGGTTAATGCCCCTTTGAGGCTGCAAATGTTTTTGGGACATTCAGAGCTCTCTAACCCCGTTTTTAGGCTACCGTCGTTTTCTGGACTTTAGGGTGTCTAGTATGCCTGTAAACCCCTTTTTTGGGCCTCCAAATTTTCTCCATTTTTACAGGCCTAAGATGCGGTTAGGGCCTTTTCTGGACTGCTAACATATTCTGAACGTTCAGGGCTGTAGGATGCATTTTTCGTGCCAAAATTATTTTTTGGAATTTCAGTGGTCTAGGATGCAGGTTAATTAACCTTTCAGTCTGCAAATGTTTTTGGGACATTCAGAGCTATTTGACCCTGTTTCTGGGCCACCAACTTTTTCTGGACGTTAGGGGGTCTAGGATGCCTGTAAAGCCCTTTTTTGTGTATCGAAAGTTTTCAACATTTTTGCAGGCCTAAGATGCAGTTTAAGGCCTTTTTTGGGCTGCTAACATATTCTGAACTTTCAGGGCTGTGGGATGCATTTTTCGTGCCAAAATTATTTTTTTGAATTTCAGTGGTCTAGGATGCGGGTTAATGTCCCTTTCAGGCTGCACATGTTTTTGGGACATTCAGAGCTCTCTGATGCAATTTTTGGGCCACCAACATTTTCTGGACTTTAAGGGGTCTAGGATGCCTGTAAACCCCTTTTTTGGGCCTCCAAAGTTTTCTACATTTTTGCAGGCATAAGATGCATTTTAAGGCCTTTTTTGGACTGCTAACATATTCTGAACTTCAGGGCTGTTGGATGCATTTTTCGTGTCAAAATTACTTTTTTGAATTTCAATGGTCTAGGATGCGGGTTAATGCCCCTTTGAGGCTGCAAATGTTTTTGGGACATTCAGAGTTCTTACCCCGTTTTTAGGCCACCATCATTTTCTGGACTTTAGGGGGTCTAGAATGCCTGTAAACCCCTTTTTTGGGCTACCAAAGTTTTCAACATTTTTGCAGGCCTAAGATGCATTTTAAGGCCTTTTTTGGGCTGATAACATATTCTTAACTTTCAGTGGTGTAGGATGCACTTTTCGTGACAAAATTATTTTTGGGAATTTCAGTGGTCTAGGATGCGGGTTAATTCCCCTTTGAGGCTGCAAATGTGTTTGGGACATTTAGAGCTCTCTTACCCCGTTTTTAGGCCACTGTCATTTTCTGGACTTTAGGGGGTCTAGGATGCCTGTAAACCCCTTTTTTGGGCCTCCAAATCTTTCAACATTTTTGCAGGCCTAAGATGCATTTTAAGGCCTTTTTTGGTCTGATAACATATTCTTAACTTTCAGTGGTGTAGGATGCACTTTTCGTGTCAAAATTATTTTTTTGAATTTCACTGGTCTAGGATGCGGGTTAATTCCCCTTTGAGGCTGCAAATGTTTTTGGGACATTTAGAGCGCTCTGACCCCATTTTTAGGCTACTCTCATTTTCTGGACTTTAGGGGGTCTAGGATGCCTGTAAACCCCTTATTTGGGCCTCCAAAGTTTTCTACATTTTGCAGTCCTAAGATGCGGTTAAGGCCTTATTTGGACTGCTAACATATTCTGAACTTTCAGGGGTGTAGGATGCACTTTTCGTGACAAAATTATTTTTGTGAATTTCAGTCGTCTAGGATGTGGGATAATGCCTCTTTGAGGCTGCAAATGTTTTTGGGACATACAGAGCTCTCTTACCCCGTTTTAGGCCACCATCATTTTCTGGACTTTAGGGGGGTCTAGGATGCCTGTAAACCTCTTTTTTGGGCCTCCAAAGTTTTCTACATTTTTGCAGGCCTAAGATGCATTTTAAGGCTTTTTTTGGCTAACATATTCTGAACGTTCACGGATGTAAGATACATTTTTCGGTGAAAAAATATTTTTGGGATTTTCAGTGGTCTAGGATGCGGGTTAATGCCCCTTTGAGGCTGCACATGTTTTTGGGACATTCAGAGCTCTCTGACCCCATTTTTAGGCCACCATCATTTTCTGGACTTTAGGGGGTCTAGGATGCCTGTAAACCCCTTTTTTGGGCATCCAATGTTTTCAACATTTTTGCAGGCCTAAGATGCATTTTAAGGCCTTTTTTGGGCTGCTAACATATTCTGAACTTTCAGGGCTGTAGGATGCACTTTTCGTGACAAAATTATTTTTGGGAATTTCAGTGGTCTAGGATGCGGGTTAATGCCCCTTTGAGGCTGCAAATGTTTTTGGGACATTCAGAGCTCTTACCCGTTTTTAGGCCACCATCATTTTCTGGACTTTAGGGGGTCTAGGATGCCTATAAACCCCTTTTTTGGGCATCCAAAGTTTTCAACATTTTTGCAGGCCTAAGATGCATTTTAAGGCCCTTTTTGGGCTGCTAACATATTCTGAACTTTCAGGGCTGTAGGATGCACTTTTCGTGACAAAATTATTTTTGGGAGTTTCAGTGGTCTAGGATGCGGGTTAATGTCCCTTTGAGGCTGGACATGTTTTTGAGACATTCAGAGCTCTCTGACGCAGTTTTTGGCCCACCAACTTTTTCTGGACTTTAGGGGGTCTAGGATGCCTGTAAACACCTTTTTTGGGCCTCCAAAGTTTTCTACATTTTTGAAGGCATAAGATGCATTTTAAGGCCTTTTTTGGACTGCTAACATATTCTGAACTTCAGGGCTGTAGGATGCACTTTTCGTGACAACATTATTTTTGGGAATTTCAGTGGTAAGGATGCAGGTTAATGCCCCTTGAGGCTGCAAATGTTTTTGGGACATTTAGAGCTCTCTGACACCGTTTTTAGGCTACTGTCATTTTCTGGCCTTTAGGGGGTCTAGGATGCCTGTAAACCCCTTTTTTGGGCCTCCAAAGTTTCCTACATTTTTGCAGGCCTAAGATGCAGTTAAAGCCTTTTTTGGACTGCTAACATATTCTGAACTTTCAGGGTTGTAGGATGCATTTTTTGTGCCAAAATTATTTTTTTGAATTTCAGTGGTCTAGGATGCAGGTTAATGCCCCTTTGAGGCTGCAAATGTTTTTGGGACATTCAGAGCTCTCTAACCCCGTTTTTAGGCTACCGTCGTTTTCTGGACTTTAGGGTGTCTAGTATGCCTGTAAACCCCTTTTTTGGGCCTCCAAATTTTCTACATTTTTACAGGCCTAAGATGCGGTTAGGGCCTTTTCTGGACTGCTAACATATTCTGAACGTTCAGGGCTGTAGGATGCATTTTTCGTGCCAAAATTATTTTTGGGAATTTCAGTGGTCTAGGATGCAGGTTAATTAACCTTTCAGGCTGCAAATGTTTTTGGGACATTCAGAGCTATTTGACCCTGTTTCTGGGCCACCAACTTTTTCTGGACGTTAGGGGGTCTAGGATGCCTGTAAAGCCCTTTTTTGTGTATCGAAAGTTTTCAACATTTTTGCAGGCCTAAGATGCAGTTTAAGGCCTTTTTTGGGCTGCTAACATATTCTAAACTTTCAGGGCTGTGGGATGCATTTTTCGTGCCAAAATTATTTTTTTGAATTTCAGTGGTCTAGGATGCGGGTTAATGCCCCTTTCAGGCTGCACATGTTTTTGGGACATTCAGAGCTCTCTGATGCAATTTTTGGGCCACCAACATTTTCTGGACTTTAAGGGGTCTAGGATGCCTGTAAACCCCTTTTTTGGGCCTCCAAAGTTTTCTACATTTTTGCAGGCATAAGATGCATTTTAAGGCCTTTTTTGGACTGCTAACATATTCTGAACTTCAGGGCTGTTGGATGCATTTTTCGTGTCAAAATTACTTTTTTGAATTTCAATGGTCTAGGATGCGGGTTAATGCCCCTTTGAGGCTGCAAATGTTTTTGGGACATTCAGAGTTCTTACCCCGTTTTTAGGCCACCATCATTTTCTGGACTTTAGGGGGTCTAGAATGCCTGTAAACCCCTTTTTTGGGCTACCAAAGTTTTCAACATTTTTGCAGGCCTAAGATGCATTTTAAGGCCTTTTTTGGTCTGATAACATATTCTTAACTTTCAGTGGTGTAGGATGCACTTTTCGTGACAAAATTAATTTTGGGAATTTCAGTGGTCTAGGATGCGGGTTAATGCCCCTTTGAGGCTGCAAATGTGTTTGGGACATTTAGAGCTCTCTTACCCCGTTTTTAGGCTACTGTCATTTTCTGGACTTTAGGGGGTCTAGGATGCCTGTAAACCCCTTTTTTGGGACTCCAAAGTTTTCTACATATTAACAGGCATAAGATGCATTTTAAGGCCTTTTTTGGGCTAACATATTCTGAACGTTCACGGATGTAAGATGTATTTTTCATGGAAAAATTATTTTTGGGAATTTCAGTGGTCTAGGATGCGGGTTAATGCCCCTTTGAGGCTGCACATGTTTTTGGGACATTCAGAGCTCTCTGACCCCATTTTTAGGCCCCCATCATTTTCTGGACTTTAGGGGGTCTAGGATGCCTGTAAACCCCTTTTTTGGGCATCCAAAGTTTTCAACATTTTTGCAGGCCTAAGATGCATATTAAGGCCTTTTTTGGGCTGCTAACATATTCTGAACTTTCAGGGCTGTAGGATGCATTTTTCGTGCCAAAATTATTTTTTTGAATTTCAGTGGTCTAGGATGCGGGTTAATGCCCCTTTGAGGCTGCAAATGTTTTTGGGACATTTAGAGCGCTCTGACCCCATTTTTAGGCTACTCTCATTTTCTGGACTTTAGGGGGTCTAGGATGAATGTAAACCCCTTATTTGGGCCTCCAAAGATTTCTACATTTTAGCAGGCATAAGATGCATTTTATGGCCTTTTTTGGGCTAACATATTCTGAACGTTCACGGATGTAAAATGCATTTTTCATGGAAAAAATATTTTTGGGAATTTCAGTGGTCTAGGATGCGGGTTAATGCCCCTATCATGCTGCAAATGTTTTTGGGACATTCAGAGCTCTCTGACCCTGTTTGTGGACCACCAACATTTTCTGGACTATAGGGGGTCTAGGATGCCTGTAAAACACTTTTTTGGACATCCAAAGTTTTCAACATTTTTGCAGACCTAAAATGCATTTTAAGGCCTTTTTTTGGGCTGCTAACATATCCTTAACTTTCAGGGGTGTAGGATGCACTTTTCGTGACAAAATTATTTTTGGGAATTTCAGTGGTAAGGATGCAGGTTAATGCCCCTTGAGGCTGCAAATGTTTTTGGGACATTTAGAGCTCTCTGACCCCCTTTTTAGGCTACTGTCATTTTCTGGCCTTTAGGGGGTCTATGATGCCTGTAAACCCCTTTTTTGGGCCTCCAAAGTTTTCTACATTTTTGCAGGCCTAAGATGCAGTTAAAGCCTTTTTTGGACTGCTAACATATTCTGAACTTTCAGGGTTGTAGGATGCATTTTTTGTGCCAAAATTATTTTTTTGGATTTCAGTGGTCTAGGATGCAGGTTAATGCCCTTTGAGGCTGCAAATGTTTTTGGGACATTCAGAGCTCTCTAACCCCGTTTTTAGGCTACCGTCGTTTTCTGGTCTTTAGGGTGTCTAGGATGCCTGTAAACCCCTTTTTTGGGCCTCCAAAGTTTTCTACATTTTTGCAGGCCTAAGATGCATTTTAAGGCCTTTTTGGGCTGCTAACATATTCTGAACTTTCAGGGTTGTAGGATGCATTTTTTGTGTCAAAATTATTTTTTTGAATTTCACTGGTCTAGGATGCGGGTTAATGCCCCTTTGAGGCTGCAAATGTTTTTGGGACATTTAGAGCGCTCTGACCCCATTTTTAGGCTACTCTCATTTTCTGGACTTTAGGGGGTCTAGGATGCCTGTAAACCCCTTATTTGGGCCTCCAAAGTTTTCTACATTTTGCAGGCCTAAGATGCGGTTAAGGCCTTATTTGGATTGCTAACATATTCTGAACTTTCAGGGGTGTAGGATGCACTTTTCGTGACAAAATTATTTTTGGGAATTTCAGTCGTCTAGGATGTGGGATAATGCCTCTTTGAGGCTGCAAATGTTTTTGGGACATACAGAGCTCTCTTACCCCGTTTTAGGCCACCATCATTTTCTGGACTTTAGGGGGGTCTAGGATGCCTGTAAACCTCTTTTTTGGGCCTCCAAAGTTTTCTACATTTTTGCAGGCCTAAGATGCATTTTAAGGCTTTTTTTGGCTAACATATTCTGAACGTTCATGGATGTAAGATACATTTTTCGGTGAAAAAAATTTTTTGGGATTTTCAGTGGTCTAGGATGCGGGTTAATGCCCCTTTCAGGCTGCAAATGTTTTTGGGACATTCAGAGCTATTTGACCCTGTTTCTGGGCCACCAACTTTTTCTGGACTTTAGGGGGTCTAGTATGCCTGTAAACCCCTTTTTTGGGCATCTAAAGTTTTCACTATTTTTGCAGGCCTAAGATGCATTTTAAGGCCTTTTTTGGGCTGCTAACATATTCTTAACTTTCAGGGGTGTAGGATGCATTTTTCATGGAAACATTATTTTTGGGAATTTCAGTGGTCTAGGATGTGGGTTATTGCCCCTTTGAGGCTGCAAATGTGTTTGGGACA